>NC_134453.1:37249888-37912962 GCF_030867145.1 Opisthocomus hoazin | reverse complement strand
ACCTCCAATCCCTGGACCAAGAAGTTCTGAGCAGGGACCATCAATAAGGTAAAGGCATTCTTCCAGTGTTATTTCTTGTTGCCTGCCTGTTTGTTGTAGCGAAAGCTTCATAGCATTGGGCTATATCCCTGGGGAGAAGGGAAAGTACCCTTCCTAAAACAGAATTGAAAAGGAAGCACTCTCCCTGAAAATGAGGCTTGGGAATTTGTCTGTTAAGTGTTGAATGTTATTGTAAGTCTCTGTCTATTTGTAATATGTAATTTGTAATGGATTTATGTTGCAAACTTGGTGTGCTTGTGCGTGTGCAGTCACAACTATAATTGTGTGGTTTTATGTGTTTGTTGTCATAGTGTTTGTATTTCTGTGATCTAATGGATTTATTTGGCTTCTGTCATCTAACGGATTTGTCTGGACTAAGTAACTGCTTTTGCATCTTTGGTTTGGTGAGTTCTGCAGGTATTGATTATTTCTGGTTTTTGACTTTGGACTGTTGTATCTGGATTCTGATTTATCGGGGCTGCGGAAGCATTTGATACAGCAGGGAACAGATGGGGTGAAGTTTGCAGATTTATGCTTTTATGTACATTGATTTTAGCCCATATAGTTAATGAGTCATAGCTCTAGATACATTGATTTTAGCCTAGGTGATTAATATGAATAGCCAATACTGAATGTTATGGATGTTTGTATATGTGATAAGTATACCTATAACCCAAGCGCAAATTTACTGAGCTTATATCATTGATCCACCATTATTACGATTCCTGACATAGTGGGATGCATCCCCTCCAATTGGCAATAATGATATGTTGTGGTCAGGCGGTGCCTGGATCCCACCATCCACACAGAAAGAAAATTGGATGCAAGTAAATCAGTCTACACCCAAATGTTAGGTAACAGATTTGCCATCAATATGTATCATTCTCAGGTTCATTTGATCTTTCTTTACACCCAGCACGTTATGGTATGCACTTCACATCTCTATGTCTTCTATTAGCATTTGTGTTCTCTTTTCTGTTTTTGGTGTTGTAGTTTGTGTGGGCCTCAATGAGAAGACTGTAGAAAGCTGAAGGCCGAATTATGTCAGCTCTTGTCATCAACAGTGTCTGGCTAAACAAAAAAGGGGGAGATGTGGGAAACCGTATAATTTGAGACAGAACAGCACTGTCTCATGACCCTGAAAGATCAGTGCATCCTGCGCCTCCCTTCTCTGTTCTCAGGAGATAAGCTGTTTTCACACATCCAGCTGCAAAAGATCCTGGAAAATAGCAACTGTGAACTGGCATTCGCAAAGCCACGAATCCAAAGCTGATTGGCTCTAGTAACTACTGTATTAGTATATAAGGTATTCACTTGAGCAATAAAATGATTCTGATCGAGCACAAGATTGGGGTCCATGCAATCATTCACCACAGATGAGTGAATGTGAGCTCTTCAGTCAAGTAGCACAACTGTATTGGGTCTGGCTGGGATGGAGTTATTTTTCCCCATAGCAGCCCTCATAGTGCTGTGCTTTGTACTGGTAGTTAGGTGTTGATAACACATCAGTGTTTTGGCTAATGCTGAGCAGTGCTTGCACAGCATCAAGGCTGTCTCTCCAACATCCCCCCCCCTCCCCCCCACCCCACCTCACCCAGCAGGCTGGGGGTGGGCAAGAGGTTGGGAGGGGACATAGCCAGGACAGCTGACCCAAACTGACCAAAGGGATATTCTATACCATATGACGTCATGGTCAGCAATAAAAGCTAAGGTAAAGGAGGAGGAAGCAGGGGCATTCGTTGTTATGATTTTTGTCTTCCGGAGCAGCCGCTATGAGCATTGAAGCCCTACTTCCCGGGAAGTGGCTGGACATGTCCTGCTGATAGGAAGTAGCAAGTTTTCCTTTGCTTCCATGCGCGGCCTTTGCTTTTGCTTTATTAAACTGCAAGTTTAAACCCACGAGTTTTTTTCCATCTTACTTTCTCCCCCCTCCGGCTGAGGAGGGGAATGATAGAGTAGCTTGGTGAGCACCTGGCATCCAGCCAAGGTCAACCCACCACAAGAACCTAGTGGAGAAGTTATTTGTTCAGCATCTCAGGATTCCCCTCTACTCTGCCCTAGTGAGGCCCCATCTGGAGTACTGTGCCCAGTTCTGGGCTCCCCAATTCAAGAAAGATGAGGAGCTACTGGAGAGAGTCCAGCGGAGGGCTACGAGGATGATGAGGGGACTGGAGAATCTCCCCTACGAGGAAAGGCTGAGGGAGCTGGGCTTGTTTAGCCTGAAGAAGAGAAGGCTGCGAGGGGACCTTATAAATGCTTACAAATATCTTAAGGATGGGTGTCAGGAGGATGGGGCGAAACTCTTTTCAGTGGTGCCCAGCGACAGGACAAGGGGCAACGGGCACAGTTAGAGTAGAATTAGATCCAACTCTCTGTGCAATCAAGCTGATGACTCCGGATGAGGAATCATGAAGAGGACTGGGGGAGTCAACCCTAGCTGAACCCCTGGTTACACTGAAGCTAGGGAATGAGGAAGTAGTATTTTCAGTAGCCACTTCAGGGGCCACTTATTCGGTATTAAACACATGTAAAGGGAAATGTAGTAGTAAATCAGTAGATGTTGTTGGTGCGACAGGGCAAAAAGAAAATTAACCTTTCTTAAAGCTGTTGAAATTTAGATTGGGAAAACAGTGGGTAACTCACCAGTTTTTATACATGCCTAAATGTCCGTTGCCTTTGTTAGGACGAGATTTATTAAGCAAATTAGAGGCACAAATAACTTTTAAAAATGGGGAAATTGAATTATTGATACCAGAATCAAAAGCCGTAGAGGTGAGAGTGTTTATGTTACAGGATTCTTTTAAGGAGGAGCAAATTCCAGAAGAGGTGGAAAACGCAGTAATCCCCTTGGTTTGGGCAAATGAAGTTCCGGGACGGTCCAAATTGGCAGAACCGGTAAAAGTGACCTTGAAACCTGGATCCAAGCCAGTAAGACAAAAACAATATCCTATTAAGTGGGAGGCTCGAAAAGGATTAGAGGGGTTAATCACGAAATTTTTGGAATATGGACTTTTGGTAGAATGTGAGTCAGAATATAACACTCCTATATTACCGGTAAGGAAATCTGGAGGAAAAGAATATTGACTAGTCCAGGATTTAAGAGCTATAAATCAGATAGTTCAAGATATACACCCAGTAGTAGCCAATCCCTATACTTTACTGACATCTCTGAAAGAGGAACATAAATGCTTTACTGTACTAGATTTAAAGGATGACTTCTTTTGCATACCTCTGGATATACAAAGTCAAAGCATATTTGCTTTTGAATGGGAGAGCCCTGCAACAGGACGAAAGATGCAACTGACATGGACTGTACTTCCACAAGGATTCAAAAATAGCCCCACAATATTTGGGAATCAGTTGGCAAAAGAATTTGAAATATGGAAGAAACAGAACCAGGAAAAGGGAACATTGTTACAATATGTGGATGATATTCTGATAGCAGCAGAGAGCAAGGAAGAATGTTTTGAAATTACTATCAGTTTATTGAATTTTCTGGGCCAAGGGGGATACAGAGTTTCCAGAAATCAGGCCCAGATAGGAAAAGAAGCAGTGATCTATTTGGGATTTGAAATCACAGAATCACAGAATGGTAGGGGTTGGAAGGGACCTCTGTGGGTCATCTAGACCAACCCTAATATCTCAGGGGCAAAGACAATTAAGCAATGAGAGAAAAGAAGCCATTTGTCAGATCCCAGAACGCAACAGTCCAAAGGAGCTGAGAGCTTTCTTGCGGATGATTGGATGGTGTCGACTTTGGATTCCAAACTATGGACTATATGTGAAACCACTCTATGAAGCTTTAAGAGAATCCAAAGACTTGTATCTGACATGGACACCTGAATGCCAAAAATCATTTAGGGAACTTAAAAAAGCATTGATGATGGCCCCTGCTTTGGGTTTACCTGATCTAACCAAACCTTTTGAGCTGTTTGTCCATGAGAGGCAACATCTGGCCCTTGGAATGCTGGCACAACATCTGGGATCCTGGAAACGACCAGTAGGATACTTCTCTAAACAACCTGACAACGTGAGTAAAGGATGGCCGGGATGTTTACGCGCTGTGGCAGCAACAGTATTGCTGATTCAGGAAGCTCGAAAATTGACTATGGGCCAAAAGATAGTGGTATATGTACCACACATGGTGGTAACTGTTTTAGAACAAAAGGGGGGTCATTTGCGATCCCCCAGCAGAATGTTGAAATATCAGGTTGTCTTGCTAGAATAAGACAATGTGGAATTAAAAACCACAACTATTGTAAATCCAGCAATGTTTCTGTCGACGGAAAATCCGACAGAAAGTCTAGAACATGACTGCCTGCTAACTGTTGAACAAGCCTATTCCAGCAGATCGGACGTGAAAGATGAACCTCTGGAAAATCCTGATTTGGAGTTATTTACGGATGGGAGCAGCTTTGTGAAAGAAGGAAGACGAACGGCCGGATACGCTGTTGTGACCACCACCGAGGTACTGGAGTCAGGAACACAACCTGCATACCTCAGCACAGAAAGCAGAACTGGTGGCGTTGAAACAAGCCTTGTGAATGGCAGAAGGAAAGAGGGTAAATATGTGGACTGATTCCAAATATGCATTTGGTGTGATTCATGCTCATGGGGCTATCTGGAAAGAAAGAGGACTGCTGTCAGCCCGAGGATCATCGATAAAACATAAAGAAGAAATCCTCCAGCTCCTAGAAGAGGTGCAGAAGCCAAAGGAAGTGGCAGTAATGCATTGCAAAGCTCATCAATTTGGTCAGACAGCTGTAAACATAGGTAATCGATTCGCAGACAAAATGGCAAAAGAGGCTGCAGAACGAGGTGTCCTTGCACACGCCCGGTGTGTTTTAAACTCAAACCTGAGCAAGAACAGAATCCACACAAACTAGTAAAGCATCTGCAAAAAGTGTGCTGCCACCCTGGGAACTCCAGAGAAACACAAATCACCGCAATGTGCTGGGGTCTGGCCCACACCTACTGAGCTTCCCTGTTCAACACTGTTCAGTGCCCTAAAGGGGAAGGAGTGGGAAACGAAGCAGCAGGCACTGCGACTGGCGCTGCCCCCCCAGCCGGCCCTGCAGCCCCTCCAGCCCAGCAGGCAGTCACAGCCCCCCCCGACCGGCACCACCACTGCCGCTGCCACAGCTGCAGGGGCAGCCCCGCTTTCCCCGGTGGGCACGGCAGCTGCTCCAGCCCCAGCTCCAGCTGCAGGCATCGCGGCTGAGCCCAAAAACCAACCTGTGCCGGTTGCAGTCGCCCCTGTAAAACTAAAGACGCAAAGAGAGCAGATCGCTCCGGGAAGGAGAACAATGAGCCAGGGTCATCGCGGGAGATAGAGACAGAGATCATCACCCGGTCCCTGTCCCTGAGCGAGCTGCGAGACATGCGGATAGATTTCAGCCACCAACCAGGCGAACACATTGTCACCTGGCTGCTGCGGTGCTGGGATAACAGGGCCAGCAGCTTGGAATTAGAGGGCAAGGAAGCCAAGCAGCTGGGATCCCTGGCCAGGGAAGGGGGCATTGACAAGGCCATTGGGAAGAAGGAACAAGACCTCAGCCTCTGGAGGAGGCTTCTGTCAGGCGAGAGGGAGAGGTACCCCTTCAGTGACGATTTTGTATGTTATCCTGGCAAGTGGACCAATATGGAAAGGGGTATCCAGTACTTGAGGGAATTAGCTGTGCGGGAGCTGGTTTATAATGAACCAGACGATGAGCAAGTACCCACAGACCCAGATGAAGTCCAGTGCACAGCATCTATGTGGAGGAAGTTTGTGCGGAGCGCACCATCCTCATATGCCAACTCACTGGCAGTAGTAGACTGGAAAGGTAAAGAGGCACCAACAGTGGATGAGGTGGCTGTCCGACTGCGGCAATATGAGGAAAGTCTCTCTTCGTCCCTTGTCTCAGCTGTGGAGAAACTGCCCCGGGAGGTGCGGCAAATAAAAGAGAATAGGTCCTACTCCCCACCTGTACGGGCCAATGTCTCAGCTATTAGGGGCAAGCGTTGCTCTGCTCAGGAGAGAGGATACAGAGGCTACACACCACAGGGCACCCTGTGGTTTTACCTGCATGACCACGGAGAGGACATGAGGAAGTGGGATGGAAAACCTACCTCAAGTCTAGAGGCACGAGTGCATGAGCTGCGAGGTAAAACAATGACCAAAGGGGATTCTGTTAGGAAAAATGCCGCTCCAGTTTCCAGCAGCCAGCTCTCCAGACCAGGTACACAGTTTGATCTTGATTCTGATCCTCTGGAGGGGACCTCCAAGTCATTCTTACAGCAAGTGAGCAGCAAATTCTCTGACCAGGATTAGAGGGGCCCTGCCTCCAGCCAGGTGGAGGAAAGGGACAGTCGGGTTTATTGGACAGTGTGGATTCGGTGGCCTGGCACGTCAGATCCACAAGAGTATCAAGCTCTAGTGGACACTGGTGCACAGTGTACTTTAATGCCATCAGATTTCCAAGGGTCAGAGTCCATTTGCATTTCGGGAGTGACAGGGGGGTCCCAAGAGCTGAGTGTATTGGAGGCTGAAGTGAGCCTCACTGGGCAGGAGTGGCAGAAGCACCCCATTGTAACAGGCCCCGAGGCTCCGTGCATCCTTGGTATAGACTATCTTAGGAGAGGGTATTTCAAGGACCCAAAGGGGTATCGGTGGGCTTTTGGCATAGCTGCTTTGGAAGCAGAAGAAATTAAACAGCTGTCCATTTTGCCTGGTCTCTCGGAGGATCCTTCCGTTGTGGGGTTGCTGAGGGATGAAGAACAACAGGTGCCAATCGCAACCACAACGGTGAACCAGTGACAATATCGCACTAACCGAGACTCCCTTCTCCCCATTCATCAGCTGATCCGCCAGCTGGAGAGTCAAGGAGTGATCAGCAAAACTCGCTCACACTTTAATAGTCCCATATGGCCAGTGAGAAAATCTACTGGAGAGTGGAGACTGACAATAGACTACCGTGGCCTGAATGAAGTCACACCACCGCTGAGTGCTGGCGTGCCAGACATGCTAGAACTTCAATATCAGCTGGAGTCAAAGGCAGCCAAGTGGTATGCTACAATTGACATCGCTAATGCATTCTTCTCCATCCCTTTGGCAGCAGAGTGCAGGCCACAGTTTGCTTTCACCTGGAGGGGCATCCAGTACACCTGGAATCGACTGCCCCAGGGGTGGAAACACAGTCCCACCATCTGCCATGGACTAATCCGGACTGCACTGGAAAAGGGTGAAGCTCCAGAACATCTGCAGTACATCGACGACATCATTGTATGGGGTGGCACAGCGGAGGAAGTTTTTGAGAAAGGGGAGAAAATAGTTCAGATCCTTCTGAAAGCCGGTTTCACCCTTAAGCGAAGTAAAGTCAAGGGACCTGTGCAAGAGATCCACTTTTTGGGGATAAAATGGCAGGATGGGCGCCGTCAAATCCCAATGGATGTCATCAACAAAATAGCAGCTATGTCTCCACCAACCAGCAAAAAGGAAGCACAGGCCTTCTTTGGTGTTGTGGGTTTTTGGAGGATGCACATCCCAAATTACAGCCAGATTGTAAGTCCTCTGTACCATGTGACCCGGAAGAAGAATGATTTTGAATGGGACCCTGAGCAACGACAGGCATTTGAACAAATTAAACGGAAGATAGTTCATGCCGTAGCCCTTGGTCCAGTCCGGTCAGGGCAAGATGTTAAAAACGTGCTCTACACCGCAGCCGGGGAGAATGGCCCAACCTGGAGTCTCTGGCAGAAAGCACCAGGGGAGACTCGAGGTCGACCCCTGGGGTTCTGGAGCCGGGGATACAAAGGATCCGAGGCCCGCTATACTCCCACTGAAAAAGAGATTCTGGCAGCATATGAAGGCGTTCGAGCTGCTTCAGAAGTGGTCGCCACTGAAGCACAGCTCCTCCTAGCACCACGATTGCTGGTCCTGGGCTGGATGTTCAAAGAGAAGGTCCCCTCTACGCATCATGCCACTGATGCCACGTGGAGTAAGTGGGTCACACTGATCACACAGCGGGCCCGAATGGGAAACCCCAGTTGCCCTGGAATTCTGGAGGTAATCATGGACTGGCCAGAAGGCAAAGATTTTGGAGCATCGCCAGAGGAGGAGGTGACATGTGCTGAAGAGGCCCCACTGTATAACCAGCTGCCAGAAGATAAGAAACAGTGTGCCCTGTTCACAGATGGGTCCTGCCGCATTGTGGGGAAGCAGCGGAGGTGGAAGGCTGCTGTATGGAGCCCTACATGACAAGTTGTGGAAACTGTTGAGGGAGAAGGTGAGTCCAGCCAGTTTGCAGAGGTGAAAGCCATCCAGCTGGCTTTAGACATTGCCAGTCGAGAGAAGTGGCCAGTGCTCTATCTTTACACCGACTCTTGGATGGTGGCCAGTGCCTTGTGGGGGTGGCTGCAGCAATGGAAGAAGAACAACTGGCAGCGCAGAGGCAAACCTATCTGGGCTGCCCCATTGTGGCAAGATATTGCTGCCTGGCTGGAGCAGTTGGCTGTAAAAGTCCGTCACGTGGACGCCCACGTCCCTAAGAGTTGGGCCACTGAAGAACATCAAAACAACCACCAGGTGGATCAGGCTGCCAAGATTGAAGTGGCCCAGGTGGATCTGGACTGGCAACATAAGGGTGAACTATTCATAGCTCGGTGGGCCCATGACACCTCGGGCCACCAAGGAAGAGACGCGACATACACATGGGCTCGTGACCGAGGGGTGGACTTGACCATGGATACCATCGCACAGGTTATCCATGAATGTGAAACATGCGCTGCAATCAAGCAAGCCAAGCGGGTAAAGCCTCAGTGGTATGGAGGACGATGGCTAAAATATAAATATGGGGAGGATTGGCAGATTGACTACATCATACTGCCACAAACCCGCCAAGGCAAGCGCTATGTGCTCACAATGGTGGAGGCCACCACCGGATGGCTGGAAACCTACCCTGTGCCCCATGCCACCGCCAGGAATATCATCCTAGGCCTTGAAAAACAACTCCTGTGGCGACATGGCACTCCCGAAAGAATCGAGTAGGACAACGGGACTCACTTTCGCAACAGCCTCATAGACACCTGGGCCAAAGAACACGGTATCGAGTGGGTGTATCACATCCCCTACCATGCACCAGCCTCTGGAAAGATCGAGCGGTACAATGGGCTGCTAAAAACCACTGTGAGAGCAATGGGGGGTGGGACTTTCAAAAACTGGGATACCCATTAAGCAAAGGCCACCTGGTTGGTGAACACCAGAGGGTCCACCAACCGGGCTGGTCCTGCCCAGTCAAAACCTCAGCGCCCCGTAGAAGGGGATAAAGTCCCCGTAGTGCACATGCGGAACATGTTAGGGAAGACAGTTTGGGTTAGTCCTGCCTCGGGCAAAGGCAAGCCCGTCCGTGGGATTGCTTTTGCTCAAGGACCTGGGTGTACCTGGTGGGTAATGCGGAAGGATGGGGAAGTCCGATGTGTACCTCATGGGGATTTCATTTTGGGTGAGAATAGTCCGTAACTAAAATGTATAAAGTTAATTGGTAAATAACCCTGTCACTGTCTGTTGTCACTGTTATAATTGTTGTATGTTATACCAGTAGTATCGTAGTAAGAATCGTCCAGATTAAAGAAGGATGGGCTTTTTGATGAAACCTAGCAGAGCACAGCGATGATGGGACTGGACCTGGTTTTCAACAACTGGCACCCAGCAACTTCATCAAGATCAACATCTCCTGCAGACTGTGGGCACGGGCCGCACCATATACATCAGCCTTGAGCTCCGGATGCAGCAAGGGACTGCCCATCACCACACATCACCTTTCCTGCCACAGAAGACCATTACGACAGATGGAGCCCAAAGTCATGGATTAAATGAACTCAATGGACACTTTAGAGTGATGATCCATAGACTAAGGGAATGATATCTGGAGACAGGAGAAGTGGTGGTGATCAACTGGACAATGGGGGACCTGGGCATGACGTAGATGGTATGGAATAAGGGGTGGATAATGTCCTGGGTTTGGCCAGGACAGGGTTAATTTTCACCAGAATCCTGGAAGGGGCACAGCCGGGTGGGCTGACCCAACCTGGCCAAACAGAGCCGGGTATTCCATACCATGTGCTGTTATGCTGGGTTCCGGTGGGGGGGAGCTGGGCGGCGGGAACTCCCTTGTGGTTCGGGAGCATGCGGCACTGGTCCAGTCTGGGAGAGCAGCTCTCTGGGTTGTGTGGTGTGTGTTGTGCATTCCCCTTATCTGTATCGTTGTTGTTCCTGTTCCCTTTGTTTGCTGTTCTGTTAAACTGCCCTCATCCCAACCCACCAGTTTCTGCCTGTTTCTTTCCCTTCTCCTCTGCACCCCAGAGGGGGAGGGGCGGCCGCGTGGCGCTTTTGTTGCCGGCTGCAGCCAAACCATAACAATATATAAACATATTAGGTGAAGTAATTTACCTGTATATATTGTTGTACTTAAGGGATACACAATTTGTAAACAGAAGGATTTTATAAGATCCCTTCTAGGATGCGTGTGTGTGTGTGTGTGCATGTGTTGTGTTAACCGATCAGTGAAGAAATTGATAAGTTATTTTATTGTAACATGAGCTTCAGGAGGAGGTGATCCCCTCACAAAGAAACAATTAATTGAATTATGATATGCTGTTACAATTTTATAGACAATTAAAAGTTATAGGAGATGAAAAGTTTAACGCGGTATTGGAAAAAAAAAACAAAGTAAAATCCCTCTGGATTTTACGAACGGTTGTGTAAAGTGATTAAGACAAAATGGTGTCAAGTTACCAGCTTCTTCAGCTGCTGCTCTGAATGGAAAAAAAAAAAAAAAAGCAGAGGAGTACTTTAAAGTCAAGAGACAGAAAGACGAATGAAAAAGCAGGGGGGGGCTGAAACAGGGTAGTCTTCCCCAGCAAAAAGGGGCAAAACCTATATGACAAAAGCAACATCCCTTGAAATAAGAGGACCGAAAAGAAATAAAAGGACCAATTAATAACTTTTTACAGTGTGGTCTACTAGTGGAATGTGAGTCAGAATGCAATACTCCTATATTATCAGTGAAAAAAACCAAACCAAAACAAAACAGATGGAACTTATGGGGCAGTACAGGATTTAAGAGAAGTGAATAAGATTGTTAAAGACATACACCCTGTGGTAGCTAATCCTTTACTTACTAAATTACGAGATAATGAAGTGTGGTTTACAGTATTAGATTTAAAGTATGCATTTTTCTGTCTGCCTTTAGCCAAAGAAAGTCAGAATTTATTTGCGTTTGAGTGGGAAAATCCTACCACGGGTAGAAAAACCCAGCTTACCTGGACAGTGTTATACAAGGTTTTAAGAACAGCCTAACTGTAATAGTTGACGAAAGATAGGAACAGATAATTTGCTGATCAAATAGAGCTTGTAGTCAAAGATTTATGTATATTGCTAAATGTCTAAACCGATGTTAGCTGTAGACCTTGAGCGATATCCTGTTGTGATAGCTGTAAGCCTTGAAATGTACTGATAAGGAAGAAATGCATAGAATTATGCAAGATGAACAAAAATACACAAGCGCAAGAGATAAAGCCGCTTAAGGAAGACCTACTGCCTTAATCCCGAGACGACCCAAAGAAGAGGACCGACCTCCTAGCAACAAGACTGAGTTTGCGCAGAAGGGCTAAAGACGTAAAAAGCGGGGAGGAGATTGCCGAAAAGGAGGAAGTCGTGGAAGTATAAAATATGGACTGTAATTTCCTGAATTTGCAGACCGTTGGTGGAGCAGGAGACTCCCCGGCCGCCCAGCGCTGCTTTGCTCATTTGCCTTAAATAAATTTATTCTAAATTTAAAATATCTCAGTCTCTTTGACTATAAAAATTTGGTGCCGTGACTCGGATCCAGATCTCCTGTGCTACGGGGCTTTATCTTCAGGAGGGCGTCTTTTGACGGTCCTGGGAAGGACCTCCTGCGGTACAGACTGGATATCTGACCAAATTTCTAAGACAAGTGAGCAAAGGAATGTACTGCAGTTCCCCGTAATTTTTGTGCACGAAGATCCGAACGAAGACTCAGGAGCGAGTAAGTATATGCGGTTCCGTTCGGTCGGGGAATAAGGGTTCCCGAAGTGCAGCAGTTGAGACGTCCTTTGGGACGAAGCGAGTGTGGACATTCTAGTAGTGCGGTTCTTATAGCCCGCGAGGGCGTAAGTCACGGAAGAAGGGAAGCGAGTGTGAGTGTGTGAGAAGGCACTTTAGGAAGATGGGACAGAAGAAAAGTAAATCCTCTGCTCCCATGGGTAATTTTAAGGTAGGGTTACCTGATATACCCCCAGATAGTCCTTTAGGACTAATGATAAAATATTGGGATGATTACCCCTCTGGGAAAGGGAAGTCAAGGGAAAAAAGTATCCTTCTTAAAACAGAATTGAAAAGAGAGTACTCTTCCAGAAACCGAGGCTCAGGAATTTGTCTGTTAAATGTTGAATATTATTGTAAGTCCTTGTCTGTCCATAAGTCTTTGTAATGTTTGGATTTATGTTGAAAACTTGGTCTGCCTCTGTGTGTGTGGTCGAAAAATTTCCAGATGTATTCAGGGGTGGATCCAAATTCACCAGTTGGTGAAGCTCTACTTAAGACGCACTTTGTCTTTGGGGGGGGAAAAACAGATAAGACAAGATCATTTATATTGGCCAGTGTACGGTTCATTTGAAGACTGAATTTGTCAAGCTTTAAACATTTAAGAAGTAGGAGGCTACTGGGGTACTGGAGTATTCCTAACTACCACTCCAGGTATTCATAATTATTCATTAACTATGCGATCTGCTTATTGGGCTGGTGGCATAGACCCTCATGACAGAGGAGAACCTTCTGTTATAAAAACCTCAGGGTTCTCTGATTTGGTGACATCTCTACAAAAGGCTGCCTGCATACAAGCAATGCATGAGCGGGATGTGTTAATAAGATCCCCAATGTTAGCCCCTATAGATCCGGAAAGATTAACTCCATTGATCCGAGGCCTCCCAGACAGTTTAAAAACATATGTGGCCAATGTGCAAGATCGACTTCAAGTCACTCGACCCAGACAATGCCGACGCCCACGTCGAGGGCAAGATCTGGATCAGGACCAAGATCAAAATCAAGTAATCACTTGGAGTGAATTTGTACAACATATAGTAAACTACGGGCGCAGGATGGGATGGATCAGATCCTCACAGTTATCTGATCCGCCACCTCGGTGACTTCGCCAGATTCACAGCCCTAAGGCTAAGCCTGAATGCAAATTAAAATTTGATAAGGAGCGTAACGAGTTCTGGCGTAAAGCTCGAGCTATGGGGGTGCCCATATACGGTGGGTGTGTACTACAGGCCACCTGATCAGGAGGAGGAGGTTGATGAGGCCTTCTACATGCAGCTGCAAGCAGCCTCACAGTCACAGGCCCTGGTTCTCATGGGGGACTTCAACCACCCTGACATCAGCTGGGAAGACCATACTGCTAGGCACACGCGGTCCAGGAGGTTCCTACAGAGCATCGATGATAACTTTCTGATGCAAGTGCTGGAGGAACCAACAAGGAAAGGCACTCTGCTGGACCTTGTGTTAACAAACAAGGAGGGACTGGTGGAGGATGTGAAGGTCGGAGGTAGACTCGGCTGCAGTGACCATGAAATGGTCGAGTTCAGGATCCTGCGTGGAGGAAGCAGGGCGATAAGCAGGATCAAAACCCTGGACCTCAGGAGGGCTGACTTTGGCCTCTTCAAGGAGCTACTGGGAGGAATCCCGTGGGCCAGGGCTCTCGAAGGCAGGGGGTTCCATGAGTGCTGGTCGCTCTTTAAACGACACTTCCTCCATGCTCAGGAGCAATGCATCCCCCTGAGAAAGAAATCTAGCAAAGGAGGCAGGAGACCTGCATGGTTAAACAAGGAGCTTCTAGCAGAGATCAGGCAGAAGAGAAAGGTCCATGGAATGTGGAAAGAGGGGCAGGCCACTTGGGAAGAGTACAGAAATGTGGTGAGAGCATGCAGGGATGCGACGAGGAAGGCCAAGGCTCACCTGGAATTGAAGCTGGCAAGGGATGTCAAAAACAATAAGAAGGGCTTCTTCAACTACATCAGCAGCAAAAGGAAGGCTAGGGACAACGTGGGGCCGCAGCTGAATGAGATGGGTGTCCTGGTGACGGAGGATGCGGAGAAGGCAGAGCTACTGAATGCCGCCTTTGCTTCAGTCTTCAGTGCTAAGACTGACCCTCAGGAATCCCAGGCCCCGGAGGTAAGAGAAGAAGCCTACAAGGAGGACGACTTTCCCTTGGTCGAGGAGGACTGTGTGAGGGATCGCTTAAGTGATCTGGATGTCCACAAATCCATGGGCCCCGATGGAATGCACCCACGAGTGCTGAGGGAGCTGGCGGATGCCATTGCTGAGCCACTCTCCATCATCTTTGAGAGGTCCTGGAGGACAGGAGAGGTGCCCGAGGACTGGAGAAAGGCCAGTGTCACTCCAGTCTCCAAAAAGGGCAAGAAAGAGGACCCAGGGAACTACAGGCCGGTCAGCCTCACCTCCATCCCGGGAAAGGTGGTGGAGCAGCTTATCCTGGAGGCCATCATCAAGCAAGTGGAAGAAAAGAAGGTGATCAGGAGTAGTCGGCATGGATTCACCAAGGGGAAATCATGCCTGACCAATCTAATAGCTTTCTACGATGACATGACTGGCTGGGTAGACGAAGGGAGAGCCGTGGATGTTGTCTACCTTGACTTCAGCAAGGCTTTCGACACAGTCTCCCATGATATCCTCCTAGGGAAGCTGAGGAAGTGTGGGCTGGATGAGTGGTCGGTGAAGTGGATAGAGAACTGGCTGAATGGCAGAACTCAGAGGGTTGTCATCAGCGGTACCGAGTCTAGTTGGAGGCTGGTAACAAGTGGTGTCCCCCAGGGGTCAGTACTGGGCCCAGTCTTGTTTAACTTCTTCATCAGTGACCTGGATGAAGAGTTAGAATGTACCCTCAGCAAGTTTGCTGATGACACCAAACTGGGAGGTGTGGTAGATACACCAGAAGGCTGTGCTGCCATTCAGCGTGACCTGGATAGGCTGGAAAGCTGGGCAGAGAG
Organism: Opisthocomus hoazin; assembly: GCF_030867145.1. Classification (NCBI taxonomy): domain Eukaryota; kingdom Metazoa; phylum Chordata; class Aves; order Opisthocomiformes; family Opisthocomidae; genus Opisthocomus; species Opisthocomus hoazin. The sequence goes on along the minus strand of NC_134453.1, from coordinate 37,897,854 downwards.
GAACCTGATGAGGTTCAACAAAGCCAAATGCAGGGTCCTGCACCTGGGGAGGAACAACCCCATGCATCAGTACAGGCTTGGGGTGGACCTGCTGGAGAGCAGCTCTGCGGAGAGGGACCTGGGTGTCCTGGTGGACGACAGGTTAACCATGAGCCAGCAGTGTGCCCTGGCTGCCAAGAAAGCCAATGGGATCCTGGGGTGCATCAAGAAGAGTGTGGCCAGCAGGACGAGGGAGGTTCTCCTTCCCCTCTACACTGTCCTGGTTAGGCCTCATCTGGAGTACTCTGTCCAGTTCTGGGCTCCCCAGTTCAAGAAAGATGAAGAGCTACTGGAGAGAGTGCAGCGGAGGGCTACGAGGATGATGAGGGGACTGGAACATCTCCCCTACGAGGAGAGGTTGAGGGAACTGGGCTTGTTCAGCCTGAAGAAGAGAAGGCTGCGAGGGGACCTTATAAATGCTTACAAATATCTGAAGGGTGGGTGTCAGGAGGATGGGGCCAAGCTCTTTTCAGTGGTGCCCAGTGACAGGACAAGGGGCAATGGGCACAAACTGAGGCACAGGAAGTTCCGTCTGAACATGAGGAAGAACTTCTTCCCTCTGAGGGTGACGGAGCACTGGAACAGGCTGCCCAGGGAGGTTGTGGAGTCTCCTTCTCTGGAGATATTCAAGACCCGCCTGGACAAGGTCCTGTGCAGCTTGCTGTAGGTGACCCTGCTTCGGCAGGAGGGTTGGACTAGATGACCCACAGAGGTCCCTTCCAACCCCTACTATTCTGTGATTCTGTAATTCTGTGAAAGCATCCATGACGTTATGCCTATTACAGAAAGCAGCACTAAAGTGTCTAAATTGCAAAAAGATATAGACAGTACTTTGCTGTTCCAAACTCCTCCAACCAAACCATCTCCAATTCGGGAGGCGCTTCCTCTAACAGAAACCAGAAACCTCGAAGGGGTATGGTTCACTGATGCGTCATCCTACAGGCAAAATAATGCGTGGAATTATAATGCAGTGGCGCTGGAAGTAGCCACGGGAGAACGGGTCAGCGAAACAGGTAAAAGAAGTGCACAAACCGGGGAGCTTAGAGCAGTAATACTGAGAATGGGACTGCATATGGGATCTTCACTCAAACGTGGGCAGGACAAAAGAAACCAGTGGGATATTATTCCAAGCTATTAGATCCAATGAGCAGGGGATGGCCTACTTGTCTACAGGCTATCGTAGCTATAGCCTTACTAGTAGAAGAAGCAGGAAAGGTAACCTTTGGGGGAGAATTAAAAGTCTTTACCCCCCATAATATAAGAGGAATCACAGAATCACAGAATAGTAGGGGTTGGAAGGGACCTCTGTGGGTCATCTAGTCCAACCCTCCTGCTGAAAAAGGGTCACCTACAGCAGGCAAATCTTACAGCAAAAAGCCGATAAATGGCTAGCGGGTAGTCGGCTGTTAATGTATACATAAAATTTAGCCGGGAGACCAAGTATTGGTAAAAACATGGAGAGAATCCTCATTAACCCCTCGTTGGGAAGGGCCTTTTGTTGTTCTTCTCACCACAGATACGGCAATTCGTACGGCTGAGCGGGGTTGGACTCATGCATCTCGAGTCAAGGGACCAGTGGAATCAACTCCCACCAAATGGATTGTAGCATCTGTACCGGGAGACCTTCGGATAAGGATGAAAAAGACTGGCACCAGCGAATGAACCATCCTAGAAGGGAAGTGAGAGACAGTCTACACCAGTGGTTTCAAATACCCCCTGAAGGTACTTTACGGGAAGTACACTTTGCACCATGGAGTAAAGGAAGAATATCTGATCAAACGGGAGGGGCTGGACTGTATAAGTTAACAGGAACGTCTCAAGTCCTCCCTCTATGTTGTGAAGTAGAAACAGAAATACCTGAAACACTCAAAATAGAAAACATGTGGAGAATACCTTGTATAAAACACCCCACTTCTGGACATTCGGGTTGGGTAGTTTGTAAATGCGTAGAGTGTAACAGAAAATGGTATTGTGTCTCGCGTAAATGACACTTCTATTGTATGAAATGTAGGAAACACCCTATACCTACTAGAATCCAGCGAACAGAAATAGAGATATGCAACTTATTTGGTGGGTGGGAGTTGTTGGTGCCTGAGACTTGGAAAATATATGAAACCGATTGGTATAACACTTTGAGACAATGTGCTATTAGGTTTATATGGAAGCGGGCTCAGAAGTAAAACAGGGAAAATTGAGAGTGTTTGGAATTCGTTAACAAATCAAAACCAGGAATGGAAATCTTAAAGCAAACATTGTGTCCTTGGAACTATAAAAGTAAGGCTAAACAGGCACTAATATCATAACAGCAGAATTCCTGAAGAATACCACTGCTGCCGAGAAGATACTCAAACCTCCTTGCTCCCTGCAAAGGAGTAGACAAAGGAGGCAGAGGGGTACAATCGTGGAAGTAATCCTGCTGTAATAAACTTGCCAATAGCCAATACCATCAGGACTTACAGTTTGCAGATATGAATAAAGTTCCAGTGATCGTAAGTTTAATATATATAACACACGCAATTAGAAGTTCACCACACCAACCTTTTGAATGGGTCCTTAGCAGATGGGACAATCAAAAAGTAACTGGGAAAAATGTTACAGCAGGACCTCCTAGCTTCTCTGTTCCACTGTGCCAAGTAGTACCCAGACAGCCTTGCCTAAACCTAAAGCCTTATTATTTTTGTCCAGCATCTAACCCAGGAAAAGGATATTGTAATTATCCTAATCAATACTATTGTGCATATTGGGACTGTGTTACTATTGCTTCTGCCTGGATACCCACACTCCAAGATAAGTATTTAACAATGACATGGGGACCACTAGGCTGTAAACAACCACGAGTTGATGTGTCCGGGGGATCTGTAGGACATAGTAATTGTAATCATATAATCCTCCAAGTAATGCAACCAGAAGACTCAGGATGGCTAACAGGAAGGACTTGGGGGGTCAGGTACTGGGAACCTGGACTAGACAGAGGAGGTTTAATTTTTATTAGAAAACAGGTGATAACTCAAAGACCCCGAGCAATAGGACCTAATGGGATCTTAAAAGGGGAAGTTAAGTCAGGACGAACAAGTGGAGGGAAAAGAAAGAGTTCAACAACCTCAATTACTCCGACTGTTAGCCCTAACAATACTGGCATTACCACAGCACCTATCAAAATACATGAAGAGACGGAACCCTTGTTAAATTTAGTGCAAGCAGCTTACTATACTCTTAACCACATTGACTCTAACATGACTAATTCCTGTTGGCTGTGCTATGATACTAGGCCTCCATTTTACGAAGGGATAGCCTTGAACACTTCATTTAATCTATCCAATGACCAGAACCCTCCACAATGCAACTGGGGAGCGAAGAAAATAGGGATTACTCGCCAACAGGTAAGAGGACAGGGAGTGTGCGTAGGAAAGGTACCTTTAACAACAACAACAACCTATGTGGTTTTAAAACTTTGCAACTTAATAAGACGGGAAACAAATGGGCCATACCTAGCGAAGGGGGATGGTGGATATGTTCAAAGACCAGGTTAACCCCCTGTTTGTCTTTACAAATGCTCAACGAAAACAAGGAATTTTGTATACAGGTAATAATCATACCCCGAATCCTTTACCATTCAGAGGAATCAGTCCTTGACCATTGGAATGAGGATAAACACAGAATACAAAAAAGGGAGACACTTACTGCTATAACTATTGCCACACTCCTTGGGCTGGGAACCGCGGGGGCAGCGACTGGAATCACGTCACTTGTTCAACAAAATAAGGGAATACTGTCTCCGAGAGCAGCGGTTGATGAGGACTTGGAAAGAATTGAAAAGTCAATATCATATCTGGAAAAGTCCCTTACTTCACTCTCTGAAGTAGTGTTACAAAATAGAAGAGGGCTAGATTTGATATTCTTTCAACAAGGGGGACTGTGTGTTGCATTGAGGGAAGAATACTGTTTTTATGTTGATCACACGGGAGTGGTTTGTGAATCCATGACGAAATTACGAGAAGGAATTCTCAAAAGAAAAAGGGAGAGAGAAGCTCAGCAAAGCTGGTTTGAATCATGGTTTAATCAATCACCTTGGTTAACCACTTTAATTTCCACTCTGATAGGTCCTCTAATAATATTATTGATGGTTTTGACGTTTGGTCCTTGTATCCTGAATAGGCTTGTGACCTTTATTAAAAATAGAATTAATACTATACAACTGATGGTAATGAGACAGCAATATTTAGAATTAACAGAAGAAGCACCTAGGATAGAACAAGATCCTATCTTAAATGCAGCTCGGGATGCTGTAACGAGATTTGATAAGCAAATTAATGATAAATAGAAAAAGGGGGGAATTGTAATAGTTAACGAAAGATAGGAACAGATAATTTGCTGATCAAATAGAGCTTGTAGTCAAAGATTTATGTATATTGCTAAATGTCTAAACCGATGTTAGCTGTAGACCTTGAGTGATATCCTGTTGTGATAGCTGTAAGCCTTGAAATGTACTGATAAGGAAGAAATGCATAGAATTATGCAAGATGAACAAAATACACAAGCGCAAGAGATAAAGCCGCTTAAGGAAGACCTACTGCCTTAATCCCGAGACGACCCAAAGAAGAGGACCGACCTCCTAGCAACAAGACTGAGTTTGCGCAGAAAGGACTAAAGACGTAAAAAGCGGGGAGGAGATTGCCGAAAAGGAGGAAGTCGTGGAAGTATAAAATATGGACTGTAATTTCCTGAATTTGCGGACCGTTGGTGGAGCAGGAGACTCCCCGGCCGCCCAGCGCTGCTTTGCTCATTTGCCTTAAATAAATTTATTCTAAATTTAAAATATCTCAGTCTCTTTGACTATAACACTAACGATCTTTGGAAATCATTTAGCACAAGAACTTAAGCATGGAACCCTCCCTCCAGAGATGGAACCCTTTTACAGTATGTAAATAATTTACTAATAACAACTGAAACAAAACCTGACTGTATACAGTGGACTACCAGTTTGTTAAACTTTTGGGGACTAAATGAGTATCAAGTCTCTCAACAGAAAGCTCAGATGGTGCACCAATGATAACCTACCTTGAACACGAGCTCTCTGGAGGACAGAGAGAACTAGGAACAGAACGAAAAGAAGCCATCTGCAAGACTCTTCTCCCTCAGACGGTAAAAGAGCTCAGGACCTTTCTGGGAATGACAGGTTGGTGCCGGTTATGGATTTATAATTACGGAATACTAGTGAAGCCCTTGTATGAACTTTTGAAAAACAACCCCACCCGATTGATCTGGTCCAAAGAAGCTCAAAATGCATTTAAGACACTTAAGAAAGAGCTAATAAAGGCCCCGGCTCTGGGCCTGCCTGATGTTACTAAACCCTTCTGGCTGTTTTCTTATGAGAGACAAGGCATAGCTCTGGGGGTCCTAGCTCACTGGCTGAAACCCTGCAAAAGAACTGTGGCCTATTTTTCTAAACAGCTGGACGAAGTAAGCAAAGGATGGCCAGGATGTCTGTGAGCTGTGGCAGCAGTAGTCTTGAATATCCAAGAAGCCCGAAAATTTACCTTGGGCCAAAAGATCACAGTACTGGTCTCACACACAGTATCAGCTGTACTGGAACAAAAAGGGAACCATTGGCTTTCCCCATCCCGATTCCTACAGTACCAGGCCATTTTGATTGAATCAGATGATAGTAATATCGTAGTGACTAATATTACGAACCCAGCTTCTTTTCTCAGCGGGTCAATCTCTGAACCAGTGATACATGATTGCTTAGAAACCATAAAGACTGTGTACTCCAGCAGACCAGATTTGAAAGAAGAACCTCTGGAAGATGCACAGGACTCCTGGTTCACAGATGGAAGCAGCTTTGTCTGACAAGGTATTTGAAAGGCCGGGTACGCAGTGACAACAACAGATGAAGTAGTTGAGTCTCAATCACTACCTGCTGGAACATCAGCTCAAAAGGCTGAAATTATTGCCCTAACTAGGGCTCTAGAATTAGCAAAAGGAAAAAAGATAAATATATGGACAGATTCCAAATATGCTTTTGGAGTTGTCCATGCTCATGGGGCAATTTGAAAGGAGCGAAGACTACTAACTGCACAAGGGAAGCAGGTTAAATATGCTGAGGAAATCCTTCGCCTGTTAGAAGCCGTCCGACTGTCAACAAAAGTTGCCATCATGCACTGCTGAGGACACCTGAAGGGTAACACTGACCAGGAAAGAAGTAGCAGGTTGGCTGACTATGAAGCTAAACAAGCGGCAGAAAGAATGCAAGAGATTTTGGCCTTAATCCCAGAAAACAGAAGTAGAAAATTGACCAAGAAAATATTAAGTATTCTGAAGATGATGAAGAATTAATAAAGGGATTAGGAGGACAAGTTCCATCCCAGGGATGGGCCTACTCAAGTGATGGCACAATCATAATCCCTGCTAAACAGATATGGGGGGTGGTTAAAGAAGAACACATTGGGGAGCAGACTCCCTGTATAAATTTTTATATCAGTAATTGATAGGGAAAAATTTGTATACTACAGTCTGACAAGTAACCCAACAATGTGAAATATATTTTAAAAATAACCCCAATACAGGTAACTGGGTACAATTAGGAAGTATTGGGAAGGGAAGTGTACCCGGAAAACATGGGCAAATTGATTTCTCTGAACCTCCAAGAAAAGGAGGGCACAGGTACTTATTAATATTTACGGATACCTTTTCAGGTTGGCCAGAAGCATTCCCTTGTAGAACAAACAAAGCAAGGGAGGTAACTAAGATATTATTAAATGAAATAATACCTCGATTTGGAGTACCAACAATTATCTCCTCAGATAGGGGGACACATTTTTGTGCAGAAGTAGTGCAAAAGGTCAATAAACTATTAGAAATCGATTGGCAGTTACATATGCCCTACAGACCACAAGCCAGTGGGCAAGTAAAAAAGAATGAACCACATGATAAAACAACAGACAACAAAAATATGCCAAGAAGCGAATCTATATTGGTACCAAGCATTGCCTATTGCACTACTTTGGATATGTGTAAAACCTAGGACCAAAGAAAATTTGAGCCCTTTTGAGATACAATATGGGAGACCATATCAGGCTAAATATCACGAAAAAAAATTTGAACCAGTTCACAAATCAGTATCTACAGAATTATGTTATATCCTTAGGAAAGTAATTAGAAAAGATTAATAAAAATGTTTTAGGTATCAGAGCTAAAGGGTTAGATCACTCTGTCCATCCATTTAGCCCTGGAGATTAAGTTTATGTCAAGAATTTTTCAGGTGACCCACTGAGAGAGAAGTGGAATTGACCTTTACCAGGTATTGCTGACTACTTTCACTACAATCAAAATTCGAGAACAACCAGCCTGGATCCATTATTCTCGAGTGAAGAAGGCTCCTGAAGCAAGATGGACCGTCGAAAAGGCTGGCAGTTTGAAACTACTGATTGCGGCAGTAACTTTGTTAAACCTAGGCTTATTAGTGAACACTTGGAGTGAGAACTTATATTACAATGCAATTCAGATGATAGCAAACGCCACAGGAGCTAAGAATTGTTGGATTTGTACTGCCTTACCAAAAGGTGACATGAGACTCCCTTTATATGGGGTAGGGTGTACTCTTTGAAACTGACAATAATACTTGGCCCGAGTTTTGGAGAAGACATGATAGAGGATACTGATTATGATAACTCGAGCTACATGACTAGGCCAAGATTTGACCTACAGATATTAGATAACAACACCCAGATATTGGTCAGCAATAATAGTTGCCTATGGAAAGCAAGATCCAACACTTGTACGTGCTGAACCCCGTTCCATACTCACAAAAATTGTACTTGCAGGGACGGGTGGAATGATTATTGGATCAACGAAACTACAGTAGAAGTAAGAACTTGGGATTTGAAAGAGACAAGTGTGGTATATATTGATTTTTGTAACAGAACCCAACTAGAAACCTATAGCCCCTCGAACTGGGATTATTTTAGGAATATATCGATTGGCTGGGTAACCAGTCCCAAATACCTAAAAGTATATTAAAAACATCATGAAGAGGAGCCAAACGGGAAGACAACCCACTTTTAAGTAGGGGAACAAAATTTCATAGCTTTGTCAGATAATTTTTACCCTGGCTAGAAGTAAGCGAACTAGAGAAAGCCATAATAAACTTTTCCACAGTTTTAAAAAAAACCTGAAAATCTAACAATAAGTACTATAAAAATTTACAGACAGAAGTATCATCCCCTAGTAAAGTTGTGCTACAGAATCGAATAGCATTAAATCTATCAACTGCCAAAAAAGGGAAGTATGTATGATCATTAATACCAGTTGCTGTGCATATATCAATAAAGACAGACAGATAGAAGCAGATCTGAATATGCTCTGGGAGAAAACACGAGTGTTCCATTAAGTATCTTCGGATGATACTTCCTTGGGGTTTCGAGATTTATGGGATAAAGTAACCTCTTGGCTCCCTAATTTAGAATAGTTAAAACAATTATTGATGGGATTAATCACCCTGATGGTTTTAGGAATACTTGTTTGCATATCTCTCAAATGTTTCCTATGGTGTTGTCAAGATTCAGTTGAGACATACAGTGACTGGAAAAGGAACAAGATTAGGCACCAAACGGAAATCAGAAAATACTTTTCCCGGACACTTGGAATGAAAGACTGAAGAAATTTGAAAATATACCTATAAAATACAATAGTGAGGATCCATAGCTTTCTAGCTACAAATCCTCAAAAGAAAAGGAGGGATCTGATACCCGTAAATGTAAAATTTCCACTTACCAGAGTGATTGTAATTAAACTTAAGTAGATCCTTGCTGTTTTGATAAGACAGGAAAGCTCTAAGTTAGAGAGGCTCCTAAATAATTCTACCCCAGACAGCTCAGCCTTGGGAGGGCAGATGCACCAAGCTACAGAGATAAAGAGGCACCAAGAGGGCAACAAGACCAGAACCAAACAACCTGGAAGTGTTATAGACGCTTGTGCTCAAGTCAAATTGAGAAGCCAACTTTTCATTAACCAAAGTGAATTTATTAGCAAGCGATAAAAGAGCAAAACAGCGCTGGACGACCGGGGAAGTCAGCACTCCGCCAACGGTCCGCGCCTCTTTTTATAGAGTTCCTATTTCCTGCATACGTGGCTTCTGGTATTCTCTGCATTTTGTTCGCACTTGCGCAACTAATTGCCAGGTGGTCGTTGTCTGCCTCTGGGTGGTCGTTGGGATGAAGGCCGAAGTCTTTCTCAGGCGCCCTGCTGTCTGCTCATTCATCCCACAAGTCATTGCTCATTCATCACCTAAGCCATTTCCTTTGCTTATCAGCAGATGGGCCATCTGCCTTCAGCAAATGGTTGCTTACTCCTCCGGATGTCTGAGGCTCCAGCTTAAGTTACAAAGAAACTCCAACACTCACATGCGATTTCATGAACAAAGTTAACCCATTCATCACAGAAGGACACAGTATACATAATCTTAGAACTGAGTTTGCGCAGAAACAAAGGTCAACCAGCAGACACTGTGATGAGGAGTATAAGCCTTCATCTTGAGACCCCCAAAGGCCACCCGAGGATGCTAACAGACATGCATGGAAGACATTAACATATGCTAATTAGTTCTTGGAAAAGTCATGAATATGCTAAGCATTTCTTAGAAATATAATGAATATGTATATTGTGATTGTATTTAACCTGAAATTACAGGGTGTTCGGCGTGCACGTTTGGAGGAGAGATCCCCTGTGTGCCCGGCGCCGTAATAAAGAATAACTGCTTAATAGCCTGCCGACTATTGAGTCTTCAATTCCAGCTTTTCACAGCATCAGTCACTACTGAAGGCACACACACGACACTCTAGATTCACAAGCACATGCACATTAGTGGATCCCTTGAGTACCGGCACGTACTCTTCAGTCCTTTCGGTACCCCTGCCTGGATTCCAGGTCCTCTTACCTGCTTCACAGGTCCTTATTTGCTGGCTGATCCAGCTCGATACACCAAACATGCACACATTCGTCCCACAGGCATTCCACATTTGAATCATATTCCACTTCAATAGATATTTGTAAGATTTCACCTTTTCAGGCAAAAGCCACATTCTATTTTGGTAGCTGCCAGGGTTTTTTTGTTTGTTTATTTCTTTGCTTTTAGGTGTTCAGTTTCTTTTTCCCTGAGATTCTCCCAACCCTCTGGCCTGGGACTCAGTCTCTCCTTCTGGAGGCCTCCTCACACCAGTTAAAAAAATAAATCCCACCTTAAGTGAACTATTTTATCTAAGTTAAAGTACCTTCTAAAGTGAATTGTTTTGAGGAATCATTTTTTTTTTGTCGCCAAATTCCAATTATCTAAGTGTGACCAAAAATCTAGGAATACAACCTTGTAACACCAATGTAGTGTTAAAAGGCAAGTATTCTTTATTGCAGCGCTGGATGCACGGGGGATAGCTCCACCTAACGAGCACACCTTATACCTTTTCCATATGATTTATAGAGATCAAAAATATACATATTCATTTTTATCCATACATATTCATTATTATTCTCTTTGGTGATTGGTACAAATTTGCTCGCTTCACATGTAAATTCTTGTGCAGACTCAGTCACCCTCTTCCATTGTTCTCTTTTGAGTAGGTGGTATTACCTGGGTAGGTGGTCAGTGGGTCCATGGTCGCGATCTCCCCCTGCCGGAATTACCTTTTACCCACTTGGCTTGCAATCTTGACAGTCCTGGTCAGTTTTCTCAGTTCGCTACACAAAAACATGCTCCATCATTCTCTTTTGACAGAAACACATTTTCTGTTGTTTTGTTCGCATTAATGATTACCTACATCTATCCTGAATGACTTACTTCATATACTCAATGTTCCCAGACATAATGTCCAGTTGGATAGGGCTGTACAAGGAATATAGCAGCATTGTTCATTGCCATGGTTAGCTGATTCCATCACCCTGGTTACAGTCTCAGCATGCCACAGGAGCCTACAGATGATCATTGCCCAAAGTCCCAGTAGGGATTTCAAAACATCCTGTACTTTTCTGAGTGGTGCTAAGGGGTTTTGGCAGAGAGCAGTCTGCGGTCCTCCCAGGTTGATGTGGGAAATTGACGTTTAGTTCAGTTTTGCTGTAAATTTAGTTTGATTTTGTTATATAGCTTTGCAGCCATGTCGAGGCAAGGATTAGCCTCTGACATTCAGTTTGGTCCTATTCTTTACAATCTTGCTAATAAGGACTGCTGTGAGCTCAAATGTAGACAACAAGGACTGGTGCCAGACAGGTAAAAGAGACAGGGACTGATAAGGACTGATAACCAGAGCCCCATTGTCTGTAAGAAGCCCCCCTCTAGCTGAAACTGGTTTGGCAGCTTGGAACTCAGCCAACACAGACAACTCAGCAGTTTTGGGCCAAAGGTGAAAAGTACACAGTGAGAAAGACTATGAGCCTTCATCCAGAAGATCCCCACAGAGGACCACCAGATGACATTGTGCAAGCGCTAAAGAGGGGCGGGGTATGATAATGAATTCCTGGAAATAATTATAATAATCACGCCTATTTCCAGAACTAACTGTAATAATCCATCCCACTTAGATAAACTTTGTAATAAATAGGTGCATGCTTTGTGACTCGGTGTGCAAGTTAGGAGGAGCGATCCCCCTTGCACCCGGCACCGTAATAAACATACCTGCTTTATAACTCTTTGTGAGTTGTGGAGTTTGTTTCCGCGTGTCAAGGTGAAGCAGGATGTGTGAATCCGGCTCACGGCCCCAAATTTGCCATGGAAAAAATGGAATACAATTTACATCAAGTCAGAACAGAAGCTGCTGGAGAGAGCACAGAAAAAGTCTATGCTGATGTGAACTCTATCCCTGTAAAGTGGATACAAGTTTTATACACTTACAGATGCTACGCAAAAGACAGATAACAGGATGTGAGTTATTCATATCTGTTGCATACATAAGGCCACAGAACTGCTTAAGGCCGGTCTGGAGTCTGCTTTCTTTAGCATGGGGACTGATTTATCATGAAATTTACACAGTGATTATTGTTTCAGGAGACAGAGTGAGAGTTTGATCAAGACGCCCACGAGACAGGATGAGAGTCAAGAGGCCCACTCAGGCTTTAGCATTTCTACTTCCACATTAGCAATGAGTAATTGTTGTAAAATTCAGAAAAAAGGATGATCTCTTAAAAAATTAAGAAGAGACATACATTCTTTGAGAACGATTTTAGTTTAAAAAGTTTATTTTCAGAGAAAAATCTATATATTTGGAATTGTAGAGGATGGGGACAAAAGCAGAAGGGCAAGAGAAAAATGCTGAAGTAAACAGGACTTGTGGATGTGCTGAAGGAGCCGAGTACCTGATAAGGAGTTAAAAATCAGTGGTTGTGGACTGTCAGTCAGCGCATGGACTGTGCGTGATCAGCAACCTCATTGGCTGACCTGGCGTGTGATATGGCTACGGATTGGACAGAAGTAGAACAGAGAACCTCATGCAAATAGCTGCCTTATCGGGATAGAAAGTTGCCAGGGAACTAACGTCCGGGTAAAGATGTATAAAGCACTGCTTGCAAAATCAACTTTGTCTCACTTGCACCACAAGCTCAATCCGTGACGTAATATGCCACAAATGGTGCCCGAACAGGGACAAGAAAGGAGGCAGAAATAGAGCCCAGGACCGGTGGCATAGCCCAGCTGAACCAGGAACCATGGATCAAGGAACAAGTGCACCAATCGCCTGATGATAGGTGAGCAGCTGGGAACCATGGGTGGGAAGCTATCCCGGGAACAAAGAAAAAGCATTGATGTGCTTAGGAGGATGCTACAGACACAGAACAGAAACATTACTAGCACGCAACTAGTGACTTGGTTAGAATGGATTCCCCATAATCACCCACAGTTTCCTGACAATGGAACCTTCCAAATTGATGCTTGGAAAAGGGTGGGGGTGCTTTTGCAGAATGCTGTTGAGGTGGGAGATAGCCAAGCCTGCAAGCACCTGGTCACTTGTGGACAAATCATAATAACTATCAAAACAGCTCGGCAGAATTTTACCACTGATATTCCCCCTTCTGCTTCTCATGAAGCGTCGGCACCTCCGTTACCAAACCCCCAACCCAAACAATCCGAGGATCGCCCTCCCTCCAGTGTAACCAGGGTGATGGAATCAGTTAACCATAAACACGAACAATGCTGCTATGTTCCTGGTACAGCCCTGTAACCACGGTGATGGAATTAGTTAATCATAAAGCACAAACAATGCTACTATGTCCCTTGTACAGCCCTACCCATCTGAACATTAGGTCTGGGAACAGAGGGTTTAGTCCCTAGGTAATCATTAACGTTAAACAATAATGGTGAAGGGGATTTTTTTAATAGAAATAGCGTTACCAAATGATTGCAGGTGTATTTGTGGTACCTATCTATTGTGTGAATTAATTGAAGCAAAAAGTCATACATCTCTCCCCAAAGAAGTTAGTTTTAATTAAAACCAGCAGGTGCCTAGAACTGGTCAAGATGACCCGTGCCGCAGGGACAAGAGCCAGAAGAGGACTGAGTTTGCGCAGAAACTGTGATGAAGAGGATAAGCCTTCATCTTAGGACCCCCGACGACCACCACTAGGAGGCACTGCGCAAGTGCGGGTGGGAGGAGTGTATGAAAATGGACTGATTTGACTATGAAAGAAAGGGCTTATGTAATCAGATGAATATGTATATTTTGATCTATATAAACTGCACGGAAAGGGTATGGGGTATGCACGTTCGGTGGAATTATCCCCCGTGCATCCGACATCTCAATAAAGAATGCCTGCCTTTTAACACTACATTGGTGTTACGAGGTTTTATTCCCGGATTTTCGGTGACAGCCCTACCCACCTGGACATTAGGTCTGGGAACGGAGGGTCTAGTCTCTAGGTAACCATTAATGCTAACCATAGTATGTAATTGTGTTGTTGTCAAGAGAAATGATGGAGTGTGGTTGTGTGAAGTGGACTGAAGAAACTGACCAGGACTGCCAAGATTGTGAGCCTAGTGGGCAAAAGGTAATTCCAGCAGGGGGAGATCGCGACCACCGACTCACTGGCCCCCTACTCAAGTAATACCACCTACTCAAAAGGAAACAATGGAAGAGGGTGACTGAGTCTGCGCAATAATTTACGCAATAATTTACGTAGAAAGCGAGAAAAGTTTACACCAATCGCCAAAGAGAATAATATTGAATATGCATGAATAAAATAAATATGTATATTTTTGATCTATATAAACCGCATGGAAAAAGTATGAGGTATGCATGTTCGGTGGAATTATCCCCATGCATCCAGCGCTGCAATAAAGAATGCCTGCCTTTTAACACTACATTGGTGTTACGAGGTTTTATTCCCTAATTTTCAGTGACACCAGGGCTCCTTCTAACAATCTCTTCCTCGATACCATGGTTGCTGTCAACGATACCGCTCCAGAAGGCGACCCTTTTGATCCGGGTCCAATAAACCCTGAGCAGGAACCGGATCTGTCCCCCCCCGGCTCGCTGAAGGAGGGGACGGCACTGCTACTAAAAAACTACTTCCAACACCGCGACGGCGGCGCCGCGCTGCCCCCCAGCCCCACGGCGGCCGCGCTGCGGCGGGCGGCGGCCAATGCACGCGAGTGCACACGCACAGGAGTCATCACCCTCCCCTTGAACGACTGAGGTGAGCAGCTGCGGAAATTATTAGATGGGACAGTCAGCTACAAAGAAGCAAAAGCTCCATCAAAAGATTTTACAGAGAATTTTGAAAGAACAAAGTTTTGCAGCTTGAAATCCCTGAAAAAATCATTATTACTTGGAAAACAGTGCATACAGCTTTAAATGCTCTAAAACCCGCAGAAACTATCTTACAAGCGGCTGCTACTCCTCCTCCGTTATCTCAAAAGCAGATACAGACCGAGCCGCAGTCTTTTGAAATATTTAACCCCACATACGATTAAATTCCTAACCTAACACGAGAAATGCGGGAGGTAAATCCGCCAGAACCTGACGATCCTTTAAATCCAGAGAAATGGGAAGTGGGGTGCAAAACCCGGCACCCCGAAAATGTACAACAGGGTCCCTCTACAGCAATTGGCGTACCCGACCTGAGATCAAAGCAGGGTGGATTCCAGCGTAAAACCGTGCAGTCCCTCCGACACAGCCCAGCCCAGCCCGCAGTGCCGGGCTGGATCTGGCCACAACGACAGCAGTTACAATATCCGATGAATCAGTAAACCTTACACCTACTGAGGTATATGCCCCCCTCCCCCCCGTGGGCCGCGCCTGCCGCGCGCCGCCCCTTCCAGCTGGCGGGCTCCCCTCGCTCGGCAACCGGCGGCGCGGCGCGGCCCGTCCCCGCCGTCCCCGCTCCCGGCGCGCCCACCCAGCCCGGCCCGACACAGAAGCGGCGCGGCAAGAACCACTTTCCTTACATTCAAGCCCTTGCTTGGAAAAAGTGTATACAATTCAGTTACTGCAGTAGAATTGCTTGTGGACTGTGGGGTTTCTGGAGAAACAGGGACATATTGTGAGCAACCCAGACACTCTGAATATGGACTCGATCGGTTTGTAGTAGCACAGGCTTCAAGCAGCACAGGCCTCAAAGCTTTTCTCAGGCTGGCTGTGGGAAAGACAATCGTTCTCACGCCAGCTGCAGGTAAACAGTCGTTCTATGAATACTGACCAATCATAGTTTGAGTATTGATTATGTAACCGGGGTGTTTTATTGATAGATGTTTTTATGTATAGTAACCAATCATAGCTGAGTGTTGCACCGAGTGTTTATGTATAGTGACTAATCACAACTGAGTGCTGTCTATATAATCTAGATTCTTTACTAATAAAGTTGACTGCTATGGATCATATTGGTCGAGTCCTAGATCCTGCCGCAACAAATGGCGCCCGAACAGGGACCCTCAGATCGGCACTAGCATCTATGGGTGATCTTTCCAGGAAGACCGAACCCTGAGGGAGCGGACGCCGGCCGAAGGTGAGTGCTGCCCCGGCACTCGGGAGTCGCTAGCACAAAGTCGGGAAAAGAAATCCCGGAAATCCTGCCCTGATCAAGCAGGTGGCCGGGGAGGAGATGGGGTCCACACTGACAAAGGAAGAGTCAGCAGTGGTTAAGCTCCTCCAACACATCCTCTCCGTGAGAGGGTTACAATATGACTCGGCTACCTTGAAGTCTCTGTTGCTGCGGCACGGAGAAAGGACTTAATCCCCTCAGTTAATGCTGCCTTTGAAGTTCAGACATGGGCGGATATAGGAACGAAACTGTGGGAAGAAATTAGTACGGGATCCAAGGAAGCGAGCAAATTCTCCACGTTGTGGAGGCTAATACATGACACTTTGAAAGCTACGATAGCTGAGAGGGAAGCCGTTGCTTCTGCTTTTGCTGCGTTAACACCCGAGGGAGGGAGCTGCTCGGCTACAAGTCTGCTGTTTCAGGGTCCTAGTATCCCTCTGCCGCCTGTGAAAGCAGGAGGGGGTCCGAGTCGGCAGCCCGTGGAGGCAGGGGAACCTGGGGTCTAGGAGAAGGAGCACGCGCGGGGCGACCCGCTGGCGCAGGGGTTTCCACCCCCGCCGCCAGAGTCACCGCCACCGCGCCGCGGAGAGGGGTGCGCTGAGGCGCCGCCGCCCGCAGACCGGCCGCGCGCCGCCGCTGCCCCCTCCGATCGTTCCACGTCCCCGAATCCTGTACCGCGGTATCCTCCATTTCCTCCGCCTACGCCGCCGTCTTCCGGATCTCCAGTGATTCGTTGCGTAGACGAGAAAGCGGCTGTCCGGGAGGTCCGAGAGGACCAACTCAGCGAACTAATATCTAAGCTAGAAAAACTGCAAATGCACCTGGACCAGTCTCCCAGGCAGGCTACAGACCTTTCCTTGCCGGAGCCACCAGTCCGTAACCCACATAACCCGTTTTCTCTTCCAGCCCCACCTTGCGCCGTGCCGTGGGATGGGGGGTTGGGAACCGGGGGAGGGTCGGGGGTATGGTGGAGAGGGGTAGTTACTGTGATGGCAGTTACAGTTGCGGTGGCGGTGCGACCGTTGGTCGAAAAACAGAAAAGGGAAAATCAGGCCAGGAGTTGTTTTAATTGTGGTAAAAGGGGTCACTTTCGGAAGGAATGTGGAGTCAAAGGACCGGTTAGCCAAGGGGGAAGAAAGTGGTGTGTGAACTGTAAGCGGGATAACCACAATACCAGTGAATGCAGAAAACTGGGAAACAGATCAGTTGTTCGACTTAGATGTGTGGCAGAGAATCGTGGACTCTGTGCATGCAGGTCGGCAACAAAGAGGAGCGATAATAAGCTCCTACTTTTTTTCGAGCTGTTGTTAGCCTGACTCAGAAGTAATGGAGTGCCCGCGGAATCACCACGTGTTTTTGGTATTTTGACTTGGAAGGTGTCAGGAGAATTACCTTTCAAACATACTTCAAGGGGTGACATGAATGCGAGTTTGGCGTTTGGTTTATGAAGCATTAAAAGATGTGTTAACAGAGAAAAAAGTGGCCAGAGTCATTCAGAAAAGTCCTTTTGTTGCAAATGTACCACCTGAAGAAAGCCGTGAGCAGGGGCTGGGTCCAACAGGCCCTGAACAGGAATCGGGTCTGTTTTTCCCCCCCCCAGCTCGCTGGAGGATGGGACAGTCACCTAGAAAGGAGCGAAAGCTCCATCAAAAAAAAAAAAAAAAAAAAAATTACAGTGAATTTTGAAAGAACAAAGTCTTGCAACTTAAAATCCCTGAGGAAATTGTTACTTTGAAATTAGTGCATACAGCTTTAAATGCTTTTAAGCCCGCAGAAACTATCTTACTAGCGGCTGCTACTCCTTTTTATCTCAGAAGCAAGGACAGAGCTGCAGTCTTTTGAAATTTAACCCTACATACTACGAAGTTCCTAGCCCAACACGAGAGATGCGGGAGATGAATCCACCAGAACCTGATGATCCTTTGGATCCGGAGAAATGGGAAGTGGGGTGCGGGATCCAGCATCCCGGGGGTGTGCAGCGGGGTCTCTCTGCAGCAATTGGCGTACCCGACCTGAGATCAAAGCAGGGTGAATTCCAACATAAAACTGCACAGTCCCTCAGACGCAGTACAGCCGCCGCGCCAGCAGCCACCGCATCGGACGGGTCAGCAAACCTTACACCTGGTGGGGCACATGGCTCCCCCCGGGCAAACGGCGGCGTGGCCCGCGCCCCCCTTGCCGAGCCCAGTGCGCCGGCCTGGCCCGGCCTAACCCACAAGTGGCGCGGCAAGAACCATCTTTCTGACATTCAACGCCTTGGTTGGGAAAAAGTGTGCATAATACAATTACTGCAGATGGTCTATCTAGATGATGTTATTCACTCTGTTGAAAGGTAAAAATATTGACATTACGACTGAAGAGTTGTCCCCTCTATTTACTTTGTTAAAAAGGACTCAGATTTGTTATTTTCCCGAAGATCAATGGCAAAAGCAAAAACTGTTTTTACAAAAGGTTTCAGATAGAATTGCAATTACCTTTACCTCCAGAATTAATGTCAATTTACCAACAAATTTGTATATAATTTGTGAGGTTTTTTGTTTTCCAGCCTTATCCTCTTTTAGGTCGGTCATGTGCTGATGCGCAGAAGTTGAAGACTCTGGAATGGATCTTTTGGTATTATACGGCCACGAAAATATTAACCACTTCTCGGAAATGTAATGATTATGTATGTTAACATGGCATAAATATCTAGTAAGAGTGTCTTTTCGGTACACACATTTGGGTAGAACTATTCCCTGTGCGTTCAGTACTGCAGTAAAGAATGCCTGCTTTCTAGAACTCCAAAATTAAGTTTTAGAAAGTTAATTATTTTGCTGCTTTCTAGTAATAGATTTTGGGTACCCAGGTAGGTAGGACCCTGCTCTTGAACATCAATGGTCCGAGGGATCGCAGGACCTCCAGCCGGCACCGAGGGATTCTCGGGGAGAACCTCTGATCCCTGGACCAAAAAAGTTCTAAGCAGGAACCATTAATAAGGCAAAGGCATTCTTCCAGTATTGTTTCTTGTTGCCTGCTTGTTAGTCGTAGTGAAAGCTTCAACATTAGGTTATATCCCTGAGTAGAAGGGAAAATGCCCTTCCTAAAACAGAATTAAAAAGAAAGTACTCTTCCTGAAACTGAAGCTTGGGAATTTGTCTGTTAAATGTTGAATATTATTGTAAGTCCTGTCTTTGCAATATTTTGGATTTATGCTGAAAACTTGGTGTGCCTGTGTGTGTGTGTGTGGTCGCGACCATGAACGTGTGATTTTATGTTACAGTGTTTGTATTTCTGTGATCTGATGGATTTATCTGGTTTCTGTGATCTGGTGGATTTGTCTGGATTAAGTAACAGGTTTTGCATCTTCCGGTTTGGAATAAGTTCTGCAGGTATTGATTATTTTCTGGTGGTTTTTTTTTTTTTTTGGCTTTAGATTCTTGTGTTTGGACTCTGATTTAGCAGGACTGCAAGCATTTGATGCAACAGGGGTTAGATGTGCTGATGTTTGCAGCTTTGTGCTTTTATGTACATTAATTTTAGCCTGTATAGTTAATGAGTCGCTATGTGACTAATATGGATAGTCAATAGTAAATGTTAGGGATGTTTGTATATGTGATAAGTATACCTATAACCCAAGTGCAAATTTACTGAGCTCATATTATTGATACACTGTTATCTCGACACCTGACGCGGTGAGATGCATCCCCTCCAACTGACAATAATGATACGTTATGGTCAGGCAGTGCTTTGGTCCCACCATCCACACAGGAAGAAAATTGGATGCAAGTAAATCAATCTACACTCATATGCTAGGTAACAGATTTACCATCAATATGTATCATTCTCAGGTTAATTTGATCTTTCTTTACACCCAGCAGGTTATGGTATGCACTTCACATCTCTATGTCTTCAATAGGCATTTGTGTTCTTATGTCTGTTTTTTAGTATTGTAGTTTGTGTGGGCCTCTGAGAAAGTGGTAGCAAGCTGAAGGCCAAAATTATGTCAGCTCTCATCTTCATCAGCATCAGCTGACCTGGCGTGTAAGTTGGCTACGGATGGGACAAAAGTAAAACAGAGACCCTCGTGCAAATAGCTGCCTGATCAGGATAGAAAGTTCCCAGGAACTAATGTCCGAGTACATGATCGTCTGCACAAAACCGTGTTCAGCTGGAACCACCTAACACTTCCGGCGTCTCAAGAATCGCCTCCTATCCTAACTCATTTTCTGTCATTACAGAATGCTGATATACGACCTAAGGCAAAGGTGCTGGCACGGGATTTGCAATCGGGAGCTTGGACAGTGCCATGGGAACTATTAATGTGGGGGCACGGGTATGCTTGTGTTTCCACAGATGTAGGACCTAAATGGTTCCCAGCGAAGTGCTTTAAGCCGGCGCTAGTCAAGCAACAGGCAACCACAAAAGACTCTAAAGCGCCTGCTGAACCGTCAGAAGACATTTTGAGTGATAACACACTGTTTGATGGGAAGTGATTCGTTTGAGACTGTAAGGAGTTGTGTATCAGGCCTCACTAGGCCGCAGGTGTCTATATGTTTAGTCTGTAAGCGCTGTTATAGATATATTATTGCACATTGTATATTTTGTAAAAGGCATTTGATTTGTTTGAATGGTAATTAACACATTTATCATACCTTAACACCATTGTGCATTCGCTGTAAAAGAATCGATACCGTAAGTGAGATCTATTCAATCCGCTGTTTTTGCTGTAACACAGACCGGTATATAAGATGGAAATGATAACGATCCTCTTAAGCTTGATTGGGGGGATGCAAGCAGTATGGGTGCCACCGCAACCAAAATGAGTCTGTGGGTCACGCTAGCAGACCTGACAAGACCAGATTTGATTTGCCTGTCCATAGCATCTCCAGGGAACCTCCTTTTCCACACGCCTTGTTGGTGTCCCTTTAGATGCATGGCCCATACCATCGGCACTGACCAGTGTGGTCCCCCTGAACAACGGCACAGTCACTGATATGTAGGACCTATGGACTGTTCAACCGCCGTTGGCCCAGTTAGAGCCTCAAGAGATAGAGTTACTTGACTCCATACCAAAGGATTTTTGTTTTTTTTTTAACTATACAGGGAGAAATCAAACACATGCATGGAGCGTTAATACATTGAGCATATCTAAATCGATTAATCAACCACTTGCTTTACCCCATGGAGAATTTATCATTTGTAGGGACCATGCTTAGCCATCTATCCCATCCCATATAAAGGAAGGTCCCTGTAGTCTAGGGAGATTATTGCTTTTAACACCAAATCAGATCATGATAATTGGCCACTGAAATACACGATACTGAGGGAAGAGAGCAATTCATGCTTTTACCTCAAATTGCAAACACAATATCAAATTTTGGAATAGCGGTGAAATAATCACTGCATCATTTTTAGCCCCCAGGATTGCAGCCTTTCAGGCTCTAGTTGCCCTGATGAAACTGGGATGTGGGTTAACCAAGCAGACTAATGCTACTTCTTAGGCCTTAAGTAGTTTGTTTTTAGGTGTTGATTTGATTAGACACGCGACTTTACAAAATTGTGTGGCAATTAATTTTTCACTTTTAGCACAAGGACATGAGTGTGAAGATTTTGAAGGAATGCGTTGTATGAGTTTGTGTGACCACTCAAAATTGATACATCAACAACTGAGTGAACTACGCAAAAATTTGAACGTTATAGAGGTAGAGTCAAGATTGACAGACTGGCTCAGTCACCTGGGCATCAGTGGGTGTTGGATCTGGTCAAACAGGGAATAGTGATGTTGGTTACGATTCTGATCATGCTATGCATTTTTGGATGTTTGATAAGTTGTGCCATAAAGGTGGTTAAGAAGATGTTTAACGGTATCTGGGTTGCTCAAAAACAAAAAGGGGGATTTGTGGGGTTTCTGGAGAAACAGGGACATATTGTGAGCAACCCAGACACTCTGAATATGGACTCGATCGGTTTGTAGTAGCACAGGCTTCAAGCAGCACAGGCCTCAAAGCTTTTCTCAGGCTGGCTGTGGGAAAGACAATCGTTCTCACGCCAGCTGCAGGTAAACAGTCGTTCTATGAATACTGACCAATCATAGTTTGAGTATTGATTATGTAACCGGGGTGTTTTATTGATAGATGTTTTTATGTATAGTAACCAATCATAGCTGAGTGTTGCACCGAGTGTTTATGTATAGTGACTAATCACAACTGAGTGCTGTCTATATAATCTAGATTCTTTACTAATAAAGTTGACTGCTATGGATCATATTGGTCGAGTCCTAGATCCTGCTGCAACAGTGGACAAATAGCTGGACTTTATTATCTTTCCATAGTTCAGATGACCTTTCCAGATGATGTTCTTCACTCTTTGTTGAAAGGTGAAAATATTGGCATCCCAACTGAAGAGTTGTCCCCTCTATTTACTTTGCTAAAAGGGACTCATATTTGTTATTTTCCGGAAGATTGACGCCAGAAGCGAAAACTGTCTTGCAGAAAGTTTCGGATAAAATCGCAACTGCCTTTGCCTCCAGAATTAACGTCAAGTTAGCAATAGATTTGTATATAATTTATGCTTTTTTCCAGCCCTATGCTTTTTTAGGTCAGTGGTGTGCTAACATGCAGGAGTTGAAGACTCTGGAATGGATCTTTT
Source organism: Opisthocomus hoazin (assembly GCF_030867145.1). Classification (NCBI taxonomy): domain Eukaryota; kingdom Metazoa; phylum Chordata; class Aves; order Opisthocomiformes; family Opisthocomidae; genus Opisthocomus; species Opisthocomus hoazin. The sequence goes on along the minus strand of NC_134453.1, from coordinate 37,875,177 downwards.
TGTCTCATACGCCCATGAAAACATTAACCACAAAGGTAGACATGATAGTGTCCTTAATAGCACAAGGTCGGAATCGTTGTCAGCTATTGACAGGACGTGATCCTGATACTATTTACCTGCCGCTGGCTAAAGATGACCTTGTGGTATTAAACAGGAAATCCTTATTGCTGCAAGCCGCTCTAGCTGATTATGATAGTAATATATGCTAATGAGTTCTTAAAAAAAAGGAATGATAAGCATTTTCTTGGAAATGTAATGAATATGCATGTAAACATAGCATAAATATCTAGTAATTGTGTCTTTTCGGTACACACATTTGGGTGGAGCTATCCCCTGTGCATCCAGCACTGCAATAAAGAATGCCTGCTTTCTAAAACTCCAAAATTAAGTTTTAGGGAGTGAATTATTTTGCCACTTTTTGGTAACAGATTTTGGCACCCCAGGTGGGACCCTGCTCTTGAACATTAACGGTCCAAGGGATCGCAGGACCTCCGGCCAGCAGCAAGGGATTCTCAGGGAGAACCTCCAATCCCTGGACCGAGATGTTCTGAGCAAGGACCATCAGTAAGGTAAAGGCATTCTTCCAGTATTATTTCTTGTTGCCTGCCTGTTAGTTGTAGTGAAAGCTGTAATAGACTAGAAGATGATTCATGTCGAGTGCACATATTGTGCAACTTTGTAAACTAGCATAATGTGAAATAACAAAACCACATAAGGCATGGAACAACAGACAGGATATCTGTGGGTTTGAGATTGGGCTAATATAGAAGTCCAGTGCAGTTTAAGACTGGGCTAACTACATCGCTTATGCAAGACAAAAACCAAGTGCGCACGCGTTGATAGGAAAAGGACATTTAGAGGACACCGAGGAAGAAGAGACTCTTCATCCCGAAGACCACCAGAAGAACTATAAAGACCACCAACATCATAATACGCATGCGTCAATAAATGATGCCACGTAAGCACAGAGAATCAAAAGAAGGAAGAGACTTCACGGAAACGAACAGCTCGGAGAGAATATAAAGACCGCCAGTGCCATTAGAAGGTGTGCATGTTGGTGGAGCAGCGACTCCCCACGCACCCAGCGCTGTTTGCTTGCTTTTTATTGCCTTAAATATTAATAAAGAAAAAGATAATGCAAATGACGTATTGTCATTTATAACAATTTGGTGACCCCGACGTGATCTCCTTGGATCATCTGGGTGCTGCCTGAATCAGGGGAGCGCCCCACGATTTCGTGGCTCTGGTTGGGGTGGCTCCAGAGACCAATGAGATTATGAAAAATAAGAAGCAAGCAAAGAATTGAGCTCCCCGAAATCTGCAGAAAAATACACCCGTAATTCTAGTGCACGAAGACCCGGACGAGAACATCGGACTGTAAGTATCGTTCGGTTGGGTGGGAGAAAGACTGTATGCATGAGTGAGACGCAACTTAGTTGTGGAGTGAGTGTGGAGTCCTTCTAGCTGTGGTTCCAATCTCCCGCGAGGGACTTGGCCAGCGAAGGGAAGAAGTGGCTGCGAAGGGGGGGATTTTTGGGACCCCACTCTCAGGAGCATCAGTCGGGATGGGTCAAGGGAAAAGTAAAAATCCCGGCCCAAAGGACCCACGGAGAGGTCCTAGAAATAAAAGGAAGGGGAGCGACTTACTTGAAATACCCCAGGACAGTCCCCTAGGGTTAATGATTAAGCATTGGGATACATGGGAATCTAGAAGAGAGAAAAGTAAGGAAAAAATGATTCAATACTGCATGGAAGAATGGACCAAAAAACCCATAAGACCTAATCATTTATATTGGCCAACATTCGGGTCTTTTGATGATTGGATCTGTCAGGCTTTGAATATTTATGTAAATGCCAAAGAACCATTCAGTCAGGAAGAAAGTGATTATGCTGCTTTATGGACAGACTCCTCTAAGCCTGCGCTATTATGTCTAATCAAAGAAAAGGGGAAGGAGAAAAACTGGGAACCTTTAGATCATTTGCCACTGCCCTACAGACAGGACCAGAGTCCTGCTCCCCTACTTTCCCCACAGAACCCTTCAGTCCCTGCGTCACCCTCACCCTCATCACCCCCGTCTCAGCGAACTCGAAGTAAAACCAAACAAAAAACCCCTGATAGTGATAGCGAAGAAGGGATCAGAGGTAGGTTATATCCATTAAGAGAAGTACCTTTGGGAGGGAATAATGGGGGAATTGGGTTTGTGGCCATTCCCCTCAACACAGTGGATGTGAGAACCTTTAAAAAGGAAATGGGAAAACTACTGGATGTTCCCTTGGGAGTAGCGGAAAGACCGGATCAATTTTTAGGGCCAAATACTTATACATGGGAAGAGACTCAATCAGTCTTAGGCATCCTCTTTACAACAGAAGAGAGACAAATGATCTGCCAGGCAGGAATGCGAATTTGGGAACAACAAAATCAGGGTGGCCCTCCTGGGGATCAAAAATGGCCAAACCTAAATCCAAATTGGGATCACCAGGCTGCACAAGGTAGACAGAGTATGAAGGATTTAAGGACTATGATTATACAGGGAATTAGAGAATCAGTACCCCGAGTCCAGAACATCAACAAAGCTTTTAGTGAACACCAAGGGAAAGATGAATCTCCCACTGACTGGCTAGAAAGATTGAGGAAAAATCTCCAAATGTATTCAGGGGTGGATCCAAATTCACCAGTTGGTGAAGCTCTACTTAAGACGCAATTTGTAGCCAGATCTTGGGGAGACATCAGAAAGAAATTAGAGAAAATAGAAGATTGGCAAGATCGAGGATTACAGGAGCTTTTATGGGAGGCTCAAAATGTTTATGTCAGGAGAGATGAGGAGAAACAAAAAGCTAAAGCCAAAATATTTGTGGCAGCTGTTCGGGAAACCCAAAAAAGGGGAACAGAGCCTGAGAAAAGATCAAAGAACATACCTAAGACCGGCAAATTTAATCATGATACACCTACAATTCCTACTTGTTTCTATTGTAACAAGAAGGGACACCTGAAGAGGAATTGTAAAAAAAGAGAACAAGATGAAAAGATGTTCAAGGAAGACAAGTAGGGATGTCAGGGGCTATACTTTTTGGGGACCAGAACATCAGAAGAGCCCTTGATAAAACTTTTAATAGGTCCCCAGAAAGAGGAAGTAATATTTTTAGTTGATACAGGTGCTGAAAAATCAACCATTAGGAGTATACCAAAAGGAATCAAGAAGGGAAACAAAACTGCCTTGGTCGTTGGGGCCAAGGGAGAACTCTTTAGAGTTCCTGTCATAGATAATGTTGAAATTGAATCAGATGAACGTATATGCTTAAATGATTTATTGGTAGTACCTGAGGCAGAAAATAACTTACTGGGAAGGGATTTAATCATTGCATTAGGATTAAATATAGAAACTAAAAATGGGAAACTTGAAATAAAGTTGTGCACTTTAACCATAGAAGATGAAAATAAGATAGATCCTAGAGTTTGGCACAATACTGGGGATATCGGGAAATTGGAAATTGAACCCATGAAAATAGAAGTGAAAGATTCGCATATTCCTATTAGGATACGACAATATCCTGTATCCTTAGAAGGGAGAAAGGGTTTAAAACCTGTCATAGATAACCTTTTAAAACAGGGCACATTAGAACCGTGCATGTCCCCACACAATACCCCCATATTACCGGTGAAGAAGTCGGATGGGTCCTACCATCTAGTTCAAGATTTGAGAGCGGTAAATCAAAGGACAATTACCCGATTTCCAGTGGTGGCCAATCCCTATACCTTGTTAAGCCATTTGTCCCCTGAGAATGTTTGGTATAGTGTGATAGACTTAAAGGACCCCTTTTGGGCTTGCCCTTCAGATGAGGAAAGTAGAGATTATTTTGCCTTTGAATGGGAGGATCCAGAAACAAATAGGAAGCAACAACTCCGATGGACCGTCCTTCCCCAAGGATTTACGGAGTCCCCTAACTTATTTGGGCAAGCCCTAGAAAAATTGTTATTAGATTTTGAATCCCCTGAAGGGACCAAACTATTACAATATGTAGATGACCTGTTAGTCGCAGGAAAAACTGAAGACCAAGTGAAGGATGGGACTATTAAATTATTAAACTTTTTAGGAAATAAGGGACTCAAAATACCAAAATCAAAATTACAATTTGCTGAACCAGAGGTAAAATACCTAGGACATTGGCTAAGTCAAGGGAAAAAGAAATTGGACCCAAACAAAATCTCAGGGATTCTGTCCCTGCACCCCCCTCGATCCAAAAGAGAAATTAGGCAGGTTCTAGAATTATTAGGATACTGTCGTCAATGGATTGAGGGATTCAGTGAAAAGGTGAAGTTTTTGCATGAAAAATTAACTACTAATTCTTTAAAATGGACTCTGGAAGATGATCAACTGTTCGATAAGATTAAGCGCTCCCTGGTTGAAGCCCCAGTGTTGAGCCTCCCTGATCTAAATAAACCCTTCCACCTCTTTGTAAATGTATCTAACCAGACAGCCTATGGAGTACTAGCACAGGATTGGGCTGGTAGTAAGAAACCAATAGGGCATTTTTCCAAATTATTAGACCCGGTCAGTAGAGGATGGCCCACCTGTCTATAAGCCCTTGTGGCTACTGCCCTCCTGATAGGGGAAACAAAAAAGATAACTTTTAGTGGAAAGTTAGTAGTATACACTCCTCATAATGTTAGAGGAGTGTTACAGCAAAGGGCTGGGAAATGGCTAACTGATAGCCGGATGTTAAAACATGAGGCCATTCTCATAGACTCCCCGGAGTTAGAGTTAAAAGTAACTGAAACGCAGAATCCATCCCAATTTTTATACGGAGAACCCCAAAAACAACTTGAGCGTAATTGCATAGAGGTCATAGAACTACAAACCAAAGTAAGACCAGATTTGGAGGAGGTAGAGTTAGAAACAGGAGAAAGATTATTTATAGATGGGTCTTCGAGAACAGTTGAAGGCAAGCAAAAATCAGGGTATGCAATAGTGGACGGAAGAAAAATGGAGGTAGCAGAATCAGGTCCCTTAAGTGCCTCCTGGTTAGCACAAGCTTGTGAACTATATGCTTTATGGAGGGCCTTAGAGCTATTAAAGGATAAGGTCGAGACTATATATATAGATTCAAAGTATGCCTATAGCATAGTGCATACCTTTGGAAAAATCTGGAAAGAAAGAGGATTAATGAATACACAAGGCAAAGAACTAATCCATCAAGGCTTAATTGTGCGAATTTTAGACTCCTTGAAGGGCCCAAAAGAAATAGCTGTAACCCATACCAGGGGTCATCAACAGGGCACCAGTTATCGGGTTCGTGGAAACAACCTAGCAGATAAGGAGGCTAAGGAAGTGGCTATGAGGACGCAACCCTCTCCCGTTCTGACATTACAGTTACAAGAAGAGGAGACATTAAAAGAAAAAAGGTTCACTACACAGGAATTGGAAAATATTAAGAAACTAGGGGCAGAATTTAAAAACAGTAAGTGGGTTTTGCCAGACGGTAGAGAAATTCTACCAAAATCGTATTCAGGAAGAATCATTGATCAGCTCCATGAGAGAACGCATTGGGGAACCAAAGCTTTAAGTGACCATTTTTAAAAACATTTTGTTTGTATTGGAATATATGATGTCGCAAAACAAGATACCTATGGATGCCTCACTTGCCAGAAAGTAAATAAGCGAGCCTTACGTCAAGCCCCAGCTGGAGGGAGACAAACTGCCTACAGACCATTTGAAAAGATCCAAGTAGATTTTACCGAGTTGCCCAAAGTAGGGAGGTGGAAGTATCTACTTGTTATCATAGATCAACTTACCCACTGGGTCGAAGCATTTCCCACAGCAAGGGCTACCGCCTCTTCAGTAGCTAAAATTTTATTAGAGCATATTATTCCCAGATATGGCATAGTGTGGGTGATAGATTCTGACCAAGGTTTGCACTTTACCTCAAAGGTTGTTAAAGCGCGTACCACTGCTTTGGGTATCACCTGGGAATATCATACTCCATGGCACCCACAAAGTTCAGGAAGGGTAGAACGAATGAATCAAACCTTAAAACAACAATTGTCTAAATTAATAGTAGAAACCAAACTATCATGGGTTAAATGTCTACCGTTAGCTTTACTAAATATAAGAACTATGCCGAATACGTATATGGGGATTTCCCCTTATGAAATGTTATACGGAATGCCATATTCTCAGGGGATGCCCCTTAACGAGACCCTGACTGAAGATTATTCAATACAGCAATATATTAAAACTATTGCTGAGAATATTAAGGAACTTAGGAACAAAGGAATTTTGGCTCAAACAGCCCCTTTGGATTTTACCATACATAAAATTAAGCCCAGAGAAAAAGTGTTGATCAAAACACGGAAAGAAGAAAGTTTGTCTCCTCAATGGGAAGGACCTTATCTTGTTTTATTAACTACAGAAACTGCTGTCCAAACCGCAGAAAAAGGCTGGACTCATGCATCGCGAATAAAGGGGCCAATTCATGAATGGAAAGTGACCTCCAAGCCTGGAGATTTACGGATAACCTTCCAAAAAGATAGATGTCTAAATTAATTTGCGATGAAAGTAATTGTGACTGTAACCCAATAATATGTGCTTAATACAATTACTGTAAAGAGTGGTGGTATTACCATTTCCCCGGGACAAACGCTCCTAAAGGCTTATGCCCGGAATGTGAACATCTTGAGCATATAATTACTGAACAAACACTGAAAAAAATTAATAGCAAAAAAATCATTGAATCAGACGGGCCACAGTGGTGGAAATTGTTCGTACATGGTTCTAGAGGTAGATTGAAAAGCAAAGCTGCGATTAGGAAAAAGGAGTGTCGTAAAAGAAGTCAGGTGCCCTGCTGTTCTTGCCATAGCTGGGAAGCAGTCAAAGCTAAGAGCTGGGAAGCTATAAAAAAGAAACATGAAAGGAAACAAAGCAGATGGGAAATCCCAGGCCATTACCCTTGCTGTCGAGAAGAAAAACAGAAAACCCGCTGCCAGAAGCAACCCGGTAGGCGAGGAAGACAGAGGGGTAAAATGGACTCTAGGGATACTGCTTTTGTTCTCAAATTTGGGAGAGTTGACCCAGGATGCTTGCTCTAAATGCTATTAACTAACCCGGTATGGAAGAACAGCAGTGCAGACTCTTTCTTATCATACACATATTAATAGAGGATGTTATGACCAACAGAAATTAGAAACGTGTAAATTACCATTAGTAGGGGACGTTTGGGTAGCAACCAATTTAGGAGCATGGACCGGAAAAGAACCAAATGGTTATCTTACATGTCCAAGGGGGGAGCAAAATATTTGTTTTACCAAAACAGGTATGTGGGGATATACTGATGGAGGGGGAGTACAACAGAATCACAGAATCACAGAATCACAGAATAGTAGGGGTTGGAAGGGACCTCTGTGGGTCATCTAGTCCAACCCCCCTGCCGAAGCAGGGTCACCTACAGTAGGCTGCAAAGGATCTTGTCCAGGCGGGTCTTGAATATCTCCAGAGAAGGAGACTCCACAAACTCCCTGGGCAGCCTGTTCCAGTGCTCCGTCACCCTCAGAGGGAAGAAGTTCCTCCTCATGTTCAGATGGAACTTCCTGTGCCTCAGTTTGTGCCCAAAACATATATGCGAACATATATGACAAACTAAAACAAAGACTCAGTGAATGGGATCTACTCACCCCAGGTAAAAACCTGTTCATAGATTTAATGCAAAAGACAGCACAAGAATTAAACATAACTGGTTGTTGGATTTGTGGACGCTCACAAATGACTGAACAATGGCCCTGGAGGGGAGAAGGACTAACCCCAGAACAAATTCTATTGTGGAATCAAACACACACTTCTCTCAAAGAGAAGAGACCTGAAGGATAGGTCTTGAGCCATGAAGTAATTGGTCAAATTTGCATAGCTAGGGAAGGAAATAATTTCACTAAATACGTGGGCCACGTCCCATGTAAATTGGTATATACCACCAACTGTACGAAAGGTAAGGGAACTTGGTGGCCTAGACCACCAGAGGGCTATTGGACATTAAGATGGGACAGAAATTTTATCGGAAATACCATCACTCAGCTATGTTGGAAAAATCAAACAGGAGCTAATCCGTTTACAGAAATTAATGAATTAAAAGGATTCTGGGAAAACCCCGAAAACACGTCAATATCCTGGAAATCCCCAGATGGGCTGTTCTGGATATGTGGAAAGTGAGCATATAACAAATTATCCAAAAAGTGGCGAGGCACCTGTACTATAGGAATCATACAACCGGCATTCTTCCTGCTTCCAAAACAAAAAGGAGACCTTTTAAGGGTCCCGTTATATGAAACATTGGAACGGAAGAGAAGAAGTTTAGAAGGACTCCCCTCAATAGGGGGACAACAAACTTGGGGAGAAGACGAGTGGCCTCCAGAAAGGATAATTGAATATTATGACCTGGCCACTTGGGCTCAAAATGGAAGCTGGGGTTACAGAACCCCTATTTACATGTTAAATCGTATTATAAGACTCTAAGCCGTAGTTGAAATCATAACCAATCAGACAGCCGAGGCCCTAAAATTAGTGGCCAGACAATTAACACAATCCAGGGCAGCCATTTATCAAAACCGCTTGGCCTTAGATTATCTACTAGCTGAAGAGTGGGGGTTTTGTGAAAAATTTAATACCTCAGAGTGTTGTCTAGAAATAGATGATAACGGAGAAGCCATTGCGAAAATTGCTGATGAAATAAAAAGAATTGCTCATGTGCCAGTACAGAAATGAAACTCTATTTTATCTGATAACTGGTGGGATAATTTGTTTAATGGGGTTTGGTGGAAAAAGTTGGGATTCATATTATTATGCTCTGTTATAGGACTTTTGTTTTTACCCTGTATGATTCCATGCTTTATTCGGTTAATTCATTCCGTTGTTCAAGAGATGCAGATTTCGGCAATACCAATGGATCCAGAAATGGTTCGAAGGGGAAAAACCCATTCCTTGGTGATAATTAAAATGAAGAAAAGGGGCCTACTCCGATTCAACAAGCTTTAGATCGATTTGAAGCAAGAACACGAATCAATGGGATAAAGAAAAAAGATGGGGGATTGTAATAGACTAGAAAATTATTCACGTCGAGTGCACATATTGTGCAACTTTGTAAACTAGCATAATGTGAAATAACAAAACCACATAAGGCATGGAACAACAGACAGGATATCTGTGGGTTTGAGATTGGGCTAATATAGAAGTCCAGTGCAGTTTGAGACTGGGCTAACTATATCATTTATGCAAGACAAAACCAAGTGCGTACGCGTTGATAGGAAAAGGACATTTAGAGGACACCGAGGAAGAAGAGACTCTTCATCCCGAAGACCACCAGAAGAACTATAAAGACCACCAACATCATAATACGCATGCGTCAATAAATGATGCCACGTAAGCACAGAGAATCAAAAGAAGGAAGAGACTTCACGGAAACGAACAGCTCGGAGAGAATATAAAGACCGCCAGTGCCATTAGAAGGTGTGCGTGTTGGTGGAGCAGCGACTCCCCACGCACCCAGCGCTGTTTGCTTGCTTTTTATTGCCTTAAATATTAATAAAGAAACAGATAATGCAAATGGCGTATTGTCATTTATAACAAAGCTTCACAGCATTGGGCTATATCCCTGGGGAGAAGGGAAAGTACCCTTCCTAAAACAGAATCGAAAAGAGAGTACTCTCCCTGAAACCGAGGCTTGGGAATTTGTCTGTTAAGTGTTGAATGTTATTGTAAGTCTCTGTCTGTTTGTAAGTCTCTGTTTATTTGTAATATTTGGATTTATGTTGCAAACTTGCTGTGCCTGTGCGTGTGCAGTCACAACTATAATTGTGTGGTTTTATATGTTTGTTGTCATAGTGTTTGTATTTCTGTGTTCTGATGGATTTATTTGGCTTCTGTCATCTAACGGATTTGTCTGGACTAAGTAACTGCTTTTGCATCTTTGGTTTGGTGAGTTCTGCAGGTATTGATTATTTCTGGTTTTTGACTTTGGACTGTTGTATCTGGATTCTGATTTATCGGGGCTGCGGAAGCATTTGATACAGCAGGGAACAGATGGGGTGAAGTTTGCAGATTTATGCTTTTATGTACATTGATTTTAGCCCATATAGTTAATGAGTCATAGCTCTAGATACATTGATCTTAACCTAGGTGATTAATATGGATAGCCAATACTGAATGTTATGGATGTTTGTATATGTGATAAGTATACCTATAACCCAAGTGCAAATTTACTGAGCTCATATCATTGATCCACCATTATTACGATTCCTGACATAGTGGGATGCATCCCCTCCAATTGGCAATAATGATATGTTGTGGTCAGGCGGTGCCTGGATCCCACCATCCACACAGAAAGAAAATTGGATGCAAGTAAATCAGTCTACACCCAAATGTTAGGTAACAGATTTGCCATCAATATGTATCATTCTCAGGTTCATTTGATCTTTCTTTACACCCAGCACGTTATGGTATGCACTTCACATCTCTATGTCTTCTATTAGCATTTGTGTTCTCTTTTCTGTTTTTGGTGTTGTAGTTTGTGTGGGCCTCAATGAGAAGACTGTAGAAAGCTGAAGGCCGAATTATGTCAGCTCTTGTCATCAACAGTGTCTGGCTAAACAAAAAAGGGGGAGATGTGGGAAACCGTATAATTTGAGACAGAACAGCACTGTCTCATGACCCTGAAAGATCAGTGCATCCTGCGCCTCCCTTCTCTGTTCTCAGGAGATAAGCTGTTTTCACACATCCAGCTGCAAAAGATCCTGGAAAATAGCAACTGTGAACTGGCATTCGCAAAGCCACGAATCCAAAGCTGATTGGCTCTAGTAACTACTGTATTAGTATATAAGGTATTCACTTGAGCAATAAAATGATTCTGATCGAGCACAAGATTGGGGTCCATGCAATCATTCACCACAGATGAGTGAATGTGAGCTCTTCAGTCAAGTAGCACAACTGTATTGGGTCTGGCTGGGATGGAGTTATTTTTCCCCATAGCAGCCCTCATAGTGCTGTGCTTTGTACTGGTAGTTAGGTGTTGATAACACATCAGTGTTTTGGCTAATGCTGAGCAGTGCTTGCACAGCATCAAGGCTGTCTCTCCAACATCCCCCCCCCTCCCCCCCACCCCACCTCACCCAGCAGGCTGGGGGTGGGCAAGAGGTTGGGAGGGGACATAGCCAGGACAGCTGACCCAAACTGACCAAAGGGATATTCTATACCATATGACGTCATGGTCAGCAATAAAAGCTAAGGTAAAGGAGGAGGAAGCAGGGGCATTCGTTGTTATGATTTTTGTCTTCCGGAGCAGCTGCTATGAGCATTGAAGCCCTACTTCCCGGGAAGTGGCTGGACATGTCCTGCTGATAGGAAGTAGCAAGTTTTCCTTTGCTTCCATGCGCGGCCTTTGCTTTTGCTTTATTAAACTGCAAGTTTAAACCCACGAGTTTTTTTCCATCTTACTTTCTCCCCCCTCCGGCTGAGGAGGGGAATGATAGAGTAGCTTGCTGAGCACCTGGCATCCAGCCAAGGTCAACCCACCACAAGAACCTAGTGGAGAAGTTATTTGTTCAGCATCTCAGGATTCCCCTCTACTCTGCCCTAGTGAGGCCCCATCTGGAGTACTGTGCCCAGTTCTGGGCTCCCCAATTCAAGAAAGATGAGGAGCTACTGGAGAGAGTCCAGCGGAGGGCTACGAGGATGATGAGGGGACTGGAGAATCTCTCCTATGAGGAAAGGCTGAGGGAGCTGGGCTTGTTTAGCCTGAAGAAGAGAAGGCTGCGAGGGGACCTTATAAATGCTTACAAATATCTTAAGGATGGGTGTCAGGGGCAATGGGCACAAACTGAAGCATGGGAAGTTCCGTCTGAACATGAGGAAGAACTTCTTCCCTCTGAGGGTGACGGAGCCCTGGAACAGGCTGCCCAGGGAGGTTGTGGAGTCTCCTTCTCTGGAGATATTCAAGACCCGCCTTTACGAGGTCCTGTGCAGCCTGCTGTAGGTGACCCTGCTTCGGCAGGAGGGTTGCACTAGATGACCCACAGAGGTCCCTTCCAACCCCTTCTGCGATTCTGTGATTAGAGAACTGTCCTGGTTTTGGTTAAAACAGAATTGATTCTCTTTTAGTGAATGTTCCTTCTTCTAAATAACTGCATTTTTCTGAAGCTGGCTGCATATTTTACAGAGCCTGTCTGCTCCAAAGCTGGTAACATCTAATGTTTATAGTTACACTGAGCTAACAGTAGGAAAGGAATGCAGAAAAAGGCCCCTGTTTATAAGTACTCCTATAGCAGTCAAGGTCACCGACAGATCTCTTGGGTCCCGCAAGTGAGGAGTCGGAAGGGGTTGCACTTGCAGGGAGGGGCAGACAGGACAGGTGACCCAATATTGACCAATGAGGTATTCCATGCCATGCATGTCATACTCCATTTAAACCTGGGGGATCACGAGGGTCTTGCTCTCTTCATCCATGGCTGCCTTCTGAAGAGGACTCTGCTCGTTGTTCTACCTGCAGTCCTGATCCAGATTCCAATCTGTGCATTCCTGAGTCCAGTTCCTGTCTGCTGCTGAGTCTACTCCAGGACTTCCTGGTGCTGCCTGGCAGCTGCTGGTGGGATGCCAGTGCCCCGGCACCCAACTCCAGGAAACTCAGTATCGGTTTTGTATATTTTGCATTATTTCTCTTATTATTAATATTATTAGTATTATTAGTGTTATTAGTAAAGCTGTTTTAATATTCCATTTGTAAGTCTCTCTCCCTTTTCCTCCTTTTCCCTTCCTCTGGTGGGAGGGTGGGTGTGGGATATCTGGAAGATAATGGTCACTTGGTGCGCCCTCCAGATACCCTTATCTTAAGTCTTGCGGATCTGTAGCAGTAGTCATGTCAAGGCTGCGAGCTCGGCTAGGCCATGAGGTCATGCGAAGGACATTTGCGGTCACGAGCTGCTGGCTCAACACAAGAATGAGGAACTAAACGGCTGAAGAAACCGCAAGAAGCCGAGAAAAGCAGGAGCTTAAGGCAGAGTCTAGGAGGAGTCTAGCAGAGCACAGACAAGGACATTGATCCAATCAGAAGAGATATCGGCCGCATGATCAGCACGTGGAAATTAAGTATAACCAATCATATTAATAGCTATCGCGTGGCATGGAAGAAAATTATCTATATAATCACGGGTTTGTAGCGCAATAAACTGTCTTTGTCTGATCATATTGATTGTATGACGAGTCCTTAATCCCGCCGTGACAAGTGGCGCCCAAACAGGGACCCTCTGATCGGCACTGGACCGGAAAAAAGGAACCTTCCAGCGGGAAGCCAACGACGGAGGGTGCGGAGGCTGGCCGAAGGTGAGTGCTGCCCCGACACTCGGAAAAAAGAAAAAAAGATGCTAGCATACGTTGAGGGAAAACCTGCCCTGATCAAGCAGGCCGCCGGGGAGGAGATGGGGATCACACTGACCCGAGAAGAGTTGGCAGTGGTAAAGCTCCTCCAACACGTCCTTTCCACGAGAGGGTTACAATATGACTCACTTACCTTGAAGTCTCTGTTGCTTTGGGCACAGAGAAATGATTTGATCCCCACAGTGGAAAGACTGTGGGAAGAAGTTAGTACGGGTTCCAAGGAAGTGAGTAAATTCTCTACGGTGTGGAGACTGATTTATGAGACACTGAAAGAAATGAGAGCCGAAAAGGGGGCTGCTGCATCAGCTTTTGCTGCGTTAACACCAGAAAGAGGGTCCGCTTCAGCTATGCTTTTTGTGGGTCCCAGTATTCCACTTGCCCCAGTAAACAAGAAAAAGGAAGGTCGAGGCATGATGGAGACCGTGAGTGAGAGCGTCGCGGCAGCGTCGCAGAGCGAAGGAACACCAGCGATGCAGACAGCAGAGGAAAGAGAACGAGCTCGAGAGTCGAAGGACAGTCAGATCGCAGAACTGATTACAAAATTGGAAAAGTTGCAGGCGACAGGACTGCCACCTCCGCCTGAACCGCCACCTCCTGACCCTGCCAACCCATTCCTGTATCCTCCTCCGAATTGCGCTGCGCCGTGGGGGAGGGGGCTAGGAGAGATGGGGGGACGGGGGAGGTGGGCGGCGGAGCGCACCCCGATCCCGGGCTCCGACCCCGGGCTCGCTGCGCGGCTGCGGCGCGCACCCGCGGGGCGGGGCGCAGTCCCCCCCGCCGCCGACCGGAAAGTTCCGCGGGCGGCTGTCTGCGGTGTCGGGCCGATCGGGCCCGGCGCGGCGACGGTGGGGGGGAAGAGAAAGCGAGAGAGAGCTTCGGGGGGGGGGGGGGGGGGGGTGCGGGGCGGCGAAGGCGCGGGCCTCGCCGCCGGCCTCCCGCGCGGGCAGCTGCCGGCGCCGTCCGCGCCCGGAGCGGCTCCGCGGCCGGCACCTCCCCACCCCGGTTCCGCGGGGGCGGCTCCGCGGCCGCCAAAGTTGCGGCGGGGCCGGGGGCCGGGTCCCCGCCGCCGCTGCCAGCCATCAAGTGGCTCGTTAAGGAAAAAAACAAAAAGGGCTCTTAGTGCTTTGCCTCGAGGTGCGAACGCGGCAGCAGTGTTAGAAGCCGCGGAACGTATGTTAGAGCAGGACAAGGCTACTGTCATGGCTGCCGCCGTAGGTGCAGCGGTGCGACCTCTGGTCGCAAAACAAAAAAGGGGGAAACAGGAGAAAAGTTGTTTTAATCACGACAAGAAGGCCCTTTCACAATTTCACCCAAGATGGGTGAAAATGAGAGCTTTTTTTTTCCCTCTGGAGTGCTTCAAAAACCCAGCTCCAGTATACACGAGGATTTCTCCATTGGCTTTTTTCTTTACAGGCTGCCTTTTGTGACTTGAACTAGGGCATAATGTAAATACTAGCATAGTAAATACCACACTAAAGAGTTACTTTTTTTGGTGTGATTAATATAAATTTAAGGCTTATTAAACTGACTATTGATGTGTTGTACTGAGTTTTGGAAGACTTAAGAAAAAATTCTTGATTTCATTAAGCAAAGCATCTTTTCTGTTGTTTAATGCTGATGTTTTAGTGAGAAATCTTTACCTGAGTCAAAGTTCTGCAACCAAGAACAGGGAGTTGTAATTAAAAGTTGTTTTAAAATGCAGTTCTTCTGGACCCGGGTGGACTAGAGGCACGGCGCGGAGCCCGGCTGCCAGGAGGGCAAAGCCGAGACTCCTTCAGGTTTCCAAAGAGGTCTGAGCGGACTGCATTAGAAATCTCCTGGCAATACTTCAGTATCTATATGAAAAATGACACATACTCCACTTTTGCTGTAATTACTACTTGCTACTGTGGGAAACGACCTGAGTCAAATCCAGGCAATTAAGTTTCATGCATATTATATTTGATCCTATATGTATGTACAATCTTGATCATAATTGTTGAAAGTTGCATGTGTCAGCAGTAATGTGTTTTATTATGCAGTTGTTGTTGGTATTCAAAACAGATAATGGGCCTGCTTATATCTCGAAGACTTTTGCAAGTCTGCCAACAATGGGGGATTCGGAGAACAACTGGGATACCTCATTCCCCTACGGGACAAGCAATAGTGGAACGTGCACACAGCACGTTGAAAGCGCTGTTGTGAAAACAAAAAGGGGGAGAAATGGGCAGTCCAGCAGAACGCGTTGCAAAAGCGCTTTATGTATTGAATTACTTACGCCTCACGGAGGGTCGGATCTCTCCACCGATCATAGTACACCAATTATCATCAGACACTAATCCACAGCAGTCTAGTCCAGTGAAGGTTAGGTATCGGGATTTAATCACAAGAGAATGGAAGGGGCCTGTAGAGGTAAAATTAACTGGCAGAGGTTATGTGTGTGTCCTTGCAGAGAACGGTCCAATTTGGGTACCAGCAAGGTGGGTAAGGCCTTGGATAGAGGAAAGGACCCAGAAACAAGGTGAGCCCACCAAAGTTCAAAGCGAGAGTCCAGAAGCGACTCCACCCATGGTTGACGATACTACATAAGGATAACAAAATTGGCTTAAACTTTTCAGTGTATTCAATGGGTATCGAATGAGATAGGGCTAAACGACACGGTAGTGGCAAAGATGCAATACGAGGAAAACATACGAAGCAGGTTTCGGCCAGGAGTGCCGTTGGGAGGATTGGCTGCGATCGTGGTAATCAATTATCTAAATGTGTCATTACCTTGGGACCCCCAAGAAATTGATCTGTTGGGCTCCATGAATGGAAACTATTCATGTTTCCACCTTGGGGATTATAAACAAGGAATAAACAGGTTTAGGCAGCACAATTTAACAGGTTGGACAAATGTAACAAGTAAGAATAAATATTATGATTATGCAAAAGGTGAAGTGGAATATGATTATATGAAAAGTGGAGGGGATTTTTGTAATAACTCGGCTGGTTCCGAGTATCAAGTTAGTACTCTAGCAGCATGGACTAATAATTTGGCAAAAGCCATTCCTCCGGGATATTTTTTGATTTGCGGAGATAAAACTTGGCACGAGATACCTGTGAGGGCATATGGAGGTCCATGTTATTTTGGAAAACTAATCATGTTTGCACCTCCAATGAATGTCTTGAAAAATCACACAAGAGCAAAGAGAGCATTGAGAAAATTAATACCCCAGTGTGACGGAAATCTAACTTTGTATGAGAGGGCCGAAAGGGTTGTGTTGTCACTCTTATTACCTTGGGGAGCAGCTTCAAAAGCATTAACCGGCATAGGAAAGCTCGCATGTTTAGTTGCAAAAGAAATGAATATAACGTCGAAAATAATATCTGAGTTAACAGAAGATTTAGACAGTTTAAGGCACGCAGTTTTAGAAAATAGAGCAGCAATAGATTTTTTGCTACTAGCGCATGGTCACGGTTGTGAAGATTTTGAGGGAATGTGTTGCGTGAACCTGAGTGATCACTCGCAGTCCATCCATAAGCAATTGGCAGACTTGCGAAAAAATCTGAACGCTGTACAGGTAGAGTCTGGCCTTATGGATTGGCTGAGGCATCTTGGGATCTCAGGATGGCTTGCAGATCTGGTACGCCAAGGAATAACATTGGTAATTATGGTTGTTGTTATGCTATTGATATTTAGTTGTGCTTTGCAATGTATAAAGAGGCTGTTGGCAAAAATGATGCAAGGTATCTGGATGGCTCAAAAACAAAAAGGGGGATTTGTGGGGTATCTGGAAAATAATGGTCACTTGGTGAGCCCTCCAGATACCCTTATCTTAAGTCTTGCGGATCTGTAGCAGTAGTCATGTCAAGGCTGCGAGCTCGGCTAGGCCGCGAAGTCATGCGAAGGACATTTGCGGTCACGAGCTGCTGGCTCAACACAAGAATGAGGAACTAAACGGCTGAAGAAACCGCAAGAAGCCGAGAAAAGCAGGAGCTTAAGGCAGAGTCTAGGAGGAGTCTAGCAGAGCACAGACAAGGACATTGATCCAATTAGAAGAGATATCGGCCGCATGATCAGCGCGTGGAAATTAAGTATAACCAATCATATTAATAGCTATCACGTGGCACAGAAGAAAATTATCTATATAATCACGGGTTTGTAGCGCAATAAACTGTCTGATCATATTGATCGTATGACGAGTCCTTAATCCAGCCGCGACAGGTGGGGGTTAATAGACAGCATCTGCCGCTCAGTTTATTGCTGCCCTGCTTTAACCTGTGACAAGAACTCTGACAAGCTTGGTGCCGTGACCACTTCCCTGGGGAGCCTGTTCCAGTGACCAACCACCCTCTCAGTCATCCTCAATACCTTGTAGCCCCATGATGCTAGAGCAGTAGAGAATCACTGGTGATATGGGAGATGAAGGAGAAACAGGATGAGGAAAGGAAATTGAAGTGCATCACCCTGGTGGCAGAATGCAGAATGAAGTGTGTTCAGGGTGATGTGGGAAACTGACATTTAGTACGATTTCGCTATAGCTTTAGTTTTAGTTTGTTATATAGCTCTGCAGCCATGTCGAGGCAAAGGTTAACCACTGCCAAATGGCCTGCTAACAAGGACTTCTGAGAGCTCAAATGTAAATCACAAGGACTGCTGCAAGCCAGATGAAGGGAAACAGGGATGGATAAGGACTGCTAACTGGGAATTTATGGCCTATAGGGAGCATCCCTCTAGCTGAAACCGGTTCTGCAGTTTGGGACTCAGCCAACACAGACAACTCAGGAATTTTTGAGCCAAAGGTATGAAGTACACAGCGAGGAAGACTACAAGCCTTCGCGAGGAGGACTACGAGCCTTCCTCCAGAAGACCCCCACAAATGACCACCAGACAACACTGCGCAGGTGCTAGAGAGGGGCGGAGTATGATAATAAATCCTTAGAAATAATTATAATAATCACGCTTATTCCCAAGACTAATTGTAATAATCCAGCCCACCTAGATAAACTTTGCAATAAATAGGTGCACGCTTTGTGACTCGGTGTGCAAGTTAGAAGGAGCGATCCCCCTTGCACCCGGCGCCGTAATAAACATACCTGCTTTATAACTCTTTGTGAGTTGTGGAGTTTGTTTCCGCACGTCAAGGGAAGGAACAGAAGTGAAGCAGGTTGCATTCTAAGGAAAGGCATATGTGAGGAAGGGTAGGGGGTCTATGAGGAACATCGCTGGAGGGAAAGGTTGGCACAAGACAGCTGGTAATGCACATGCTGGTTGTGCATGTGCTGAGTCCAGCAGGCCAACTGTATACAGTAGTTACAAAAAACATTCAGCTTTGCCAGTGAGGGCAGTACAGCTGCTGCCACAGTCTCACCTACTTTAAATAGTAGTAGTTAACAAATACCCCATCCATCAACAGCTCTTCACTGCCATTTTCTGATGGAAAAAGAAGTGAAAAAGTTGACAAGCAGTGAGCACAAAGTAGAACTTCCTGTTCACTCTAAACTGCTTCCAAGTAGCAGAAAGCAAGCAGAGTGGAAAAGCAAAGCAAACCACTGAACGGAGATCCCTGCACAAAACCCCCCTTTATCTTAGTTGCTAATCGGATGTGACGTCAGGATGTCGGTGAGCATGATCCACGCGGGAGACAGATATGCAGATATGACCACACCCCCTCTTCTCTCTCCCGCTCGGATTTCGTCCTGGCGGTTGCTATTCATTTGAACAGACACCACTACAGGTTCCCTCTCTGCCCGCTCCGGTGTAGTGTGATCTTACATACATGGATAGTCCATTGTCATACTATTGCCACTTTGCTTGTTGGGGATTGAATGCGCCCTCGAACCCCCTTAGCGAGGTGGAAGAGTTAATACGTCCCTCCCAACCTTCTTTTCTTTCCCCCTTGAGGAAACAGATCCCCCTCCCCTCCAGCCCTAGAAGCTGCCCGTCATACGGAAGGTCCTGCCTCTTCCGGGTCTCTTCGGATGGGCCACTGCCGCCTCCTCTCTCGCTTGCTCTCTCTCTTTTGTGAGTTATAGCAACTGTTGCCTTGTGAATCAAGCGCCATAGTCACCGTAGTCTTGGTGACTGTTACTCATCAACAACAACCGCTTTTCTGCTGCTTTCCATCTCCTTCCTCATCGTCACCTACAACAGCCACCACCAGCAAGAACAACACCACAGCTTTCCACAGTTCAGGTGAATGTAGCTGTTCTGTACAGGCCTGCAATCCCGCCTTTCTATCCCTTTCTTCTCCTCCTTCTCCGCCCCAACCTTTACCTCCTCCCTCCTTGCAACATCCAGGCTGGAACTGCTCCATTGGGCTTCGCTACTGATTGAGGGGGAGGGGGAGGGGGAGGGGGGAGGGGGGAGCCTTGAGCGCTTTCTCTTCCTCGGCCTTTCTACCCTCCCATTTTATAATGTGGGAAGACACATCACTTCCGAAGGGGAAAAAATGATGTAAAATGCCCTGTGGTTGTTTATTATGAAGCGTATTTATCGTTTTTTTTTTATTGGAAGTTGTTATCTGACATGCTGCAGTACTTGTAATGTTCCAAAGTATCTTGTATATCAATGGGGAAGGCCAGTGGGTAACATAGCAGAGGGGTTAGAGATCCTTTAAAACTTTCTTGAAGATGTGATAGTTAATAGTAGAGGTTGAAGGGCTAATTGATACTATATAAAATCCTTCAGTGTAGTTGGCTGTCATTTCCGTAAACCAAGCTATCTGGTTGCAAGTGTAATTTAATTTTATAATATAATCTTATGGCTGTACTTCTGAATTCCCAACTTTCTGTTCTCATCAACTAACATTTTCATTTTATTTTAAAAACATATTTGTTCTACATGGAATATTTGATTGTATTATTTTTCATGCACTGATTCAGAGCCTTTTTGAATTCTCCAGCTCATACTACTTGTAGAATTTAACCTACTAGTATAGAAACCACTAATTTTTCAGTAAACTCAAAGGATTTGTGCATATTTAGAGCACACAACGTTGTGTGTTTGTCTTACTTTCTTAGAAATATATTTGTTTCTGAAGAGCTAAAGAAGTCTTTAATGTATAGTTCCATAGGAATAAGAACTATCTACCTGGGTACGTTTTATTAATTAATGTGGTCCAACCATGCCATGTTGTTGATCCGTATGGTTTCCTGTTGTCATTCATTTTCTTTATCAAGTTGTATTATCTCAGTAGATGTTCTAAAATAATTTCGTAGTCTATTAACCCTAGCTTATACCGTGTTAGGAAGTGCACCTCATTACAAAAAATGTACACGTTATCTTTCTTATGAACACAGTGTCTTTCTGCTACCTAATAAAAGTGCTATGTAGAAAAACAATGACAGAACATATCTACTGTGGGTTTTAACCTATTTTTAAATTAATTTAAAAGAAGAAAAACACTGATACAGTGTAACTATCCAGCTCTTTCCAACCCCTTAGGCAGTGTTTTTTTCACTGATTCTTAACATAAATCCCATGGGTAAATCCTGTATAATTGCTTTACTTGGATTTACTCTAGTTTCTCTCTCTCTTTCTCTAACATTTAGTGCCATGATGAAATGTTTAGTTGCCTCTTACACCCATACTTACATGGCGCAAAACAGGGATATTTTTATCTTCGGTGATTCCTTTTTGTTTTGTTTTATCACATTATCAGTCCTTTTGAATTAAACCTAATTTTAAGCTAACTATAAAGTAATATTGTACTAGGATAATAATGATTCGTTTTTTAGAATTACTGTTTACTAACATGCAGATACAAGCTTGTGAAATGGAAGACAGATTTTTAAAGGGATATTTTGAATTCAGATAATGGGGGGAAGCTAAAGAACATCCTTGGAACATTTTGCTCATTTTGTTTCTAGATAAGAAGTTAAACTAAATGTCAGTCTTTAAATCTTTTCTGTGTCAACATTTTCTTTGCTTTTGCAATTTAATTTTTAGTCCTATTTTGCTTTTTTATTATTGCTGATAGTTTTGTCTGTTCATGTACATTTTATAATTCTGTTTTCTGTATTTGCTGGCACTCAGTTTCAATCTTTGTTAATCTCCTCAGTATGGTTCCTTTTTGCTTAATTGTTTCCTGTCCACTATTCTTTCTTTTTCCTTGTTAGATGCTTCGCTTCCACATGGTTTAATGTTTCACAGTTTAGTTGAGGTAGTGGGATGTGGCAAGGCTGGGAAGCATTGTATATCAGACATCTCTGAAGTATGTCCAGCTGAGCTGCAGTTACTCTTTTGTTAATCTGTTTTCTTTTGGGGTGTACGTGTTACCTGCTTCATCTCAATATACGCAAAATTGACATTTAAAATTTATTTTGAAGAAGGCGCCTTCAGCCAATTGTAAATGACTAAAAAGAACACTTATTCAGCAGTTTAGGATCTGTTTTTCACACCAGCAACCTGAAGATTGGTTAAAACATCTTCAAACATATTGTGAAAATAATCATGTTGAGGAACTCGCCTTTTTGACAAGTAGGAGAATCTGAGGAAGTTTTTCAATTATTTTTTTAGATAATTTAGAAATTATCTGTAAGTGTGCTCAGTTGACATCTGCTTAGATTTTTGCAGAACATATTAAAGCCTGCCCCCTTTGTGATATAGTAGTGCTTCTGTGCCTGGCTTGACATCTCTTTTGGTGTGATAACCCTTTGCCACATTAAATTTACCAGAAAAAAATCAGGAATTTACTACAACTTAGTATTAGAGTAGCTGTTTTCAGGTTTTTTTTAGTATCTATGTTAAAATATATATGTTATTTTTTTTATATGTATCTATGTATACATTTAAATACAGGTGGCTGATTTATTTATTTATTTCAATATGCCCTATTCTTGGAACTGCAGAGAATTTAATTTTCCTGAAAGTTCTGGGTGATTGACATTATGCCCCACCGGAAAAAGAATAAATTTAGTACAGATACACCAAAATATAAACACATTTATGCTGGAAAATGTTAAAAAATCTTAAGTGTAGATGGCAATATCCATTTCGCTTTGGGTAGATCTTTATCGTGTACGTGTGAAACAGCTGTTTAGAGAGAATGAGCATCTACATGTGTGTCAAAGCCTGCTCTATGTACTTGCATCAAGTACTCAAAATTTTGATGCTGAGAAGGAATTCGAGTGGAAAAGACTAAAGGGAGCAATGAACTTGGACAATTTGTACTGTAGAAGCATGCTAGTCTCACAGATGAGGGAGATACTCCATAATAGTGGAGGGGGGAGTGCTGTTTTAATCTCAGTACGGTCTGGTTCTGGTTGAATTACCTCATGTGAGGAATACTTATTCAACTAAGCTGTCTCACCAAACTTAACAGATTGAGGCTGTGTTCTGTTTTATATGAACAAACCTATGTCTGCAGAATTTTCATTTACTTTAGTTACATTCAAGGGACTATCTTATGGTACTAACAAAGGGTTACTTATGGAACAATTGAACTTGGACGGCATTGCAACTGCTCTTTGCTAAAGTCCCTCCTGTCTCTAGTA
This sequence comes from Opisthocomus hoazin, assembly GCF_030867145.1. Lineage (NCBI taxonomy): Eukaryota > Metazoa > Chordata > Aves > Opisthocomiformes > Opisthocomidae > Opisthocomus > Opisthocomus hoazin. Next base: position 37,852,312 of record NC_134453.1, on the reverse strand, counting down.
TATCCTTGAGCAACACAGAGGAAAACACTTACTTTCAGTAGAAACTAGATCTAACAAAAATCAAGACTGTAAAATGTAGTTCAGATAATCATTAGCTAGTTTTTAAGTACAACTGTTTTTACAGTATAGTGTATCTACATGTCTTTAACTGTAGCTGTGTAGATATAATAATTTTAGACTGTTTTCCAAGCTGTTTTCCATCACTTTTGAGATCACAGTCAATAGGGTAGCTTTTAATGTTGCAGTGATCTGTCCTTGAAAGAAATTAAAAGTAGCAATTACTGTACTTATTCACTCTATATTTATATTTTTGCCTGTGTTGATGGAAATGGGTGCTTGATTCTGGACTCTGAGTTACTACTGTGTTCTTTACAAGGCTAAATAGTAAAAGTGCAGGAGATGAGGCAAACTCTCTTTATGGTTTGTCTTATAAGCCAATTATGTTAATAGAGGCAAAAAAAAAAAAGTTTGGTTTTGCTTTAGAAAAAACATTGCAAGCTTATGAATTCTGGAGAAGAAACAAAATACCAGTTACAAAAAAGTTCTCATTCATGAATGCTCTCTTAGGAAGAAATTTACTCCCCCCCCTCCCCCAATTTTTTGCTTTCAGAGCAATCTTCATTTTGTTATTCTTTTCTGAGGTCCCTGTAGAAAACTTCAGCTAAGTAATATGAAATGTTTTGAGGTGCACAAACTGGGTATTGTATAGACTACTTATCTTAGCCTTTCCGATAACTTTTGACACATCTTTTTATTCTTGTGTTCTTAAGGAAATAGTTTCTGTGATACTGCCCTCCATCTTATTTGAAAGAGGGGTAGAAGTTTCAAAAACACAGATTTCATGAGAATAATTATCTGGGGAAAGGTAAGACTAAATTTATGCTACTATTGAAGAAAAGGCAGTCAGTGCTCAGGTGTTATATATTCCATTTGGCAATAGACATCTGGCCAATCAGCAAACATCCACACCCTATACTCCATCTATTGTGATGTGGGTACATTTAAAGAGCAAAAAGCATAAGCCAGACTTCCTATTTCCTATAGATGTTATTAATCATGTAGATTGGTAATAGAACAACTTACTGGAGAAAAGCCATATCGTTCACTACTTCTGTGTGTGATTTCTTAGCCCTTCTCCAGTGGATTTGCTAAAATATTATTGAAAACACTGATCCTGTAGAGGTATTTGTAGATATCTAATTTGGCCTGCAGAATCTTTATGATTGGAAATAATGAGCAAAACCAGAAGAACGCAGTTTGACAAAAGCATCTTAGAGTCAACTTGAAGATCCATTGGGCATATGTAGATATAAAAAGTAAATATGAAGCATCATGCTGCCATTTTTAAGGTGTTTTTTAGGTTGTTAATTTGTGGTCCAAAATATAGAGATTGATATCTTGTCCTTTGGGAGCGTAAAAGAAAGTATCGCTATAGAGCATGTTGTGCAGCTGTTTTAGCTGTTGAAACATTAACTTTGAGGTTTCTTGGTGTTTCAGACTTTTAATTGTCCTCCTAAATGACAAATTAAAGGAAAACTTTTGTTGTTTGCTTTCAGTTAGAATGCAGTGAAGATAATATGTACTGCTTTAATATTTATTAAATATTTTCTTGTGTGTACGAACAAAGTAAAATAAGGAATTAATTCACTGCCTCCCATCTTCAAGCAGATGTTTAGCCATTCCCAGGAAAGCAGGGCTTCATCGTGCATAATGGTTCCTTGGGAAGACAAGTGCCATAACTCCAAATATTCTCCCCTTCTTCCTCCTTCCCCCCAGCTTTTATTGCCGAGTGTGATGCCATATGATATGGAATATCCCTTTGGTCAGTTGGGGTCAGCTGTCCCAGCTGTGTCCCTTTCCAACTTCTTGAGCACCCCCAGTCTGCTTGCTGGCAGGGCAGTGTGAGAAACAGAAAAGGTCTTGATGCCACATAAGCACTCTTCAACAATAGCTAAAACATGGATGTGTTATCAACACTGTTTTAGTCACAAATCCAAAACACAGAACCATACAAGCTGCTATGAAGAAAATTAATTCTATCCCAGCCAAAAAACAGTGCAATTGTTAAAATCTATCAGTATAACCCTTTTAAAAAATATATCTGGAGGTGTGCGGTGACTATTTGAGAAGAGTTTTAAGCTCTTTAAGCAAATTGGTCAGAAATGTATGAGGAGGCCTACAGATTTATTAATGCTTCTGAACCTGAAAGCACCACATACCTTTTAGGTTGCACAGCAACTGAGTCCTAGCAACAGTAGTAGATTGAATTTCTAAGAGCGACCATGTCGGATGTAATAATAACACAAGAGTACAAACAGTTGTCATGGTTTTCTTTTCATAATAAGCTAGTTTGAATTTAAGGAACTTTTTGTCCCTCAGAAATAGGAAGCCCCTTGTAAAACAAAGGTACTTCAGAATGCTTCTGGTACCAAAACTAATAAAGCTGTCTAGAATGAGACTGGCTGTCATGTTTTTTAGCATAGTACTATGAGGCAAAACAGAAAATAATCATTAAATGGAGCATTAAGTAAGACATTTAATGCTTGTCTAAGGTGATTTGTAAATTAATCCATTGTAGGACTTCCTAAAAGTCACCAGCTAAATAAGCAAACAAACAAATATTTTTTAAGGAATCAAAATTCTTCTACTTTGGGATATAAGTCAAACTAATGGAGTTAGAAAGAGACCTCCCCTGAAGAGGTTATTCCATAACTGCCTACTGTAGGGGTTCTTGTGTCTTTGTGAAGCTTGCAGTATCAGCTAATCTCATTTAGACAATTTTTATGTTCCAAAATATACATGGTCAGTGTTTAATTATTTTTATTTTTTCTTTTGTCTTCTCTTGGTTCAGCTAACAAATGTTCTGAGACAATTTTTCTAACTTTTTTGGAGACGAATATTGATATAAAATCCTATACTGACTTAAAAAAAACATTTATTTGCTAAATGCAAGAAAATTGGCTATTTTAAATCAAACTCTAACTTTTTTCAAAAATGTTTGTGAAATTTTTGTGAAGATTTGTATAAAACTGACAGACAAATTTAATTTTTGGTGCATGTCTTTCCTGTGCTGAGGGAACATTGTATGGAAATATAAACTACTTTAATGTTACTCACTTGACTTGGGATGTTTTGGTGTTGCATTCTGAAAAAGTCTTTGTTAAGTGGGTCTCTCAAGTCAGACTATGTGAATAGTGTCTTCCAGCTCAGTCCATTTCAGAATGTGTTCTTCTGTGGTATCACTAACATTAGAATTCTCACTGCAAAGTGTGTTAGTAGGTGAAGATGATATATCCAATAAAAAAAACTTTATGTTTATATTTGAATCATCATTTATGTGGCATATTTTTCTAAACTGGGGACTTAAAAAGCATTTATAAAGTGTATTTGAAGCAGGTATTTAGGTCTGTCTGTCTTTAGGGAAGTTGTTAAGCAAGCACTTAGTTTTCAGCATGTGAATTCAGTTAATTTAAGTGGGAGTTAAGCACTTGTATGAACAACCTTTAAATTAGTATGATGTCATTAGACTATCAATTCAGTTATTTTTGCAATAAGGAGGTATTAGTGTAGTAAACTAGCAACTATCACCAAAACTGGAGAGTTTAGAGGAAAGATGATGAAGCAAAGATGCAAGAGAGAAGATCTGAGACTCAGAAATTGAAGGTTTGCAATTTGGAGGTTAAAATCTGATTTTTTTTTTTTTTTTTTTGAGTAATGGAAAGTAAGTAGAAAGCAGAAATTTAAAAAAGACAAACTATAGAAAATACCATTTATAATGTAGCTGTTCATATTCATAGCCCATAATTTTTTAAATGTGTTTTTACCATATAAGCAACAAACAATTTTTTCTTATAGTAGTGACCTTTTTAGAGGAGATTTGGGAATTTTTATGTCTTCCCTTATAAAAACTGATGGTAAGTATGTATTCTCAAATCGCATAGATTACTTTTAGTTTTTGTAAGGATTTCATTTATTTTCCAGAACAGTCTTCATTATCTTCATACAACTCCCCCCTCCACCTTCTCCCAAGTAGGTGATTTATAATATATTGTATATATACTTATCTTCTTATAGACTTCTTTAGATTCTTCTTCTAGAATAGCCATTCCCTAATACAACTCTTGCAGGACAAACCTGAGTAACTGGGTTTGTAGGTTAATATTTCCACTGCATCCAGAACTAACTTATTATGATAACTGCTCTATGAATGTTTAACTAAATTATGTTGTGGTGGGTTGACCTTGGCCAGATGCCCACCCAGCTGTTCTCTCACTCCCCCTTCTCAACAAGACAGGGGGAGAAAATAAGATGGAAAAGCTTGTGTGTCAAGATAAAGACAGAGAGATCACTTGCCAGTTGTCATCACAGGCAAAACAGACTTGACGTGGGGAAAATGAACTTAACATGCTGTCAATTTAAAAATAGATTTGGATGGTGAGAAACAAAGGCAAAAAATAAAACGCCTCCTCCCCTACCCCCTTTTAACAGACTCAAATTTACGGCTTCATTCCCAACTCTCCTACCTCCTCCCCTCTGCCCTAGTGGCGCAGGGGGGATGGGAAATAGGGGGTTGCAGTCAATAAGTAATGGTTGCTCTGTGCTGCTCCTTCCTCCTCACGCTTTTCCCGTGCTCCAGCGTGGGCCCTTCTCATGGGCTACAATCCTTCAGGAAAGGACTGCTGTTGTGGGTTAACCCCGGTAGGCAGCTAAGTACCACAGAATTGCTCACTCACTACCCTGACAGTGGAATGAGGGAGAAAATTAGAAGAGCAAAAGTGAGAAAACTTGTGGGTTAAGATAAAGACAACTTAATGGGTAAAGCAAAGCTGCACATGTAAGCAAAGCAAAATAAGGAATTCATTCACTACTTCTCATTGGCAGGCAGATGTTTAGCCATTTCCAGGAAAGCAGGGCCTCAGCATGGGTGACGGTTACTTGAGAAGATAAATGCCATAACTCTGAATGCCCCCCCCTCCTCTTTTCACCCAGCTCTTGTTGCTGAGCATGATGTTATTGGTATGGAATATCCCTTTGGTCAGCTGGGGTCACCTGTCCTGGCTGTGTCCCCTCCCAACTTTTTGTGTACCCCCACCCTACTTGCTCGCTGAGCAGCATGAGAAACAGAGAAGGCTTTGACACTGTGTAAGCACTGTTCAGCAATAGCTAAACCACCAGTGTGTTATCAATGCTGATTTAGTCACAAATCCAAAGCACAGCACTATACAAGTTGCTATGAAGAAAATTAACTCCATCCCAGCCAAAACCAGTACAAGCGTGTCCTCCCCATGGGCTGCAGTTCCTGCCAAGAGCCTGCTCCAGCATGGGCTGCAGCTTTCTTCAGGGTATATCCTGTTCCGCTGTGGTCTTCACCATGGGATGCAGGGGAATCTCTGCTTGGGCACACCTCCTCCCCCTCCCCCTTCACTGACTTTGGTGTCTGCAGAGTTGTTTCTTACATGCCCCCCCCCTTACTGTGCAGCGTTTTTACCCTTTTTTAAATATGTTATCACAGAGGCGCTAACAGCTTTGCTGATTGGCTCAGCTTTGGGTAGTGGTGGTGTCACCGAAATTGGGAATAAACCTCTTGATACCAATGTATCATTAAGAAGCAGGCATTCACTTTATTGCAGTGCTGGATGCACAGGGGATCACTCTATCTAACGTGCATGCTGTATGTTGCTTCACTCCAAGCTTATATCACCCTGTTACCTACATGTGCATTAAGTTTCTGTGAATGTTCATACATATTTATTCTATTTCCTGGAACTAATTATCATATTTGCATAGTCATTATGCATGTGGCCTGAGTCTGAGTTGGCTCACTGAACAGTTTATGGATTTCTCAAGTTCTTTATCTTGGTTCAGAGCTCCACGTCTTTACGTACAAAAAATCTCCTGGTTGATAAGGATGGACAAGAGTGTCCAATGTGAGTGGTCCTGTCAAAACGATGTGTCGTTGGAGAGCTGCAAGGACCTTTCCTAGAGAAATCAGATATAACTTTAAATCTGTCTTCCCTTTTACATGTGTTTCCCCTGGGATCAGTGGTGCTGGATATGGTTTTCCATATATCATAAGGACTAATTTTACTCCTAGACTTTGGTTGTATTCTGATTCTCAAAAGAGCTAATGGAAGGGCCTGTGGCCACTTCAAAGAAGTTTCCTGGCATATTTTACTAATTTGCCATTTCAGGGTTTGATTCGTTCTTTCTGCTTTCCCACTCGATTGAGGCCTCCATGGGGTGTGTAAATTCCACTTGACACCAAGGATTTTACTTAACTGTTGGACTATATCTGTCATAAAATGTGGGCCTTGATCAGAGGACATTCCTATCAGTACCCCAAACCTTGGTATTGTTTCTTTGAGCAATAGCTTGGTTACTTCCCTAGCTTTGTTGGTGCGACAAGGGAAAGCCTCCAGCCATCCTGAGCAGGTGTCAACTAATACGAAAAGATATCTATAACCATTTTGTTTTGGTAACTCAGAAAAATCAATTTGCCAGTAATCTCCAGGGGAATTTCCTTGCCTAGTGGTCCCTGGGGGTGGCCTTTCCTATTTATGAGATTATTTTTTTAAAACAAATAGGGCATTTTGCTATTACAGACTTTACTGTCTGTTTTGGTTTGGTCTGGATAAATGCCAGGTGCCCACCAAAACCACTCTATCACTCCCCTCCTCAACTGGACAGGGGAGAGGAAATATGATGAAAGGCTCGAGGCTCGAGATGAGGACAGGGAGAGATCACTCACCAATTACTGTCACGGACAAAACAGACTGAACTTGGGGAGAAAAGGGAGTTTAATTCATCACCAATCAAATCAGAGTAGGATAATGAGAAAATAAAACTAAATCTTAAAACACCTTCCCCCCCACCCCTCCCTTCTTCCTGGGCTCAACTTCACTCTTGTTTCTCTACCCCCCCCCCAACCCCCCCCCCCCCCCCCCCCCGAGCTTTAACTTTTCTCACAATTTTCTACCTCCTCCCTCCTGAGCAGCGCAGGGGGATGGGGAATGGGGGTTATGGTCAGTTCATCACACGTCTCTCCCGTTTTTTCCTCCTTAGGGGGAGGACTCTTCACACTCTTCCCCTGCTCCAGCATGAGGTCCCTCTCATGGGAGACAGTTCTCCACAAACTTCTCCAATGTGAGTCCTTCCCACAGGTTGCAGCTCTTCACGAACTGCCCCAGCGTGGGTCCTTCCCACGGGGTGCAGTCCTTCAGGAACAGGCTGCTCCAGTATGGGTCCCCCAGGGGGTCACAAACCCTGCCAACAAACCTGCTCCAGCGTGGGCTCCTCTCTCCATGGGTCCACAGGTCCTGCTGGGAGCCTGCTCCAGCATGGGCTTCCCGCGGGGTCACAGCCTCCTTCAGGCATCCATCTTCTCCGTCATGGGGTCCCTTCCACGGGCTACAGGTGGATATCAGCTCCACTGTGGACCTCCATGGGCTGCAGGGGGACAACCTGCCTCACCATGGTCTTCACGATCTGCAAGGGAAGAGTCTCTGCTCTGGCGCCTGGAGCACCTCTTCCTCCCCCTCCTTCTGCACTGACCTTGGTGTCTGCAGAGTTGTTTCTTTGACGTTGTCTCACTCCTCTCTCTCAACTGCCATCTCACTGCAGTTTTTTTCTTCCCCTTCTTAAATATGTTATCCCAGAGGCGCTACCACCGTTGCTGATTGGCTTGGCCTTGGGCAGCGGCGGGTCCGTCTTATAAAGCCAGTGCCAGCCGGCTCTGAGACACGGGGGAAGCATCCAGCAGCTTCTCGCAGAAGCCACCACTATAGCCCCCCAGCTACCAAAACGTTGCCACGCAAACCCATAACACTGTCCCAGTCATCCCTACACATATAATCAAATACTGAAGACTAGCAATCATAGCCTCACCACCCCGGTGTGTTTCCTTATGTCTCTCTTCTACAATTTCAGTCATTACCTGCAGTGTAACAATGACTTGTTTTGTGGGGGTTATTAACCAACCCTTGTCATTTGTGGTTGCTTTTAACAATGATGCCAATTGTTGATCTGTCTCACTATAAATAGGCTTCAGAATTGGGAGCTTCACCTGTTTCATTGGTACCAATGCAAGGATTCTTTGTTCAGCCACCTCTCTAGCAGTTTTATCAGCCGATTGATTACCAATGTTTACTGCGCTTTGTCCGAATTGATGTGCTTTGCAGTGCATTATTGCCGCTTCCTTAGGTCTTTGAATATCCTGTAGAAGTTGGAGAATTTCTTCCTTGTATTTGATAGGTGGTCCTTGAGTTGACAACAGTCCTCTTTCTTTCCAGGTAGCCCGTATGCATGAAGTATCCCAAATGCATACTTTGAAACAGTCCATATATTTACCTTTTTCCCTTCAGCTATCTTCAAGGCTTGTCTCAGTGCCACCAGTTCTGCCTTCTGGGCCAACGTGTTAATGGGTAGGGCCCCAGCCTCTATTACCCGTGTAGTTATAACCACTGCGTATCCGGCCATCTTTTTTCCATCTCGTATAAAGCTGCTACCATATTGGTCGCTGCTTAAACGTCACTTCCTCCGTGCTCAGGAGCGGTGCATCCCCCTGAGAAAGAAATCTAGCAAAGGAGGCAGGAGACCCGCATGGATGAGCAAGGAGCTTCTAGCGGAGATCAGGTGGAAGAGAAAGGTCCATGGAATGTGGAAAGAAGGACAGGCCACTTGGGAAGAGTACAGGAATGTGGTCAGACCGTGCAGGGATGCGATGAGGAAGGCCAAAGCCCACCTGGAATTGAAGCTGGCAAGGGATGTCAAAAACAACAAGAAGGGCTTCTTCAACTACATCAGTAGTAAAAGGAAGGCTAGGGACAATGTGGGGCCGCTGGTGAATGAGGCGGGTGTCCTGGTGACGGAGGATGCGGAGAAGGCAGAGCTACTGAATGCCTTCTTTGCTTCAGTCTTCAGTGCCAAGGCAGGCCCTCAGGAATCCCAGGCCCCAGAGGTAAGAGAAGAAGCCCACAGAGAGCATGACTTTCCCTTGGTCAAGGAGGACTGTGTGAGGGATCGCTTAAGCGATCTGGATGTCCACAAATCCATGGACCCCGATCGAATGCACCCATGAGTGCTGAGGGAGCTGGCGGATGTCATTGCTGAGCCACTCTCCATTATTTTTGAGAGGTCCTGGAGGACAGGAGAGGTGCCCGAGGACTGGAGAAAGGCCAGTGTCACTCCAGTCTCCAAAAAGGGCAAGAAGGAGGACCCAGGGAACTACAGACCGGTCAGCCTCACCTCCATCCCGGGAAAGGTGGTGGAGCAGCTTATCCTGGAGGCCATCATCAAGCAAGTGGAGGAAAAGAAGGTTATCAGGAGTAGTCAGCATGGATTCACCAAGGGGAAATCATGCCTGACCAAACTGATAGCTTTCTACGATGGCATGACTGGCTGGGTAGACGAAGGGAGAGCCGTGGATGTTGTCTACCTCGACTTCAGCAAGGCTTTCGACACAGTCTCCCATAACATTCTCCTAGGGAAGCTCAGGAAGTGTGGGCTGGATGAGTGGTCGGTGATGTGGATTGAGAACTGGCTGAATGGCAGAGCTCAGAGGGTTGTCATCAGCGGTACTGAGTCTAGTTGGAGGCTGGTAACAAGTGGTGTCCCCCAGGGGTCAGTACTTGGCCCAGCCTTGTTTAACTTCTTCATCAACGACCTGAATGAAGAGTTAGAATGTACCCTCAGCAAGTTTGCTGATGACACCAAACTGGGAGGTGTGGTAGATACACCGGATGGCTGTGCTGCCATTCAGCGTGACCTGGACAGGCTGGAAAGTTGGACAGAGAGGAACCTGATGAGGTTCAACAAGGGCAAGTGCAGGGTCCTGCACCTGGGGAGGAACAGCCCCGTGCATCAGTACAGGCTTGGGGTGGACCTGCTGGAGAGCAGCTCTGTGGAGAGGGACCTGGGTGTCCTGGTGGACGACAGGTTAACCATGAACCAGCAGTGTGCCCTGGCTGCCAAGAAAGCCAATGGGATCCTGGGGTGCATCAAGAAGAGTGTGGCCAGGAGGTCGAGGGAGGTCCTCCTCCCCCTCTACTCTGCCCTGGTGAGGCCCCATCTGGAGTACTGTGTCCAGTTCTGAGCTCCCCAGTTCAAGAAAGATGAGGAGCTACTGGAGAGAGTGCAGCGGAGGGCTACGAGGATGATGAGGGGACTGGAGCATCTCCCCTACGAGGAGAGGCTGAGGGAGCTGGGCTTGTTCAGTCTGAAGAAGAGAAGGCTGCGAGGGGACCTAATACATGCTTACAGATATCTGAAGTGTGGGTGTCAGGAGGATGGGGCCAAGCTCTTTTCAGTGGTGCCCAGTGACAGGACAAGGGGCAATGGGCACAAACTGAAGCACAGGAAGTTCCGTCTGAACATGAGGAAGAACTTCTTCCCTCTGAGGGTGACGGAGCACTGGGACAGGCTGCCCAGGGAGGTTGTGGAGTCTCCTTCTCTGGAGATATTCAAGACCCGCCTGGACAAGGTCCTGTGCAGCCTGCTGTAGGTGACCCTGCTTTGGCAGGGGGGTTGGACTAGATGACCCACAGAGGTCCCTTCCAACCCCTGCCATTCTGTGATATTGTCTACTTGTTTGGAGAAATACACCACAGCTCTTCTCCAGGTTCCCAGTGTTTGAGTCAGCAGGCCCAGGGCAAGATGTTGTCGTTCATGTACAAAGAGCTCAAAAGGTTTAGAGAAATCAGTCAATCCCAATGCAGGTGCTGACATCAAAGCCTTTTTAAAGTCTGTAAAGGCTACTTGGCATTCAGGAGTCCGTAGTAGGTGATTGTCTTTTGACCCCTTTAAAGTTTCATAGAGGGATTTTACCAGTAGTCCATCGTTGAGAATCCACAGTCTGCAACATCCAACCATACCCAGAAACACCCTTAGGTCTCATACAGTTCTTGGATCTGGAGTTTGGCAGATCTCTTCTTTTCTGTCAGCTCCAAGTCTCTGCTGTCCTTGTGAGCTCTCAAAACCTAAATAAATTACAGTCTTCTTCCCCACCTGGGCTTTGCTCTTTGATACCTGATATCCTCCTTGTCCTAAGAAATTCAAGAGACTTATAGTCTGTTCAGCTGGAGCTGAACTTGGCAAGGAATGCTAAGAATAACCAGAAGGGCTTCTGCAGGTATGTCAGCCAGAAAAGGAAGGTTAAAGAAAGCGTAACCCCCCTAATGAACAAGAATGGCAACCTCGTATCAACAGATGAGGAGAAGGCTGAGGTACTCCACAACTTTTTTGCCTCAGTCTTCACTGGCAACCTCTCTCCTCGCCCCTCCCCAGTTGATGGACTGTAAGATGGGGACCAGGGGGGGCAAAGCCCCTCCCACTGTAAGGGAAGACCAGGGTTTCGACCACCTGAGGAACCTGAACATACATAAGTCTATGGGACCTGACGAGATGCATCCCAGAGTCCTGAGGGAATTGGCTGATGGAGTTGCCAAGCCACTCTCCATGATATTTGAAAGGTCATGGCAGTCAGGTGAAGTCCTTGGTGACTGGAAGAAGGGAAACATTGTGCCCATTTTCAAAAAGGGTAGGAAGGAAGACCCTGGGAACTACCGACCTGTCAGCCTCCCCTCTGTGCCTGGGAAGATGATGGAACAGATCCTCCTAGAAGCTATGCTAAGGCACACAGAGGACAGGGAGGTGATTTGAGACAGCCAGCATGGCTTCACCAAGGGCAAGTCCTGCCTGATCAACCTAGTGGCTTTCTATGATGGAGGGACTTCATCGGTGGACAAGGGAAGAGCTATGGATGTCATCTATCTGGACTTCTGTAAGGCCTTTGACATGGTCCCCCACAACATCCTTCTCTCTAAATAGGGGAGATATGGATTTGATGGGTGGACTGTTTGGTGGATAAGGAATTGGCTGGATGGTCGCAGCCAGAGGGTAATGGTCAACAGCTTGATGTCCAAATGGACACCAGGGACAAGTGGTGTCCCTCAGGGGTCTGTACTGGGACTGGTGCTGTTTAATATTTTCATCAATGACATATACACTGAGATTGAGTGCACCCCCAGCAAGTTTGCAGATGACCTGGATAGGCTGGAAAGTTGGGCAGAGAGGAACCTGATGAGGTTCAACAAAGGCAAATGCAGGGTCCTGCACCTGGGGAGGAACAACCCCATGCACCAGTACAGACTTGGGGTGGACCTGCTGGAGAGCAGCTCTGTGGAGAGGGACCTGGGTGTCCTGGTGGATGACAGGTTAACCATGAGCCAGCAGTGTGCCCTGGCTGCCAAGAAGGCCAATGGGATCCTGGGGTGCATCAAGAAGAGTGTGGCCAGGAGGTCGAGGGAGGTTCTCCTTCCCCTCTACACTGCCCTGGTGAGGCCCCATCTGGAGTACTGTGTCCAGTTCTGGGCTCCCCAGTTCAAGAAAGATGAAGAGCTACTGGAGAGAGTCCAGCGGAGGGCTACGAGGATGATGAGGGGACTGGAGCATCTCCCCTACGAGGAGAGGCTGAGGGAGCTGGGCTTGTTCAGCCTGAAGAAGTGAAGGCTGTGAGGGGACCTTATAAATGCTTATAAATATCTGAAGGGTGGGTGTCAGGAGGATGGGGCCAAGCTCTTTTCAGTAGTGCCCAGTGACAGGACAAGGGGCAATGGGCACAAACTGAGGCACAGGAAGTTCCGTCTGAACATGAGGAAGAACTTCTTCCCTCTGAGGGTGACGGAGCCCTGGAACAGGCTGCCCAGGGAGGTTGTGGAGTCTCCTTCTCTGGAGATATTCAAGACCCACCTGGACAAGGTCCTGTGCAGCCTGCTGTAGGTGACCCTGCTTTGGCAGGGGGGTTGGACTAGATGACCCACAGAGGTCCCTTCCAACTCCTACCATTCTGTGATTCTGTGACACCAAGCTGAGTGGTGCAGTTGACACACCAGAAGGAGGGGATGCCATCCAGAGGGACCTGGACAAGCTGGAGAGGTGGGCCTGTGTGAACCTCATGAGGTTCAACAAGGCCAAGTGCAAGGTCCTGCACCTGGGTCGGGGCAACCCCTGGTATCAATCCATGCTGGGGGATGAAGGGATTGAGAGCAGCCCTGCCAAGAAGCACTTGGGGGTACTGGTGGATGAAAAGCTGGACATGAGCCACCAATGTATGCTTGCAGCCCAGAAGGCCAACCATATCCTGGGCTGCATCAAGAGAAGCGTGGCCAGCAGGTCGAGGGAGCTGTTTCTGCCCCTCTACTCCGCTCTGATGAGACCCCACCTGGAGTATTGTGTCCAGCTCTGGAGCATTCAGCACAAGAAGGACATGGAGCTGTTGGAGCAGTTCCAGAGGAGGGCAACAAAGATGATCATAGGGCTAGAGTACCTCTCCTATGAGGACAGGCTGAGAGAGTTGGGGCTGTTCAGCTTGGAGAAGAGAAGGCTCCGGGGACACCTTATAGCAGCCTTTCAGTACTTAAAGGGAGCCTATAGGAAAGATGGGGAAAATATTTACGGCAGGGCTTGTTGCGATAGGACAAGGGGTAATGGCTTTAAACTAAGGGAGGGTAGGTTTAGGCTAGATAGGAGGAAGAAATTTTTTACCGTGAGGGTGGTAAAACACTGGAACAGATTGCCCAGAGAGGTAGTGGAGGTCCCATCCCTAGAAACATTCAAGGCCAGGTTGGAGGGGGCTCTGAGCAACCCGGTCTTGTTGAAGATGTCCCTGCTCTCTGCAGGGGGTTTGGACTAGATGACTTCTAAAGGTCCTTTCCAACCCAAAGCATTCTATGATCTGTAGACACTCTCCTTGAGTCTCTGCAGCCAGCAAAATACCATCTACATATTGCAGTATTGTTCTCTCAGGGTTTTCCTTTTTCTGTATTTCTAGCTCCTTTGCCAACTTTAGAAGTTATTTGAGCATCTGATTTGCTCAATAAATCCCTTCCCATCAAGGGTACTGGGCAACCAGGCATATATAAAAATTGGTGAGTCATCCATTGCTTTCCGAACTTAAATTTTAAGGGTTGTTAGAAGCCGCCGATTTTCTTGTTTCCCTGTAGCACCAACACCACTTACAGACAGTCTCATGGCTAAAATTTCCTTTGCAGGAGTTAAGTACAGAATAAGTGGTTCCAGTATCAACTGAAAATTTCACCTCTTTGTTCCCCAGCTTAATTTGAACCAGGGGGTCTGCTGGGGATACCTTTAAAATCACCCCCGGTCCTCTTCAATCCGACTCACAAGCAGATCAGCTTCAGGAACTGTACCCCCCCCCCCTTCGGGACTTGTCTTGCTAATTGGGGCACTCCATCTTCCAATGCCCTCCTTTTCCCGGGAAGATTACCCTGTCTAGCCCCTCCATTCATTCCGTCTTTCTGTCTCTTGACTTCTAAGTACTCCTCTGTCTTTTCCATTCAGAGCACCAGCTAGCAAAGAAGCCTGTAACTTGATGCCTTTTTGTCCTAGTCACTTTACACAACCATTCCCAAACTCCAGGGGGATTTTCCTCTGGCTCCTGTCATACTTTATACAATTTAGACACATTCCCATTCCCTCTGTTTTTTCCCAATACTGGGTAAATGTCTCATCTCCTATACTTTTCTGCTCCAAGCTCACTTCATCTTCACCAACAATTGCATGTCCTCTTCATCAGTCTTAACACATTCTTTTCCCTTCAGACAGCCGTTACAGCAACCATCCTTTGTTTTTCCTTTTCTTTTTGTCGCTTCAAATATACCATCAGTGTCAGGCATCGGCAATTTACAGTCCTTTTGAGTTTTATGGTCATTTTGTAACTTAAGGAACAAATCAACATACACCACTTCGTCCCACTTTTCTGTCTACGAAACAGCATCAGTTGTAACAGCGTATCATAATTCATAGCTCCATTTTCAGGCTGTTTCTCGCCATCGTCCAAATCATACATCATTCACCAAACATTAAAGAACAAACCAATATATGGCACTTCATCCCATTTCCCTTTGTGCTGGTGACGTACAGAAACAAACTCCACAACTCACAAAGAGTTATAAAGCAGGTATGTTTATTATGGCGCCGGGTGCAAGGGGGATCACTCCTCCTAACTTGCACACCGAGTCACAAAGCATGCACCTATTTATTACAAAGTTTATCTAAGTGGGCTGGATTATTACAGTTAGTTCTGGAAATAGGCGTGATTATTATAATTATTTCCAGGAATTCATTATCATACCCCGCCCCTCTTTAGCGCTTGCACAATGTCATCTGGTGGTCCTCTGTGGGGATCTTCTGGATGAAGGCTCATAGTCTTCCTCGCTGTGTACTTTTCACCTTTGGCCCAAAACTGCTGAGTTGTCTGTGTTGGCTGAGTTCCAAGCCGCCAAACCAGTTTCAGCTAGAGGGGGGCTTCTTACAGACAATAGGGCTCTGGTTATCAGTCCTTATCAGTCCCTGTCTCTTTTACCTGTCTCATACCAGTCCTTGTTGTCTACATTTGAGCTCACAGCAGTCCTTATTAGCAAGATTGTAAAGAATAGGACCAAACTGAATGTCAGAGGCTAATCCTTGCCTCGACATAGCTGCAAAGTTATATAACAAAATCAAACTAAAGTCATAGCAAAATCGAACTAAACGTCAATTTCCCACATCAAGTCCCCCCTTTTCTTTCTCCTTTTGCAAATTCTTTTGCTATAAGGTCATCCTCTTCAGGATTTTGGCAAAATATTGGCCACTGTCATAAGCAATTCCCTGTTGTCAATATATTATGACAATTACTAAATTAATTCTCGCTTATGGGTTTCAGCACAGTCACCACCCACATTATTATGGCAAAGGTCCTTAGCTTAGCTTGGTTGGTCCATATTAGCGCCTTTGGATGCAGAGCTTCAGGGGTCCAGTGGACGTTATTTTCCATTGCTGCTGAGGAGCTTTCTTCACTCTTGTATGATGGATCCAGAATGTCTGCTCCTTAATCTTGACTGCTGTGTGGGATGTCAGCAGCACTTGGAACGGTCCTTCCCATTTCGGTTCTAGTGGAGAATCTAAAAGAGATCTGATATATACATAATTACCAGGTTCAATATTATGTACAGGCCCATCAAGACCTCAGGCTCTAGTTCCTAAGACCAGCTTTTCTGTTTCTCGAAGCTGCTTCTGCAAGCTTATTATGTAGCCAGTTAATACCTCATTCCCAATTTGAGTTGATGTTCCTGCTTTTACAATGTAGGGCCTCCCGTATATTATTTCGAAAGCACTTAGTCCTTTTTTGGTTCTGGGTTTGGTTCTAATTCTCAGGAGTGCTAATGGCAATGATTGGGGCCAAGACAGGTTAGCCTCCTGACCCAATTTTACAATTTGCAGTTTAATGAGGTGGTTCATCTTCTCCACTTGACCACTTGACTGCAGATTATATGGGGTATGTAATTGCCAGTCTATTCCCAAAAGTTAGTCTTGGCAACAAAATGTGACCCCCGATCTGATGAGATTACCGCGGGAACCCCAAATCTCGGTATTATTTCTTGCAACAGTACCTTGGTTACTTCCCTAGCTTTATTAGTTCGACAAGGGAATGCTTCTGGCCCTCCTGAAAAGGTGTCCATCAAGACCAACAGGTATCGAAACCCCCCTTTGCTTGGGAGTTCTGAGAAATCAATTTGCCACTGCTTCCCCTGGTAATTTCCTTTCCCGATTTCTCCTAGTTGGGCTTTAGGTTCTGTCCTAGGGTTACTCTGTAAACAAACCTCGCGTTGTTGTGTTACTTGCTTAAGAGTGGTGTACAGATTTCGGGCGACTATCAGCCGGCTCAAATATTTATACAGGGCCTCTGTTCCCCAATGAGATTTTCTATGTTCTGGCATAACTACGGCCCATAACAATGCAAATGGTATTATTATTTTACCTTGTGGAGTCTTTGCCCACCTACCTTTCTCTATTTTTCCCCCTAGGTCTTCAATTAACTTTTGATCTTCTTTAGAATACTTGGGTTCACAATCTATTTGCATTTTACCATCTGGGACTAAAGACTGCACCCCCAATTCACTCTTCTCAGCTACTCTTTTAGCCTCGCGGTCCGCCATGGCATTGCCCAGTTCTTGAGCGGTGTCTCCTTTCTGATGAGCTTTACAATGCATAATAGCCACTTTCTCGGGCAGCTGCACTGCTTCCAGGAGCTTAAGAATTTCTTCGGTGTGTTTTATATGTTTTCCTTGGGTAGATGGGAGTCCTCTCTCTTTTCACACAGCTCCATGAGCATGGACTACCCCAAAGGTGTATGTAGAGTCCATCCAGATATTAATTTTCTTGCCTTTAGCTAGTTCTAATGCTCGAGATAAGGCTATTATTTCTGCCTTTTGAGCTGAGGCGTTTGGGGCAAGGGTTTTGGACTCGATTACCTGATCTGTAGTGGTTACCACGTATCCTGCCTTGTAGACTCCTTGTCGAACGAAGCTGCTTCCGTCAGCGTACCAGGAACGTTCAGCGACCTCTAGTGGCTCCTCTTTTAGGTCGGGTCGGCTGGAATAGACTGCTTCAATTGTTTCTAAGCAGTCATGCAATACCAGTTCCCCTGTGGTCCCGCTGAAGAAAGATACTGGATTGACAATGTTAGTAACTACTATTTCCACATCATCCTGCTCTACCAGGATAGCTTGATATTTAAGAAATCTTTGTGGTGAGAGATAGTGTCCTCCCTTCACCTCTAATAGTGCTGATACGATATGAGATACCAGTCTCTTCAGGTGTCTGTGGTCAAGCGGCCTGACAGATGGCCTCCTTCCTCATTGTTCCCTGTGTTCGTTGGCCCGCAGCTGTCTTGTATCCGAGGTAGGTTACTTGCTGTTGAGCTGTTTGGGCTTTCTGTGGAGAAACTTGATAGCCATTAAGTCCAAGGAAATTTAGCAGACTGATTGTCCATATTATACAAAGTTCTTTTGTCTCGTTGGCTATTAATAATATTGTTCCAGCTCCATGGGGTCGCTCCCATTGTTCCAAGTCTTTAGGTAATTGATTTCCAAAAAGAGTGGGGCTATTCTTAAACCCCTGGGGTAACACAGTCCATGTCAGCTGTGTCTTTCTTCCAGAGTCTGGGTTTTCCCATTCAAATGCAAACAACAACTGGCTTTCTAAACTTAATGGGAGGCAAAAGAAGGCGTCTTTCAAGTCCAGGACGGTAAACCAGGACAGTTCAGGTATTAATTTGGTTAATAATGTGTATGGGTTTGCCACGACAGGGTGCAGGTCCTCAACAATTCTATTGATAGCCCTGAGATCTTGTACTGTTCGATAACTACCATCCGGCTTTTTAATAGGTAAAATGGGAGTGTTATATTCTGATTCACACTCTTTTAATAACCCATATTTGATGAACCGGTTGATCAGTGGTCGAATTCCTTCCCTATCTTCCATTTTAAGGGGGTATTGTCTAATCCTTACAGGCCGCGCTCCTTGCTTAAGTTTGACTATTATTGGAGAGGCATTTTTTGCTTTTCCCGGTGTCTCTGTGGCCCATACTCCCGGGTATACCTGGTTCTGGATTTCCTCAGGTATTCCTGAGCCAACAGGGGTATTTATGAGGGCCAAACTCAAAATTTCAATTAGCTGGTCACTTCCCACCCAGAGTTCTACTTTCCCTTTGTCAAATCTTATTTTTGCCTTTAATTGTTCCAATAAATCTTGTCCTAATAGAGGCCTTGGGGAATTAGGCATATATAAAAATTTGTGTACCCCCAATTGTTTCCCTAATTTGAATTCAACAGGTTTTAAAAAGTACACCTTTTCACTTTGGCCAGGAGCTCCCCTTACCGTTACAAAGTCATCATCCACGGGTGTCAAAGCTTGATTTAAAACCGAGAACGTTGCCCCAGTATCAACTAGAAATTCCATGCCCTGTTGCCATTTCCCTAGCTCTAATACAACCAGTGGATCCGCTAAGGTAGATTCCCTAGGTCCCCATCAATCCTCCTTGACGTGGGCCTGTATCCTTTTCCTCCTCCTGCCTTTCCAGACACTCATTTTTCCAATGTCCCCTCTGCCTACACCACTCACATTGGTCTCTTTCCAAAGGCCTCTTAGGTCCTTCACTTCTGAATCCTTCACTCTCTTGTAACTCTGCTACCAACATCTTATCTTTCTTTCGACTAAACACTCTCCACACTTCCTAAATTTCTGCTGTCTGTCGTTCTCAGTTTCTGCAACTTTCTCCGGCCCTCATTTTATCCAACTTAGTACATCTCTGCCCTGTATTACATGACAACATCTCTCTAACCTTCCTTTTTCTTCTCTCTTATTTTCCTTTTCTAAAGCTAACACGAGGGGGTCCTATGGGATCCTCAATCCACAGTCCTCCTATATCCTTCCAGTGAGCCAAAATACAGCATAAAGGGCTCTTCCTCATTATCCCTCCACTTTGTTTACATCCCATTATTTACCAGGGCCACCTCTCTGTCCCTCAGTCAATGCACAAGCAGCCAACTTTGCACTTAAATAAATCCTTCTGACACCAACAGCTCCAGCTCTTAACCGAACTTCTATACTTTAAGCACCGAGAAATAGTTACCGGACTGCAATTTTACACCTTTACAGGGGACTACACACTGTCACCCTTAAACCGTCCCGTATAATATAACTCCTCCCCAATTATATTAGATAATCTGGAACATTATATAACATGTAACAAATACAACATACTATTATGATTATAACCGACAGCAGTAATACCTTACCCAAGGCAGAAGGTGCAGAGGTGTACTCGCCCCACAGCGAATACACCTAAATTCAAGACAATTATTAAGATAAAACTCCTGTCTTCTGTTTGACAAAATAATGTACTTCTAACACTTTGAACACTTAGCGCAAACAAATAGGCAACAGCAGTGACAAAGTGGACAGGAGCTAGTACGAGCTCCACATTGAGGGACCACAGTGCTACTCTGTCCTACGTCCCTTCTCATAGAATGATGATAATTCTGTAGCTATACCCTTATTGCTTAAATTTCACTGATTTTTGGTATTTCCTAAAGTCCCGCAAATCGCTTGCTGAAGTTTGCCTGAGCGATCAATCCTATCCTAATCAGACCAATTTCCACATTGTGTACACTGACAACCATCTCTAAATCGTACCCAGATGTTTTACCCATAACCAAAACACTTAAAAACAAAAATCAGGTTACATGAAAAATCCCCATGTATAGGACACCAAAGGTTAGTAATTGATTCAAGTAACACTGTTTCACAGTTTGCTACATGCTTCGTTTGTCTCTGGCCTCTCTCTTTGCGGAGAACATGGAACCGCGGATCAGAACTCCGCACTCACTTTGCAGCCAGGCTGCACCTCACTCGCCCAATCACTCATTCAATACTTTTAACACACAATAACAGCACAATAATACACGTACACTCGAGGGCTAGCCTGGCACTTCATACAAGCATCAAGGCCTTATTATTAGGTGTAATAATAGTGTTAGATGGTATGATCCTTCACACAACACATGATACCGGATTTTTACAGCATAGAACAATAACCACGGTGCCGAGTTTCAGCATCCATGCAGGGACAGGAATGACTCTCACACATTGATACAATGCACAGCCGATTCCCCTTTATTGGTCTGCTTGTGTGGTTATATACATTTTTCATATCTGCACACGCGATCATGCTTATTCGGATAGGCTACAGACATAAATCACACACTGTTCACACGCCCCACATTCCCTTATGATTGGTAACTATGCACTAACGCCAATAGCAACAGACCGCCTCCATGTCCTTGAACACATCTTGTTTTTGCTAACCCACATCATGTGCACTATCAGCACTTTCTCAATTGTTATTCTTAACTGTCCTTTCCAGCGGCCTATGCTAACTGTTTTGCTTAAGCGGCCTAGTCATGCTAACTCTCAAACTACATCGACCCCAACACCACGGCAATACCAAATATAACTCCTGCTACCGCAGTCAGGAGAACCCAAGTTACCATTAGTCGGGGTACAAGACTTACCCCGCCACCACCTCATGGAGACCTCAAACCCCCAACCCCAGGGATGAGCACCAATGCTCTTTACCTCGCGAAGGACATCTCCTCACGCCTTATAGGTATCCCCTTACAGTTACAACATACCTGATGCGCTAGTGATGGTCCTTGTATGTCCCCGCGGTGATCTGGGTGAGTAGGGGAGTCCTCCTGAGAAATCTCGGGGGTGCCCAGAGGAGTCCCGTCCTCAGCAGATCCCGCAGCCGGATGGAGAGGGTCCCATCTGGGTCACCAAATTGACGTGCGGAAACAAACTCCACAACTCACAAAGAGTTATAAAGCAGGTACGTTATATTACGGCGTCAGGTGCAAGGGGGATCACTCCTCCTAACTTGCACACCGAGTCACAAAGCATGCACCTATTTATTACAAAGTTTATCTAAGTGGGCTGGATTATTACAGTTAGTTCTGGAAATAGGCGTGATTATTATAATTATTTCCAGGAATTCATTATCATACCCCGCCCCTCTTTAGCGCTTGCACAATGTCATCTGGTGGTCCTCTGTGGGGATCTTCTGGATGAAGGCTCATAGTCTTCCTCGCTGTGTACTTTTCACCTTTGGCCCAAAACTGCTGAGTTGTCTGTGTTGGCTGAGTTCCAAGCCGCCAAACCAGTTTCAGCTAGAGGGGGGCTTCTTACAGACAATAGGGCTCTGGTTATCAGTCCTTATCAGTCCCTGTCTCTTTTACCTGTCTCATACCAGTCCTTGTTGTCTACATTTGAGCTCACAGCAGTCCTTATTAGCAAGATTGTAAAGAATAGGACCAAACTGAATGTCAGAGGCTAATCCTTGCCTCGACATAGCTGCAAAGCTATATAACAAAATCAAACTAAAGTTATAGCAAAACTGAACTAAACGTCAATTTCCCACATCACTGGCAAAACAACATTGATTGCAATATTATACTTTAAAGTTCCATTCTTTGGCCGTTTCTCTTGATCTTCCGAAATATACATTGGCCACCAATGATTACAGTATTCAATTAATTCCTTTCTTGTGAGGGGATCACCTCCCACCTCCTTCCAGTGCTTCAATAAACATCCCAAAAGTGACTTTAAAATTCCTCCCTCCAAAGCTTGTCCAGAACCCATGTTACAATAATATAACCTCTCTACTTCTTGACCGATCAGTTAACACAACCCCCACACACACATACCCTAGAGGGGTTCTTTTTAAAATCCTTCTACCTACAAACTGTGTTAATCACTTAAGTGCCACAATATATGTACATACAATATACAGCCAAACTACCTCGACCAATATGTTTATATACATACACGCATAGAGCTCATTCAAAACAATATATACAGTATATATAATATGCAACCCAAAACCAGAGTCATGAAACGATTGATCAATGTCAAATAACCAGAGAACTTGCAACCCCACAATACATACCGACTTGTAAGTATTCCAAAACCAAAATTCAGTTCCCAAATTGTACCAGTTCCCTTTAAACAAACCAAACCCCATACATTATTAAGCTGTTTCCGAGTGAGGGGGTCTCCCCTACTCCCAGTGTTTCAATATGGATTCTAGGGGAGACTTTTTCAGAATCCTCCCTTCCACTGAGGGTTTAGTACCCATTATAAAACAGTACAAAAAAAAACCCCAAAAAACCAACACAAAACCATGAAAGCAATGACTTAACATAGAATAACAAGATGTTTGGGACTCGAACCCCTTATACCACTTTAAGTGGGACTCCAACCCACCCCTTCTATCGAAGGTTTAATTGATTGCCAAACCAAGTACCAAATTCCAAACCCAGGTGTCGTACAGACTTTCATCGGATAGGACTGAATCCTTCCCTTAGGTACCTTTATAGCCCAACCCTGCAAGGCTTTTGCTGTGCCTTATGGGCAGGCAACCTTTAACCTTTACCTCTTTACCTCTAATGTTCCTATGAAAAGAATGCCTTTTACCTTCCCAGGGGTCTTGCTCAGAGCTCTTTGGTCTGGTGATTGGAGGGTCTCCCCAAGAATACCTCGGTGCCGACTGGAGGTCCAGCGATCCCGCAGATCCGTCGAGGTTCAGAAGCAGAGTCCCATCTGGGGTGCCAAAACTGTCACTGTAATTGGGAATAAACCTCTTAACATCAATGTAGCATTAAGAAGCAGGCATTCACTTTATTGCAGCACTGGATGCACAGGGGATCGCTTCGCCTAACATGCATGCCGTATGTTGCCTCACTCCAAGCTTATATCACCCTTTTACCTACATGTGCATTAAGTTTCTGTGAATGTTCATACGTATTTATTCTATTTCCTGGAACTAATTATAATATTTGCATAATCATTATGCATGCGGCCTGAGTCGATGAGTTGGCTCACTGAGCAATTTGTGGATTTCTCAAGCTCCTTATCTTGGTTTCAACTGGTGTCTGCTGGTTTATCTGCACTTCTTCAGGATGTGCTAGTTGTATGTCCTTGGGTGTATTCTTGCCTGAGGCCTCTGATAGTCAGTCCTTTGTTTCTGCTTAATCTTTGTGAAGTTCCTTATAATTCTTATACATCACTTACCCCTCTATACATCACATACCCCCCCTGTATATCATGTACCCTATTTTACAACAATTGCATGCAATATCTTTTCATTTTACCACATTTCCTTTGGATATCTGTGGTTTTTTTATACAAAGTCATAAAAGCATCAACATATGGCACCTCATCTCTTTTTTCATTTCTACGACAAAATAGCATTAGTTGTAATATAGTACTACATTTTAAGGATCCGTTTTTAGGCAATCTTTCACCATGCTCCGATTGATTACAATACTGTTTTAATTTATCCCTAGTCAGGAGATCCCATCCAAATTTACTCCAATGTTTTAGGATGCATCCCAAGGGAGAGCAAAGGGGAGTCTCCCGAGAAGTAGCACTGCCCATATGGGTATGGAATCCAATATTTCTTACACAAACCAATGTTTCTTACACAAACCAATGTTTCTTACACACAAATACAAACCAATGTTTCTTACACACAAATTCAAACCAACATTTCTTACACACAAATACAAAACGAAGGATGTCTCCTGTTGTCAAAACAATGTGTAAGAAGCAAATACAAAACAAGGGATGTCTCCCATCATTAAACAACATATAAGAAACAAAACAATTATGCTACTGCTGCGTATCTCTCCCAATACGTCTTATACAGAGCCCATATGGGACAAAAATGTCCCCAAATGCTTTCTACTTCCCCAAAGACTTCTCCTTTTTCTCTTATGTACTTATCAGAAAATGCCCCTTTTCCAATAGCATTGCACTGTTGTGTCACTTACTGCCTGACTGCAGGAGAGGGGCTGATGGAGTACCTGACCAACAGGTCAGTGCATGCTGGAGTCCTGTCAGGCTGCTTCTTCCCGTCAGGTACAGCAAGACAATCCTGGCAAGGCTGTCAGCACAGTCCCATCTGGGTCGCCAAAACTGTTGTCCCAAAAGCGGGATCATTTGCCCGGTGTGCAGTACGCCAATATACACACAGAGCAGAAGTATTGTCTTTATTGCGTATTTGCATAGATATGGATGTTAGGTGATAGTTCCACAAAGATAGCACACTGCTTAGCAGAGTCACAAGGACTATATACTCTTACAAAAACAAAGAAATTACTTGTTACATTCTGATTGGTTTATTGCGTTACACACTTTTCTTAGAGGTATACTCCTTCCTTCCTTAACTACGCATGCTCCCAAGCTGGGGGGGGGTGCAGTCTTTTTGGTTCTGAATTGAGTCGGTGGTCGTGATCTCCCCCTGCCACCTTTACCTTTTTCCTAGTTACCCTCGATCTTTGTTAAGTTCATGCTTCTTGGGCAGTCATTCAGCTTTCGGTGCCTTCTGGGCAGCATGTTCCCCTTTTATCAGACTGTTAGCTCCTCTTCAAGGGCATGATTCTTAGCAAGGCATGCATTGTTTATACAAAGTAGTCAGGCCTAAATTAAACAGTGTCACTACAACCTAAGCATTACTATGATCTAAATATTTCTGCCCGATATCAGCAGCAGAGACAGCATGTGATAAACTGACTGTAACCCCCATTCCCCATTCCCCTGCGCCGCTCATGGGGAGGAGGTATAGAAAATCTGGGAGTGAAGTTAAGCCCAGGAAGAAGGGAGGGATGGGGGGAAGGTGTTTTTAAGATTTGTTTTTATTTCTCGTTATCCTGCTCTGATTTGATTGGTGACAAATTAAAATAATTTCCTCAAGTTCAGTTTTTTTTGCTTTTGATGGTAATTGGTAAATGATCTCTCCCTGTCCTTATCTTGACCCATAAGCCTTTCACAAGCCTTTCATGGTATTTTTTTCTTCCCTGTCCAGTTGAGGAGGGTGAGTGATATAATGGCTTTTGGGGGCACCTGGCGTCCAGCCAGGGTAAGCCACACTACCAGCTACTATGAAGAAAATTAACTCTATCCTAGCCAAAACCAGTAAATTCAGCTAGTAAATTTCCATCTTCCCTTATGTCAGTTAGTTATTCTTGTAAATTTATAGGAATATGTTACAGCTTTATAGATTTAACAAATGGTTCCAAAACCTGCTGAAACTCTTCATTTGGAAGATTTTTAAACAGGTTAGAAAATTCTGTTTCCAAATTTTTTAAGTGCACAAATATGAGAGGTTTTATAGGTGATACACTTGCACTGTTTTCATCAACAAAATCTCATAATGATAGAAACATTTCCAAACATCTGTTTTCAAAATGCTCTCTGCATAGCACAGGTTTCTTTTGAAAAGCAGAGTGTTTATCACTCCTTGTTAAAACATCACCTTTACCTTGAAAGGACAGATTAAGTGTGTGTATTTTTTCAAAAATATCTGCATAAGCAGATAATAAGCAGCAAATACACTTATGATCAATTACCTATATGCACACGTGTGTGTGCATATATATTCTTCAAAATAGCACTGGTACAGTGCTCACCAAACCAGCTCCCAGGAGTGGGGCCTTGAAATCGAAAACAGTCTCACTTTGAAGGCGATCTGTGTCACGGAGTCTGGAATCAGCCAGATGTCCCCTGTGAGAGTCCAATAACTTGTCTAAGAGATCTCATAGAAAAGTTTGTGCAGGGGGAGTTCTCAGAGAGAGAAGCTTTGTTTTGGGTAGAAAGCCATTTTTATATCGCTGTATTGGGTTTGCGTGGCAAGGTTTTGGTAGCAGAGGGACTACAGGGATGGCTTCTGTGAGAAGCTGCTAGAAGCTTCCCTTATGCCCGATAGAACCAATGCCAGCCAGCTCCAAGACGGACCTGCCACTGACCAAGGCCAAGCCAATGAGCAACAGCGGTAGCGCCTCTGTGATAACGTATTTTAAGAAGAAAAAAGAAAAAAAAAAGTGTAAGGGCATTTTTGCAGCTGGAGAGAGGAGTGAGAACTCTGCAGACACTAAGGTCAGTGAAGAAGGAGGGGGAGAAGGTGCTCCAGGCACCAGAGCAGAGATTCCCCTGCAGCCTGTGGAGAAGACCATGGTGAGGCAGGCTGTCTCCTTTCAGCCCATAGAGGTCCATGGTGGAGCAGATATCCACCTGCGGTCCATGGAGGACCTCACACCACAGCAGGTGGATGCCCGAAGGAGGCTGTGACCCCATGGAGAGCCCACACTGGAGCAGGCTCCTGGCAGGTCCTGTGGACCCATGGAGAGAGGAGCCCACGCTGGAGCAGGTTTTCTGGCAGGACTTGTGACCCTGTGGGGGACCCATGCTGGAGCACTTTGTGAAGAACTGCAGCCCATGGGAAGGAGCCATGTTGGAGAGGTTCGTGGAAGACTATCTCTCATGGGAGGGACCCCATGCTGGAGCAGGGGAAGAGTGCGAGGAGGAAGGAGAGTCAGAGACAACGCATAATGGCCTAACCGCAACCCCCATTTCCCATCCCCCTGTGCCGCTCGGGGGGAGGAGGTAGAAAAGTCGGGAGTGATTGATCAGTAATTAGGAAGTGATCTCCCTGTCCTTATCTGGACCCATGAGCTTTCCATTATATTTTTTTCTTCCCCTGTCCAGTTGAGGAGGGGGAGTGATATAGTGGCTTGGTGAGCACCTGTCAGCCAGGCAAGGTCAACCCATGACAATCACAGAGGCATAAGTGGGTGTAGGACACCAGCACCTGGAACAGCCAATAGGTGTTGCTACTTTCTGTTTTTCACCTTGGACAGTCAGTAAGTAATGATGTTTTCCTAATCTCTCAGACCAATTTTTATTTTTCCAGACTGTTTTCCTGTTCTTGCAGTTAGAACAGCCAATGGCAGTTACCGATTCCTTCTTTTTCAGAATGTTTTCCAGACTCTTTTCCAGACTATTTTTCACCTTTCCAGACAATAATTTGCTGTTACAGTTTCTTGGGTTTGTTCTTATCAATGGTATCTCAGGATGTCTCTGGTTTCTAGGTACCCAGCTGCACTTCAAAGATGCCAGTTGTGCTTCTCAAGGATTCTTCTGGTTCACAGGCCTAGCATTTCCTAGGCTGGCAGGCATTTTCTCTGTCAGTGTTTCAGCAGACATCTTCTGTTTAGTATTTTTCCCCTTATAATCAGGTCATCTTTATGGCTGCTCCCATTAAGGATACCTTGCATAGTGTGACACATGACCACCTGACATACGGACCGAGTGAGGGCACCAGTGTCAATCCATATATTAAGTATTAGTAAAGCTTAATCTTTCTTATTTGTTTTAAATATAAATTCTAGTATTTTCTTCCCCCACTCTAATGTATCATCTTGTGCACCCTTCTGGGGTGCATGCATCCCCCTTTGGAGACCGTTGGTCTAGAACACAAGACATCAAATAGATGATATACTTTGTCCTTCCAATTTGAACAGATTTGGACCAACAACATGGAAGTGAAGGATTGTGTTTGTTGTTATTACCTACTCTTTGAGTTCTCTTTGTCTTTGACTCTGACACTTGCCATCATGGCACCCTTCACTCTCTGGGCACTTTTGTGTCTCAGCTCACTCGCCTCTCAGCTCACTTGCTCCCTCTCTCAGTGTTCACTCTCAATGCGCTCAGTTGACACGCTTGACTTTCTAGCTCAGTCCTATCAGCATTCTCACTGTACATGGCTGTCCAGCTCCATGTCAATGCTCTCGGCTCTCTTAATGCTTCTGCTCTGCTCCTCTCTCCTCTCGGCACTCCCTCTCTCTTCTCAGCACGCTCTTTACTCTCATTACTTTCAGGTCTTGGCTCGCTCAATGCTCTGCTCTTGACTCTCAGTAATCCCTCTCAACTCTCAACTGTCAACTCTTGAGACTCTCGTGTCTCTCAGCTTAGTGCTCCATCTGTCGCATCACACAGTCTCTCAACTCTCGGTGCTCCCTCTCTTGACGCTGGCTCTCTTGGCACTCTTGGCTCTGAGCACACTGTCTTGGGGCTCTCACTCAGTTATTGGCTCTTTCTCTGCTCTCTCATGGCTCTCTCTTGGTGCTCTGTCTGCTCTGTCTGCTCGCTCAGCTCTCTCTCCGCTCTGGGCACTCTCTTGGCTTGCTCTCGACTACCCATGCTCTTGACTCTTGGTGCTCCCGTTCTTGACTCTTGCTCTGATTTTTACTCTCTTGATGTTTGGATCTCTCTGGGAACTCACTTGGCACTCTGGATGCTCTCTCTCCACTCGCTCCTGACTTTTGGCTCATCCTCCTCTCTCAACTCCCCTCAGTCTTCCTCTCTCAGTCCCCTCTTGCCTCCCGCTCTTGGCTCTTGCTCTCAGCCCCTCCGGCCCTCTCTCCAGTCTCGGCCCCTTCTAGGCACTAGGAGGATCCTCACTCATCCCTCTCTGCTCCTCGTGCCTCTCCTCTCTTTCTTGGTCCCCGCTTGTCTCACTCACCCCTCTCTCAGCCCTTTTTTCTCAGCCCTTGTTACCTTCTTGCTTTTCTGTCTCTTGGCTCTCACTTGTCAAGCCCCAACCACCCCCCCCCCCCCCCCCCCCCCCCGGTCCTCTCTCCTCTTGCACATCTGTCGCTCTCCTCTCTTGGCCCTCACTCCTCTCATTCCTCCCTCATTCTTCCCTCTCTTGGGTCCTGCTCCCCTTTCACTCTCCTCTCGCTTGGCTCTTGCCCTCCTCTTGCTTGGCCCTCACTCCTCTCCCCCCTGCTTTATCTGCCCCTCGCTCCTCTCCCCCCGCTTTATCTGCCCTCATCCTCCTCTCGCTCCCCTCTCTATTAGCCCTTGTGTCTCTCACCCTCTTCTCACTCTCACCTCACTCTCCCTACACCCATTTCGTTCAACTATTGCTCCCTTCTCTTGGCTGTCGCTCCCCTCCCCCTTCTCAGCCCTCACTCCTCCCAACCCCTTCACCCCTCTCACTCTCCTGTCTCTTGGCCTTCATCCCTCTCATTCTTCCCTCTCTTGGCCCTCTTGCTCCCCTCTCTCTGGGTCCTCTCTCACTCTTCTCAACTGTATGCTAATCTCTCTTGGCTTCTTGTTTCTTGTTGCGCTCTCTCGGCTCTCACTCCCTGTTCCTCAGCTCTCACTCCTGGTTCCTCGCTTTCAGCTTTCCTCTCTGCCACCCACTTCTCTCTTCTCGCTCTTTGCTCCCCTCGGTCCTCGCTCCTCTCACTCCCCTCTCTCAGCCCTTGCTCCTTGCTCACGGCCCTTGACCTCAGTCCTAGCTCTCTACCCTCTCTCACTCCTCTCTCCTCTCAGCCATAGCTCCTCTCTCTTGGCTCTGTGCTCCTTGCTCTCGGCTGCTCACTCCTTTATCCTCTCGTTTGGCTCTTGCTCCTTGGTGCTCAGTCATGCTTCCTTGCTCTTGGCACTCTCTGCCCCCCCGGTCCTCATTTCCCTGTCTCTCACTCCCGACTCCACTCTCAGCTCTCGTCCCTTGCTACTCCCATCTCCCTCAAACCTCCCTTGCTGCTTTCTTATCTCAGCCCTTGGTCCTTGCTCTTGCTTGCTCATTCTTGGCTCTTGCTCCTTGCTGCTCTCTTCCCCTACTCCTTGCTCTCGCTCCTTGTTCCTGGCTCTTGCTCCTCACTCTCAGACTGTGTTCCTCTCAGATCTTGCTTCTCTCTCCTTTCACTCCCCTCTCTCAGCTCTCGCTCCTCTCTTGGCCCTTGCTCCTCTGGCTCATCTTGGCTCTCATGCCCCTCTTATCTTGTGCCTCTCTCCCCTCCACTTGACTCTTGCTCCCCTCTCCCCTCAGCTTGCCTTTCCCCTCAGCTCTTGCTCCTTGCTCTTCTCTCTTGGCCCTTGCTCTTGTCCCTCTCTCGTTCCTTGCAGCTCTGTGCTTCTCACTCTCAGCCCTTGCTCCTCTCACTCCTCTCTTGGCCCTTGCTCCTCTGGCACTCCTCTCACTTCCCCCCACTTTGGCCTTCACTCCTCACTCTTCTCATTTCCCTCTCAGACAGCGTTCTTTGCTCCTCTTGCTCTCCTCTCTCTCAGCCCTCTCACCACTTGTTCTCTGTCTTGCCCTCTCGCTCCTTACTCCTTGCGCACCCTGCTCAACCCTAGCCACTCTAGCTCTCCTCTCTCTCTCAGCCCTTGGTCCTCTTGTTCTCCCTGCTCTCATTTTTTCTCCACGATGCTCCCCTCTCGCTCTCCTCTCTCTTGGCCTGTGGTCCCATCATGTGCACCTCTTGCTCCTTTCTCTCTCGGCCCTAGGTCCTCTTGCTTCTTCCTCCCTCAGCCCCCACTCCCCTCTCAGCCCTCACTCCTCTTGCTTCCTTCTCTCTTGGCCCTTGCCCCCCCCCCCCACCCTTGCTCCTCTCACTCTCCTCCCTCTTGCACCTCACTCACCTCACTTCCCCTTTGCTCTACTCCCTCTCAGCCCTTGCTCCTCTTGCTCTCCTGTCTCACAGCCCTCACTCTCCCCTCTCGCTCCACCCTCTGTTGGCCCTTATGCCTCTGGCTTTCCTCTTGTTCCTTCCTCTCTCAGCCCTTGGTCATTTGGCTCTCCTCCCACTCTCCTCTCTCTTGGTCCTTGGCCCCATTGCAATAACCTATTGCTCCTTTCTTTCTTGGCCCTTGTGCCTCTTGCTCCCCTCTCTGTTGGCCCTCACACCTCTCGCTTCTTTCTCCCTTGCTCCTCACTCATCTCTCCTCTCTCTCAGTCCCCAGGCTCTCCTCTCTGCCCTTGCTTCTTGCTCCCCCTCTCTCTTGGCCCTTGCTCGTCTCACTCTCCTCTCCCTTGGCCTTCACTCATTTTTCTCTCCTCTTGTTCCCCTCTTTCTGCTCTCTCCTCCCTCTCATCCCTCGCAACTCGTGCTCGCCTCTCTCTTGTCCTTTGTTCCTTTTGCTCCCCCCCCATCCCTCTCTCCTCGTACCCCCCCTCTGGGCTCTCCCCCTCCCTCCTGTCTCACATCTCTCATTTAGTTGCATCAGGGGAGGTTTAGTTGTGCCAGGGGAGGTTTAGATTGGATATTAGGAAAAATTTCTTTACTAAAAGAGTGGTCAGGCATTGGAATAGGCTGCCCAGGGAAGTGGTGGAGTCCACCATCCCTGGAGGTGTTCAAAAAATGTGTAGATATGGCACTTCAGGACATGGTTTAGTAGGCATGGTGGTGTTGGGTTGACGGTTGGACTTGATCTTAGAGGTCTTTTCCAACCTTAATGATTCTGTGATTCCCCTGGCTCCCCTCTCTCTCACCCCTTGCTCTGTCCTTGCACCCCTTGTACCTCACTCCCCTCTATCTTATCTCTTGCTTCTCTTGCTCCCCTTCCTCTCATCCATAGACTCTTGCTCCCCTCTGTCAGTTGTTGCTACTTGCTCCCCTGTTTCAGCTCTTGCTCCACACTCTCCCATGGCTCTCACTCCCCTCATACCCCTTAATCTTGCTCTGGGTTCTCAGCCCTTGCTCCCCCCACTCTCGCCCCTTACTCCTCTCTCTCTCTCGGCTGTTGCCCCATGCTCCTTGCTCCCCTCAGTCTTGGCCCTTGCACCCCATTCCCCTCTGTCTTGTCTCTCGCTCCCCTTCCTATCAGCCATAGGCTCTTGCTCCCCTCTGTCGGCTCTCACTCCTCACTTCCCTCTTTCGGCTCTTGCTCTCTTTTCTCATGGCTCTTGCTCCCTTTGCTCTCCACTCTTGCTCATCTCACACTCCTCACTCCAGGCTCTTGCTCATCTTGCTTTTGGCTCTTGTGCCCCTTGCTCATGCCTCTCCCTCCCCTCTGTCATTCCCCTCCCTTGTCCCTTGCCCTTGGCTCACTCCCCTTATTCCTCATGATCCCAGCTCTTCCCATCATTCCCCTCTCTTGTACCTCTCACTCCTGGCTCCTGCCGCCCCCTCCCCCAGCTCTTACCCCTCACTGCCCTCACTCTTACCCCATGCTCTTGCCCTTCGCCCCCTTCTCTCTCGCCCCACCCCCTTGCTCCTTCCTTTCCACTCTTGCCTCTTTCTCTTTGCACCCCTTCCTCTTGTCCCTCCCTCTTTGCCCCCACCCCCCCTCCCGCTCTTCCCCCTTGCCACTCACTCCCCTCTCGCAACCCTCCCATCTCTCTCGCTCCTCGTTCTCTCAGCTTTTGCACCCTCCACTTGCGGATCTTGTTCCCCTTGCTCCTTTCTCACCCCTCCTCTCTGGGCTCTCGCTCATCTTGCTCTCAGATCTCGCTCCTCTCATTCTTGACCCTCACCCTTGCTCTTGGCCTTCTCTCCCTTCACTTTCGCCTCTTCCCCCCTCTTGGCTGTCACCCCTTGCTCCTCACTCCCCTCTCTCTTGGCTCTCGCATCTCACTTCTCTTGCTTCCCTTTATCTTGTCTCTCACTCCTCTTGCTCCCCTTCCTCTCAGCCATAGGCTCTCGCTCCCCTCTGTAGACTTGTCACCCAGCGCTATGGGGACATATCCTGTCTCATTCCTTACCCCTGTCTTGTCCCTTGCTCCTCTCTCAGTTCTCTCTCAGTCTTTGTCCCCCTCCCATCTCTTTCACAGCTGTCTCTTGGGCCTCACCCCTCTCTTGTCCATCGCTACCCTCTCTCACTCCTTGCTCCCCTCTTGCCCCCCCCTCTCTGCTCTCATCCCTTGCTCCTGTTGCTCTCGGCTCGCTCTCTCTTTGCTCCCCTCACCCTTGGCGATCTCTCACTCCTTGCTCCCTTCTCTTTTTCCCCTTGCTCCTCTCATTCCTTGCTCATGCTCTTCAATCCCCTCTCTCATGCCTCATTCCTCTATCTTGCTCCTGTCAGCTCCTTGCACTTTGCTCCTTGCTCCTTTCTCTCAGCTCTTGCCCTTCACTTTGCTCTCGAGATGTTCTCCTCTCTCCATCCTCTCTTGGACCTCCCCTCTCTCTTTTCTCTCTCAACCCGCACTCTGCTCTTGACACTCGCTCCTCTCTCGGCCCTCCCCTCTTTTTGTTCTCAAACCTCTCACCTCTCCTGTCTCTCTCTCAGCTTGCCCCTCTCCCGGCTCTGTCTCAGCTCTGTAGACCCTCACTATGCTTCTGTCTCTGTCTTGGCCTTAGCTCCTCTCTTGACTCTCAGCCCTTGCTCCTCTCTTGGCCCTCACTTCTCTTGGGGCCCTTGCTCCTCTTGGCTTTGTCTTTACCCCTTGTCTCCGTCCTGGCTCTCTTCTCCCTCTCCCCTCCAGACTCTCTCAGCTCTCTAGGCCCTCGCCCCTCTAACAACTCTCTCCCAGTTCTTTCTCGACCTGTGCTCTGTAGTCCCTCTCACCTCTGTCTCAACATTCTCTCGGTCCTTGACCCTCTCCCAGCTCTGTTGGTCCTTGCTCCCCTCTTGGCTCTCTCTTGGCACTTGTTCCTCTTCCAGTTCCCTCCTGGTTTTTGGCCCTTGCCCTTCTATCAGCTCTCTTTCAGCCCTTGCACCTCTATGAGTTCTCTCTCGTCTTCCTCTCCTCTCTCGGTGCTTGCTCCTCTCTTGATTTTCTCTCACTCCTCACCTCTATGCTGGCTCTTACTCAGTTCTCTCCTCCCTCTCCCCTCTCTGGGCTCTCAGTTCTCTAGGCCCTTACCCCTCTCACAGCTCTCTCCTGGCCTTTGCTCTTCTCGGCCCTCACTCCTCTCAGCACTCTCTTGGCCCTTGCTCCTCTTTCATCTCTCTCTCGGCTCTTTAGGCCCTTACCACTGTCCCATCTCTCTCGGCTCTCTTTTGCCCCATCTGTCCACTTTCTCTCAGCTCTCCTGGCTCTCTCTCGGCCCTTGCTCCTCTCTTGGCATTCACCCCTCTTGGCTTTCTCACAGCCCTAGCCCTTTATCAGCTTGCTCTTGGCCCTTGCCATGTACCCAGCAGTCTCTCTCGGCTCTCCTCTGTGTCCCCTCCCCGGGAGCTCTCTCAGCTCTCTCACAGCTTTTGCCCTTGCCCTTCTCACAGCTCTCTCCCGGCTCTTTCTTGCCCCTTGCTCCTCACAAGGTCCTTGCTCCTTTCTTGGCTTTCTCTTGGCCTTTGTCCCTCTCCTGGCTCTGTCTCAGCTTTCTCCTTCCTCTCCCCTCCCGGGGACCTCTCCCCTCTCTTGACTTGCTTTCAGTCCTCACCCCTTTCCTGAGTCTTTCTCGCCTCTCCCCTGGCTCTCTCCTTCCTCTCCCCTCTTTGGGCTCTCTCTTGGCCCTTGCTCCTCTCGACCCTCTCACCCCTCTCTTGGAGACCTTGACCCTCTCTTGGCTCTTGCGACCCTCACTCCTCTCCTGGTTGTCTCTTGGCCCTCTCTCATGTTTCAGCTCTCTTGGCTCTCACTCCTCTCTCAGTGGTCTCTCTCAGTCCTCACCCCTCTCCCAGCTCTTGCCTTGCTCTCTTTTGGCCCTGGCTCCTCTTGGCCCTCACTCAGCTATTGGCTCTCCCTCGGCTCTGCCTTGCTCCCATTTGGGATTTCTCAGCTTACTCTCTGCTTGCTCTCAGGTCTCTCTTGCCTTTAACAACATGCTTTAACTTTTGGTCAGCCCTGAATTGGTCAGGCAGTTGGACTAGCTGATCATTGTAGGTCCCTTCTAACTGAACTATTCTATTCTATTCTATTCTATTCTATTCTATTCTATTCTATTCTATTCTATTCTATTCTTTGTCAGCTCTCTCTTGGCCCTGGCTCCTCTCTCAGCTTTCTCTTGGCCCTCATTCCTCTCTCATCTTTCTCTCGGCTCTCTCTTCCCTTGCCTCTATCTTGGCTCTGTCTTGGCTCTTTAGGCTCTTGCCACTCTCTTGGGTGTCTCCCAGCTCTCTCTTGGCCCTCATTTCTCTCCCTGACCTCTCTTGGCTCTCTCCTCCCTCACTCGTCTCCCAGCCCTCTCCCCTCTCCCTGCTCTGGCTTGACCCTTGGCTCTCTCTTGGCTCTTTCCTCCCTTGCCCCTCTCCTGGCTCTCTCACATTTCTATAGGCCCTTGGTGCTCTCTTGGCTCTGTTTCATCTTGGCCCTCGCATCTAGGCTCTCCGTTGGCTCTTCCTCACTCCTCTCTGGTCTTTCTCAGCTTGCTCTCTGCTCACTTCCAGGTCTCTCTTGCCTTTATCTCTCTCAACCCTTGTTTCTTGGTCCTCGCTCATCTCTCAGTTCTCTGCTCCTCTCTCGGTAATCTCCCTCGGCTCTCCCTCACCCCTCGCTCCTCTCCCATCTTACTCTCAGTTCTCTCTTGCCCTCCCTGGTCTTATCTCTCTCTCAGTCCTAACTCGACTCTCACTACTCCCTTGGCATTCTTGCAGCCCCTGCTCCTCTCTCGGCCCTCGCTCGTCTCTCGGTTCTGTCTCTGTTCTCTGTCACCCCTTGCATCTTTCTTGGTCCTTGCTCCACTTGGCTCTTCCCAGCTCCTCTTCAGCCACTCACTCACTCTCATCTTGTCAGGTCTCTCTTGTCTCTCATCTCATCTCTCTTATCTGGTCTCTCTCACCTTTCTTGTCTGGTCTCACTGTCCTCCTCTCTCCTCTCTTCTCTTCTTGTCTCTCGTCTCGTTTCCCATTGCATCTCTCATCTGGAGTCTCTAGTCTCTTCATCTCTCCTCTCGTCACTTGCCTCCCCTTTCTTGCTTCCCCTTTTTTACCTCCCATTTTCCTTCTCTCTCTCCTCTCATTTCATCTCGTCTCTCATGTCTTGTCTCATCTTTCATCTCTTGTCTCATTTTTTATGTCTCATCTCTCATGTTTTCTCTCGTCTTTCATCTCCCCCCATCTCTCACCTCTCCTCTCTTGCCTCGTCTCACCTCTCTCGCCTCTCATCTCGCTGCTCTCTCTCCACCGCTCTCTACTCTCGTCTGTTATCTCTCTAGTCGCTCTACTCTCTCAAGTCGCTGTTGTCTCTCTCATCTCTTGTCGCGTGGCACACACACCCCCCCCCTCGTCAGCCTCTGGTCTCTCAGGAGAGCAGAGCAGCAATTGTGGAACCCCAAAATCATAAATTTTGTGAAATTCCCAAAAAAGTTCGAACTCCCAGACAAGAAAGGATTCGAACCCACAGAAAACAAAAAGAGCCAATAGCTTCTTCCTCCTGGCCAACCCCCATTCCTAAACTGAGCATGACATCTATGGTATGGAATATTTCCATTGGCCAGCTTGGGCTAGCTGCCTGGCTATGCTTCCTCCCAGCTCCTGCACACCTGCTCATTAGCTGAATATGAGAAACTGGGAAAAAGTCCTTGATTTCATAGCAACAACTGAAAATATTAGTGTTATCAACATTCTTCTCATACTAAATCCAAAACACAGCAGCTACTGAGAAGAAACTTAACTCTATCCCAGACAAAACCAGGACACATAACTCATCTTGTCCCACTCCCCTCTTTCTCCTCCCTCTCTGTTCTCCCTCCCTGCCCCTCCCTTGCCTCTTTTTCTCTCTTGTCTCTCCTTTTGGCCCTCATCTCTCTCTCTCATGTCTCAGCTAGTCTCTCTTGTATCTCTCATCTCATTTCTCTCACCTTGTCTGATCTCTCACATCTCTCTCTCCTCATCTCGTGTCTCTCCTCTGCCCCCTCGCCTTCTCTTGTCTTGTCTCCTCTCATATTACCCCCTCTTGTCTTGTCTAGGTTGGCTTGTCTCTCTTGTCTCATTTCTCGTCTCATCTCTCCCCAGTCTTTAATCTCTCATCTCGCCTCTCTCACACCAACCCGTCTCCTCTCCTTCTCCCTCTCTTGTCCCTCTGCTCTCTCCCCTCTATCTTTTTTATCTCCTGTCTCTCCCCTCGTCTCATCTCTTATCTCCCTCGTCTCATATCTTCTCTCATCTGTTGTCTCTCTTCTTTCCCATCTCTCTCATCTTGTCTCTCATCACCTGCCTCTCGTCTCTCCCCTTTGCTCATCTCTCGTCTCTCTCCTTTCACCTATTGTCTCTCTTCTGTCCCATCTGTCTTGTTTCATCTCTTATCACTCATCTCTCTCGTCTCCTGTCATCTCCTCTCTCATTTCTTGACTGTTGCCTCTCATCTTGCCTCATTTTGTCTTTTGTCATCTCTCCTCTCACCTTGTCTCCTCTAATCTTCTTTTTTCTCTCCTCGTCTCACTTTGTCTCATCTCTCGTGTCATCTCAACTTTCTTCTCATCTCTTGTCCCTCCTCTTGTCTCTCATCTCATCCCTCATCTCAGTTGTCTCTTGCATCTCTCTCATCCCTTATCTCTCTCTTGCCCTCCCCTCGCCCCCCCCATCGTCTGGCCTCTCTTGTCTCTTTCATCCTGTCTCTCCATTCTCGTCTCGTGTTGTCTCTCTTCTCTCCTCTAGTCTCATCTCCTGTCTCTCATCTTTCCTCTTGTCTCTCCTCTCATGTCATCTCCTCTCATCTCTCCTTTCGTCTCAGATCGTCTCCTCTCTCGTCTCAAATCGTCTCCTGTCTGTCACCTCCTCTCTTCTCGTCTGTTGCCTCTTGCCTTGTCTCTTGTCTTATCTAATTTTTTCTCTCGTCTCTCCTCTCATTGCACATCTCCCCCTCTCATCTTGTCTGTCTTGTCTCTGTCTTATCCCTCTCTTACCCATCCCTCATCATCCTCTTGTCTCCTTCTATCATCTCGTCTCATCCCTCATCTTGTCCCTTGTCTCAGATATCACCTGTCGTCTCTCATGTCTCTCTCTCGTCTTGTTTCTCATCTGTCACTGTCACTTGTTGTCTAGTCTCCCCTCTCCTGTTATCTCTCTTGTCTCTTGTCTCGCCTCATCTCCCATCTCGTCTCCTCTCTAGTCTCTCCTCTCTAGTCTCTCCTCTCTAGTCTCTCCTCTCTAGTCTCTCCTCTCCTCTCCTCTCCTCTCCTCTCCTCTCCTCTCCTCTCCTCTCCTCTCCTCTCCTCTCCTCTCCTCTCCTCTCCTCTCCTCTTTTTTTCTCTCCTCTTGTCTTGCTTTGTCTCATCTCTCATCTCATCTCAATTCTCGTCTTGTCCCTTGTCTCATCTCATCCCTCTTGTCCATCTTCTCTCTCCTGTCTCTCTCTCTCATCCCACTCCCCTCTTGGCCCTCTCTCCTCTACTCTTGTCCCATCTGGCCTCTCTTATCTCTTTCATCCTATCTCTCCATTCTCATCTCTCCTCTCCACTCCTATGATCTCATCTTGTCTTGTCTCTTGTCTCGTCTCCTTTCCTCTTGTCTCATCTCTCTCCTCTCTTCTCTCTCTCTCCATTTATCTCTTGTCTCATCTTGTCTATCTCATGTCTTGTCTTGTCTTGTCTCTCCCGTTTTCCTCCTGTCTCTTGTCTGTCTCCTCTTGGCTCTCTCTTGGCGCACTCTCTCTCTCGACCCTCTTGGGTCTCATATCTCTTGGCTTTCTCAGCCTTCGCTCTCATCTCTTGGTCTCAACTGTCTTGAATTTTGTAATCAGCTTGTGGATCAAGACAATGACAGTTTAAGAAAAACAAAAGCTGTATGTGCAAACAAAGCAAAAAGAGGAATTAATTCACTACTCCCCATTGGACATCTTGTGGCTACTTCCTGGAAAGCAGAGCCTCAGCATGCTTAACGGTTGCTTGCTAAGACAAATGCCATAACCATGAGTGTCGTGTGTGTCCCCCCTTCCTCCTACTTTCTGTGAGCTTTTTTTGCTGAGCACAATGTCGTATGGTATGGAATATCCCTTTGGTCAGTTGGGGTCAGCTGTTGTAGCTATGTCCCCTCCCAACCTCTTGCTCACCCCCAGCCTACTGGCCTTGGTGGGAGGGGGGTGGGGAGTTGGAGAGAAAAGCCTTGATGCTGTGCAAGCACTACTCAGCAATAGCCAAAATATTGGTCTGTTATCAACACTGTCCTAGCCACAAATGCAAAGCACGGCACCATATGGGCAGCTATGAGGAAATTTAACTCTGTCCCAGGCAGACCCAATGCAAAATGTAATGCTGATCGATAGATGCATTGGCAACAAGAAATGATTCTACAAGTACAGAAACGGCAAAAGGAACACTAGAGAAAAAGTCACCTGCTGCTGAATGGGGCAGGGGAACTGGTGACAAATGACATGGGAAAGGCCAAGGTACTCAATGCCTTCTTCACCTCAGTCTTTACTGGTAAGACCAGCCTTGAGGTTTCCCAGGCCTCTGAGACCAGAGGGAAAGTCTGCAGCAAGGAAGATTTACCCTCCATGGAGGAGGACCATGTATAAGAGCACTTACACAAACTGAACATACATAAGTCCATCGGGCCTGATGTGTTGCACCCACAAGTGCTGAGGGACCTGGCTGATGTCGTTGCAAGGCTACTCTCAATTATCTTTGAATGGTCATGGTGATCGGGGGAGGTTCCTGAGGACTGGAAGAAAGCAAATGACGCTGCAATCTTCAAGAAGGGCAAGAAGGCTACAGGCTGGACAGCCTCACCTCTGTTCCTGGGAAGATGATGGAGAAAATAATCCTGGAAACTGAAGGATGTGAAGGTGCTTGGTAGGAATCAGCATGGATTTAGGAATGGGAAATCACGCCTGACCAACCTGGTAAGCCCTCTACAATGAGTTGACTAGCTTGGTAGATGAGGGAAGAGCAGTGGATGTTTAATGGACAGTGAGGTGGACTGAAACTGGCTGAATGGCCAGGCCCAGAGGGTTGAGATCAGTGGCACAAATTTCAATTGGAAGCAAGTCACTAGTGGTGTCCCCCAGGAGTCTATATGGGGCCAGTACTTTTTGATATCTTAATTAGTGACCTGAAAAATAGGACAGAGTGCACCCTCAGCAAGTTGTCAGATGATGCAGAATTGGGAGGAGGGGTTGATAGACCAGATGGCTGTTGTGCCATTCAGAGGGACTTTGACAGGCTGGAGAACTGGGCTGAGAAGTATCTCATGAAGTTCAACAAGTGGGAATGCAAAGTCCTGCATCTGGGGAGGACTTACCCCAGGCACCAGTGACGTGCGGAAAACAGACTCCACAATCTGTAAGATTGTAAAGTAGGCATGTTTATTTAGTGCTGGGTGGCACGGGGGGTAGTCCCACCAAAGCTGTGCGCGCCGAGCAGCAACTTGTCTCTTCAACTTATACAATCAAATATTACATATACATTAGATTTCCCAATATGCCTATACATATGCATAACCTATCCCCGTTTCATATCAAAATCAGTTCCAAGAAGTAATTTCCATATTAAAATTAGTTCTAAGAAGTAATTTCCATATTAAAATCAGTTCCAAGAAGTAATTTCCATAGACTCCTCCCAGCTGCACTTGCACAGTGCCTCCTGGTGGTGGTCGTCGGGGGTCCCAAGATGAAGGCCCATCCTCTTCCATGAAATCAATTTGCCATTGTTGTCCAGGTCCATTACCTTTTCCAGTCTGACCCATTTCTGGTTTAGGATTATTTTTCAGATTACTCTGGAGGCAAAGATCGCACTGCTGAGTCACCTGTCTCACCATGGTATATATATTTCTGGCCACAATCTCTCTAATTAAATGTTTGTACAGAGCCTTTGTAACCCAATGCCTTTTTTTATGTTCTTCCCTTATCAAATGCCATATCAGACAGGAGGGAATGATTAGTTTTCCCTGTGGGGTTTGAGCCCACCCCTCCTCATTATATGACCCTTCTAGATCTGTGAGAAGTTTCTGGTCTTCCTTAGTATATTCTGGCTTACCTTCTAGGGAGATTCGTCCATCAGGGATTAAAGCCCCTTCAGTTCTTACCTCCGTTTCGGCCACCTGTTTTGCCTCTCTGTCCGCCAGCTCGTTTCCTTTTTCCAATTTTGAGCTCACTTTCTGGTGCGCCTTAATATGCATGATTGCCACTTTCTCGGGGAGTTGAACTGCCTCCAGTAGTTTCAAAATTTCTTCTGCATGTTTGATGTTTTTCCCTTGAGAGTTCAATAATCCTCTTTCCTTCCAGATCGCTCCATGTGCATGCACAACTCCGAAGGCATACTTCGAGTCTGTGTATATATTCACAACTTTGCCTTGGGCCAATTCCAAGGCACGGGTTAAAGCAATTATTTCTGCCTTTTGCGCAGAGGTGTTTATGGGCAAAGGTCTTGACTCTATGATTTCTTGAGTTGTGGTAATAGCATACCCCGCGTATCTCTTACCACTCAGAACATAGCTGCTTCCATCTGTGAACCAGTTTTCTCCGTTTTCCATAGGGCTGTCTCTGAAATCCGGGCGACTTGCATAGGTTGCTTCAATGGTCTCCAAGCAGTCATGATGCACTGGTTCTCCTGTGTTTCCGCTGAGAAAGGAAGCTGGATTGACAATGTTAGTAACTATAATCTCCACATCATCCTGCTCTACCAGTATAGCCTGATATCTCAGGAATCTTTGTGGAGAAAGCCAGTGTCCTCCTTTTGCTTCCAATACTGCGGATACCGTGTGGGACACCAAGACAGTCATTTTCTGGCCCAAGGTAAATTTTCAGGCTTCCTGTATATTTAATATTACAGCTGCAACTGCTCGCAGCCATCCAGGCCAACCCTTCGCAGTTGCATCCAGTTGTTTGGAGAGATAAGCAACTGCACGTCGATATGGACCCAGATCTTGTGCTAGTATCTCCGGAGCAATCCCCCTACTTTTCGTGAGAGAAAAGGAAAAACGGCTTACTCGCATCTGGGAGCCCTAAGGCAGGGGCCGACATCAGAGCCTTTTTCAGTAGTTCAAAGGCTTGCATGGTCTCCTTGTTTCATTTAAGGTGATTTTGTCCAGTAGCTGTTAGTGCATATAGTGGTTTAACAAGTAGTCCATAATTATAAATCCACAGCCGACACCACCCGGTCATTCCCAAGAAAGTCCGTAACTCTTTCACTGTCTGAGGTCTCGGAGTTTGGCATATTGCCTCCTTACGGGCCTGTCCCAAAGTTCTCTGTCCAGCACTAATCTCATAGCCCAAGTAAATTACCTCGCGCTGCATTATCTGGGCCTTCTTCTTAAATACCTGGTACCCTTGGAGCCCCAAGAAATTTAGTAGACTCACCATCCAAGTGATACAATCGTCTTCTGTTTTGTTGGCAATCAGGATGTCATCCACATGCTGTAGTAATTTCCCTTCTTCAGACAGGATTTCCCAGGACTCCAAGTCTTTTGAGGACTGTTCTTAAATCCTTGTGGCAGCACCGTCCAAGTGAGCTGAGTCTTTCGACCACTTTTGGGGTTCTCCCATTCAAATGCGAATAATTTCTGACTGGCTTCATGGAGAGGGAGGCAAAAGAAGGCATCTTTCAGATCTAAAACAGTAAACCAGATTAATTCGGGAGCCAATACGGTCAACAAAGTATATGGGTTTGCTACTACTGGGTAGAGGTCCTCTGTTATTTTGTTTATGGCTCGCAGATCCTGGACCACCCGATACGACCCGTCAGATTTATGGACAGGTAGTATAGGGGTGTTAAAATCCGACTCGCACTCTTTCAGTAATCCTAATTGTAGAAATCTTTCTATCTCTGGCCGGATTCCTTCCTTATCTTCCTGTTTTAGGGGATATTGCTTAACTCTTACCGGTTGCCGGCCTTCTTTGAGTCTAACTTCAATGGGTGGAGCATTCTTCGCTCTTCCAGGGGCATCAGTGGCCCATACCCCAGGGTATACCTGGTTTAGGATCTCTTCGGGATTTCTCCTTCTGTGGGAGGACTGGTTAGAAATAGACTCAGTACCTGAATATATTGTCGATCCTTTACCTCCTGAGTAATTTCTCCTTTTTCAAATGTAATTTTTGCACCCAACTGTTCCAACAAATCCCTTCCCAGAAGTGCCTTTGGGGAATTGGGCATATACAAGAATTTGTGGATGCCCCATTGTTTTCCT
This sequence comes from Opisthocomus hoazin, assembly GCF_030867145.1. Lineage (NCBI taxonomy): Eukaryota > Metazoa > Chordata > Aves > Opisthocomiformes > Opisthocomidae > Opisthocomus > Opisthocomus hoazin. The sequence goes on along the minus strand of NC_134453.1, from coordinate 37,809,343 downwards.
AATTTATACTTCAAAGGTTTACAAAAGTATGCCTTTTCACTTTGGCCAGTTGCCCCTTTTACCATGCTATAATCACTCCCCAGGGGCATCAAGGCTTGATTCAAAACCGAGTATGTTGCCCCTGTGTCAACCAAAAATTCTGCCTCTTGTTGTTCCTTCTCTAGCTTCATTATAACCAGTGGATCCGCTAGGGTGGATTCCCCAGGTCCCCGTCAATCTTCCTTCCTTTACATGGGCTATTTTTTCTGTCTGGCGGCCTCGTCCCTTTTCCTTATATTTTGGACATTTCCTTTTCCAATGACCAAATCTTTTACACAGCGCACATTGGTCTTTACCCAACCGGGACAATTCTCGTCTAGGCCTTCTTCCTTCCTCTTCCCTGACAACTGCCACCATTCTCCTCTGCCCTTGCCTGTATCCCTCTTCTCTATTGCTAAACACTCTCCACGCTTCATCCAGCAGGACTTCCAAGTTCCTACCTTCTGTAGGATGCAACTTCTGGAGTTTGAGCCTAATGTCTCCTGTAGACTGACCCAACAATAGGGAGACTAGTTGTTGTATTCCTACCTCTGACCCAGGGTCCAGCATTGTGTTACGGCACATTACATCCCTCAATCGATCCAGGAATTCGAATGGGGACTCGGAAGGACCCTGTTTAACTGCATATAAAGCTGACCAATTTATGGTTCTGGGAATGGCCCTTTCCATTCCTTTAGAAATCCACTTTTGGTATGCCTGAAATCTCTCCATATGAGCAGACCTGTTAGCATCCCACTTCGGGTCTTGGAGGGGGAAATCCTAGTCCGGGAAGATACAGGGCTGTCTGGAGGAGTGGGGATTTCGTCCGAGTCCGCATCCTGTTCCTGTGGTTGAGGGGGAGGCTTAAACAAGTCAGTTAGATTAGTACATCTTTGCCCAATGCTACATGCCGAACAACACTGCCTCAGTTTACCTCTGAGTTCTTTATTATTTTCTCGCTCAAGTGCGAGTACCATGGGGTCCTGTGGTGGTATCATTCCACAGTCCCTTTGTCACTCCAGATGGTTTCAGAGGGTGAAAAACATATCTGCATATGAGACCTCATCCCATTTTCCTTCTCTCCTCAAAAACAGCATTAGCTGCAAAAGGGTATTACAGTCTATTGACCCGTTTAATGGCCACTTGGCCCCATTTTCCAATTTATATAGAGGCCACCATTGATTGCAATATTTGATAAAGGTCCTTTTACTTTCTATGCCTCCGGTCCCAACAATGTCTTTCCAGTGAGGGAGTACCAGTCTAAAGAACTCTTTTCAAAATTCCTCCCTGATTGTTACCCATTTCGTGACTTATTGCCCCTTTAATTTGTCTTTTGTTATTCTTTTAATAAGTTTCCACACGAATTGTTTCTTACAATTCATTATAGTTTCCTCCCAATCTTTCTCCCACACATCCCAAATTTCCGGAATTAAATTTTCCCTTCCAGACACCAGCTTCACTACCTCAATTTCTTTGTGAGTTCTTTCCCAACTATAAAACCATGGGGTCCGGGGAAGGCACTTAGGACACTGCGCTCTTCGCCTGCTAGATACACAGTACCACTTTTTATCACAAGGTTTACACTTCAACAGGACCCAAGCTTGGTGCCAATTTTTATATAATCTAGGAGCTAGCCCACATGCGAAGCAGGGAATTATTCCTGCTTGCCCACCAACCCCAGGACTTATAAGGATTTCTGGAGGTTGTTCCCAATCTAAGGCTACTTTCCACCCTGCGGGAGTCACATATGCCCCTTTCAAATAAAATCTCTCTTCTCCTCTTTGTATCCAGTCCCCCCCCCTCATCCAAATACTCCCAAGGTTCGAGCCCAAACCACCTAAGGAGTGATTTCCTTTGCTCTGCCACTTTAATAATTAACCAGTTCCCGTTCCCCATCACTTAGGAGAGTGGTTAGGCACTACCGCAGCCCAATTTGCATGTTAAAAGATTTACAAGCTTTATAATTGTTCCAAGCGCTTTGTCCATCTCTGGCCGTGCTCCTCGCGGAGATACGGGACCGCAGATCGGGACTCCCCCTCACTTCACCGCAATGCTGTGTCTCAACCACACATACACACACACAAAGATAAAACTTTTAACATAAAATCCCCGGGTATTCAAATTATAACATTATCACTTCAGTTAACATGCATACAAAAACCACCCAAACACAGTTACAGTTAGCATTCATACAAAAACCACCCAAACGCAATTGCGTGGAGGTTCGCTTACTCTTCTCCTGCTTTTTATATACCAATCATTAGCAGGTCCATCCTGCCTCCTGACACTGGGATGCAGCGGTAACCTCGGGTTTGCTCGATCTACCCTCAAGATCGCTAGCGGCCGCTCTATAGGTCAGCAAACCCCCCCTTCCTTACCAGGGCACCCTTTCCCCACGGGGACTATGCTGCATGCCAGACACCTCAGTGCGATTTACCAGCAGCCCCGGCCATGTGTACGACTTACAGGCCCTTCCCTACAAAACATACCGTTTATATCCGCGGCTTCAGGAGGTTGTTGTCTGCTCTCTGGGTGAGCGGCCGGCAGCAGAGGCTCCTCTGAGGAAAGTGCCCGGGGCACTCCTAGGAGCGCGTGCCCCGCAGTTGCTCCCACGGTCGAGTAGAGATCTCCTGCCTGGCTCGCCAAAACTGACGTGCGGAAAACAGACTCCACAATCTGTAATATTGTAAAGTAGGTATGTTTATTCAGTGCCGGGTGGCACGGGGGGGTAGTCCCACCAGTTGTGCGCGCCGAGCAGCAACTTGTCTCTTCAACTTATACAATCAAGTATTACATATGCATTAGATTTCCCAATATGCCTATACATATACATAACCTATTCCTGTTTCATATCAAAATTAGTTCCAAGAAGTAATTTCCATATTAAAATCAGTTCCAAGAAGTCATTTCCATAGACTCCTCCCAGCTGCACTTGTGCAGTGCCTTCTGGTGGTGGTCGTCGGGGGTCCCAAGATGAAGGCCCATCCTCTTCATCACGGTGTTCACTGATTGACCTTTGTTTCTGCACAAACTCAGTTCTCTCCTGGCTCCCATCCATACAGCAGGGTCGGTCTTAACCGGTTCTAGGCGACTCCCAGCCCCTATCAGGAACTAACCCCTTTGTATGGAGATGCAAGACTCTCTGCTTCATTTAATTTAGACAATAGATAGGCACTATCAGTTCTCTTTAAATGCACTGCAACTATTAGATAATGCTACTTCTACTAAAATCCCTTTTAACCCCTTTTTTCACCAGTACAGGCTGCAGGCTGACTACTAGAAAGTAGCTTTACAGAGAAGGAAATGGATGTCCTGGTGGACAAGAAGCTGAATGTGAGCCAGCAATGCAGCCTTGTGGCAAAAAAGGCCAACAGTATCCCTGGCTGCATTAGGAAGAGCATTGCTAGCGAGTTGAGGTAGATCCTTCCTCTCTACTCAGTGCTAGTGAGGCCGCATCTGGAGTACCGTATTCAGTTCTGGGCTCCCCAGTGCAAGAGACACATGGACATACTGGAGCAAGTCCAGCAAAGGGCTACAAAGATGATTAAGGGACTGGAGCATCTGCCATATGAGGAGAGGCTGAGAGAGCTGGGACTATTCAGCCTGGAGAAGAGAAGGGTCAGGGAGGATCTTATCATTGTGTATAAATACCTGATGGGAGGGAGTGAAAATGAGGGAGCAAGACTCTTCTCAGTGGTGCTCATTGACAGGACAAGAGGCAACGGGCACAAATGGAAAAAAGCAGGAAATTCCGTCTGAACACTCGAAGACACTTTTTTACTGTGAGGTTAGTCAAGGACTGTACCAAAGATGATGTGCAGTCTATATTGTTGGAGATATTGAGGACCCAACTGGACATGGCCCTGAGCAACTTGCTCTAGGTGACCCTGTTTTGAGCAGGGGGGTTGGACTAGATGATCTCAAGAGGTCCCTTCCAACATAAATGATTCTGTGATTCTGTGCAAAATTGAGGAATTCTCTGATTCTTAGTATGTACGTCATCCTCACTCTTCTTTCTGATACTCTAAATAGGTTTTCTTTGTAAGGCATTTTCCTCCGTTGTTGGACCATTTCCGTGCTCTATTCAGATTTTGAATAGTCCTCTTAAAAATGTCAGTGCCACAACCTCATTACTTTTCTAGTGTGTCCCTCACTATTTTAATAGGGGTAAAATCCCTGTTTATAACTCCAGTGCTTACATTAATACTTTCTGCTAAAGCAAGTTTACTTGAATCACTTTTTCACTATGACCTTTAAAATGCTTTTCAGGGTCTTCTTTTCAGGTTGCAGCCCCTCATTGTATCACCTGCTAGAGCTTTAACTCGGCATTTGAATATGAAGAATTTATAGTGCAACTCAGTAAACCAGAGGAAGAACATCTTTGAAGAATGGGTAGTCATTTACAAGCTGATGGGAGGACTTTGACTTATTTCTGGTTTTTATGAGTTGTTCCTGAAGTCACATAAATAAGTGAGAAAAGTTTCTGTTCATTTACATTATTAAATAAGATATTTTGAGTGCAAGTAAGGTAAGAGAAAACTTTGAATATTTCAGTACATAAGGATGTGAACCGTTTCAGGGAAGAAAATGAAGAGAGAAATTTCTTTCTGGTATTGCATATTTTACTCATTGTGTTCTTACATTACACTTTATTCAGTGTATGTTAGTTCTTTCTGAAAGCTGACAATATTGGAGGTACTGTAATTTACTTGTATTGTGATTACTATAGAAATTACTCTTTTAGTTCTTTAGAATTGTGATGAGTTGGTATGAAATTCTTCCGGTGTTCAGCTTAATTGCATTGAGTATTGCAAGTCTTTTTGTGAAGGCATGCTTAATTAAGAAGTAAAGATTTATATGTGCAGCTTCTACAATTAATTGTTTTTGTGCATATAGGTAGCTTAAAGTGTGTTGTCTTAATATGGTATAAGGTTTTCAGTCTTCTCTCAAAATTTGACAATAGTTGCAGCTAACGTATACAAGTGTAGTTAGAGAAGAATCAGGCCTGTGAATGGATTTTTTTCTAGAAGTTCTTTACCTCAAAGCAGTAAGTGGTTTGTGTGCACTTTGCTTCTGACTTGATAAACAAAGCAGACTAAACTGTTAGAAAAAAATTCATCAAGTCCAAAGCTTATAGTATTCTCTTCTTGATGTGCTGCAAGCTCTAAGCAGACCTTAGACAAAGCAATAATATATAATATGAATTTTCTAATATTTTAGGCCAAAGCAGCATTTTAAAAAAAGGAAAAATAAATTAAGTAGCTCCATGTATTCATGTAATAGTACGTGAAACAATCTTTAGCTAATCCCCAGATTGGATTTTGCATAAATAGTCTTCTTTTAAGATCTGAATAAGTGACAAAAAGCGAAGAAGTTTGTGCTGAACTTTTAATTTTACATTTTAATTTTATTCAGAGACCACGATGCAGACATCAGAGACTGGGTCGGACACAGGTTCGACTGTGACTTTACAGGCATCTGTGGCTGGCCAGGCAGCAGTGCCCACACAGGTAGTACAGCAGGTACCGGTTCAGCAACAGGTAGGTGTTTGTTAATTTTGGGAAAACAAAAAAACCTGGCAAGACAGAATGATGCATTTCAACAGGTGTAGTGACAAACTGATTTTGTACAAGGCTGCAAAAGCAACTCTTCTTCACTGTTTCATTCAATTTTATTTTGCTGGACTAAAATAGCTACATAAGCAGACATAAGTTTTTCAGGGTTTATTTCTTGAACTAGAATATCTGGCAACCACCAGAAATACATATGCATGATTGTAAAAGTAGATTACTATGAAATGTGTGCAATATCTTATAAAAAAATACATTCATTTAAGTTATTGAATATTCACATTTATTCCTTTGAAAGGTTGATAAGGAATATGGAATTTTTGAAATAAATAAATATAGATGTAAAATACAAAAGCAATGTCATTTTGTACTTCTAAGCTGGACTCCCTGCAGGTCCTTGCACAACTGCAGAAAGATATTTGAAGTAAAACCATATATAATGCATATATTTGGAGTTGCCAGAGAATTAAAGGGGCTTCTGAAGCAGCCAGCTCAGCACACACTTCTGTGACATGATTTATCACCTATGCAGCCCCACCAACAGTAGAGAGAGTGGTGCATGGGGAGACTGAGGAGGGAAGTGGAGTTGGAAAACAGGAACTGAATGTGAAATGCCATGACTTTTGTCAAAGTCTTCTTCAGTATGTGTAATTTAGCTTTTTTTTTTTAAAAAAAAATTATTTGTTCCAGTTGGAAGGGACCTACAATGATCATCTAGTCCAACTGCCTGACCAATTCAGGGCTGACCAAAAGTTAAAACATGTTGTTAAGGGCATTGTCCAAATGCCTCTTAAACACTGACAGGCATGGAGCATTGACCACTTCTCTACGAAGCCTGTTTCACTGTTTGACAACCCTCTCAGTAAAGAAATGTTTCCTAATATCTAGTCTGAACCTCCCCTGGTGCAGCTTTGAACCATTCCCATGCATCCTATCACTGGATACCAGGGAGAAGAGATCAGCACCTCCCTCTCCACTTCCCCTCCATTCAGCTGTCAGTGTTTAAGGTTCTTTGGGTGAAAGCTGATGTTCTTTCTCAACATAAGTTGGCTTTACTGTTTCAAAATCAACAATATTAAAACTGGTAATAACTTGTTAAAGTCTGTTTCTGTGCTAGTGAATTGCTGTTGTCTAAATTAAAATTTCTAGCATTTTGTTTAGTTTTAAAATTTAAGGTGATGAATTTTTCTGCATGTTCTTTGCAATGCTGTTTAACTGCCTCATACATTTTACTAATAATTTTTCCTGGTATTCAGACTCAATTCATAATGTCTCATAATTGCATTAATATCACTTCTACTTATAATGTACCTCAGAATACACTTGCTTTTTTTTTGTAAACATACCCCACACCCACATCCCCCAAAAAAACCTCCAATCCCCACATTTCAGCAAAACATTGAAGTATTGGGCACTTAACATGAATTTAAACGATTGTCTTTGTGTACTTGCTCAAAGTTCATCCCTACTAAGTTAATAATTGGCTGAAATCACAGAATCGCAAAATCGCAGAATGGTTGAGGTTGGAAGGGACCTATGGAGGTCATCTTGTCCAACCCCCTGCTCAAGCAGGGCCACCTAAAGATGGTTGCCCAGGAACATGTCCAGATGGCTTTTGAATATCTCCAAGGAGGGAGACTCCACAATCTCTCTGGGTAACCTGCTCCAGTGCTCAGTCACTGTCACAGTAAAAAAGTGTTTCCTGATGTTCAGAGGGCACCTCCTGTGTTTCAGTTTGTGCCCATTGCTACTTGTCCTGTCACTAGGCACCGCTGAAAAGAGCCTGGCTCTATCTTCTATGCACCTTCCCTTCAGGTATTTATATACATTGATAAGATACTCCCCCGCCCCAAGCGTCCTCTTCTCTAGGCTAAACAGTTCCAGCTCTCTCAGCTAGGAGCCCAGAACTGGACACAGGACTCCAGGTACACAGGACTCAACTGGTGCTGAATAAAGGGGAAGGATCACTTACCTGGACCTACTGGCAGTACTTTGCCTAATGCAACCCAGGATACCATTAGCCCTCTTTGCGGCAAGGGCACACTGTGGGCTCATGTTCAACTTGGTGTCCACCATGACCCCCAGGTCCTTTTCTGCAAAGCTGCTTTCCAACTGGCTGCCGCCCCCCCCCCCCCCCCGGCATGGACCAGTGCATGGGGTTGTTCCTCCCCAGGGGCAGGACTTGGCACTTCTCCTCGTTGAAGTACATGAGGTTCCTGTCAGCTCATTTCTACAGCCTGTTGATATCTCTCTCAATGGCCCTGCCAGAACAGCAGAAAAGGGGTGCTTCTAGTGCATGCCCATGATCAAAATCCATAGGAGAGGCTGTTAAAATTTTTAGCCAGTACATTTTGTTGTAAATCACCTTATGCGTCTTCTGGAAGGGCCTGGTTTCTATTGCCCATTTCTGCTTATTCCTGATGATAGAGCACTGCTCTGTCACAGTCTTTAAGGTCATCACTGTCTGGAGTTGTGCTGTAATCCAACCTAAGATCCCTCAGTGCCTCAAAATTGTTCTTTTATTGTTCTTTTCTCTGTTTGTTGCATTTAGAGTGATGCCTTTAACCTTGAAATGATACTTTCCTCCATATTGCAGGTAGTAGGACTCCCAGGTCATTTTCTGCAAATCTGCTTTCCAGCTGGTCGGCTCCCAGCCTGTACTGTTGCATGCGGTTATTATTCCCCAGGTGCAGGACTTGGTGCTTCCGCTTTTTGAATTTCATGAGGTTCCTGTCAGCCCATTTCTGGACCGCAGTACAACCCTGTGATGTATCAGCCACTCTTCCCAGTTTGGTGTCATCAGCAAATGGCTGGGGGTACACTCTGCCCCATCATCTAGACCATTGATGAAGATGTTGAACAAGACTGGACCTGGTTTTGGCCCCTGGGATACACCACTAGTCACTGGCCTTCAACTAGACTTTGTGCCGCTGAAAGGCTTTTGCTGAATTAGGACTTTTATATAGATCTCTCTCTTTCAACTTAAATCTTTATTACAGACTCAGAGAATGGTCAAGGTTGAAAGGGACCTCTGGAGGTTATCCCCCCTGCCCAAGCAGGGTCACCTAGAGCTGATTGTCTAATAACATGTCAAGAGAGCTTTTGAGTATCTCCAAGGGGGGAGAATCCACAATCTCTCTGGGTAACCTCCTCTAGTGCTCAGTCACTGTCATAATAAAAAAATGTTTCCTGATGTTCAGAGGGCAACTCCTATGTTTCAGTTTGTGCCCATTGCCTCTTGTTCTGTCATTGGGCACCACTGAAAAGAGCCTGGCTCCATCTTCTTTGCACCTTCGCTTCAGGTATTTGTACACATAATGAGATTCCCCACTGAGCATCTGAGCTAAACAACTCCAGCTCTCTTGGTCAACTAGACTTTGTGCTGCTGATCACCACCCTCTGGGCCCAGCCATTCAGACAGTTTTCAGTCCACCTCACTGTCTGTTCATCCAGCCCATACATCATCAGCTTCTCTATGAGGACCTTATGTGGGAGAGTGTCAAAGGCCTTCTGAAGTCTAGGTAGACTATATCCACTGCTCTCCCCTGGTCTACCAGACCAGTTATTTCATTGTAGAAGGTTGTTAAGTTTGTCTAGCATGACTTTCCCTTGGTGAATCCGTGCTGACTACTCCTGATTATTTTCTTGTCATTCATGTGCTGGGAAATGGTTCCCAGGATTATTTGCTCCATCACCTTCCCAGGGACTGAGGTGAAGCTGACCGGCATGTAGTTCCCTGGTCCTCCTTCTTGAAGATGGGAGGGATTTTTGCATTACCAGGCCTCTGGCACCTCTCCTAATCGCCATGATCATTCAAAGATTATTGAGAGTGGCCTCACAATGACATCAGCCAGCTCTCTCAGCACTCATGGGTGCATCCTATCAGGGCACATTAGGATAAGGTCTTTCTTACATAGAATCATAGGTTAGAAAAGACCTCTAAGATCATCAAGTCCAACCGTCGTTGAAAGTGCAGGACCCGGCACTTGGCCTTGTTGAACCTCAATACAGTTGGCCTCAGCCTATCGATCCAGTCTGTCCAGATCCCTCTGCAGAGCCTTCCTACCCGCGAGCAGATCGACACTCCCGCCCAGCTTGGTGTCATCTGCAAACTTACTGAGGGAGCACTCAATCCCCTCATCCAGATCATTGATAAAGATGTTAGACAAGACTGGCCCCAAAACTGACCCCTGGGGGACACCACTCGTGACCGGCTGCCAGCTGGATTTAACTCCATTCACCACCACTCTCTGGGCTCGACCATTTAGCCAGTTCTTTATCCAGTGAAGAGTACACCCATCCAAACCATGGGCAGCTAGTTTCTCCAGGAGGATGCTGTGGGGAACAGTGTCAAAGGCCTTACTAAAGTCCAGGTAGACAACATCCACAGCCTTTCCCTCATCCACTAGGTGGTTCACATGGTCATAGAAGGAGATCAGGTTGGTCAAGCTAACTAACTTTGTAAATGAAGCTTTGTAGGAGGCTTAGTGTGGTTAACTCTTTTTAAGCTTTGATTAAAACTTTTAAAAACTAGATATAGTTTATATCAGCATATATTTTCAGTAAGATATTATTTATCTTTCAATGCTACTATTTCCAATAATTGTTTCACTGAATATTTCACCTGTATTTTGGACTATTTTGTGATTATATTGGATTGTACTTTTTCAGTTGAGACTTATTTTGAAAGTAGAAGTCATGTAAGGTTTCAGAAAGGAAAGTTAGTGGATTAGCCTGGCCAAGGAAGAGGAGTTTGCTGCAATATTTTGTATAGATAGAAGAGGTGATGCATATGTTGTGAAAGCTGATGCAGATGATTCTGCAGTGATTGAGACAGGATATGAAGGAGATACTGGTTTAGAGAGAAAAGGATAGATGATGAAAGTGTTGAGAAAAGGTCGGGAATTTTAAAGGAATTGAATGTGTAGGGTAAGGAAAAGGAAGAATAAAGATGTGAATCTAGTATACCACTAGGAAATGTGATGAAGAATGTGGGTAAGATAGGTGCTTTTCCACTGTAGGAAAAGAAAGGGCTATCAGGCATTAAAACAATCTTTTTTATGAAGAGTGGTTTTGCTTTGAAAAATTAACTGTATATAGTATATATTTGATTAAATTTGAATTTATGTACTCATGCTTTAGGAGCAGACTACATTAGGTAAAGATGAAAAAATCAGAAGAAATAATTAAAAAAAAAATTTTCCTGTAGTTATGGGGGGAATAATTTCTTAATGTCTAAATTATTTTCTGCTAAAATAAATCTTTTCTTTGCACACTGACAATATAACTATGGTTTTCATGAAAGTCTCCAAATGAAGAAAAAAAAAGTTTCCTTAATGAAAAACTAAGATTCCTTTCTGAGTGTAGTGGCAGAGATTTCACAGGTGTTTTCAAGCAACACAGCAATCGTCATTTTTGGCACCTTGAATGGTGAAGGGAGAGACCTATACATGTGTAAGTAAAAAGTAGCAAAAATAAGGCCAAAAAGTGAGGAGCATAATTAAATGCCATTTAACATCCTGTAGAATTTTTCTTAGTCTTATGTTTCCTAAAATATGATTTTCCACTTATGTATCATTCCTGTTTTAACATGCACTCTTAAGCATGAGGTAGCAAGCTTACAAGGATTTTAAATTAATCTCACTGACCTTATGGTTTATGTCATGCAATACAGAAGAATTCGAAGAGTAAAAAAAAAAAACCAAGTGTCTAATCAATTTTAGAAGGTGTAGCCATGCATCAAAAGTTACACAAACCAAATCTTTCTATTCAGCATAGACTATGACCATAGCATTCACAAATAATTGTGTCATTAAACTGGACATACACACTTTTGCTAATAGAAATTGGAGCTTAATGCAAAATCAACATAAAAATAGACATATGAAAAAGTCATGAACTCATATCGGTCATTTATCTAAACATCCACATTACAGCATGCGCTGCTTTCCAAAACTATTCCAGACAATTAATGAATTAAGATGATTTTTTATTTTTTTTAAACAGAACAGAAAGCTTTGAATATCCAACTTTTTTGGTTTTTTTTGATTTATTTTTGTTGTTGTTTTTTTTGGGTTGGGGTTTTTTTTTGGTTTTTTTTTTTTTAGATACTGCACTTGATTATATTTTTTTATTTTAAATGGGGTTTGTGAATCCTTACTTATGTTACCCTGGTATTTTTCTCTTAACCTTATTAGTACTTTTAATGCAAACACTTCTATCTAAAATCAAAATTCTGTACATAGTTTATTCTTGCCTTAATGATAAGAGATGTATTTTTTGAATTTGGGAAATTATAGTTCAGAAACACTGCTAAGGGATGGCAGGCCAATGTCAATTTATGTAATGGTTCACATGGGAAATCAGCAAACTGCTGATTTTTCTATTTAACCATCAAAAAGAGTACATCTCATTACTGCTGACTGACAGAAACATGTTTTTCTGTCACACTTGAACAGTCTCATTCAAAGTAATGTGGGGGTTTTTTTCAGACTTAAGGTTTTCATATAAATTTTTCCTTAGGTGTTGTGGTTTAAACCCAGATGGCAACTAAGCAACACACAGCCGCTCACTCACTCCCCCCCCCACCAGTGGGATGGGGGAGAGAATCAGAAGGGAAAAAGTGAGAAAACTCGTGGGTTGTTTAAAAGTTTAATAATGAAAAAGTAATAATAATAAAAAATTATAAGGAAAAGAGGAAAAAAATAACAGAGAGAGAGAGAAAAATAAAACCCAAGAAAGACATATGATGCAAATGAAAACAATTGCTCACCACCAGCCAACCAATTCCCAGCCAGTCCCTGAGCAGTGGCCCCCCCACTAACCTTCTCCCTAGTTTTATTGCTGAGCATGACATCATATGATATGGAATATCCCTTTGGTTAGTTGGGGTCAGCTGTCCTGCCTGTGTCTCCAACTTCTTGTGCACCCCCAGCCTACTCGCTGGTGGGGCGATGTGAGAAGCAGAAAAAGCCTTGACTCTGTGTAAGCACTGCTCAGCAATAACCAAAACATCCCTGTATTATCAACACTGTTTCCAGCACAAATCCAAAACATAGGCCCATACAAGCTACTAGGAAGAAATTTAACTCTATCCCAGCCAAAACCAGTACATTAGGTTAACAATGAAGTTAAGAATCTCATTTCAAAGTATATGAGTTAACAGTGGAAAAGTAGGAATAGGAATTTCATAGAATGTAGTGAGGATGATGAATTTATTCTAAGATGTTCTTAAAGAGCATAGATGATGCATCACATGCATGAGAACCAGACTCTTCTAGGATTACACTGAATTTTTTTAGGACCTACTCTGACAGGTCAAAGGTTGCCTATTAACAGCATGTGTAAGTTGTGCTTTAGAGGCTTGTGTTGTATAGAGTTAAATGGGAGTTAAAAAAAAACAAACAAAACCAGAAAAGCAGCATATAGATGACCAAATGAAGTTTTCTTCCTTACTAAATATAGTTCCTAAGCTTGGTGTGAAGCATATAGTTCTTGTACTTTTCAGATGGTTCTGTCTTTGTCATTGAAAATACCCATACTCTCAAGGGCATGCATCTCCAATGTTAGTACTCCACTTAGCGTATTAAAGACTTGCAGCACAATATTACATTCTGTGTTATTTAGTAATTGTGAGAACAGGGATGTCCCATGACTGAGAACATTGTTTAAAAACATTAGGCGCGCTGAAGCACTAGTCATTGTTTTTATAAGGTAAACTATCCTATATTTCTGGTGTTCTTGTTTACAGGTACAGCAAGTACAGACTGTGCAACAGGTACAGCATGCCTACCCAGCCCAGGTTCAGTATGTGGAAGGAAGTGATACAGTCTACACAAATGGAACTATGTAAGTTGGTTATTGATCAAAATTAGAATGTTTACTAAAATATGAAGTTAAATGCACATTCTATAATGACATCATATGGGCTACTGTATTTTAAGTAGCAAAGAAAAATGTTTGAACAAAAACTTTATTTTTTCTCATTTTAAATCATTATTTGGGTGAAAAGAAGTTGAATTAACATCACGAATTCGTCTAAAATGAATTCAGGTAATTGTTACAGTTGGACATAATGTGAAGCTATATATGCAGCATTTTGTTGTTTGGGGAAAAAAACTTCAGTTTATGGACAAGTTTTAAGTTATGCTGATAGGAAGGATTATCTAAATTTGTCATAATATGATCATCTGTGTAATAGAGAAGTCTTCATGTGGGCCTCCTATTCTTCTAGTTGAAATTCTACTAGCAATTTCCTAAATTGCTGAAGCAGCTGCAGTCATTACTTACAGAAAATAATTATGTAATTGCTTTAATGTGTTTAGTGCAATGAGATACATACTTAATTTTTTTTCCAAAGGAAAGAAGGGAGAAGAATGAGAATATGTCCTTTTGCTTCTCTCTTAGACTCTTCTATTTCCCATGCTTTTCTTGCTTCAATATACACGCTTTTCTGCCATCAAGTTCCTTTCTCCCATGTGCAAACTTAAAATCATAGAATAATTTAGGTCAAAAGAGACCTCTGGAGGTTATATGGTACAACCCCCACACACACTCAGAGTAGGGCTAACTTCAGAGTTGCTCAGGGAGGACCTTCCCTCCCTCCTTTTCCAGTTACCTCTAAATATATCCCCTTGACACTTCTGATGTGTTAGAAGGTTAAGAAAGAAGCAAAAGGCATGTAGAAAACGTGTTTGGTGCCAGCAAATATGTATTTGTTGATGATAATCTGGCATTGACACAAAAGAGTCAACAACACTTGTTCAGAGACTGATGTTAACACTTGCAGCATCCTCTCCACTGGCATATTTTGCCAAATTCATTCTTCAGTTAACCTTTTCCCACATACTCTCTTGTTGCCTGATTTTCTTTGCTCTTATAATATCTAATCAATCTTCTATCCTAAATGGGTCTGTTAAGATGTGCTTATTATTAAGAATGACCAATGCGTCCTTGTTTAAGATACTGTAAAAACTGAAAGTCACTTATAACATTGTTAAACAGTAATCAAAGATTGAAAATTTCTATGTAGAATGCCTTATCGGGCTAACTTGTTTTTGAAAAATGTCAGCCAAAGACACTGAACTGTTGAGACAAAAGAAAACCTATTTCTTCATTCACGCTTGTATAAGTTTTTCTTTTAAAGGATCTAGTACTTTTGCTCTTTCAATTATGGACTTGAAAATGAGCATTGATGTTGGAAGTGTGTGGTTTATTGCAGTTCATGAAATTTTGCCTGAGTTTATAGCTCAAATATATTAAGCAGAGGATTATGTTTAGTTTACCCTATTTACATGTTAAACGCTCCAAAGACCAATGGATGTGCTCCAGGAAGTCCTAAATGGGGCATCTCCTTGCAGCTGCTGCTTCTGCTGTTAACTCTGGGTTCTATTACCTAATCTATGAACAAAGAGTCTATTCTATTCCATATAGAGGGCCTAGGATATATGGTTGAAGGAAGCTATCCTATTAAAACAGAGAAAGGAGCAAGTACTAAACCTGTGGTGGGAATGGAAAAAGTTCTGTGACTATTAACATGGATATTCTTTCATTCTCCTTTTATGGTCATGTGCTAGCCTGATTCTGACATAACCCTCAAGCCCTCCCAAGAGATCATTTACACATTAAAACAGCAACTAGGGCCAATCAGTGAAGGAGAAAAGGAAAACATGAGTTGGCTGGTTAAGAAGACTGGGACTGTGATCCAGTAAGCAGGAAAGGGTCTTAGATAAAGAGCTGGTGGAAGTGACTGGAAAGCCAAGAGCCAAGAACCAGTGGGTTGAAAGAAGAAAGTATGGTGGCAGACATACAGATCTAACAAAGAGCCAAAATGCTTGGGTGTCTGGGAAAAAGAACTTCAAAAAGCAAAACAAAAAAAACACTGACCTGATAAACAGCCCAGAAAAGTTGTCTCCATATAGGACATGATGCCTATATGATTTTCCTGATATAACTGCTGACGAATTCATTTGTAGATAGTACCTTAAAAGAAGATGGAAGGAGGAGCTGGCTGACACAACATAACTTGTAGTGCTATTTCATCCACCAGTAAACTGTATTTTAGTATGGTTGATAATTTACCACAGAAAAAATTTAGGTTGTAAGGGACCTCCAGAGGTGATCTAGTTCAACCCTCTGCTCAAAGCAGGTCTAATTGGATCAGGTTGCTCAGGGACTTGTCCCATTGAGTCATGTACACCTCCAAGGACAGAGGTTCCACACCCTTTCTGGGAAACCTGTTCCTGTATTCGACCCCCCTCATGGAAAAAAGTATTTTCCTAATATCTAATCAGAACTTCCCATATTATAACTTGCATTCGTTGCCTCCTGTCCTATTGCTGTGCACCTCTGTTATCTCAGCCTCTCCTCATATGTCATGTTCTCCAACCCCCTGACCACCTTGGTGGTCCTCTGCTGGACTTGCTCCAGTATATCCATGTCTCTCTTGTACCGGGGAGCCCCAAACTGGACACAGGATTCCAGATACACTCACCTGCGCTAAATAGAGGGTAAGGATCACTTCCCTCAACCTGCTGGCTACACTCATGGTAATATAACCCAGGATGCATTTGTCCTTCTTTGCTGCAAGGACCAGTGGATGGAAAGAAGAAAGTACAGTGATAGACACACAAATCTAACAAAGAGCCAAAATGCTGCTGGCTCATATTCAACTGGCTTTCCACCAGGACCCCCAGGTTCTTCTCTGCAAAGTTGCTTTGTAGACAGTCAGCCCCCCAGTCTATACTGTTGCATAGTTATTCCATCCCACATACAAGACTTGGCATTTATCCATGTTAAACTTCATGATGATCCCATCAGTCCATTTTGCTGGCCTTTCCAGGTCCCTCTGATCTCCAGCATATTGAGTGCCCCCCCCCCCCATTTGGCGTCATCTACAAACTTGCTGAAAATGCATTTTGTCCTGTCATCCAGGTCATTAACGAAGACCTTAAACAGTGTTGGTCCCAGTACTGATCCCTGAGAGACCCCACTAGTTACTGGCCCACAGCTGGACTTCGCGCCACAGATCACAACTCCTTGAGCCCAGAACTCCAGATGATTTTCCACCCACCTTATTGTTCACTTATCCAGCCCATATCTCAACAATTTGGTGATAAGGAGATTATGGGAGACTGTGTCAAAGGCATCCACTGCCTCCTGTTGTCTACAATGCCAATCACTTCATCATAGAAAGCAGTGAGTTTGGTCATGCATGATTTGTCCTTGGTAAATCCGCTGGCTGCTCCCAATCATCTTCTTATCCTTCATGTATTTATAAATTGCTTCCAGGAGAATTTGTTCCATAACCTTTCTAGGAATTGAGGTGAGGCTGACTAGCTTGTAGTTTCTGGTATCCTCCTTTTTGTCCTTGAAGATGGGTGTGATATCACTCTTTCCAGTCATCCTTAACTTCCCCTGGTTGCTGTGACCTTTTGAGAATGATAGAGAGCTGCCTTGCAATGACATCAATCAGCTCGTTCAGCACCCTTGGATGTATCCCACCTGGTCCCATGGGCTTGTGTACATCTAAAAGGCTTAAGTGCTCCTTAACTGGATCTTCCTAGCTACAGGAGACTCTGATTTCTAGCAGGCTCCAGCAGTTCTAACAGCTGTTCTTGATTAAAGAGGGCATTGAGCTTTTGTTCCAGCTGACTCCTGATTAGGGACAGTCAAGCACCCTTTCAGCAAATACTAGGGAGTGGCCTATATAAGTGCCAACCTAGACCACAATGAACAGAGTCAGCAATTTGTAGAAAGTGGGGTTTAGTAACTCTACTCAAGACAGTGTCTGTAGCCTCAGCAATGGTGGGGACCTGTTGTAAGACATGGTCCCCAGCAGCTGTTAGAGCAACTGTCCCTGGAATGTCAGAGGCCTTGGCCTAGATGGAGCTCCAGAAAGAGGATACAGTTCTGTACATCTCAGACTGTAGGATGGGCCTGGGGTTTTGCTGATGCTGGGGCAGCAGAGCATAGTCTTAGAGTCTACAGGTGGTGTGTGCTTGTTGAGGATCTGTGTTGCCAAGTAAAGGAGCTATGGGAGGAGGTCAGCAGACTGCACAGCATCAGAGATGCTGAGAAAGAGATCAACTCGTCGCTGAAAATCCAGGAATAAAATCTTGTAACACCAATGTAGTGTTAAAAGGCAGGCATTCTTCATTGCAGTGCTGGATGCACGGGGGATAATTCCACTGAACGTGCATACCTCATACCTTTTCCATGCAGTTTATATAGATCAAAAATATACATATTCATTAGGTTTCCCAATCCACCTATACATGTGCATAACTTATCCCTCTTATATTAAAATAAATTCCAAGAAGTAATTTCCATATTAAAATCAGTTCCAAGAAGTAATTTCCATAGACTCCTCCCAGCTGCGCTTGTGCAGTGCCTCCTAGTGGTGGTTGTCGGGGGTCCTAAGATGAAGGCTCATCCTCTTCATCACAGTGTTTGCTCATTGACCTTTGTTTCTGCGCAAACTCAGTTCTCTTCTGGCTCCCATCCACACAGTAGGGTCGTCTTGACCGGTTCTAGGCGACTTCCAGCCTCTATCAAAAACTAACCCCTCTGTATGGAGATGCAAGACTCTCTGCTTCAGTTAATTTACACAATAGATAGGTACTATAAATGCACCTGCAACTATTAGGTAATGCTATTTCTATTAAAAATCCCCTTCACTACTATTGTTTAACATTAATGGTTACCTAGAGACTAGACCCTCTGTTCCCAGACCTAATGTCCAGATGGGTAGGGCTGTACAAGGGACATAGCAGCATTGTTCATGTTTATGGTTAACTGATTCTAGCTCCCTGGTTACAATCTGGTTCTCCTCTGAAATTCTGTAGCTTCAAGAGCCCGAACCTCCAACTATACTGAAGGAAGAGCAGGAGCAGTTTGTGCTTATTCGGTTGGGAAGTGGAGACTCCCATGATGGTGGAGGGTGGAAACTTGTGACTTCTGGCACCAGGAGGAAGGCTCCTTCTCCACCTGAAGATCTGCAATTGCAAAATAGAATCAGTGGCTTCATAGCAGATGAGGAGCTGGGAGGTCTGTCAAACAAAGCATCCATCCTGGTGGAACCTGAGTCATGCAGTAGTGAATAACTCACTGCTGAAGGGGATGGAGACTCCCATGTACTGAACTGACCAATTGTTTAGAGAGGTTTGCTTGCTAGGGGCTTGGATGTGGTACACCACTGAAAACCTGCTAAAGCTTCTCTGGCCCTCAGGCTATTAATCTCTGCTGCTTTTCCATGTGGACACCAATGATACTGCTAAGGAAGACCTACCTGGAAAGTGTCACGTGTGGCTCTATGACTCTGGGGGTAATGGTCAAGGACATAGGGGCCTTGGTGATCTTCTTCTTTATCTTACTGGTGAGGGGAAAGAGCTTGAGGATGAGTGGATGGATCCTGCAGGTCAACAATTGGCTGTGTGTGTAGTGTTGGCAGCAAGGTTTTCATTTTTTACAAAATAGCAGAATGGTTGAGGTTGGAAGGGACCTATGGAGGTCATCTTGTCCAACCCCCTGCTCAAGCAGGGCCACCTAAAGATGGTTGCCCAGGAACATGTCCAGATGGCTTTTGAATATCTCCAAGGAGGGAGACTCCACAATCTCTCTGGGTAACCTGCTCCAGTGCTCAGTCACTGTCACAGTAAAAAAGTGTTTCCTGATGTTCAGAGGGCACCTCCTGTGTTTCAGTTTGTGCCCATTGCTACTTGTCCTGTCACTAGGCACCGCTGAAAAGAGCCTGGCTCTATCTTCTATGCACCTTCCCTTCAGGTATTTATATACATTGATAAGATACTCCCCCGCCCCAAGCGTCCTCTTCTCTAGGCTAAACAGTTCCAGCTCTCTCAGCTAGGAGCCCAGAACTGGACACAGGACTCCAGGTACACAGGACTCCAGGTACACAGGACTCAACTGGTTCTGAATAAAGGGGAAGGATCACTTACCTGGACCTACTGGCAGTACTTTGCCTAATGCAACCCAGGATACCATTAGCCCTCTTTGCGGCAAGGGCACACTGTGGGCTCATGTTCAACTTGGTGTCCACCATGACCCCCAGGTCCTTTTCTGCAAAGCTGCTTTCCAGCTGGCTGCCACCCTGCCGCCCCCCCCCCCCCCCCCGGCATGGACCAGTGCATGGGGTTGTTCCTCCCCAGGGGCAGGACTTGGCACTTCTCCTTGTTGAAGTACATGAGGTTCCTGTCAGCCCATTTCTCCATCTTGTCGAGGTCCCTCTGGATGGCAGCACAGCCCTGTGATGTATCAGCCACTCTTCCCAGTTTTGTGTCATCAGCCAATCTTGCTGAGGGTATGCTCTGCCTCATCATCCAGATCACTAATGAAGATGTTGAACAGTATTGGACCCAGTATTGTCCCCTGGGGTACACTGCTATTTACTGGCCTCCAACTAGACTTTGTTCCACTATGACCATGGGAACCTCTTTGAGGATGGAGGACTGCTAGGGAGAGACAGGATCCACATGGCCAAGTGGGGCACAGACAGCTTCGCCAACAGGCTGACCAACCTGGTAAGGAGAGCTTTACACTAGGAATGCTGGGGAAGGGATGACCAACAGTCAAGTGAGGAAGTCATAGACTGGATGAGCAAGCAAAGGATGTGGGGCAAGCAGGAGGGACCTCATAATCAACAAAACCGGGTTGAAAGTGGACCACTTTAAGCATATGCACATAACTAAGGAAGTGTCAGGAGATCAGCATCATAGGAAAGCCTTCATGCCCTCTGGGGGAAATTGCTATGACTGGGTGCGTCTCTGAAGTGCCTGCACACTTATGCACGCAACATGGGGAAAAACAGGAGGAATTGGATGTCTGTGAGCATTTGCAGGGCTACAGAATCACAGAATCACAGAATCACAGAATGGTAGGGGTTGGAAGGGACCTCTGTGGGTCATCTAGTCCAACCCCCCTGCCGAAGCAGGGTCACCTACAGTAGGCTGCACAGGATCTTGTCCAGGCGGGTCTTGAATATCTCCAGAGAAGGAGACTCCACAACCTCCCTGGGCAGCCTGTTCCAGTGCTCTGTCACCCTCAGAGGGAAGAAGTTCTTCCCATGTTCAGATGGAACTTCCTATGCTTCAATTTGTGCCCATTGCCCCTTGTCCTGTCATCTCAGGGATCACAGAGGTATTGTGGGACGGCTCATACAACTGGAGTGCTGCAATGGATGGATACAGAATCTTTAGGGAAAACAAGACAAGAAGGCACTCTATATGAAAGAGGAACTGGAATGCATGGAGCTTCGAATAGAGATGGATGATAAGCCAATTGAAAGCTTAAGGGTCTGGGTTAGATGACATACGAGTGTGGGTAATGTTGTGGGTATCTGATACAGACTGCCTGATCAGGAAGAAGTAGATGAAGTCCTGTGGTGGGTTGACCTTGGCTGGCTGCCAGGTGCCCACCAAGCCGCTCTATCACTCCCCCTTCTCAACAGAACGAGGGAGAAAAATGCGATGGAAAGCTTGCGGGTCGAGATAAGGACAGGGAGATCATTCAGCAATTACTGTCACAGGCAAAACAGACTTGGCTTGGGGAAGATTAATTTAATTTATTGCCAATTAAACAGAGTAGGATAATCAGGAATAAGAAAAAATCTAAAAACACCGTCCCCCCACTCCCCCATTCTTCCCAGGCTCAACTTCACTCCCAACTCTACTACCTCCTCCCCCTGAGCGGTGCAGGGGGACAGGGAATGGGGGCTGTGGTCAGTTCATAACAGAATCACAGAATCACAGAATCACAGAATGTTAGGGGTTGGAAGGGACCTCTGTGGGTCATCTACTCCAAACCCCCTGCTGAAGCAGGGTCACCTAGAGCAGGCTGCAGAGGACCTTGTCCAGGTGGGTCTTGAATATCTCCAGAGAAGGAGACTCCACAACCTCCCTGGGCAGCCTGTTCCAGTGCTCTGTCACCCTCAGAGGGAAGAAGTTCTTCCCATGTTCAGATGGAACTTCCTGTGCCTCAGTTTGTGCCCATTGCCCCTTGTCCTGTCACTGGGCACTACTGAAAAGAGTTTGGCCCCATCATACTGACACCCATCCTTAAGATATTTATAAGGTCCCCTTGCAGCCTTCTCTTCTTCAGGCTGAACAAGCCCAGCTCCCTCAGCCTTTCCTCGTAGGAGAGATGTTCCAGTCCCCTCATCATGCTAATAGCCCTCCTCTAGACTCTCTCCAGTAGCTCCTCATCTTTCTTGAACTGGGGATCCCAGAACTGGACACAGTACTCCAGATGGGGCCTCACTAGGGCAGAGTAGAGGGGGAGGAGAACCTCCCTCGACCTGCTGGCCACACTCCTCTTAATGCATCCCAGGATCCCATTGGCCTTCTTGGCAACCAGGGCACACTGCTGGCCCCAGGTGCAGGACCCTGCATTTGCCCTTGTTGAACTGCATCAGGTTCCTCTCTGCCCAACTCTCCAGCCTGTCCAGGTCTCCCTGAATGGCAGCACAGCCTTCCGGTGTATCCACCACTCCTCCCAGTTTTGTGTCATCAGGAAACGTGCTGAGGGTACATTCTAACTCTTCATCCAGGTCGTTGATGAAGAAGATGAACAAGACTGGGCCCAGTACTGACGCCTGGGGGGCACCACTAGTTACAGACCTCCAACTAGACTCTGCGCAGTTGGTGACAACCCTCTGAGTTCTGCCATTCAGCCAGTTCTCAATCCACCTCACCAACCACTCATCCAGCCCACACTTCCTGAGCTTCCCTAGGAGGATATTATGGGAGACAGTGTCAAAAGCCTTGCTGAAGTCGAGGTAGACAACATCCACTGCTCTCCCCTGCTTTGTCTCTGCCTCTCCTTCCTCCACACGCACTTCCCCTGCTCCAGTGTGGGGTCCCACCCACGGGAGACAGTCCTTCATGACCTTCTACAATGTGGGTCCTTCCCATGGTCTGCCGTTCTTCACGAACTGCTGCAGCATGGGTCCTTTCCGTGGGGTGCAGTCCTACAAGAACAGACTGCTCCAGTGTGGATCTCCCCACTGGGTCACAGGTCCTGCCAGAAAACCTGCTCTAGCATGGACTCCTCTCCACGGGGCCACCGTTCTTGCCAGGAGCCTGCTGTAGCATGCGCTCTCTGTGGGCTGCAGCTTCCTTCAGGGCACATCCACCTGCTCTCGCATGGGGTCCTCTGTGGACTGCACGGTGACAATGTGCTTCACCATGGTCTTCACCACAGACTGCAGGGGAATCTCTGCTCCGGCACCTGGAGCACCTCCTCCCTCTCCTTCTTCACTGACCTTGGTGTCCGCATTGTTGTTTCTCTCACATATTCTCACTCCTCTCTCCCAGCTGCTGTTGTGCAGCAGTTTTTAGCCTTTCTTAAATACGTTGTCACAGAGGCACTACCAATGTCTCTAATGATTGGCTCAGACTTTGGCCAGCAGCGTGTCCATCTTGGAGCTGGCTGAAACTGGCCCTTTCCGACATGGGGACAGCTTCTGGTGTCTTCTCATAGAAGCCATCCCTGCACCCCCCCATCGCTACCAAAACCTTGCCATGTAAAGCCAACACAGGTCTTCTTCAGGCAACTGGCATAAGCCTCATGTTCACAGGCTCTGGTTCTCATGAGAGACTTGAACAACCCCAATATCTGCTAGAGGGACAACAAAGCAGGGCACAAGCAACCCAGGAGGACAGTGAAGCAGCGCAACTGGTTGCCCAAAGAGGTTTGTGTAGTTTCCGTCCTTAGATGTTTCCAAGACCCGACTGGGTAAAGCCCTGAGCAAACTGATCTGAACTCAGCATTGACCACGCTTTGAGCAGGAGGTTGGACTAGAGACCTCCTGAGGTCCCTTCCAACCTGAATTATTCGTTGATTCTGTATTATGTAACAATTATTTAGCTTCTGATTTAACAAACAGAACTGATCACCTAAGGCCCTTTCAAGAAACTTATGATCAGCAGTGAAAATTCTTTTTGGCCTTCCTACAGGTACATCAGTAATTGCAACCATTGTTTCCTATCTCCTGAAAACTTCCATCATGAATTTTCCGCCTTCAATTTTTGCCTAAATATTTTTGCTTTTAAAGAGCAACACCCTGCAGGAAATGGCAATTATTGCAATACTGCAGTTTCCTCAAGTAAGCTCAAAGTACCCTGAACCATTGCCAACATGCTGTTTATTTTAGTTCTGAAGAACAAAATGCAATGTGCAGTGTTCAAAGACAGCATCAATAAGCAATATATAAGAATGTTTTTAACTAACAGAAGGTAGGATTGCTCTTACTGCTGTGAAATCTTGGTGCTCTTCTCTGGGCACGCTCCAGCAACTGAATGTCCTTCTTGTAGAGAGGGGTCCAAAACCGAACACAGTACTCGAGGTGCGGCCTCACCAGGGCCAAGTACAGGGGCACGATCACTTCCCTACTCCTGCTAGCCACACTGTTCCTGATACAAGCCAGGATGCCATTGGCCTTCTTGGCCACCTGGGCACACTGCTGGCTCATGTTCAGCCGGCTGTCAACCAGCAGCCCAAGGTCCTTTTCCGCCGGGCAGCTTTCCAGCCACTCTTCCCCAAGCCTGTAGCGTTGCATGGGGTTGTTGTGACCCAAGTGCGGGACCCAGCACTTGGCCTTGTTGAACCTCATACGGTTGGCCTCGGCCCATCGATCTATCCTGCCCAGATCCCTCTGCAGAGCCTTCCTACCCTCAAGCAGATCAACACTCCCACCCAACTTGGTGTCATCTGCAAACTTCCTGAGGGAGCACTCAATCCCCTCATCCAGATCACCGATAAAGATATTAAAGAAGACTGGCCCCAAAACTGACCCCTGGGGGACACCACTCATGACCGGCTGCCAGCTGGATTTAACTCCATTCACCACCACTCTCTGCACTCGGCCATCCAGCCAGTTCTTTATCCAGCGAAGACTACACCCATCCAAACCATGGGCAGCCAGTTTCTCCAGGAGGATGCTATAGGGAACAGTGTCAAAGGCCTTACTAAAGTCCAGGTAGACAACATCCACAGCCTTTCCCTCATCCACTAGGCGGGTCATCTGGTCATAGAAGGAGATCAGATTGGTCAAGCAGGACCTGCCTTTCATGAACCCATGCTGGCTGGGCCTGATCACCTGGGTGTCCTGCACCTGCCCGGTGAGCGCACTCAAGATGAATCGCTCCATAATCTTCCCCGGCACTGAGGTCAGGCTGACAGGCCTGTAGTTCCCAGGATCCTCCTTCTGGCCCTTCTTGTAGATGGGTGTCACATTGGCTATCCTCCAGTCATCTGGGACCTCCCCTGTTAGCCAGGACTGCTGATAGACGATGGAGAGTGGCTTGCCCAGCTCCTCAGCCAGTTCCCTCAGCACTCTTGGGTGAATCCCATACAGCCCCATAGACTTGTGAGTGTCCAGGTGGCCTAGCAGGTCATTAACTGCTTCATCCTGGATTATGGGAGGTTTATTCTGCTCTCCATCCCTGTCTTCCAGCACTGGAGGCCGAGTACCCTGGGAATAACCGGTCTGACTATTAAAGGCTGAGGCAAAGAAGGCATTAAGTACCTCAGCCTTTTCCTCATCCTTGTTGGCAATATTCCCCCCCTGCATCCAATAAGGCATGGAGACTCTCCTTGGCCCTCTTTTTGTTCTTGATGTATTTGTAAAAACATTTTTTGTTGTCCCTTACAACAGTGGGCAGCCTGAGTTCTAGCTGGGCTTTTGCCTTTCTAATTTCCTCTCTGCATGACCTTACGAGACCCCTGTACTCCTCTTGAGTTGCCTGCCCTTTCTTCCATAGGTGGTAGACCCTCCTTTTTTTCCTGAGTCCCAGCAGGAGCTTCCTGTTCAGCCAGGCCGGTTGTCTTCGCCGCCGGTTCGTCTTGCGGCACATGGGGACAGCCTGCTCCTGTGCCTTTAAGACTTCCTCCTTGAAGAATGTCCAGCCTGCCTGGACCCCTTTGCCCTTCAGGACTCTTTCCCAGGGGACTCTCTCAACCAGCATCCTGAACAGGCCAAAGTCTGCCCTCCAAAAGTCCATGGTGGAGAACGAGTGCTGCTACAGTAATGAAGAAGAAAAAACTAGAGAAGGGGAATCATATTACCTTTAAGTGGCTTTTTTTTTTCACTACGTCTAGGAAGAAACAGTCCAAGTAAAGACTGGATTTTGTTTCTGAGGCAAAACACCGTGTTTGGTAGAGTGAGAATTAATGGTTAATGGAAATCTCCTAATATGAGAAATGCCCTTTTTCAACTTGAGTAATCGATGAATCCTGTAATTAAGAACTTCCGCTAGCAAAGTCAGCCAATTTGCTTAAAAAGACAGAAATATTTTATTTTTCACAGCATCCTTTTCTTCAAATTTGTAGTGATCACTAGTTTATGTAACTGCCCCCAAATGTGGATGCTCATCTGGAATTTAGTTTGGATTTATAAAACTTCTATATTAACTCTATGGAGCAGGCTTTTTTGTCTCTTTTTTTTTTTTTTTTTTTATTTCCTGAGGTTTCCAGGCAAAGAACAAATGCTCTTTTGCACTGTCAGTCATCTAACCCACTTATGCTTCTACATAAACGCTTTTGTATGCACTTACTAATTAAGTATGCATTCACTCTTGTTAATTTGTTACCCGCAGGGTAAGAAAAAGTCAAAGTATAAGGAATACTATAAATAATGTGTCAACGATATTTAGTTCTTTAAAGGAAATATTTTTTTTTTCTGGGCAAATGCTATGTAAAACACCTAAAATAGGATCTTTTTCACCCCACTGTATTTCAGGATGATCTGTTTTAAAAAAGAAGTGTGGAAAGAAGCAGCTCAGTGTCATCCCGATTAAAATAAAAAACAAACCAAAAAGACTTTTAGCTATGAAGAAAGAGGAATTCTAAATTCTAAAGAAGCAATATTCCCTCTTTCTAGCTAAACACTATATTGTTAGAGGACAGTGATGTATAGAGTGATCACAAATTTCTGATGAGCTCTGAAAATGATACATTCAATTAAAAATTTTTGTTGTCCTCTGTCCTGTAAATAGCGGTTAACATACCCAGCCATTACCAAAAGCCTAAGCACCTACGTGCTCCAAACATTCTTCAAATTGATCTGGCTATCATCAAAATTGCCAAAAACGTCTTCCAGAGAATCTATAAGAACAATCTGGTGTGAAATAAATGGCCTAAGTTCATTCTGCTAGTTTGTAAAGTGTTACTAAACACACATTAAATGATGTAGCAAAGAAAGTTATGAGGAGAACATTTATTTTTGGATAAGCATTCAAAAAGCTTGGGTTCTCATCTGAAATATCTCTCCTACACAAATCTTACAAATAACAAGATTTTGTAGTCTTTTCGGTACTTGTAATTGCTGTAATTGAGATATACAATGTGAAAAATATGGTGAACATAACTTCTCTGCCTGGAATAGGAATTCCCAAACAAGTTTGTTACTGTCCGTCCTGTCACTTGTGAAGAGATAAAAAGGCCATTCTCAGGGGAAAGGATCTATTGCCAGTAATACGCAGTGGCTCTGGTCTTTTGCTAGAATCATTAGATAATAATCAACTTTACTCCTGACTCAAGTATAGAGTGTTTGACTTCTTTTTAAACAAAGAAATTTGGCTTTTTCCTACACAGTAATTTTTCATTCGTTTTGTGGGCACTAAAAAGTTTTCACAAAAATTTCAACTGACCAAATTTTACTTAGAGCTTGTTTTTCAAAAATGTTTTCCCCACTGATAATTTCTTTTATGGTAATATTTATTCGGAAGTTATGTGAGAGAGTAGGTTTTGGGGATTATCCCCCCCCTACCCCCCCATACTGAAAATCAGGACAAGAAAAAAAAAATGAAACTCATAAAAATAGAATTATCAGTTTACATCCTTACTAAATTAAACACATTTTCCCATTTTTTTGGCCAGTTGCTGTTGGTAACTTTCTGATTATCCAGAAAAAAAAAGAAACCTGCCTATGATGGGGTATTTCTACAAAGCAGTACTTGCAAATATTTTCCCGAGTTGATTCTTACAGCATAGCTAACAGAGGCAGCCAACAGATGCAGCACTTTGCTCAATAGGGGGCCAGAAACTTTGCAGAGAACAACATCCATGTTCTGAGCAATGGTGTTAATGTGTCACAGGGTACCACCTCCAGCAATCGGAGCAACTATCCCTATGTTGTCAGAGGCCTTAATCCAGACCGAACTCCCGAGGAAGGATGCAGCTCTCAGAGTACAGCGAGTGCCCGGGGTCTCTCGCTGAGGCTGGGGCAGAGGGAGACACTTTCCTTGCCTGCAGAAGTTGTGCAGTGGTACAGGATCTGTGTTGCCACGGAGGTGCAGGAAGAGGTCAGCAGACTGCATGGTATCAGAGATGGTGAGAAAGAGATCAACCGGATCTTTTTCAAGACCTTGCAGCCTGAACCCTCAGCTGTGTTGAAGGGAGGATCAGGTGGTCTGTGCTTATTGGCGAAGGCTGGAAGCTTGGGACTTACGGCAACAGGAAGAATGCTCCTGCTCCACCTGCATATCTCCAGCTAAAGAACAGGTTCAGTACCTTCGCAGCAGATGAGGGTCTGGGAACGCTGTCCAATGGAGCATCCGAGTCAGCTAAGCCTGAGCCACGCAGCAGCACCAGAAGGAAGTGGCAAGTGACAATAGTGGGAGACTCCATGCTGTAGGGGTTGGGGGCCCACATCTGCCAACCCGATCTGCTGTGTTGGGAGATTTACTGCTTGCTGGGGGTTGGATCCGGGATGCTGTGGAGATACTGCCAAGGTTTGTATGACCCTTGGACTATTACTCCTTGCGAATCTTCACATGGGCACCAACGATACTGCCAGAGGAGACCTGGAGCATATCATGTGTGACTACATGCATCTGGAGGCAATGGTCAAGAGCGTGGGGGCCCAGGTAGTGTTCTCCTTGATCTTTCCAGTGAGAAGCAAGGGCTTGAGAGGGAATGGAAGGATCCTGTGGGACAACAGTTGGTTTCCCAGGTGGCAATGACAACTGGTATTTGTATTTTATGACCATGGGGACCCTTCTTTAAGGACTGAAGACTGCTAGAGAGAGATGGGATCCACCTGATCAAGTGGGGCAAAGCCATCTTTACCAACAGGCTGGCCAACCTGGTGACAACTTTAAACTGGAAATGACAAGGGAGGGAGATAATAACCCACAATCAAGCGAGGGAGTGGTGGAATGGGTTGTCAAGGGAAGGGTGCAGGGTGTTATGGAAAAGAGAGAGCTTGCAGATCAGCAAAACAGGGTTGAAGGGGAGACGCTTTACTGGACGCAATTCTTGCAAACAAGGAATCTTCTCTTACAATTCTTACAAACTGTTTGGCGATGTGAAGGTTGGGGGGGCAGCTTGGGCTGCACTGACCATGAGATGGTGGAGTTGAGAATTTTGAGAGGAGGGGACAAGGCAAATGGCAGGATCACAGTTCCAAACTTCAGGAGAGCAGACATTGGTCTATGCAGGGACCTGCTTGGAAGAATCCCATGGGAGACAGTCCTGAAGAACAGAGGGGATCTAGGAAAGCTGGCTGATATTCAAGGACCACCTCCTCCAAGCTCAAGAATGGTCCATCCCAATGAGCAGGATATCAAGCAAAGATGGCAGGTCTGCATGGGCGAACAAGGAGCTCCCGACCAAACTCAAACATGAAAAGGAAGCATACAGGAGCTGGAAAAAGGGGCAAGTGACCCAGGAGGAATTCAGAGACACTGTCTGAGCATGCAGGGATGGGGTTAGGAACGCCAAAGCCCACCCAGAGTTGAATGTGGCAAGGGATATGAAGGACAGCAAGAAGGACTTCTACAGATACATCAGCATTAAAAGAAATACTAAGGAAAACATGAGCCAGCTGCTGAATCATGTGGGCGACCTGATGGAAGACTGAGGTACTGAATGCCTTCTGCACCTGAGTCTTTGCTGGTAAGGATTGCCTTCAGGAATCCCAGGCCTCTGAGACCAGAGGGAAAGTCTGCAGCAAGGAAGAATTCTCCTCAGTAGAGGAGGACTCAGTTATAGAACACTTGACTGGACATAGACAAGTCCATGGGACCTGATGGGATGCACCCACGAGTGCTGAGGGAGCTGGCTGATGTCATTGCAAGGCCACTCTCAATTATCTTTGAATGGTCATGGTGATCAGGGGAGGTTCCTGAGGACTGGAAGAAAGCAAATGACGCTGCAATCTTCAAGAAGGGCAAGAAGGCTACAGGCTGGACAGCCTCACCTCTGTTCCTGGGAAGATGATGGAGAAAATAATCCTGGAAGCCATTTCCAAAGAAGGTGCTTGGTAGGAATCAGCATGGATTTAGGAATGGGAAATCACGCCTGACCAACCTGGTAAGCCCTCTACAATGAGTTGACTAGCTTGGTGGATGGGGGGGAGAGCAGTGGATGCTGTTTATCTTGACATTAGCAAGGCTTTTGACACTGTCTCCCGTAACAACCTCATAGACAAGCTGACAAAGTACAGGTTAGATAAGTGGACAGTGAGGTGGACTGAAAACTGGCTGAACTGCCAGGCCCAGACAGTTGTGATCAGAAGCATAAAGTCTAGCTGGAGGCCCGCCTCTAGTGGTGTCCCCCGGGGTTGATCCTCGGGCCAATACTGTTTAACAACTTCATTAATGACCTGAATGATGTGACAGGGTGCACCCTCAGCAAGTTTGCAGATGATACAGAATTGGGAGGAGCAGTTGATAGACCAGATGGCTGTTGTGCCATTCAGAGGGACCTGGACAGGCTGGAGAAATGGGCAGACAGGAACCTCATGCAGTCCAACAAAGGGAAATGCCAAGCCCTGCCCCTGGGGAGGAATAGCATGATGCACCAGTGCAGGCTAGGGGCTGACTGGCTGGAAAGCAGCTTTGCAGAGAAGGAATTGGATGTCCTGGTGGACAACAAGCTGAACGTGAGCCAGTAACATGCCCTTGCAGCAAAGGAGGCCAATGGTATCCTGAGCTGCATTAGGAACACTGCTGACAGGACATCGAGGGAGGTGATCCTTTCTCTCTACTCAGCACTGGTGAGGCCACACCTGGAGTATTGCATCCAGTTCTGGGCTCCCCAGTACAAGAAAGAAAATGAACATACTGTAGCAAGTTCAGCGAAGAGCCCCTGCAGTGATGAAGGGATCGGAGCACCTCCCATAGGAGGAGATGCTGAGAGAGCTGGGATAGAATCATGGAATAGTAGAATCATAGAATTGTTTAGGTTGGAAAAGACCTTTAAGATCGTCGAGTCCAACCGTTAACCTAACACTGCCAAGTCCACCACTAAGCCATGTCCCTAAGCGCCATATCTACACGTCTTTTAAATGCCTCCAGGGATGGTGACCCTGTATTGTCTAGCCTGGAAAAGAGAAGGCTCAGGAGGGATCTTATCTATGTATCTAAATACCTGATGGGAGGGTGTATTGAAGATGGAGCCAAACTTTTCTCAGTGGTGCTCAGGGACAGGACAAGAGGGAATAGGCACAAACTGAAACACAGGAAATTCCGTTTAAACTTAAGAAAAATCTTTTTTACTCTAGGGGTGGTCAAACACTGGACCAGGTTGTCCAGAGAGGTTGTGGAGTCTCCATCCTTGGACATATTCAAAACCTGGCTGGACAATGTCCTGAGCAACTTGCTCTGGTTGATCCTGCTTTGAGCGGGGGTTGGGAGGGGGTTTTGACTAGACAATGTCCGGAGATCCCTTCCAACCTCAACTACTCAACTATTCTACGGTTCTGTGATAACACTTGAACTCATCATGGCAGAAGGTGTCATTTACAGTATCAAAAATAGCTTTGCTAGCTACAAGGATAGCTGAGGCTCTGTGTCTTAAAATATTAATCCAACTTATAAAGTGATTCTTGCTTGGTCCACAGAAAGGATATAAAAGTTAGTATTTACAAGGATTATACTGGATTGTAAATAGGAAATGTCTTTTTAATATTTGACACAACATACAAAACACGTAATAAATGTTTTAGGAAGGAATTTAAACTACAGGCACCACTTCCAGGAAGATCAACCTGAACTTTGCAACTGATGTGAAACCAGGGGGGATCCCAGACACCAAACTGGGAGGGATGCGGGAATTGATAGAACTGTACAAACCGATGAAGGGACTTGCAGGAGGAAGGGGAAGCAGGGAGAAACAAAGAGAGGGCATAGACAGAAAGGGGGATAAAATGGGCTAGTCATGGGTAAAACGGGGCCAGTCAGTATGCTTGTCTGGCTGAGCCCTGCACCTGATCCCTGCAGTCTGTCCTATCTTCTAGTACTTTTTTTTCTTAACTATTGCTCTGCTTAATCTTACTCTCTGTCCCCTATGCATGTGTGCTCCAAGGAACAGGTGCCAGCTGCTTGTGAGACCTCTGTGTGTGTGAGTGAAATTTGGTGCCCAGCTACTGGAGTCAGACTGGGGGGTGTAGGCACCCTGGGGCCTGTAGTGTCAGCTACGGGAGTGAGAGTCCTAGCATCAGCAGTTGGAGGGGCCATAGCTCTCCGGATCATCATCATAGAATCATCATATGGTTTGGGTTGGAAGGGACCTTTAAAGGTCCAACCACCCTGCCATGGGCAGGGATCTCTTTCACTAGATCAGGTTTCTCCCGATGCACCCCAGGATGCAGTTTGCCTTCTTGGCTGCCAGGGCACACAGCTGACGCATATTGTCCCTACTGTCAACCAGCACCCCCAGATCCCTTTCTGCAGGGCTGCTCTTCAGTCAATCCTCTCCCAATTTATACTTGTGCCCAGCATTACTCCGTGCCAGGTGCAGAATCTGGCATTTGGACTTGTTAAATTTCATTCCACTGATGATTGCTCAATGCTCCAATCTATCTAGATCCCTCTGCAAGGCCTCTTGTCCCTCACGAGAATCAACAGCACCTCCCAATTTGGTATTGTCAGCAAACTTGCTAATGGTGCATTCAACTCCTGAATCTAGATCATTGATAAATATATTGAACAGAACTGGCCCTAGAATTGAGCCCTGAGGAACACCACTGGTGAACAGTTGCCAGCCAGATGTAGCACCATTCACTACAACCCTTTGAGTCCTGCCATTCAGGCAGTTCTTCACCCAGTGCACCGTGAACCTGTTCATCCCACAGTTGGACAACTTTGTCCAGAAGGATGCTATGAGGGACAGTATCAAAAGCCTTACTGAAATCCAGAAAGACTGCTTTCCCTTCATCCACTAGATGGGTAACCTTATCATAGAAGGATATCAAATTAGTTAGGCCCTTCCCTTTGTGAACCCTTGTTGACTGTGCCTGAGGATTGCATTGTTCTTTAAATGCCTTTCAGTAGTACCCACTATGATCTTCTCCATAATTTTTCTGGGAACTGGGGTTAGACTAACAGGTCTGTAGTTTCCTGGGTCTTCCCTCACGTCCTTCTTGCAAATTGGAATAACGTTGGCTAGCTTCCAGTCAGCAGGGACCTCCCCAGACTCCCAAGACCTTTGGTAGGTGATTGAGAGGGGTCCTTCAGTACTCTGGGATGAATCCCATCAGGCCCCGTGGACTTGTGAACATTCAGCTGATACAGCTGGTCCCTTACCAGCAGTCCACAAATGGAAAGTCACTGCTCCCGCAGTCATGGTCCTCCGACTCAGGGGACTGGGAAGCCCATGGTCTATCATTATTATTAAAGACCGAGGCAAAAAAAAAGCACTGAATGCCTCCGCTTTTTCTTCATCCCTATTTGTCAGGTGACCATCTTCAACAAGCATCAGTCCAATGTTTTCTTTAGACCTCCTCTTGCTGTTAACGTACTTAAAAAAGCCTTTCTTGTTGTCTGACACAACACTGGCCAGTTTCAACTCTAATTGAGCTTTGGCCTTTTGTGTCTTCACCCTGCATATACGAACCACAGCTCTGTACTCTTCCTGCAAAGCCTGACCTTGCTTACGGAGATCATAGAGTTACTTTTTCCTCTTGAGGTCCACGAGGAGTTCCCTGTTCATCCAAGCTTGTCTTCCGCCCTGCTTGCTTGACTTTCGACACAAGGTTATTGCCTGCTCCTATGCTTCTAGAAGGTGGTTCTTAAAGACTGACCAGCACTCGTGGACTCCTAAGCCCTCAAAAGCAGATTCCCAGGGTACTCTGCTAAATATCTCCCTGCATAGCTCGAAGTTTGCTCTCCTGAAGTCCAGTGTAGCAATTCTGCCGTCCTTTTTTCTCATTACACCAAAAATTTTGAACTCGACCATTTCATGACCATAGAATCACAGAATCATAGAACGTTTAGGGTTGGAAGGGACCTTTAGAGGTCATCTAGCCCAAACCCTCTGCAGTGAGCAGGGACATCTTCAACTAGAGCAGGTTGCTCAGAGCCCTGTCCAACCTGGCCTTGAATGTTTCTAGGGATGGGGCCTCTGCTACCTGTCTGGGCAACCCATTCCAGTGTTTCACCACACTCATGGTAAAAACTTTCTTCCTTATATCCCGTCTAAATTTACCCTCTTTTAGTTTAAAACCATTACTTCTTGTCCTGTCACAACAGGCCTTCTTATAAAGATTGCCCCCATCTTTCCTATAGGTCCCCTTCAGGTACTGAAAGGCTGCTATAAGGTCTCCCCGCAGCCTTCTCTTCTCCAGGCTGAACAGCCCCAACTCTCTCAGCCTTTCCTCATAGGAGAGGTGTTCCATCCCTCTGATCATTTTTGTGGCCCTCCTCTGGACCCGCTCCAACAGCTCCATGTCCTTCTTGTGCTGAGGGCTCCAGAGCTGGATGCAGGACTCCGGGCGAGGTCTCACCAGAGCAGAGCGGAGCAGAGGGGCAGAAGCACCTCCCTCGACCTGCTGGCCACCCTTCTTTTGATGCAGCCCAGGATACGATTGGCCTTCTGGGCTGCGAGCGCACATTGCTGGCTCATGTCCAGCTTTTCATCCCCCAGAACCCCCAAGTCTTTCTCGGCAGGGTTGCTCTCAATCCCTTCGTCCCCCAGCCTGTATTGGTACCGGGGGTTGCCCCGACCCAGGCGCAGGAACTTGCGCTTGGCCTTGTTAAACCTCATGAGGTTCACACAGGCGGCCTGTGGTAGACACGCACGACAAGGTTCCCTTTGTTGCCTCTGTCTCTAATTCTTACCCATAAGCTTTTGACCCGCTCATGGCTAATCTTCAGGGACAGCTCTTTACACTCTATCCATTTCTTGATGTAGAGGACAACGCCTCCACCCCTCTTTCCATGCCTGCCCCTTGTGAACAGCCTGTAGCCATCAATAGCCACACTCGAGACATGGGATTCATCCCACCAAGTTTCAGTAATGGCAATCAGGTCATCACTGCTTTCTAGCAGCACGGTAGCTTCCAGCTCTTCCTGTTTGTTGCCCGTGCTGCGTGCATTCGTGTAGAGGCATTTCATCTGAGCTGTTGGCTATGTCACTGTCTTGGAGGAACACCGCTTATTTCCCTTGGGGTGTTTCACGGAAGTTTCCTTGTTGGCGCCAACTACCTCAGGAGCCCCCAGCTCACCTCCGCAAGACTTCAACTGTGCTGCAGTGTCCCCAGCCAAGACAAGCACCTACCATCACATCCCCCATGAGTCCTTCTCTATTCACAAGTAGCAAGTCTAGGAGGGCATCTTTCCTAGTTGCCTCACTGAGTACCTGTGACAAGAAGTTGTCTCCCACAAACTTCAAGAATTTCCGAGACCTGCTCGTCACAGCAGTATCGTATTCCAATCTGATGTCTGGAAAGTTGAAATCTCCCATAAGGACAAGGGCTACCAGTCCTGAAATTTCTCCTAATTGCATATAGAATAGCTCATTGGTGCTTACATCCTGGCTGGGTGATCGGTAGTAGATACCCACTGCAATATGTCCTTTCTTTTCCATGCCCCTGATCCTTACCCAGAGGCTCTCAACCACATCACCAGTAACTGTAAAGGCTGTACAATCAAACCTCTCCCTTACATACAGTGTGACACCTCGACTTTGCCTGCCCTGCCTGTCCCTCCTGAACAGCCTGTAGCCCTCCAGTCGTGGGTCTCATTCCACCAAGTCTCACTAAGACCAATGATGTCATAGTTCTAGGAACTGACCAGTGCCTTCCAGTTCATCCTGTTTGTTTCTCATACTGTGTGCATCGGTGTACAAGCATTTCAGATATGCTCCTGGGCTCTGAATCTAGATCTGAATCTACCCTCTTTCAGTTTAAAACCGTTGCCCCTTGTCCTGTCACTACAGGCCCTGGTAAAAAGTGTCTCTTCATCTTTCTTAGAAGCCACCTTTAAGTACTGAAAGGCCACAGTAAGGTCTCCCCGGAGCCTTCTCTTCTCCAGGCCGAACAACCCCAACTCTCTCAGCCTGTCCTCATAGGAGAGGTATTCCAGCCCTCTGATCATTCTTGTGGCCCTCCTCTGGACCCGCTCTAACAGAACTGGATGCCCCGGAGCTGGACGCAGTACTCCAGGTGGGGTCTCACGAGAGCGGAATAGCACTTTCTTTTATGCAGCCCGGGATGCGATTGGCTTTCTGGGCTGCAAGCGCACATTGCAGGCTCATGTTCAATTTTTCGTCCACCAGTATCTCCAGTACCTTCTCACCAGGGCTGTTCTCAATCCATTCATCCCCCAGTCTGTATTGATACTGGGGATTGTCCCGACCCAGGTGCAGGACCCTGCACGTGGCCTTGTTGAACTTCATGTGGTTCGCATGGGCCCCACTCCTAGAGCCTGTCAAGGTCCTTCTGGATGGCATCCCTTCCCTCTAGCAAATCACCTGTGTCACTCAGCAAACTTGCTGAGGGTGCACTCAGTCCCACTGTCTGTGTTGTTGATGAAGATATTAAACAATACTGGTCCCAGAACTCACCCCTGAGGGACACCACGCGTCACTGGTTTCCACTTGGACGCTGAGCCATTGACTGTAACTCTTTGGACATGGCCATCCAGCCAGTTCCTTACCCACCTAACGGTCCATCCCTCAAAGCCATATCTCTCCAATTTGGCAGCCAGAATGTTGTGGGAGACTGTATCAGAGGCCTTACAGAAGTCCAGGTAGATGACATCCATGTCTCTTCCCTTGTCCACCGATGCAGTCACTCCATCATAGAAGGCCACTAGATTCAGTGAGGCACGATTTGCCCTTGGTGAAGCCATGTTGGCTGTCTCTAATCACCTCCCTGTCTTCTGCATGTTTCGACATGTCTTCCGTGAGGATGTGTTCCGTGATCTTACAGGTCACAGAGGTGAGGCTGACAGGTCGGTAGTTCCCAGGGTCCTCCTTTCTACCCTTTTTAAAAATGGGTATGATGGTTCCCTTTTTCCAGTCACTGGGGATTTCACCTGACTGCCATGACTTTTCAGATACGATGGGAGGGTGGCTTGGCAAGTACATCAGCCGATTCCCTCAGGACCCTGGCTGCATCTTGTCGGGTCCCATAGACTTATGTATGCTCAGGTTCCTCAGGTGGTCTCGAACCTGACCTTCTGCTATGATGGGAGGAACTTCTTTCCCCCAGTCCCTGCCTTGAGGTTCAGGGGCTTGAGAGATGTGGGAAGAGAAATTGCCAGTGTCAGGGTGATTGAAGTCCCCCGGGAGGACCAGCGCCTGCGAGCGTGATGCTTCCTGTAGTTGAAGTAAGAATGCTTCATTGACGTCCTCCCCTTGATCAGGTGGCCTGTAGTAAACACCAGCCACAAGGTTTCTTTTGTTGGCTTGACCCCTAAGTTTTACCCATAAAATCATCTCTGTTTTTCAAAGACTGTTCTGTGCAGTCAATCCATTTTTTTTACATCGATTGCAACTCCCCCGCCCCACTTCCGCCTTTTGTGTACTTCCTTTTTTTGTTTGATTTCAGTTAGGAGCTCCATTTGCTTGGGTGGTGCTGGCTGTTTCCCAGCCAGTTCAAACTACAGGCAGCAAATGCCAGCAGCAGCACCAGTATTTTCTGTGTGCTGAGAAGAGTGTGAGGCTTGTGAGGTCCTGGAGGGTGTTTTAGGGGGTTTCTGGGTCCCCAGCACCCTTGGTTTGTGTGTGTGGAGGGACAGGCCAGCTTGTGACAGGTCTCGCAAGAGGGGCAGGAGAGAGTTGTGTGGTCCCAGATGTCACTGCAGCCAGTTCAAACTGTGGGAAGCCACATATAACCGGCCCCTAGGGAGTGCCAGTGACCAGAATGTGGTGCTGTAGGGAATAGTGCCTGAGAGGAATGGCGCAGCAGTTTGAGTGGCAGTTTGAGCAGAAGGGTGCGCGATAAGGGTGGTGCATCCTACCAGTTGGTTGGCTGCTGCTGCCTGCTCTGCTAACCCAGTCTTACACTGTAGCCTCAATGGTCACCCCAGCTAGCTGTTGGCTGTGCAAGCCTACCCAGCAGCTTTAGGTCTCCAGGGAATTTGAAGGGATTATTAGGCAGTGCTTTGAGGTTGTCGAAAGCATGGTGGTAGAGAGCAGGCGAGGGCTGCACTCTGCAGCAGACAGGAATTGGCTACCTAGCCAGGCTAGCCTGGGGCCAGTGGAGGCAGCCACCCATACAGAGCTTCCTATCAGGGAAGCTGCTGTCCAGGTGGAGGGCTGTAAAGTCTGTACCACACACTCCTGGGGGGAGGAGGGTGCAAGCTCCACCTGTGCAAGGTGTGCTCTGGTGGAGTCACTCAGGCAGCAGGTGGAGGAGCTGCAGGAGGAAGTCAGCAGGTTACACTATATTAGAGAGGGGGAACAAGAAGTATAGTATATTTGAGACTTTGCAAGAAGAAATGCTAGGGCTCCATGGCACTGACCTCCAAGGACTACCAGACAAAGAGCTTCAGGCAGAAGTCGATGCATCATGTGGATCAATACCTGGCTTCGTGGCTGGAGTCATAGCCAGGGATTTGGTTTCTGTGGTCATGGGAAGTTCTTCAGTGAATATAGCCTATTGGGAAGAGATGGAATCCACCTGTCTAGAAGAGGCAGGAGAATCTTTGCTAGTAGATTGACTGACTTAGTGAATCACGCTTTAAACTAATGAACTTGAGAGGAGTAGGGTCCACAGCTGTGACACCTGTGTATCCATAAGCAACAGGGTAGATGAGCACACCTACCAGAGTAGCGAGGAATGCTCCCCAACCCTTTCCAAAGGCAAGAACCCCAAGTCCAGGCCACCTCAAGTGCATGTATACCAATGCAAGTAGTCTGGGCAACAAACAGGACGAACTGGAGCTCCGTGCCCAGTCTGAGAGTTATGATGTCACAGGAATCAAAGAAACCTGGAGGGAAAACTCACATGACTGGAAGACCACAGTGGATGGTTACAAGTTATTTTGGAAAGCTAGGAAGGGAAGAAGAGAAGGTGGAGTTGCACTTTATGTAAAAGAGAAATTTGAGTGCATGGAGGTGAGCTACGGAGACCACAAAAGTTCTATCATCGAATGCCTTTGGATTGGAGGTACTGTCACCAAGGGGGATCTTATGGTAGGTTTCTGTTACCAACCTCCCAGTCAGGACGATGAGGCTGACAAAACCTTACTTTGGCTGCTCAAGGAAGTCTCGGGCCAACAGAACTTGGTCCTTATGGGTGACTTCAATTACCCGGACATTTGTTGGAAAAACAACACAGCAGTGCACAAGTCGTCCATGAGGTTCCTGGAATGCATTGAGGACTGCTTCCTGCTACAGGTGCTGGACACGCTGACTAGGAACCACACATTTCTACATTTACTGGTCACAAACCAAGAAGATTTACTTGACAACATAACTACCAATGGTAGCCTTGGATACAATGAGCACAACATTGTGGAGTTTAAGATCCTGCCGAACATGCTGAAGGCCAGTAGTAGGACAAAGACCCTGGATTTTCGAAGAGCTAACTTCAATACGCTCAGAGCCCAGCTGTGAGGGATTCTACATGGGAAGGATCCATGGAGGGCAAAGGAGCTTGTGAGTGCTGGGAGTTATTCAAGAACAGCCTCCTGGAAGCACAAGAACAGTCCATCCCCTACAAAGGGAAAGGAAGAAGGCAGAACAAGAGACCACCCTGGCTTAATGAAGAGCTTTTGGCTGTGCTTAAAGGCAAAAAAAGCACCATACCTGCTATGGAAAGGTGGCCAAATAGCCACTGAGGACAAGAACTTTGCTAGGGCGTGCAGACATGCAGTCAGGAAGGCTAAGGATCAGCTAGAACTGAAATTGGCAAGAGAACAACAAGAAAGGGTTCTTCAGGTAGGTGAGCAGCAAGCAGAAGCACAGGGAAGAC
Organism: Opisthocomus hoazin; assembly: GCF_030867145.1. Taxonomy (NCBI): domain Eukaryota; kingdom Metazoa; phylum Chordata; class Aves; order Opisthocomiformes; family Opisthocomidae; genus Opisthocomus; species Opisthocomus hoazin. The sequence goes on along the minus strand of NC_134453.1, from coordinate 37,769,596 downwards.
AGAGGCCTATTACTAAACAGGACAGGAAAGCTAGTCACTAATAATGCTGACAAGGCAGAGGTTCTCAATACTTTCTTTGCCTCTGTCTTTACTGGTGTAGCTGGACCCCAGATCACATGATTGAGTAGCTACAGCAACACGTGTCAACATTCCTCTAGTAGTGGAGGAAGGGCTGATCTGCAGCATTTTGCAAGGGCTCAATCCACATAAATCTGTGGGCCCAGATGGAAACCATCCCAGGGTGTTAAGAGAAGTGTTGCAAGGCCACTGTCTACAATCTCTAAAAAGTCATGGAGGTCAAGGGATATCCCTGATGACTGAAAGAGGACAAATGTCATAACCCATCTACAAGAAGGGCCCAAAAGAGGACCCAGGAAACTATAGGCCCATTTGTCTTACTTCAGTTCCTGGGAAAGTAATGGAACGAGTTCTCCTAGAAACTCTCAAAAACTAAATGAAGCAGGTGACTGGGAAAAGCCAGCACAGATTTACCAAAGGCAAACCATGCCAGACTAACCTGATCACCTTCTAAAACAAAGTAACACTTTCTGTCAAAGTGGGGAGAGCAGTGGATGTCGTTTACCTTGATTTCTGCAAAGTGTTTGACACAGCTTTCTCCTAGACAAACTGTCAAGACACAGTTTGGATGGATGGTGTGCAAGATGGGTAGGAAGTTGGACAACAGGCCACACTCAGAGGGTAGTGATCAATGGTTTTTACTCAGACTTGCAACCTGTCACAAGTGGGGTCCCCCAGGGTTCAATACTGGGCCTCACGATGTTCAAAATTTTCATAAATGATCTGGATGATGGGATTGAAAGCACCTTCACCAAGTTTGCTGACAACACCAAACTGAGTGGTGAGGTGGACACCAGAAGGGAGAGCCATTTACAGAGAGACCTGGACAGGCTGGAAGAGTGGGCTAGTGAGAACAATATCATAGAACAGTTTGGGTTGGAAGGGACCTTTAGAGGTCATCTAGTCCAAACCCCCTGCAGTGAGCAGGGACATCTTCAACTAGATAACGCTGCTCAGAGCCCCATCCAACCTGGCCTTGAATGTTTCTAGGGATGGGGCCTCCACTACCTCTCTGGGAAATCTGTTCCAGTGTTTTACCACCCTCACGGTAAAAACTTTCTTCCTTATATTCAGTCTAAATCTACCCTCCCTTAGTTTAAAGCTATTACCCCTTGTTTCAGCCTGAAGAAGAGAAGGCTGCGAGGGGACCTAATAAATGCTTATAAATATCTCAAGGGTGGGTGTCAGGAGGATGGGGCCAAGCTCTTTTCAGTGGTGCCCAGTGACAGGACAAGGGGCAATGGGCACAAACTGAGGCACAGGAAGTTCCGTCTGAACATGAGGAAGAACTTCTTCCCTCTGAGGGTGACGGAGCCCTGGAACAGGCTGCCCAGGGAGGTTGTGGAGTCTCCTTCTCTGGAGAGTACAGGCTTGGGGTGGACCTGCTGGAGAGCAGCTCTGTGGAGAGGGACCTGGGCGTCCTGGTGGACGACAGGTTAACCATGAGCCAGCAGCGTGCCCTGGCTGCCAAGAAAGCCAATGGGATCCTGGGGTGCATCAAGAAGAGTGCGGCCAGCAGGTCGAGGGAGGTTCTCCTTCCCCTCTACACTGCCCTGGTGAGGCCTCATCTGGAGTACTCTGTCCAGTTCTGGGCTGCCCAGTTCATGAAAGATGAAGAGCTACTGGAGAGAGTCCAGCGGAGGGCTACGAGGATGATGAGGGGACTGGAACATCTCCCCTACGAGGAAAGGCTGAGGGAGCTGGGCTTGTTCTGCCTGAAGAAGAGAAGGCTGCGAGGGGACCTAATAAATGCTTACAAATATCTGAAGGGTGGGTGTCAGGAGGATGGGGACAAGCTCTTTTCAGTGGTGCCCAGTGACAGGACAAGGGGCAATGGGCATAAACTGAAGCATGGGAAGTTCCGTCTGAACATGAGGAAGAACTTCTTCCCTCTGAGGGTGACGGAGCACTGGGACAGGCTGCCCAGGGAGGTTGTGGAGTCTCCTTCTCTGGAGATATTCAAGACCCGCCTGGACAAGGTCCTGTGCAGCCTACTCTAGGTGACCCTCACAGCCCGATGCTACTCTGGTAAAGCTAAGCAGACCACTTTTAATTGCCTCCATACCCAACTCCCTTTTTACAGCTAATGAGCCAATATTCACAGAATCACAGATTCACAGAATGTTAGGGGTTGGAAGGGACCTCTGTGGATCATGTAGTCCAACCCCCCTGCTGAAGCAGGGTCACCTAGAGCAGGCTGCACAGGACCTCGTCCTGGCGGGTCTTGAATATCTCCAGAGAAGGAGAATCCACAAACTCTCTGGGCAGCCTGTTCCAGTGCTCTGTCACCCTCAAAGTAAAGAAATTCTTCCTCATGTTCAGACGGAACTTCCTGTGCTTCATTTTGTTCCAAGATTTCATCTTTCCTGCATATCATCATCAGACAAAGGATAATTTGTCATCTAATCTATTTAATGAAATGCAAATGTGTTTGGCAGAATAAATCATGAGATCTGGAAACATGAATAGAACTTAAAACTATTTTTGGAAGAGTTAGGAATCTAAGCATAGTCGGCACTCCCCATCAGTTGGACAGAGTAATCTTTTCAGTATTGTTAGTTGTAGCCTATTGAAGAGAGGGAGAAATGAACTGACCTGAAGAAATGAGGGCATTCTCTAGGATTTGCATCAGTCTTTTGGGCTTCTAAGACCCACCTCTTGGACTCTACCTCTTCAAATGAGATTCGTCTTGCAGACATCATTTGTACCATTTCCTCTGGCCAAGGCTATTTTTACTGTCAACAATGAGCTCGTGTCTTGGTTCTTTTCCTTATCTTACTAATATCTAGCTTTTTCTTTCCCCTTTTGGGGGAAATTACAGTATTCCACTCCCCTGGCAGACACTTATTGAACTATTTCCCCTAAATTTCCATCATCATGTTCTCCTTAAGTATCGTCTATTAAATAGGGCTGTTTATTAAATTGCCTGGTTCTAAGAAAGATATAACATCTGGTCTGGTAGCAGATGCTTGACTTACCATCCATTTGAGGCATTCAGTGATGCCCCAGTTTAATAAAATCAATCAGGTATACCCAAGGAGATTTCTCTAAACCATCTTGCCTGTACATATCTTATTGCAGTGTAAAGGATGGCTTGATTCTAGCTCTGAAAAGAAGGTGCTACTACAGGACCATACAGGTTCTGGAGCCTTTCTCCTTGCCCCCCCCCCCCCACTTTTAAATTGTTTTGTTTTCATTAAATTGCACTGTAGTCCCTCTAGATTAACTGTGTATTTCTCACAGCTGCTCTTAAAGCTTTTGAAATACCAATAATAAAACAAAACAAAAAAAAATTAGCTTAAGTAACTGCTATATTAATTAAGTAATATAGTACATAACTCAAAAAGCTTTAAAATTAAGTTTTAGAGGTTTTTGTTGTCTCTGAAGAACAAGGGAGAATCCATGATGGCCATAGTTAATACCATAGAAGTTCTGACTTGATTGTTGTTATGGGTTCAAAATATTGGTGCCAGTTGATTAAAGGAAGCATTATAGGATTTTATGATTAAATGTCAAAATTATCATCTGGGTAAATAAACTAATTTTTATCATTTGACTATTTTATTGTAACACATGCCATGGTATAAAGCTTATTGGTCTTGAAACATTGGCTAAAATTTTTTAAGTACTGCAAAATCCAGATACTTCATTTTAGAAAAGTTAATGAGTGTTATTTACTTGTGTATTTTGAGCTATATCAATTTGAAAGCCCAAGTCAGTACACGGGACCAAATATCCACTATGCTCAATAGCTAATATAACCTATTAAAGGGTAATGATCCAAGTCATTATGAACATGAAGTGAAGAATGATATAAGGTTCATGAGTTAAGTGAAAAGTTTAACTGATTAATGAGGCCCAAATGTTTAATAATTGGAAAGAATTGAGTTAAATTGCTGCTATGCCTTTGACTTTTTTAATCCCTTCACAAGTCCCTTCACAAATTTTAATTCTATTTTACTTTTATTTCTTTTTCATCATAACACTGTACATATTGTTGTCCCATTTAAAATTTCTCTGCTGAACTAACTGCATGTCTTAAAATACAAATGAGCTCAGAATTTCAAGCTTCATCCAGAGAGTTTCAGTGAATTTAAAATCAATACAAAACATTTATAGGACTTTTGTATATAGGGCCATCTTGGCTGACTTTTTTTGTCATGTTTACACTTTTGTAACATACAGTTTTGTAACATACAGAGTATACAAAAGAAATGGCATCTAAATAAAAATCCAGCTTTGACTTTAGGATTTTAAAAGTTACAACAGTTTTATAAATTATAATGTAATGGATTAATACTTGAATGAGATCTTCTCATCTTTTCAATTCTTGTCATACTTTTCTCCACCCATCTTCAGATGGGACTGAAAACATTTTCCATGAAGTTTAATGAATACTTATTTTAAGAGTGAGTCCAAGTTAATTACTCAGTACTTTGACATAATGAAATGTTATTTTGTGTGGAGGCAGGGGCTATTTGCCAATCCTATAAAGTTTGGTTACAGCAACTGTACACTCTTTTCTACAGTGATGTTTCCCTCACTTAAACAATCCAAATAAATAACTACTACTTCTTTTGTTTTCTTTTCCTGAAGTCGAACAGCTTATCCTTACACGGAAACTCAGATGTATAGCCAAAACACTGGGGGAAATTACTTCGATACTCAAGGAAGTTCTGCACAGGCAACAACAGTGGTCTCCTCTCATAGTATGGTGGGCACTGGAGGGATTCAGATGGGTGTTGCAGGAGGACAGCTCATTAGCAGCTCAGGAGGGACCTATCTGATTGGCAGTTCAATGGAAAATTCTGGTCATTCAGTGACTCATACAACGCGGGCCTCCCCAGCTACAGTAAGTACTTCAGAACTATGTTAAATCTTTGGGGATAGATTCTTAATCACTATGATGTTCCTGTGTGCTGATATATTTCTGTAGCAAAAAGCATATTATATTGGAGGAATAAGTAATACATGGCTTTGTCTTGCAAATATTTGCATTTAGTTTAACTTTGTGTATGTGAATAGTATTAAGTGAGTTCTGTCGTGGTTTAAGCCCAGCTGGCAACTATGCACCACGTAGCCGCTCGCTCACTCCCCCCCAGTGGTATGGGGGAGAGAATCAGAAGAGTAAAAGTGAGAAAACTCATGGGTTGAAATAAAACAGTTTATTATTTTTTTAAAAAAACCACATAGTAATAAGGAAAAGAAAAAAAAAACAAAGAGAGAAAAATAAAACCCAAGAAAGACAAGTGATGAAAATGAAAACAATTACTCACCACCAACCACCTGATGTCCAGCCAGTCACTGAGCAGCAGCCCCTCCGCCAATCTCCCCCTTAGTTTTATTGCTGAGCATGATGTCGTATGGTGTGGAATATCCCTTTGGTCAGTTGGGGTCAGCAGTCCCAACTGTGTCCCTTCCTAACTTTTTGTGCACCCCCAGCCTACTTGCTGGCAGGGCGGTATGAGGAGCAGAAAAGGCCCTGACACTGCTGTAAGCACTGCTCAGCAATAACTAAAACATCCCTGTGTTATCAACACTTTTTTCAGCACAAATCCAAAACATAGCACCATACAAGCTACTATGAAGATTATCTCTATCCCAGCCAAAACCAGCATGTTCTCCACCCCTTATTCCATACCATTCATATCATGCTCAGGTCCCACACTATCCAATACATCCTCATTAACCACCTCTTCCCCCGTAAAATGTTTGTGAAATGTCCATAAATATCCATAAAATGTCCATTGAGTTCATTTGGTCTATGACTTTGGGCTCCGTCTGTTATTGTGGTCACTCAGAACAGGAGAGGTGGTGTGTTGCGTGGAGTTATTGAGCACCAAAGCCAGCTCAGGCTGGATCACTGCTGCACTTACACTACATCTTGTAAGGCTTGTCCTCCATTGGTTTGGGTGGTTTCTGCTGTAGTTCTTCCCATAACATGCAACTCAAATCATGGGTTACAACAATTTAAAGGTATTTCCATTACAATCTCCACCCTTTGGACCAGACCTTAGGGTTTAACATTGCAAATGAACTCCTCCCTGTGCCCCTGCTCCAGCACAGAGTTATCCACAGCCACAGTTGCTTTGAGGTGCACCTGTTCCAGCATGGCCTTGTCCGTGGGCCACAACACCTTCAGAGATATACCTGCTCCAGATTGGCCTTACCCACAGCCACAGTCCCTTCAGAAGTGAACCTACTCCAACATGGCCTCATCCATGGCTGCAGTCCCTCCAGGGGTGTACCTACTCTGCTGCGGGCTTATCCATGGACAGATGCTTTGAGGTGCTCCAGCATGACCTCATGCACAGCCACTCATACTTCAAGGTGTACCTTCTCCAGCGTGGACTTATCCTTGGGCCACAATCCCTTCAGAGGTATACCTGCTGTGGTACAGACATAACCATGGCCACAGACACTTCGAGATGTTCCTGCTCTGGTGTAGACTTATCCACAGGTCACAGTCCTTTCGACTCAGAGTTCACACTGGAGTTCCAGCCTGTCCAGTACAGCAGCACAGAAACAGCAGTGATGTCCTGGCCATCTGCCAGCCCAGGCGCATCACCACCGCTGTTATCAAAATGTTCCCAGGCACAACAGAGTAAGATGATAAGCAGTACAGCAAGCAGCGAAAGCAAAAAGCAGCCACTAACGAGCACTAGACCCTAATATACAGTGAAGCAAGCAAGACTCATGGCAAGCACAGGAGCCTGCCAATTAATAGTTAAACAGCAATAACAGCTATAAATGTGATCTAGCACATCCCAATCAAATATGTCGTTATCTCGAACCCTTCGAGCCCCATGTTGGGCATCAAAAAGGACTGCTGTAGTTTAACCCCAACTAGCAACTAAGCACCACACAGCCATTCACTCACTGCCCCCGCCGATGGGATGGGGGAGAGAATCAGAAGGGTAAAAGTGAGAAAACTCATGGGTTGAGATAAAAACAGTTTAATAATTTAAAAAAGAGAAATAATAATAATAATAATAAAATTGTAAGGAAAAGAAAAAAATAATGAAGATAGAAAAATAAAACCCAAGAAAGACAAATGATGAAAATGAAAACAATTGCTCACCACCAACCAACCAATGCCCAGCCAGTCCCCAAGCAGTGGCCCACCCACAAGTTTCCCCCTTAGTTTTATTACTGAGAATGACATGCTCATATATGGTGTGGAATATCCCTTTGGTCAGTTGGGGACCAGCTGTCCTGGCTGTGTCCCCCAACTTCTTGTGCACTCCCAGCCTACTCGCTGGTAGAGTGGTGTGAGAAGCAGAAAAGGCCTTGACTCTGTGTAAGCACTGCTCAGCAATAACTAAAACATCTCTGTATTATCAACACTGTTTTCAGCACAGATCCAGAACATAGCCCCATATGAGCTTCTATGAAGAAATTTAACTCTATCCCAGCCAAAAACAGCACAGTGCACTGGGAATGCTCACATGCATAAGAATGTGGATAAGATTGACAATTTGTAGGACTGAGGCCTGAAATATCTTCTTTAGACATTACATCTTTCTTTCTGAAAAAGAGAAAATATTACTAAATGATTTATATCTAATATAAACTTTAATTAAAATAGCTCAACATAGATATGTTTGACTTCATTTATGTTTTGACTCCATATTATTGTTGGGTTTGTAGCTTATTTGAAGATATTTGTTACTTGTTCAGAATACTAAGAATATATTATCTTAGTTCATTGTTATTATCTATTTATGATAGTTCCAATTGCATTTCAAGATCAGTTCATTGTGGAAATGTCTTAAGGGATGGAAAAATGGCTTCTGCTACAACCATGATAGTTAATACTGTAAAAACCTAGCCATGAAGAAAAACGTGTTCCTTTCCCTTAAGGAATTCCAGGGATGTAAATGGTTTTATGCTTATTCTGGCTTTGCTGGAGAGCCTTAATGAACACTTACCAAGCCTTTGATGACATTCTGACCTGGTTGTAGAGATTTGGAAATAATGTGCAAGAGAACTTGTGAAACTTGCAGTAGTAAGAGTTGAAAACTGTCATGAAGGGATTGATAGCGAGGTACAGGACAATTAAATAGCATTTATTTTTTAATATTTTTTTTTTTTAGTAGGGTTTTTTTGGTCAGAAAGGCTACTGAAATTAAATAATTTTACTTTTGGAAACCAGTGTAATGAGTAATAATTCATTACAAAAATATCAAATGGAAAAAGCACCACCATCTTATTTCTTGACTTTGCATAATCAGGCAAAAAATGTTTTCACTCATTTGAAAAATATTTCATGGAACATGATTACAAAGTGCAGGCAGAATGAGAGTGGCTTTATCTAAGCAAAAGCAATGAATCTTCTAGTGTGAAGTAAATTTGAAAAGTAATGTTTTGGTAAAATATTTAAGTGTCAAAAAATATTCCTGTGTCACATTAGTTATTATGAATTGCTTTATATTTGAATTTAAAAAAACCCTTTAGACATTATAAACTTTCTTCTCAATTGCATCAGAAGATGTCATCTGCAGATGACAACCTTTTGTAGTCAAGCAAAATATGTCATAAGTTTAGTATTACAAATTGATAGTAGAATTCAATAAATGGAAACAATTAATTTAGTGTAGGATCAAAGTGTAGATGACATGCTGTCAGTAAACACAAGCAAATTTCAAGTAATCCAGGAAGAGTAGTAGACTTTGACATTTGATATCCTAGAATCATTTGAATGGCATCAAAACTCGATATCAATTTTTGCAAATGAAAAGATGATTAATTTTTTTCAGCCAAAATAAGGAACTAGAATTTTATTTTCCAAAATTAAATATTTCAATGCTTACAAGGAATTGTATCCTAATACGTACTCTAAAATTCAACAGAGTAATTACCAACTTTTGCCTCATACTAAAACATAAGTAAAGTTAATTTTGTGCTCATTCTAAAAATAATGTCTTATGAAAACAAAATTCAAGGTACATAACTTTCGTTATCCTGCACTTGCTTCATGTGTAAAAGAAAATCTGTTAATTAGGATGTTCTGAATTATCTTTATATTGCTATATGTAGCTTTTAAGGAATACAGATAAAAATTAAATTACAATTCCAAAATTGTGTTTCTACCATTAAATAGTTTTCCTCCCATTTATAAGGTATTATAGTGTATTGTTACAAAAATGAGACATTAGAATACATTAAAGTGCATTTCTTGTTGATATATTATTGAGAAGAAACTACAAAATTGCTTTCATTATTATTATTTTATAGAATCATAGAATGGTTTGGGTCAGAATGGACCTTGAAAGATCATCTAGTCCAACCCTCCTGTCATGACCAGGGAGATCTTTCACTAGGTCAGGTTGCTCAAAGACCTGTCCAACCCGACCCTGAACACTTCCAGGGATGGGGCATCCACAACTTCTCTGAGCAAGCTGTTCCGGTGCCTCACCACCCTCATACTAAAGAATTTCTTCCTTATGACCAATCCAAATCTACCTTATTTCAGTTTTCAACCATTGCCCCTTGTCCTATCACTACAGGCCTTGGTAAAAAGTCTCTTGTTCCAGCCCTCTGATCATTTTTGTGGCTCCAGAGCTGGACACAGTACTCCAGGTGGAGACTCATCAAAGCAGAGCAGAGTGGCAGAATCACCTTCCTCAACCTGCTGGCCATGCTTCTTCTGATGCAGCCCAGGATGCAATCGGCTTTCTGGGCTGAAAGCGCACATTGCAGGCTCATGTCCAATTTTTTTCCACCAATATCCTCAAGTCCTTTTCTGCAGAGCTGCTCTCAATTCATTCATCTCCAGTCTGTATTGATACTGAGAATTGCCTTGAACCAGGTGCAGGACCTTGGACTTGGCCTTTTTGAACTTCATGCGGTTCACATGGGCCCACTCCTCAAGCCTCTCAGGGCCCTGTGGATGCCATCTCTGCCCTTGAGCAAACCAACTGCATCACTTAGCATGACGTCATCTGCAAACTTGCTGAGGGTGTACTCAATCCCACTGTCTATGTTGTTGATGAAGATATTAAACAGTATTTGTACCAATATGGACCCCTGAGGGACACCACGCGTCACTGGTTTCCACTTGGACACTGAGCCATTGACTGTAACTCTTTGGACATGGCCATCCAGCCAGTTCCTTATCCACCTAACGGTCCATCCCTCAAAGCCATATCTCTCCAATTTGGCAGCCAGAATGTTGTGGGAGACTGTATCAGAGGCCTTACAGAAGTCCAGGTAGATGACATCCATGTCTCTTCCCTTGTCCACCGATGCAGTCACTCCATCATAGAAGGCCACTAGATTCAGTGAGGCACGATTTGCCCTCAGTGAAGCCATGTTGGCTGTTTCTAATCACCTCCCTGTCTCCCGTATGTTTCGATGTATCTTCTAGGAGGATCTGCTCCATGATCTTACTCGGTACAGAGTTGAGGATGACTGGTTGGCAGTTCCCAGGGTCCTCCTTTTGTACCTTTTTTAAAAATGGGTGCAATTTTTCCCTTTTACCAGTCACCGGGGACTTTGCCTGACTGCCATGACTTTTCAGATATAATGGAGAGTGGCTTGGCAACTACATGAACCGATTTCCTCAGGACCCTGGCATGCATGCCATCGGGTCCCGTGGACTTGTATATGTTCAGGTTTCTCAAGTCGTCTCGAACCTGACCTTCTGCTATGATGGGAGGAACTTCTTTCCCCCAGTCCCTGCCTTGAGGTTCAGGGGCTTGAGAGACGTGGGAAGAGAGATTTTCACTGAAAACTGAGGCAAAGCAGTTGTTGAGTACCTCAGCCTTTTCCATGTCGGTTGTCACCAGTTCTCCTATCCTATTTATTGGGGCAGGTGTGTGGGTGGGTGGGTGTATATTTTCTTTAATCTTCCTTTTCTGGCCAATGTATCTGTAGAAGCCCTTCTTATTATTCTTCTCATCCCTTGCTAAATTCAGCTCCAGCTGTGCCTTAGCTTTCCTGATCCCATCCCTACACCTCTGGGAAGCGTCCCTATGTTCTTCCCAGGATACACGCCCCTGGTTCCACTGCCTGTGCATTTCCTTCTTACACTTTAGTTTGACCAGGATGTCCTTACTGGGCCATGCCGGTCTCCTGCCTTCCCTGCCTGATTTCTTACACGTGGGAATCAAGAGCTCTTGCGCTCTAAGAAAAACATCCTTGAAGAGCTGCCAGCTCTGTTCAGCTCCTTTATTCCTGAGGGCAGTTTCCCAGGGGATCCCACCCACTAATTCCTTAAACAACTGAACATTTGCTCTCTTAAAATTCAGGGTCCTGACTCTACTCTTCACCTGGCCCATATCCCGCAAGACTGTGAATTCCACCAGGGCGTGATTAGTGCAGCCCAGGCTGCCACCAGTCTCGAGATCTCTAATTAGTTCTTGACATCTCTAATTAATTTTATTCTCTTGATATATAGGGTTCAACTCGCACAAGCAAGAGTCAATTGAAACCTAAACAGTTCAGCGTAAGCTGTGATGTCAAACACATACTCAGTTTTAAATTTACTAGAAGGTATAAATAAACCAGGCAAACTAGAGCAACACAGCAGATCAATTTTTCTTTTCTTTGTACCTGTTATAGCTAGACCTCATTTCATTTTTAATCCTCATCCTACCTGCACCATCATTTCATACTTGTATAGAGAATTTAAGAGATCTCAATAATATGTAGCCAGTTACTGTCAGAGGACAGGCAGCTACAGCAAAGATTAATTAGAAAATTACCTGCCCTATAAATAATAGAATTTAAATCACCCTGCACTTTTTACCATATGTGAATGTCTGAAGGACTGTTCTGATAAAATTAAAATTATATTATCAGTGTTTCCTAATGTCAAAACTTTCAAAATGTGCATATAGCTATTAAATTAAAAAATGTATTATGCTTGTCAGCAAGGGAGGAGCTCTCGTCCATTAGTTGTATTTTTCCTAACAATTGTTGGGATCAATCTGCAATCACTGTTATTCATGAATCATCACTAACCATAGGAACTCTTGACTCAGAAATTTATCCTGCTTCAGTCATACTTGTGCAGATCAAAATGTACATGGAAATAAAAACAAAGTCAATATGAATTAATTAATGCATATGAATTAATTAATACTTCTGGTACTAATTAGAGTGCGCTAAGCAGTCTCCTGATGCAAAAGAAAGCATGGTACCTTCCTTAAATAAACCATCCGATAAAGCAGTGAGAGAAAAAGAAGTCTAAAATCACAACTCACATAATTATCATGCTGTGATTCCACCCATGCTTATATTAATATGTACACTGATAATTACATGCATTGGTAATTAGTAATGCAGATATGTTTAACATGGTTTGATTGGAGTTACTGTGGGAATGATAACTTTTTTCAGTAATCAGGCCAAACACTTTAATAAATGATGTTTTTCCATATTGAATTAGTCTTTTACAAAGAAGAAATGTATGATCACACATGCAAACAAATGGATGTGGGCTTTTTGTCATTTAGCACTCCAGTTGTAAATATGCCTGTAACTTCTGACTGTTTGTCCCTAGAAATGTAAGGTATGAAATTAATTCATCTCTGTGTAGAATATAATTCAAAATGTTAAATTTATTTTCATAATTTTTCTTAAAATGTCAAGGCTAAGGTTTAAAAAAACCCACTATTCGGGATAATCGCTATTTAATGTGGGATATATGCTTAAAAGCTACTCTGAATAAAGGTGAACTTAAGTTCATGCTAATTTTTTTCCAGAACCGAAGTCTAAGTTCTTGGCCCTGACTTTGAACTTAAAAGACTGAAGGAGGAACAGATTCTGCACATGAATAACTTGTTTAAGTAGCTGGCACTTCCTGCACATTGTTGTGGTTTAGCCTCAGTTGGCAACAAAGAACCATACAGTTGCTCTCTCACTCCTTACCCCTCCCTGGTGGGATGGGGAGGAGAATCAGAAGGAAAAGGCAAAACTCATGGGTTGGGATAAAAACAGTTTAACAGAATGGCAAAGGGGAGAAGAAAATGACAACAATAATACTGATAAAAAGAATATACAAAGCGCAATGTTCTCACTGCCCAATGCTCGGCTTGCTCCTGCGTATCAAATTCCCTTCCTTCATCCAGCTCCCCACTTAAATACTGAGCATGACATCACATGGTATAGAATATCCCATTTGATTGGCTGGTTTGGGTCAGCCCAACCAGCTTCTTGTGAAAATTAACCCTATCCCAGCTGAACCCAGGACATTATCCACCCCTTACGCTATACCGTCTATGTCATTCCCAGGGTCCACACTTTCCAATTTACTACTATCACATTTTCTGTTTGTGTATATATATATACACACACACATACACACAGATATTGTTCCCTTAGTCTATGGACCATCCCTCTAAAATGTCCGTTGAGTTCATTTAGTGCATGATCTTGGGCTCCATCTGTTGTAATAGTCCTTCAGGGCAGGAGAGGTGACTTGTGGTGTTGGATGGTCGCATGCTGCATCTGGAGCTCACAGTTGGTTTTACCAAAGTTCATCCTTTACTAATTTGGATGATTCTTACTGTAATACCACTGATATGGCATATAGCAACTATAGTACTGATGACATACCGTGGCATGGTTATTTAGCATACAATTTAATTTATTGGCTATTCTCACCCAAAATCAAATCCCCCTGAGGTACACATGGGACTTCCCCATTCTTCCGCATTGCCCACCAAGTGCACCCAGGTCCCTGAGCAAAAGCAATCCCACAGATAGGTTTGCCTTTGCCTGAGGCAGGACTAACCCAGACTGTTTTCCCTAATATATTCTTCATGTGCACTACAGGGACTTTATCCCCTTCTACAATATGTAACAGTTTTGATAGGGCGGGGCCAGCTCGACTGGTAGATCCCCTGGTGTTAACTAGTCAGGTGGCCTTTGCTACATGTGTATCCCAGTGTTTGAAGGTCCCACTCCCCAGTGCTCTCAGTGTAGTTTTTAAGAGTCCACTGTATTGTTGGATTTTCCCAGAGGCTGGGGCATGATGGGGGATGTGATACACCCACTCAATGCCATGCCTTTGGCCCAGGTGGCTATGAGGTTGTTTCGGAAATGAGTCCCATTGTCGAACTCAATTGTTTCGGGAGTGCCATGTCTCCCCAGGACTTGCTTTTCAAGGCCCAGGATAGTGTTCCGGGCAGTGGCATGGGGCAGAGTATATGTTTCCAGCCATCCGGTGGTTGCTTCCATCATTGTAAGCAGAATCACAGAATTTTATCACAGAATGGTAGGGGTTGGAAGGGACCTCTGTGGGTCATCTACTCCAACCCTCCTGCCGAAGCAGGGTCACCTACAGCAAGCTGCACAGGACCTTGTCCAGGCGAGTCTTGAATATCTCCAGAGAAGGAGACTCCACAACCTCCCTGGGCAGCCTGTTCCAGTGCTCCGTCACCCTCAGAGTGAAGATTGCCATGGCAGGTTTGGGGGAGCGTGATGTAGTCAATCTGCCAGGCCTCCCCATACTTATATTTCAGCCATCGTCCTCCAGACCACTGAGGCTTTACCCGCTTGGCTTGCTTGATTGCAGCGCATGTTTCACATTCATGGATAACCTGTGCGATGGTGTCCATGGTCAAGTCCACCCCTCGGTCATGAGCCCACCTATATGTTGCATCTCTCTCTTGAGGGCCTGAGGTATCATGGGCCCACCCAGCTATAAATAGTTCACCCTTATTTTGCCAGTCTAAATCCACCTGAGCCACTTCAGTCTTGGCAGCCTGATCTACCTGGTGGTTGTTTTGATCTTCCTCAGTGGCTTGACTCTTGGGTATGCGGGAACCTACATGATGTACCTTTACAACCAGCTTCTCTAGCCGGGCAGCAATATCTTGCCACAATGGGGCAGCCCAGATAGGTTTGCCTCTGCGCTGCCAGTTGTTCTTCTTCCATTGCTGCAGCCACCCACACAAGGCATTGGCCACCATCCAGGAGTCAGTACAGAGATAAAGTACTGGCCACCTTTCAGCAATGTCTAAAGCCAGCTGGATGGCTTTCACCTCTGCAAACTGGCTCAACTCACCTTCTCCTTCAGCGGCTTCAGCAACTCGTCCTGTAAGACTCCACACAGCAGCCTTCCTCCTTCGATATTTTCCCACAATGCGACAGGAGCCATCTGTGAACAGGGCATATTGCTTTTCATTTGCTGGTAGTTTATTATATTGTGGAGCCTCTTCAGCATGTGTCATCTCCTCTCCTCTGGAGATATTCTGAAGTCTTTGCCTTCTGGCCAGTCCATGATTGCTTCCAGAATTCCTGGGCGACTGGGGTTTCCCATTCAGGCCCGCTGTGTGATCAGTGCGACCCACTTCCTCCACGTAGCAGCAGTGGCATGATGTGTAGAGGGGACCCTCTCTTTGAACATCCAGCCCAGGACCAGCAGTCGTGGTGCTAGGAGGAGCTGTGCTTCAGTGCTGACCACTTCTGAAGCAGCTCGAACACCTTCATATGCTGCCAGAATCTCTTTTTCAGTGGGAGTATAGTGGGCTCCAAAACCCCAGGGGTCGACCTCGAGTCTCCCCTGGTGCTTTCTGCCAGAGACTCCAGATTGGGCCATTCTCCCTGGCTGTGGTGTTGAGCACATTTTTAACATTTAGTCCTGCCTGGACTGGCCCAAAGGCTACTTCATGAACTGTTTCTTGTTTAATTTGTTCAAAGGCTATTCGTTGCTCAGGGCCCCATTCAAAATCATTCTTCTTCCGGGTCACGTGATAGAGAGGGCTTACAATCAGACTGTGATTTGGGATATGCATCCTCCAAAACCCCACAATGCCTGAGAAGGCTTATGTTTCCTTCTTGCTCTTTGTTGGAGACATAGCTGCTATTTTGCTGATCACATCCATTGGGATCTGACGACATCCATCTTGCCATTTTATTCCTAAAAACCGGATCTCCTGTGTAGGTCCCTTGTGCTTACTTTGTGTTATGGCAAAACTGGATTTCAGAAGGATTTGTTTTATTTATGTCCCTTTCTCAAAAACTTCTTCTGCAATATCGCCCCACATGATGATGTCATCCATGTATTTTAAATGTTCCAGAGTTTCACCCTGTTCCAGTGCAGTCTGGATTAGTCCATGGCAAATGGTGGGACTGTGTTTCCACCCCTGGGGCAGTCGATTCCAGGTGTACTGGATGCCCCTCCAGGTGAAAGCAAACTGTGGCCTGCACTCTGCTGCCAAAAGAATTGAAAAATACACATTGCAATGTCAATGGTGGCATAGTACTTGGCTGCCTTGGACTCCAGTTCATATCAGAGCTCTAGCATGTCTGGTACAGCAGCACTCAGTGGTGGCATCACTTCATTCAGGCCACAGTATTCTACTGTTAACCTCCACCCTCCATCAGACTTTCACACTGGCCATATGGGGCTATTAAAAGGTGAGCAAGTCTTGCTGATCACTCCTTGGATCTCCATTTGACGAATCAGCTCATGGATGGGAGCCAGGGAGTCTCAGTTTGTATGATATTGCCACCAATGCACCATCCTGGTAGTGATTAGCACCTGCTGTTCTTCGAATCGCAGTGATCCCACAACGATGGGATCTTCTGAGAGGCCAGGCAGGGTAGATAGCTGTTTGATCTTCTTTGTGTTTACAGTGGCCACACCAAACGCCCATCGGTACCCCTTTGGGTCCTTGAAGTACCCTCTCCTGAGGCAGTCTATGCCAAGGATACAAGGGGCCTCTGGGCTGGTCACAGTGGGGTGCTTCTGCCACTTGTCCCTT
This sequence comes from Opisthocomus hoazin, assembly GCF_030867145.1. Taxonomy (NCBI): domain Eukaryota; kingdom Metazoa; phylum Chordata; class Aves; order Opisthocomiformes; family Opisthocomidae; genus Opisthocomus; species Opisthocomus hoazin. Next base: position 37,752,800 of record NC_134453.1, on the reverse strand, counting down.
GCTAAGCTCACCTCAGCCTCCAGTACAGACAAGTTTTAGCATCCCCCTGTCACTCCAGAGATCCAGATGGGTTCTGTGCCCCCGTACCCTGGTGGCACCAGCGTACACTGTGCACCAGTGTCTACCAAAGCCTTATACTTCTGTAGGTCTGATGTGCCAGGCCATCGAATCCACACAGTCCAGTATACCCGGTCATCCCTTTCCTCATCCTGGCTGAAGGCAGGGACCCTCTCTTCCTGTTCCTGGTCCGAGTATTCACTGTCTGACCCTTGCAGTGCCAGACCAGAAGTCCCCTCACCAGGATCAAGGGAGGTGATCTCAGTCCTTCTTCTGTGTCTGGGAGATTGCCGATGGCCTTCTTGTGTCTCAGCAGCAACTACACTGACAGCCTTCTCAGGTGGCCCCTTCTTAACAGCTGTCTTCCCTCTCAGTTCATGTACATGGGCTTCCAGCTTAAAGGTGGGTTCACCATCCCACTTCCTCATGTCCTCCCCCTGGTCACGCAGGAAGAACCAGAGTGCACCACGTGGCATGTGCCTGGGGCTCCCTTTCCCTCTGACCAGGGCAGAAGAGGACCGATTTCTTGGGGTGTCCCTGACACCCAAGGCACTGGCCCGTAGGGATGAGGTGGTACAGAGATTTTCCTCAAAGTTTTGGAGCCAAGAAGACACTCTCTCCACAGTCAGTGTATCCATATCCGGGCAACACATTGCTGCCAAGCTGTTAGAATATGATGCTGGGGCACTTAGAATCACCTTCCTCCACATGGCCCATGTGCACAGGACATCCTCTGGATCTTTGGAGACCTCCTCATCATCATCAAGATCACTGTAGATGACTTCCAGCACCGCTAATTCTCTCAGGTACTGGATGCCTTCATCTGCAGTAGTCCACTTTCCTGGGGAGTTCGCAAGATCTTCCTTGAATGGGTATCTTGCCCTCACACTTGAGAGGAGCCGTCTCCAGAGACTGCAAATTGCTGCCTCTTTTCCAATTTCTCTCTCAGTTCCCCAGTTTCTAGCAAGGGAACCCAGCTGCTGAGCTTCCTTACCTTCCAATTGCTGACTGTCGGCCCAGTTATCCCAGCATCGGAGCAGCCAGGCAGCAATCTGCTCACCTGACTGGCGGCTATAATATTTCCGCACGTCTCGAAGTTCTGATGAGGTCAGGGACCGGGTAGTTTCCGCTTCCAGTCTCTCACTCCTTCCTCCACTTCCCTTGTCGAAGAATCGGCCTCTTCATCACACCTTTCCCTTTCTTCCTTCTCTCTTACTAATTGACAATACGGACTTGCTGTTCTCCTTGTCCACTGTTTCTTCTTCACTAGTGGGGCAATTACTGTAGTTGTTGTTGTCTGGGTCCCTGCCTCAACTATTGACGTGCGGAAAGCAGACTTCACAATCTGTAAGATTGTAAAGTAGGTATGTTTATTCGGTGCCGGGCAGCACAGGGGGTAGTCCCACCAAAGTCGTGCATGCCGAGCAGCAACTTGTCTCTAATTTATACAATCACATATTACATATACATTAGATTTCCCAATATGCCTATACATATGCATCTATCCTAATTTCATATTAAAATCAGTTCCGAGAAATAATTTCCATATTATAATTAGTTCCAAGAAGTAATTTCCATAGACTCCTCCCAGCTGTGCTTGCACAGTGCCTCCTAGTGGTGGTCGTCGGGGGTCCCAAGATGAAGGCCCATCCTCTTCATCACGGTGTCCGCTGATTGACCTCTGTTTCTGTGCAAACTCAGTTCTCTTCTGGATCCCATCCATACAGCAGGGTCGGTCTTGACCGGTTCTAGGCGACTCCCAGCCCCTATCAGGAACTAACCCCTTTGTATGGAGATGCAAGACTCTCTGCTTCAGTTAATTTAGACAATAGATAGGCACTATCAGTTTTTTAAATGCACAGCAACTATTAGGTAGTGCCACTTCTATTAAAAAGCTTTTTGACCCCATCCTTCAGTCCCCCCTTTTCAAAAAAGTTAGTAAATTCTTTTACTACTCTTAATTCTATTATAGTACATCATTATTTAGCATCTTTCCAAAATAATTATTGGACTCCAGCTTTCATCATAATTGGTTCCTTTTCCATTCACTATAAGAATTTCCCGTACTCTTGCAACACCAAAGGTTACAGCTCTTGAGCTTTAGCCGTCCTGGTCGGGAATGCTTCTGGCCAACCTGAAAAGGTAACAGTTAATAATAGATATCAGTACTCCCCTTTTCTTGGGAGTTCCCTGAAATCAATTTGCCATTGTTGCCTATTACTTTTTCCAATTTGACCCATTTCTGGTTTAGGATTATTTTTCGGATTAGTCTGGAGGCAAAGATCGCACTGCTGAGTCACCTGTCTCACCATGGTGTATAAATTTCTGGCCACAATCTTTCAAATTAAATGTTTCTACAGAGCCTATATGTCCCCCAATGCATTTTCCAGCCCCTATCAGGAACTAACCCCTTTGTATGGAGATGCAAGACTCTGCTTCAGTTACTTTAGACAATAGATAAGCACTATCAGTTTTTTAAATGCACAGCGACTATTAGGTAATGTCAGGAGCAGGGACATCTTCCACTAAACCAGGTTGCTCAGGGCTCCATCCAACCTGGCCTTGAACACTTCCAGGGAGGGGACAGCCACAGCTTCTCTGGGCAACCTGTTCCAGCATTTCACCACCCTCATGGTGAAGAACTTCTTCCTAATATCTAATCTGCCCTCTTTTAGTTTAGAGCCGTTCCCCCCTTGTCCTATCACTACACACCCTTGTGAAAAGTCCCTCTCCATCCTTCCTGTAGGCCCCCTTCAGGTACTGGAAGGCTGCTATAAGGTCACCCCGGAGCCTTCTCTTCTCCAGGCTGAACAGCCCCAGCTCCCTCAGCCTGTCCTCGTAGGAGAGGTACTCCAGCCCTCTGATCATCTTCGTGGCCCTCCTCTGGACCTGCTCCGACACATGCATGTCCTTCCTATGTTGGGGGCTCCAGAGATGGATGCAGTACTTCAGGTGAGGTCTCACGAGAGCGGAGTAAAGGGGCAGAATCACCTCCCTCGACCTGCTGGCCACGCTTCTCTTGATGCAGCCCAGGATACGGTTGGCCTTCTGGGCTGCAAGCGCACATTGCCGGCTCATGTTGAGCTTCTCATCCACCGGTACCCCCAAGTCCTTCTCCTCAGGGCTGCTCTCGAGCCACTCTCCGCCCAGCCTGTACCTGTGTTTGGGAGTGCCCTGACCCACGTGCAGGACCCTGCACTTGGCCTTGTTGAACTTCATGCGGTTCACGCAGGCCCACCTCTCCAGCCTGTCAAGGTCCCTCTGAATGTCACCCCTTCCCTCCAGCATGTCAACTACACCATACAGCTTGGTGTCGTTGGCAAACTTGCTGAGGGTGCACTCAGTCCCACTGTCCATGTCTCCGACAAAGATATTGAACAGCACCAGCCCCACTACCGACCCCTGAGGCACACCCCTCGTCACTGGTCTCCACCTGGACATCGAGCCATTGACTGCAACTCTTTGAGTGCGTCCATCGAGCCAGTTCCTTATCCGACGAGTGGTCCATCTGTCAACTCCATGTCCTTCCAATTTAGAGACAAGGACGTCATGCGGGACAGTGTCGAATGCCTTGCACAACTCCAGGTAGGCGATGTCAGTTGCCCGCCCTTTGTCCACCAACGCTGTAACCCCATCATAGAAGGCTACCAAGTTGGTCAGGCATGATTTGCCCTTGGTGAAGCCATGTTGGCTGTCCCCAGTCACCTCTTTGTTATCCATGTGCCTTAGCATGGTTTCAAGGAGGATCTGCTCCATCATCTTGCTAGGCACAGAGGTGAGACTGACTGGCCTGTAGTTCCCCGAGTCTTCCTTTTTTCCCTTTTTAAAAATGGGGGTGATGTTGCCCTTTCTCCAGTCAGTAGGGACCTCCCCAGACTGCCACGACCTCTCAGATATGATGGAGAGCTGTTTGGCAAAGAGAGTACTAAACTGTGGCTCGATAGGCGCAGGCCAGACCCCAGTACACTGCCAGAATCTGCTGGTTTTCATTGGGGTAGGCAAGGCACCCTTCTATCAGGTGGCATGTCAGTTTGCCAGGGTTGCTTGCCTGTTCAGGTGTGAAGTCCCAGGCTGTGGGAGGTGATAACCATCCTAGGAACCTGCCCAAATCCTTCCACACACCCTGCCACCCAGGGACCGGCCACCTCAGGGCACATTTCAGAATCACCTCACCCAAAAGTTGTCTTCTCTTACACCAGGACGAGACCACATTCCACAAAACCCATAATATGCCAGCAGCGTTAATTAGTAGTATTAAACAGCTCACCTAAGGGTGAACAAGGACCTCGGGAGCCTTCCTAATAAAACCATCCACAGAAATCCCGGATAGGGAGAGGGAGATGTATTCCCTCATCCTCTCTACAAGATAGTTCCCCCAGTACAGCAAGACTGTCAACACCAGGACAAAGCACAGAGCCATTGTTTGTACTTACATGCTCCCGAGTTCCTTCATTCAGATAGTGAAGAGATATTCCAGTAGCAGGTAAAGCTCAAAATGCAACTCATCAAAATTTATACAAGGAATAATGTACAAAATGTTTAATAATGAAAATAAATACTATTGGAAAAGGTTACACTAGAATATGGTGAATACTTATCACTTGAAGTATAGATCAGATATCTTTCTGAAAGACCTGCTCTAGTACAGTAATACTTCATGAGATTGATGAAATATTTAGTGGTGAATTTTAGCGGTAATGAACACTTCTTTACCTGCATTATTCAAAAAATAAGACAAACAGATCATAATAATCATTTAGACCTTTTTAAAATCTATGGATCTGTGACCACGGATATATTGTCTTCAGTGGCAGTATTGGTGACATATATTCACATATATTCCTTGTCACTTTAAAAGGGGTAAGGGAGTCCCATAAGCGGCAAAAGGAGAGCCCTCCAGTTGAGTCACGAGGTTCAGAGCAGACCCCCTTGCATTCTAAACTCTCTCTCAGAGGAGAGTCTAGGTGTGGCTGGATCTACTCCTAGTCCCAGACTTGGTCAACGGTTTATGTCTAAAGGGTTAAGTGTGGAGCCACTTCTCAGATTCAACTTGCCTGTCAGAGCCCCTTCAAGGACTTTCACTGAAACAGTTTTGCAAAGTTGAAACAATAGGTAATTTATTCAAGTGACAGGTATCATAGATTCGGGATTGCCATTGATAAATGCACTGTCTACAAAAGTTGAGCTCAAAGCGCTTTAGTTAACAATGTGTTCCCGGGGATACATCTGACAAAGTCAGAGGCGCAACTCTTACCAAAAAGGCGTCCCTTCTTGGGAGGGGGAAGAGAGGTTCAGGCCCCTCGATCCATCCATCAGGTAAAGTTCTCGCTTGGCTCCTCCTCCCAGAGTGTTTTTCAAGTGCCAAAATTTATATGTTTGGAAATCTTTTGGTGAGGTGGGACTAAGTCAATTATTATGTGTCGATTGGCTCTTGGCATGGAATGTCGTGTCATCAGAAGCGGGACTCAGCAGTTTGACATGCCTTCGGAGCAGGCATCTTGGTATGTGCTTCCGGGGGCCATCTGTTCTTTATCCAAAGCAATCTCTGGCTGGGTGGCCTCTGCTGTGCCCCACAGATCACTTGTTTTACATTAATTAGCTATCCCCCCTTACTTCTGTCTGATAAGGTAAGCACCAGTTAATTGCTCCCTTTGTTAACTCTTTGGCTCTTGACGCCTGAGTCCGAGCATGTCTTTCGTTTGGCATTGACAAGTCCAGCAAGGCCACCGATTACATTCCTCAGTGCCTTGTTCCCTCAGTTTGTAGTGCTATGCAGTTGCCAAAGCACGGAAGTGTTTCTTTATACATATACACACTCACACATATACATATAAAACTTCTTAATTTATAATTTTAAAGTATTGGTTCTTTGAACAGGCCAGAAAAACTTGTCTCAGTGAAGTGAGAGGGTAATGTAGTAGCTGGAACAAGCAGCAGGAGGCAGGACTTCAAGTCCTGTAGTACTACTGTAGACAACGTATTGTCAAACAGAGGTATAAGATTCAGAGTTATGATTCAAACTATGTATCATGTTATAATATCATGTTTAGATGGGAGAGTCTATGGTTTCAGTATATAGTAAGTTGATCTTAGTGTGATGAAATCTTAACCTTTTAATTTTTAGCATACTGTATCCTTTTAAATTTGACCTTTTCTGTCTTATTTAATAGTTTGACCTAATAGTATTTTCCACTGAAGCAAGAAAAAATCTGGATTTAAATATTATTTTTGTAGTATTGAAGTATATTTTCTTACATACTGATCAGATACTTGTATACTTTTATAAGAAGGCTTATATTTCTAATATTAGACAGTGGTAAGAAAGACTTCCTTTTTCATTGAGAATTCCTACAGTAAAAATGCTATTTGATTAGCTTATAAAAAGGGGAAAGCAAGTAGTATTTATGCACTAATTGAAATATAATCTGAAATATTTTCCAATTTTGTGCTGTATATTGAGTGAGCTCATTTTAGTAGTGTAATTTACCAGCATAAACACTTTGGATAATAGTGTCAGAATTAAAGAAGGATAGGGAAGGCTTATTTACAAACTGTCTACAGGGGGAATAATTGGTTTTAAATGTGCAGATGGTTTTCCATTGCTTTTGTGTTTTTTCCATTTAATGTGGCTAATTATGTGCCTTCTTTTACTTTATATCCCATTGTCTCTATCACTTTCAATGTTCTTGCTATTCTAGCTCTGCAGCTAAATTACAATTAGATTGTAATATTATTTTTAATGCTGTCATAGAATTAATCAAAAGATGTATTAATATGGGGAAGAATGAGAATGGATATGGTTGTCTTTACACATTTGTATTAGGAGTAATACTACAGTATAATTAGTGCTATATAATAGTTTTTCTTTTAAAACTATTCTGAACCCATCTGATTTTTTTTTTCTTTTTTTAAGGATGGATCTTGCTGTCTGTGTAAACCTCCAATTTTCGTTTACTTTGAGAGCTCTGGATATTCAAAGAATGTTCTGACAGGGTGTAGGGGTGATGTCCTGTCCAATGAAAGTAATGGCAGCAAACCTACTGAATGACTGAGATTTTACTCCATGGTTGCAGAGAGCAGAAATTTTGTTTCTAATTCACATTCAGAGTGTGCTCAGGTCTTTCTCAAATACTTAAAGGAAGAAATGTTGAGGCCTTTCTTAGGATTTTATTCCAGGATTTTTTTTTTTTTTGCTTTTATTGAAAACATTGATTGTTCAGTCATTTTTACTGTTTGCAATGTAGCTTACTGGTAAATTCACTTCTTTTATTTCATGAGCAGAGAGGAAGGTAAATTGGACTTTGAAAGTGAGATCCTGCAGTATATATGCAAGCAAAATGCCTCCCTGACTTCACTGGGGAGGTTTGCCTTCATGAGGACTTCAGGATGAGGCCTTTAAATAGAAAATATCCCTTAGTTGAGACTGAACTAGACATTTCTGTTGAACTTAAGGCAATCTATCAGAATTTTTCTGATCAGCCTTTTTTACTGTCTTGTCTTGAGTGATTTTTTAATAACATCTATTATCAGATTGAAATGGCGATTGAGACACTGCAAAAGTCTGATGGTCTTTCCACTCACAGAAGCTCTCTTCTCAACAGCCATGTAAGTTGTCTCTTCTATCATGAAAGCTAATCTCTTGCTTGTTCTGCGTGCTTAGCCTGCATCTAAATGTTTGTTTTAATTTATTGCTACTTTTTGCTTTTAGTCTTTCCATTTTAATTGCTTGTAATCTACATCTTCTGTCACTGTATGTTATCAGGTTAAGTGTCATGACATACTGTAGAGTGCATTTCTTTTCTAGGTTCTATATTGTGTTAACACAGTTTAACGTATTTGCCTGTTCTGCAGGTCCTAAAATAAATGTAAAAATAATAAAAAAATAATTCTTAAGTAGTCTGTGTTTGACATTTTAAAATAATTTTGTACAATTTGTGTACCCAATATAATAATTTAGTAGCAGGTGAAGGGGGAAAGAAGCAGCACACACTTTGAATAAAATGTATTCTTTAGATTTCTTTTAAAATATTTCTATTATTCTGAATAAGTTTATTACAAGATAAGAATTCTGAAGATCCATTTATGAGATGATAGAAAAAATTAAAATAATGTGTTAGTGTCTAATGTTTTATTCTTCTGCATCTTGCTTTGTTCTGTCTTTGCAAATCCTGTAGTTATGAATTTTCCATAAGAGAAAGCTGAAGATGTTTGGATAAAAAGATGGTTGCAAATATAGTGATAAAGCCATTAAATACAACTTTTAGGTGAAAGATAAAGGCTCAAAGTTTAATCTTCAGTATGTTTTTAAACAGTGCTAGTCTTTCTTGAAATGTTATGTGAACAACTTTTTTTCTTCAGTTGGTATAAATAGTTTTGTATTTTTTAATACTGCAAAACTTCTATACATACTGCATCCTTTTTGCTTTTCAGCCTTACTAACCAACATAAACTTACATGTTTTTTAATATTATTGTATTCCTTTAACACAGAAATGTAAATATTGAGCATGATATGGATGTATGAGTATATTGGGTAGAGACTATACACTTATTTTTATTTGTTGACATTCCCTCCCCCAAGATGGTGGTAATATGGAGGTGAAAACCAAAATTGTTTTGTCAAAGTTTATCATCATGGTAGAAAAAGACAGCAGGAGCCAGTACAATTATTTCTTGGAAGAGAATTTACTTTTCTTAGGAAATGCTAAAATTGAGTGAGGGAAACTGAATTCTGTAAAATGTGAATAAGGACTTTTAGATTATTTTGGGTGTTTTTAAAATAATTGTTATGACAACCTAGAAATATGCCAAAATTATTTTAATATCATAATTAAATGGATGATAAGGAATTTTTTTTTGCAAAATGGCAAAAATCTATCTTAAAACTTACATATACAAAGAATTGATTAGTCTGCCTTGAGTCTGACAAGGACGTCCAGAATCTTCACGCTGAAAACAATAAGAGTTAAAGGACAAGCTTTTCTACATCAGAAAACTGTATTCCCCTATTTCCTTTGTCATGCATTAGTTAAAAGATCATGGAACAGATCCTCCTGGAAGATATGTCAAACCATATGAAAGACAGGGAGATGATTAGAGACAGCCAGCATGGCTTCACCAAGGGCAAATTGTGCCTGAGTAGTCTAGTGGCCTACAACGATGGGGTGACTGCACTGGTGAACAAGGGAAGTGCTACCGATGTCATCTACCTGGACTTCTGTAAGGCCTTTGACATGGTCCCCCACAATATTCTGGCCACTAAGTTGGAGAGAGATGGGTTTGATGGATGGACTGTTAGGTGGATGAGGAATTATTTGGATGGTCACATCCAGAGGGTAGTGGACAATGGCTCAATGTCCAAAAGTAATGAGTGGTGTCCCTCAGGGGTCTGTATTGGGACCAATACTTTTTAATATCTTCATCGATGACATAGACAGTAGGATAGAGTGGGTCCGAGGAGGGCCACATAAATGATCAGAGGGCTGGAACACCTCACCTATGAAGAAAGCCTGAGAGAGTTGAGGTTGTTCAGCCTGGAGAACAGAAGGCTCCGGGAAGACCTTATTGGAGACTTTCAATATTTAAAGGGGGCTTATAAGATGGGGAAAACTTTTTAGCAGGGCCTGTAGTGACAGGACAAGGAGCAGCAGTTTTAAACTGAAGTAGAGAGTAGATTTGGATTGGACATAAGGAAGAAAGATCTTTACGATGAGGGTGGTGAGACACTGGAACATGTTGCCCCAAGAAGTTGTAGACGCCCCATCACTGGAAGTGTTCAAGGTCAGGTTGGAATGGGCTTTAAGAAACCTGGTGTAGTGGAAGGTGTCCCTGCCCATGGCAGAGGGGTTGGAGAAGATGATCTTTAACAGTCCCTTCCAACCCAAACCATTCTGAAAATATCTTCCTAATAATGAGATTTGCACCTGTCTGTTATGGTAGTCTTATCCTGATGTTTCTTAACTGTTTTGAGGTGTTTTCAAAACTACTGAAAGACAAATAGAGGGATGTATTGTTGATTCTGTGAAAAAAAGACCTCTGTGCATCTTGCTGTAATAATTGTTCTTTCCTACCCTCAGTCATTTTGGAAGAAATTAATGGAACCCAGATCAAACTTACTGGATATTTCCCTATTTTTAAAACCTTTATTGAATTATGACTCAAATAAGGACAGTAAATATGGTTTTAGTCCTGTCTTCTACCTTAAGCTGGCATTTTGTTGCCCAAGTTAATACTTGTTCATATTAATGATTTTTTCGTTTTTCTCTATTTTATTTCCTTTCCTGTTTTCTCTCTGCATACAACTGACTTAACTAATTTATAATCTAATGTTTTCTAAATACTGAAGTTTCACTGGAGTTGGAATCAATTTATCTGTTCTGTGCAAACCATTTCATACCATTCCAATGTTGTTAATATTATAAATCAACAGGTCAGAAATAAAAGTCTAGACATTTCAATTTTAGAATTAGATTTCTGCAAATACAAAAATATATTTAAGTTTGTTTGCAGTAACTTCATCATGTCTGCAGATTATTTACCTTTTTACATGGTATTCAACTGTTGGCACTCTTCTTTCCAGGCTGTAACCTACCAAGTAACCACTTCAAGTTTTTGTTATTGAAATATCTTCACCCTAGAGCAAAAATCCTTATTTTGTACTTATCTTGGGTTTTGCTTTCCCATTGTTGGCTAATGCCAAGCTGTGGTTGAAAGAATATCTGTCAAATACAGATCATTAGGAAAATGCACTTAAATGAATCCTAATAAATTATAATTCATCTGGAAAAAAAGTCTAATGCTATGTTTAGAAATTAATTGGGAAATAATTTTGTTTGTCAATAATTTTTTTCTTTGTGAGGTAAAACAGAAATAGCCCATATTCCAAAATGTAATTAGTATGGATTGAATGGAAAGCTTGTATGGCATAATTAAGATATACTTAGGTGATTAGCGAAATGGTTTTGTTAATACACTCAGGTAAAGGTAAAAGTTTACAATAATATTTTTCCTAGGCTTTTTTTCTGAATTGTAAATGCTCACGATAAATTACATTTGTGAATGTTAAGATGTTTTTAATAAATGTTTATATCTACAAGTTGATAAAAGGATGATGAAATGCGCTTTTTTGTTATGTTTAATTAAAGTGCAAAATTATCTGCATCCATCTTGGAACCAGTTAGATCTTGCTTCTCCTGCATCTTTACATAGAGCTCTTGTTTAGAAACCTAAGCATGATAGTTCTGGTGATGTTTTCTGTGAGAAAGTAAACATGAAGATGGTCTTTGAAAGGTCTGGAGTAAATGTTTTCCTAATCATTTTTTTTTGTATGTGTTTTTCATGTATTGTGCTTGGTAAATTGCTCACAACTGACTTAAACAGAACTGTATGTCCAATATATTCATTATAATCTAAATTTTACTATTAGTTCTGCAATAAAGAAGGGTCAGAGCAGAAACATTTCATGAGTAATGGCCATTAAAATATTGATATTTGTGTTATTTAAAAGGCAAGTTATATTGAAATTGGTAGAACAGAATTTGTTCAGTGATCTATTAGTAAATAACCCTGCAGAGTAGCATATTAAATGTCACATAAACTTTGTATTTCTTTTACTATACTTTAAACACATATCTTGGTCGTATTCATTTCTTTGGTGGAGTAAATTGAAATGTATTATACAACTGTGTGAGGCTCCAGCATATTGAAATAAAATTCTGTTCCAAATGCCAAAAACAAATCCACAGATTGGGGATTTACTGGATGCTCAAACTAAGCCCAGAGTTTTGGTAAGATTTGTGAACCTGGAAAATTTGGATGTTCATGCTGATTCATTTTGGTATAATTACTTTCTTAAGTAATTAAGTAGTAAATGCAAGCAGATAACAAAGTTTTGGAATTATTCAAGCTGAAATTAAAGGGAAATTCCAAGGATATGAAACCATGGAGGGAAGGGGGTATAAGCTAGGTAAAATGTTCACTTCCACATAAAACTGAAACCACAGAACTTACATATGACCACTATAAAAATATTTCCATTGTATTCTATTGTTCTCCTATCCTGTTAAATGTCATTAAACTGACCATTTTACTTAGGCTTTGTGTGTATGTTAGTTACTAGTTCTTCTATACAAAGGTACAATGATGTATTAGAAACTGTTAGCCTACATGCTTCCAAAATTGCTCACCAAAATTCTACGTTAAATATCAAAATTCTATGTTAAATTACATGGAAAAGTAATGGAGAAGTCAAAGGCAAACAGACTACAACAAAAAGGGATTGGGCCCATAGTATTTTGTAGATGTGACAGTTATTTTTCATGTTATCCAGACTGCTTGTTACTTTGTATTTAATATCTTCTTCTTTGAATTTAGAAGAAAATAAACCCTATTCAGTTAAATGAAGTACTGGGGTTTTTCCATTTGTATTTTTTTCATTTCAGGTGAAGAAAAATAGTATAAGATTCCAGAATTAAAAATATATTAACTTACTACTTTTAATTTTTTTCTGCAATTAATATAAATTATATAGATTATTTTATTTCCTTGGAGTTCCAACAATTTTTCTCCAAAGCACAAATAACTTAATAAAATGTTAATGTATTGCACTGAATCTGAAATAGTTTTAGAAGTGGAGCTGTCTGAGGTCACAAATGCAATGAGTTTTGTTATTTCCTTGTAATTCTAAAAGATACTAAGGCATCATGGAATATCTAGCATTGAAAGAGATTTAAAGAGATTATAGTTGCTTGAAGAACAAAGTCACCATATTAAACGTGACTTAAGAGTGATCTAAAAAATATCAGAGGTCTGTGTTGTACAATTAAGATTTTTTTTTAGTACAGTAATACTGAATTTGCATATGTTCACTCTTTCATATTTGGTATAGCTCCAATGGCTTTTAGACAACTATGAAACTGCAGAAGGAGTGAGTCTCCCCAGAAGTACCCTTTACAACCATTACTTACGTCATTGTCAAGAGCACAAATTAGATCCAGTCAATGCTGCCTCCTTTGGAAAACTCATAAGGTCAATCTTCATGGGATTACGGACCAGAAGACTGGGAACCAGGTTTGTGTTAATAAAATCTTAAAGTATAATAGAAAATATCAATAATAATTGTGAATGTGAAGCTTGTATGTTAAAAACAAGCAAGCAAACAAACAAATAAATAATATTTAAAATCTTACTGTTAAGGGAGTTGCCAAATCCAGTGGACTTCAGGACCCAGGGGACTCCTGGTCTGCTATAGCAGATCTTAAGACCCAGATATCTTCCATTTCATTCCAATGGATGCAGCTACTGAATTTGCAGGTCCAGCTAGTAGTGAGACTGAGCATGTGTTCCAAAGATGCAGATAAACACACACAACACTAATACAGCTAACCACACAAGCTAACTCAGAGCAATGCTTTTACCAGCACCCACATAGACACCAGTAGCACTAACACAAACATGAATGGAGGTAGACCAATTCTGCTCTTCCTCTCCAGCTGATGAGGATTGAAGTTGACTAGTGAAACATACATAAACCCTCATTCACTCACAAGCACACCCCATTTATGGAATTATTTTATTCACCATGACTGCATAAGTCATTTATTTGGTTTTTACTTCCCTTATTCTGTTTAAATGAAGTCCAACAGTAAAGTGCTGGAAAATAAGTGAACTGATTTCCAGAAGCTGGTGGAGTTATACCAGTTTTATACTACAGTGAGAGGAAAATGAAGCCTAACTTTTATGAACTGTTTTCCAGTCAAGGCAAATTGTGAAGTGTGTATGATGCATATGCATAAAACTAACATTATTTTTGTTCTTTCATCAAGGGGGAACTCCAAATACCATTATTATGGGATTCGTGTCAAACCAGATTCTCCACTTAATCGGCTGCAAGAGGACATGCAGTATATGGCTATGAGACAGCAACCCATGCAGCAGAAACAGAGGTATGGTGTTAAAAGAAACTACTTTTTCATATTTCTAGTTCCTGGAGACTTAACTGTCCTCATTTCTGTGGCAGAGTTGAAACTCTAATTGGAATTGTTTATCTTCTCTTGTGAAAAATAAAGGTTTGTCAGATCTGCAGTTGATATCACTGGAGTCTGATATCGGTACAAATGAGAGAGCACACACCTAAAAACATATAAATTTAAAAAAAGTAATAATAAAGGTAAAATATGATGCTATTCTTCTGAACAGACATTTCACAGAATCAGGGAATGACAGAACGGTAGGAGTTGGAAGGGACCTCTGTGGGTCATCTACTCCAACCCCCCTGCTGAAGCAGGGTCACCTAGAGCAGGCTGCACAGGACCTCGTCCAGGCGGGTCTTGAATATCTCCAGAGAAGGAGACTCCACAACCTCCCTGGGCAGCCTGTTCCAGTGCTCCATCAACCTCAGAGGGAAGAAGTTCTTCCTCATGTTCAGACGGAACTTCCTATGCTTCACTTTGTGCCCGTTGCCCCTTGTCCTGTTGCTGGGCACCACTGAAAAGAGTTTGGCCCCATCCTCCTGACACCCCCCCTTCAGATATTTGTAAGCATTTATTAGGTCCCCTCTCAGCCTTCTCTTCTTCAGACTGAACAAGCCCAGCTCCCTAAGCCTCTCCTCATAGGAGAGAGGCTCCAGTCCCCTGATCACCTTCGTTGCCCTCCACTGGACTCTCTCCAGTAGCTCCTCATCTTTCTTGAACTGGGGAGCCCAGAACTGGACACAGTACTCCAGATGGGGCCTCACCAGGGCAGAGTAGAGGGGGAGGAGAACCTCCCTCGTCCTGCTGGCCGCACTCCTCTTAATGCATCCCAGGATCCCATTGGCCTTCTTGGCAGCCAGGGCACACTGCTGGCTCACGGTCAACTTGTTGTCCACCAGGACACCCAGGTCCCTCTCCACAGAGCTGCTCTCCAGCAGGTCCACCCCAAGCCTGTACTGATGCACGGGGCTGTTCCTCCCCAGGTGCAGGACCCTGCACTTGCCCTTGTTGAACCTCATCAGGTTCCTCTCTGCCCAACTTTCCAGCCTGTCCAGGTCTCGCTGGAGGGCAGCACAGCCTGCTAGTGTATCCACCACTCCTCCCAGTTTTGTGTCATCAGCAAACTTGTTGAGGGTACACTCTGTCCCTTCATCCAGGTCATTGATGAAGAAGTTGAACAAGACTGGGCCGAGTACTGACCCCTGGGGGACACCACTAGTTACCGGCCTCCAACTAGACTCAGCACTGCTGATGACATCCCTCTGAGTTCTGGCATTCAGCCAGTTCTCCATCCACCTCACTGCCCACTCATCCAGCCCAAATTTCCTTCACTGGAGTGACACTGGCTTTCCTCTAGTCCTTGGGCACCTCTCCTGTCCTCCAGGGCCTTTCAAAGATGATGGAGAGTGGCTCAGCAATGACACCTGCCAGCTCCCTCAGCACTCGTGGGTGCATCCCATCTGCATCAGCAACCCAGCATCAACAGATGAGGAGAAGGCTGAGGTATTCCACAACTTTTTTGCCTCAGTCTTCACTGGCAACCTCTCTCCTCACCCCTCCCGAGTCAAAAAATCGCAAGATGGAGACCAGAGGGGTAAAGTCCCTCCCACTGTAAGGGAAGACCAGGGTTTCGACCACCTGAGGAACCTGAACATACATAAGTCTATGGGACCTGACGAGATGCATCCCAGAGTTCTGAGGGAATTGGCTGATGGAGTTGCCAAGCCACTCTCCATGATATTTGAAAAGTCATGGCAGTCAGGTGAAGTCCCTGGTGACTGGAAGAAGGGAAACATTGTGCCCCTTTTTAAAAAGGGTAGGAAGGAAGACCCTGGGAACTACCGACCTGTCAGCCTCCCCTCTGTGCCTGGGAAGGTCATGGAACAGATCCTCCTAGAAGCTATGCTAAGGCACATGGAGGACAGGGAGGTGAATTCTCTTCTCTCTGAATTGAGAAGATATGCATTTGACGCCGGTGAAATGTGGTGTCCCTCAGAGGTCCATACTGGGGCTGTTTAATATTTTTATCAATGACTTAGTGAGATTGAGTGCACCCCCAGCAAGTTTGCAGATGACACCAAGCTGAGTGGTGCAGTTGACACACCAGAAGGAGGGGATGCCATCCAGAGGGACCTGGACAAGCTGGAGAGGTGGGCCTGTGTGAACCTCATGAGGTTCAACAAGGCCAAGTGCAAGGTCCTGCATCTGGGTCGGGGCAACCCCTGGTATCAATCCATGCTGGGGGATGAGGGGATTGAGAGCAGCCCTGCCGAGAAGGACTTGGGGGTTCTGGAGGATGAAAAGCTTGACACCAACCAGCAATGTGCACTCACTGCCCAGAAGGCCAACCATATCCTGGGCTGCATCAAGAGTAGTTTAGCCAGCAAGGTGAGGGAGCTGATTCTAACCCTCTGCCCTACTCTGGTGAGACCTCACCCGGAGTACTGCATCCAGCTCTGGAGCCCTCAGCACAAGAAGGACATGGAACTGTTGGAGTGGTTCCAGAGGAATATAGAGAGACTGAGTGTGCAGGGATGGTGTTAGGAAAGCCAAAGCCCACCTATGAAGGACAAGAAGATGATTGGGAGTTGTCAGCATGGATTTACAAAGGGAAAAATCATGCTTGACCAACCTAGTAGCCTTCCACAATGAGATGACTGGCTAAGTGGACAAGAGGAGAGCAATGGATATTGTCGATATTAACTTTAGCAAGGCTTTCAGCACTGTCTTCCTGTCAGGGAGCAGCAAAGGCTAGCTTCTCCCTGAGGGGTGGGGAGCTGGGAGTTGAGAACCTTTATACACACAACAGGGGCCTCGCCAGCCTGGTGCCCAATCCCACAGTATCCAAGTATGGCAAGTGGGGCAGACCTGGTGATGGTAGTGAGATTCAACCAAGAGTCCAAATCATCAGACAAATTTGTGGTGATGAGGCAGGTCCAAGGTCAAGCCAGAAAGCCAGTTCATGGATTGGGGTCCAGAGCAATGGGATCCATACCAGCCACAAGCATGGCTGTGGCTGAGCTAGAGATCAGTACTTCTACAATATAGGGATCTTATCAGTGTGTTTAAATACTTGATGGGAAGGAGTAAAAGACTGAGACGGACTCTTCTCAGAAGTGCCCAGAGACAGGACAATGGGCAATGGGCACAAACTGAAAAAACAGGAAATGTCATTTGGTTGGAAGGCACCTCTGGAGATTGTCTAGCCCACCCCCCGCCCCCAGCTCAAAGCAGTATCAGCTAGAGCAGGTTTCCCAAGACCATGTACAGTTGGGTTTTGAATATCTCTAAAGATGGAGACTCCACAACCTTCCTGGGCAAACTGTTTCAGTGTTTAACCACCCCTAGAGTAAAAAAAAAAAAAAGCATTTTCTTATGTTTAAGCGGAATTTTCTGTATTTCAGTTTGTGCCCATTTCCTTTTGTCCTTTCAATGGATACTAATGAAAATAGTGTGGCTCTGCTTTATTTATTCCATCCCACTGTTGTCCCAAAAGTGGGATCGTTTACCCGGTGTGCAGTACACCAATATATGCACAGAGCAGAGGTATTGTCTTTATTGCATATTTGTGCAGATATGGGTCCTAGGTGATAATTCCACAAAGCTAGCACACCGCTTAGCAGAGTCACAAGGACTATATACTCTTACAAAACCAAAGAAATTGCTCATTACATTCTCATTGGTTCATCACGTTATACACTCATCTTAAAGGTATATACCTTCTTTATTTAACTACACATGCTTGCAAGCTGGGGGGGAGTATAGTATTTCTGGTTCTGAATTGAGTCGGTGGTCACGATCTCCCCCTGCCGCCTTTACCTTTTCCCTAGTTACCCTCGATCTTTGTTAACTTCATACTTCTTCGACATTCGTCCAGCTTTCGGCACCTTCTGGGCAGGATGTTCCCCTTTTATCAGACTGTTAGCTCCTCTTCAAGGACATGATTGTTAGTAAGGCATGCATTGTTTCTACAAAGTAGTCAGGCCGAAATTAAACAACATTTTTTACATAAAGTACATTGGAGCAAGTGGTAGGATAATCCTGACTCCTAGCACCAGCTGATTAAGTTGGCTTTTTTGTTGTTGTTGTTAAAGTTCTTCCTAAACCCTAGAAACCCAAAGAACTGTTACTTTTATGTATTCAAGGCACTTTGGATTCTACTCCAAGAGCTGAAATGTTTGTGAAATAATACATTTTGTAGAAAGTAGTGGAACTATGTGAACATACTGATTTTGATTTTCAAATACTTATAAAAATTGATCTTCTGCCAGGAATTTTAATGAAAAAGTATAATGAGAATAGAGTTAAAAATTCTCACAAAATTAGGTTTTTGGATTGCAAATAGATCTATCAAGTAATGAGAAGTTTATCCATAATAGTTCAATGTTACCGTGATACTAGAGATTAAACTTTAGTCTTCTTAAGGTTGATTACAGTTGTGCTGTTGATTTCAGCAGGCCTGGGATTTCATCCCGGGACTTTACGGTAACCAAACATCATATAAAAGTCCTAGAGATTAAGATGATGACAGAAGTTTTTGTTTCCAAGTACTAAAATTCCTGAGGTTATCATACTTTATGATAATCAGACTGAGAGGCCTTCTCTGGAAAAGTATACTTCTTGTATATCCTATATCCTATGTTATTCTATAGTTAAATATATGTCTGGAATGACCAGAATCTTGGATGCTTGCTTCTTGTGGGAGCTTTCTCATAAACTAAAATCGATTCATTTAATAAGATCAAAATGAGAACATGGTCACAGCTGACTCAACTGCTTCTTAAGAGGAGCATTTTCAGAGTGGAATTTGTTGACATTTCTAAAGTTAATACAAAGCTTTACAATCTGTACACTTCAATTTCAGACTTGAGTGACAGTTCATACGCATTGCATTCTGCACCAAGGTTTCTCTAGTTTTATTCTGGCTACAAGGCTATTTCAGAAGGACAAAGCTTCCAAGTTCTTATCACTAAGAGCTGGGGCAGAATTAATTTTCAGTTGTGTTGGAGAAGCCAGGCAGAATCTACAGCCTGTCAGTGTGATGGTCTTAACATCTGACCATCCAAACCAGGATTCCTATTTATATCTTTTTTAATCCTTTATAAAAGCTTTTGTGACTTGACTGATGAAGAGTTTAAAGCAGAATAGAACAGCATATCATAGGTCAGTTGGAAGGGACCTAAAACAATCATCTAGTCCAACTGCCTGACCAATTCAGGCCTGACCAAAAGTTAAAGCATGTTGTTAAGGGCATTGTCCAAATGCCTCTTAAACACTGACAGGCATGGGACATGGACCACCTCTCTAGGAAGCCTGTTCCAGTGTTTGACCACTCTGTAAAGAAATGCTTCCTAATATCAAGTCTGAACCTCCCCTGGTTCAGCTATTCAGTTTGAGTCTAAGTAGCTGTTGTGGTTTAGCCCCAGCTGGCAACAAAGAACCACACCATAACACTCTTATGCCACCCCCTGCCCCCCCCCTCTGGGTGGGATGGGGAGGAGAATCAGAAGGAAAAGGCAAAACTCATGGGTTGGGATAAAACCGATTTAAAAGAATGGCAAAGGGAGAAGAAAATAACAACAATACTGATAAAAAGAATATACAGAGCGCAATGTTCTCACTGCCCAATGCTCAGCTTGCTCCTGAGTATCAAATTCCCTTCCTTCATCCAGCTCCCCACTTAAATACTGAGCACGGCATCACATGGTATAGAATATCCCGTTTCATTGGCTGGTTTGGGTCATCCCAACCAACTTCTTGTGAAAATTAACCCTATCCCAGATGAACCCAGGACAGTAGCCTTCTCGGGCCTTCTGACCTCATGAGAAGTTTGTTAAATTTTAAAATTATTTGAATTTCTTTGTCTCCAAACAAAGGCATGGCCCTTCTTAAGGTGATTAAACCTTACTTTTGAGCTACTGGATTCCTGGGAAGACAGGTCCTTTGGAAAGGGAAAGATTGTGTTTGTTTAGTGTATATGAGCTTTAGGTCTTAGTGGTACAGCTTTTAAACTAAATTCTACAAGAAATTGGTAGTTGTTCTGTGATATCAGCTTTAGGAATTTTATAATGCATTGCAAATGTTCTACTTTTCCTTACTACAATTATTCTGATGTTACTTTTTACTTGTGTGTGAACTAGCAAATCTGTATATTGTGACTGAGAAATCAGGCAGAACAGAGTATGATATTCACTTACAAAAAACTGAACATAAAGAATAAATTTGTATTTGATAATTTTGTAGGTACAAGCCTGTGCAGAAAGTGGATGGAGTTGCAGATGGTTTCACAGGAAGCGGTCAACAGACAGGCACATCTGCTGAACAAACGATAATTGCCCAAAGTCAACATCATCAACAGTTTTTAGGTATGAAAAGATGTTATACTGTTGTATAAAGAAAATAAACCCCATTATCACCATCATCGTCATGCAAATACAGTAATTCTTTTAGTTATGTTGCCTTATTTAAAACTCTCACTGATAACAGAACAAAAAGATACTCACTGAAGCTATATGTTCTATATTGTGAAACTTCTGCAATATTTAATATGCATCACGCAGATATAAAAGAAAAAATGTGCAAAATCTACTTGCATGGTAGATTTAAAATATATTATAATGCAATTGCGATGAAGCAATTTATACAAAAATGCACACCGAAAAACTCACCCTGAAAGATCATAAATTTCCACTGGCTTCTCAGTTTTTTGAATATGCACATAAATCGGTGTTGTGGTTTAACCCGGCAACCAGCAATTAGGACCACACAGCCGCTCGCCCCTCCCCTTCCCCCCAGTGGTATGGGGAGGAGAATGGACAAAAAGTAAAACTCGTGAGTTGGGATAGAGACAGTTTAATAAGACGAAAAGGAAATAACAATAATAATAATAACGAATATGCAAAACAGGTGATACACAACACAATTTTGTCACTGCCCGACGACCAATTGCCCGACCTGGAGCAGTGATTGTGGAACTTGCAGATTACACAGAACTCGCAGATTTCACCGAACTCACAGAAAAGAGCTGTTCTTCAGTGCCAACCACTTCTGAAGCAGCTCGAACTCCTTCACATGCTGCCAGTATCTCTTTCTCAGTTGGAGTATAGCAGGCCTCGGATCCTCTATATCCCCGGCTCCAAAACCCCAGGGGTCGACCTCGAGTCTCCCCTGGTGCTTTCTGCCCGAGACTCCAGGTTGGGCCATTCTCCCTGGCTGTGGTGTTGAGCACATTTTTAACATTTAGTGCTGCCTGGACTGGCCCAAAGGCTACTTCATGAACTGTTTCTTGTTTAATTTGTTCAAAGGCTATTCGTTGCTCAGGGCCCCATTCAAAATCATTCTTCTTCCGGGTCACGTGATAGAGAGGGCTTACAATCAGACTGTGATTTGGGATATGCATCCTCCAAAAACCCACAACACCCAGAAAGGCCTGTGTTTCCTTCTTGCTCTTTGTTGGAGACATAGCTGCTATTTTGCTGATCACATCCATTGGGATCTGACGACATCCATCTTGCCATTTTATTCCTAAAAACCGGATCTCCTGTGTAGGTCCCTTGTGCTTACTTTGTGTTATGGCGAAACTGGATTTCAGAAGGATTTGTTTTATTTATGTCCCTTTCTCAAAAACTTCTTCTGCAATATCGCCCCACATGATGATGTCATCCATGTATTTTAAATGTTCCAGAGTTTCACCTTTTTCCAGTGCAGTCTGGATCAGTCCATGACAAATGGTAGGGCTGTGTTTCCACCCCTGGGGCAGTTGGTTCCAGGTGTACTGGATGCCCCTCCAGGTGAAAGCAAACTGTGGCCTGCACTCTGCTGCCAAAGGGATGGAGAAGAATGCGTTAGCGATGTCAATTGTAGCATACCACTTGGCTGCCTTTGACTCCAGCTGATATTGAAGTTCTAGCATGTCTGGCACGCCAGCACTCAGCGATGGTGTGACTTCATTCAGGCCACGATAGTCTACTGTCAGTCTCCACTCTCCGTTGGACTTTCACACTGGTCATATCGAGCAATTAAAAGGTGAGTGAGTCCTGTTGATGACTCCTTGACTCTCCATTTGACAAATCAGTTGATGGATGGGGATAATGGAGTCTCGGTTGGTGCAATATTGCTGCTGGTGCACTGCCGTGGTAGCGACTGGCACCTGTTGTTCCTCGACCCTGAGCAACCTCACAACAGAAGAGTCATCTGCGAGACCGGGCAAGGCAGACAGCTTTTTAATTTCCTCCGTCTCCACAGCTGCTATACCAAAAGCTCACCAGTACCCCTTTGAGTCCTTGAAATACTCTCTCCTGAGGTAGTCTATGCCAAGGATGCACAGAGCCTCTGGGCCAGTCACAATGGGGTACTTTTGCCACTCATTCCCAGTTAGGCTTATTTCAGCCTCCAATACAGTTAGCTGTTGGGATCCCCCTGTCACTCCAGAAATACAAATGGGTTCTGCCCCTTTATAGCTTGATGACATTAAGGTACACTGTGCACCAGTGTCTGCTAGGGCTTTATACTCCTTGGAGCCAGGCCATCGAACCCACACAGTCCAGTAAACTTGATTGTCCCTCTCCTCCACCTGGATGGAGGCAGGGCCTCTCTAGTTCCGGACATAGTAGTTGATATTGAGGAATGGGTTTGTGTTGCACATGTGGGTTACCCCATCCTTGTTACTCACGTCTTGTAAGAATCAATCGGAAGTCCCTCCCCTAGGATCAGAAGTAAGATCAGCCCTTCTGCTCTGTCTGGGGAAGTGCCCACTGGAAACCGGAGCAGCAATTTGCCTGGGAGAACCCTCATTTGTGATTGTTTTTCCTTGCAACTTACGTAACCGTGCCTTTAGCACTGAGGTAGGTTTTCCATCCCACCTCCTCATGTCCTCATGTCATGGTCATGCAGGTAAAACCACAGGGTGCCTCATGGTGTGTACCATTTCTCTTGAGCAGGGACATGCTTTCTCCTAATAGCTGAGATGCTGGTCCATACAGGCGGGGAGTAGGACCTTTCCACTTTTTTGAACAGTTTTTCGAACAAGTTTTCGGGTTTTTCAGACAGCCTATCTACAGCTGAGACCCAAGACCGTAGGGAAGAAGACAGATTGTCTTCGTATTGCTGGAGTTGGACAGCCACTTCATTCACCATTGGGGCACCTTCTGCTTTCCAGCCCATTGTCGCCAATGATTTGGTATACGATGATGGTGCACTCTGTACAAACTTTTGCCATGTGGGTCATGTGCATTGAACTTCATCTGGATCTGTGGGTGACTGCGGGTTGTCCAGGTCACAATAAATCAACACCCGCACAGCTAATTCCCTCAGGTACCGGATAGTTCTCTCCATGGTTGTTCACTTGCCTGGGTAGCATATAACATCTTCCTTGAAGGGATACCTGTTCTTCATGGCTGACAGGAGTCGCCTCCAAAGGCTGAGGACTTGTGTCCCTCTTCCAATTGCCTTGACAATTCTCCCTTCCCTAGACAGGGATCCCTGTCAGCTGAAATCTCGCAGTTCACCCAGAGATAAGGATTGGGTGGTTACCTCTGGTTCTGCCTCTCCTTTCTTTTGTTCTTGTGATGACCCTACTTTGTCATCCTTTACTAAACTTTCTTGTTTAGTTGACTTTCTTGTCCATCTCTTCTTCTGTATAGGGGCGAGTGATACAGACACAGGCTGGTTCTCTGGTTCAGCTGCAATGCCTGTCACTGGGGTTTGAGTAACTACAGTACCTGTTGCAGTGGTTTGAGTAGCCACAGTGCCTGTTGCAGGGGTTGGTGTAGCTGTGGTGCCCGTTGCAGGGGTTTGAGTATCTGCAGTGCTTGTCGCGGGGGTTTGAGTAGCTGCAGTGCCCATCACAGGGGTTCGAGTAACCACAGTACCTGTTGCAGGGGTTTGAGTAGCTACGGTGACTGTCGTGGGGGTTGGAGTAGCCGCAGTATTCTTAAAGTTTTTCTTAACCCTAAGCAAGACTTGACACCCATTCAGGAGACCAAGCAATAGGAGCATGCTGGTTCAAACATCCCAAGGGTATTAAAAATTCTCAAAACTGTTGTAATAAGCCTAGAGGAAAAGAGGAAGATGAAGGAAGATGTCTTCCCCATAGCTTAGCACTTCAAAGAGAAAAAATAAGGGTAATTACTAATAGTTTCCACTAGATGGCTCCCAAAGTAAGAGATAATGCTGCTGCCGCTTCACCCTGCATGCCACCCAACACCACCGAACACAGATAAAGAATCGGTCCCGCAACCAATATTTTTATCAAACCATAAGCCAGTGTCACACAGCACAGCAGAGCGATAACCTTAATCCAACGCCCAGTGGTGACAGACTGCACACAAGCACTGATAAATAGTATATATGGCAAGTAAGTTGTTACACAATACAACTCTGAGAACAACTCCGAGAGCAAATAAGACCGCACTGTGACCAGGGATGACCAAACCAACGTGATGAATGCTTATCACAAATTTGCTTTAATATGCGCTGGTCAGATCTGTTGTTATCTCAACCCTTCAAGCCTCACGTTGGGCGCCAAAAAGGACTGCTGTGGTTTAACCTGGCAGCCAGCAACTAGGACCACACAGCTGCTCACTCACTCCTCCCTCCTCAGTGGGATGGGGAGGAGAATGGACAAAACATAAAACTCATGGACTGAGATAAAGACAGTTTAATAAGACAACAAAGGAAATAATAATTTAATAATAATAATAAAAAATATGCAAAACAAGTGATACGCAAAACAATTTTCTCACCGCCCGACGACCAACTGCACAGCCAGCCCCTGAGCAGAGATTGTGGAACTCACTGATTTTGTGGAACTCACAGAAAAGTCAAATTCACGGAAAAGTTTCAAACTCACAGAAAAATTTGAGCTCACGGAAAAGCTCCTGACCCCTGGCCAACCCTCATTTATATATTGAGCATGACTCCCAGCTCTTGTATACCCGCTCAGTAGTCGAACACGGGAAACTGAAAAAAGTCCTTGATTTCTTAGCAACAACTAAAAACATCAGTGTGTTATCAACATTCTTCTCATACTAAATCCAAAACACAGCAGCTACTGGGAAGAAAATTAACTCTATCCCAGTCAAAACCAGGACAACTAGGATTATAGTTTTACACTGCAGTTGTGTTGACCATTGACAAGAAGATGTATTGAGTTTGTGCTGCAATGTTATCAATGGAAAGAGCCAAATAGTGAAAACCAGAAACCCAAGGATCGCTTTTGAAAATGTGCATTTTGTGCATTCATTGATGTAGCTAAGCATATCGATTTCTCAGTTGTGAAAGCAAATGGTGATTTAGCAATTTGCTAATGCAAAAAACCTTATTAAATGTGTCATAGCAATAACTGTACACTTAGTTTTGAGTTCATATATTGAGATTTTGAAGCACCACATCCTTTGGCCTAACCTTGCTGTTACTGAAATCATTGGGAGCCTTAGGCTATAGCTTGCATGTTTTTGAATTTTCCCTTCCACTGTCCTCCCCGTTGACAGTGCATTTCCCCCCCCCCCCCCCCCCATACCAGTGTATCTCTTGGAAACACTTATGAGAAACAGTAAAAGTACAAGTTGGCTACAGTTGAAAGTCTTGTAAATTTCAAATACATACATGCTGCTGAGTCTACTAAACCCTAACATGCATGACAATGCAAAAACTATTCAGTTGTTCAAAACAAAAACTATTAGATTATATTAATCTCTTATGTACTGACATGAACGTTCTGCTACATCCTGTCGTATTCTGAAAACGTGTCTTAGCTTTTTCTATATACAGGTATGTGAAATCATTTTTATCTGCTATCTGTCAAGAATAATTTAGCATCTCCTTTTGCTTAAAAAATAGCTAGCAACTTTAAAATATATTCGATATGAAAGAGATTCCTCTCTGGGCATTATGACCTTCTACACTTTATTTCTTTACATCATCCTTAAATGTTTTCTCATCAAACTGCAGTTGGCACCATTCACAATAGCTTTCTTCTGTTATGTTGTCATGGAAACAGATGCATCTCGAGTACTTCCAGAGTTTGGAGAAGTTGAAATATCTTCTCTGCCAGATGGTACTACCCTTGAGGACATAAAATCACTGCAGAGTCTTTATCGAGAGCACTGTGAGGTAAGAGAAAAGGGATGTTTCACATAAATCATTCTTTGAAAATTCACGTCTTCTAGTGACAATCAGTACAACAGGATGACTGACAAAAAACACATTGCAGCCAGCCTACTTGTATTTGATGTGCTCCTCAAATATTTTGCTTATTCCATCGGAAAGGGCATTTGCAAAAACACTTCTATGGAATTTCTCTCTTTATATTTATAGGAAAATAAAATAACATGTAATAGAATACTGATACTGGAATGTAATCATGCGTAGGTTTGGAGAATTTTAGATAAATTGAACTTTAGATAATACATATACAGAATTTTGCTTTTGTTTATAGGAGTTGAAATCAGATTAAATTATTATTTTGAAGGTTTATGTTAAAAACAAGCTCACTTTTTTCTTCAAGTTTTAAAGAAGCAGGTTGTTTAAGAACTTAAGGCCACATTTCCTATTGAATAACGTGTTTTAAAATTACTGTTGAAGGTGCTTTAAAACATGTAATGAAGCAACAAAATTCATGAAATTGCGGGCTTCCTTGTATTTTCACTTGGCCTCATCTGAATCTCTGTTCACACTAGTATGGACAGTTGGAAAATTTGTTGCTAAAAAGTTATTTAAAAGGATATTATATATTTATTTATAAACATACATTTAACTATTTTTTCTACAAAATGACCAGGGGAAGCTATACCCCTGGGAGGAGTTGGGGCGGGAGGGGGGATGAGGTAGAAGACTATTTGCACTTGTTTTATATTTTTTTAGGCAATAGTGGATGTTGTTGTGAATCTTCAGTTTAGCCTGATAGAAAAATTGTGGCAAACTTTCTGGCGCTATTCTCCTTCTGCTCCAGCTGACGACACAGCTATTATTGAACTGAGGTCAGTAAATGTCTCTTTTTCTTTACTGTTCACCGTCATAATATAGCAGCTGGAGTCAAATCAAAGAAAGTCTTAGTTTTACATATAGGCTAAGAACCTTTTCTGATATCAGTAGTTTTTCAGGTTAAATTTGTGTTGTCTGCTGTTTGATATATAGGCTGTTGGTATACGTTAAACTGCAGCCTTGAAATGGTTGCATACATCTTCTGTTTTTTCCTTTGTTTGGATGACTAAAGTCAAAGTATCTTTTCACAACATACTGTCTGGTTTGTTTAAATTGCAAGGATCATTTTTATCATACCATAATTTATGGGCTGGAGTAGAACTTTGGAGGCCATTTTCCCCAGTTTCATAGGAAGAAGTTAAAGAGTTTCAATTGGATGTAACAGAGGCATTTATAAAGTTTTTATTAAATAATCAAAGTCCATTGTACTTATCTGTATGTAAATGCGTTTTCATTTGTTACATTTATTCACACCAGCAATCTGAGTGAAATAGAAAGTCGACTTCCAAAAGGAAAACTGATTACTCTCTGCAAAAATGAGTCTATTCTGAAATGGATGGGTAATTGTGACCATGTGATGTACCAGGCTTTGGTGGAGATTCTCATTCCTGATGTCCTTAGACCTATTCCTAGTAAGTTAAACACAGATAACATCTCATAAGGCTGTGCTGAGCTGTGTTTTGTTTTGTTTTGTTTTGTTTTGTTTTGTTTTGTTTTATGTGGTGATCTTTTGTGCCTCACGTGAAACTTTTGGGAATGATTTGGAAGGATGTAAACGTAGTGTGTGTCATCTTTCCTTAATTCTGTTGAGTAGGAAGGTGTACTGGAGTTCATGTAAGCACTGTATTTAAAGAAAAAGAGAGTGCATATTTCACTGCATTTAGGAAAGTCTCTAGAAGTTTTAAGAGTATATTTCCCAATGGAATATAGTTTTGTCACTGAATTTAGCATAACAATGGGTTCTTTTACATACTGACTCTAGCCTACCAGACAGCTGTGAATTCACTATGGCCCCGAGCCTGAGTCCGTTAATGTCAGACAGTCTTTCCACTGACTTCAGTAGGCTTTTGTTTAAGTTTCATATATAAAAATTCTAGTTGTTAAAAAAGCAAAATGTATATGCTTTGTCATTTAATTTTTGGATAATTAAACATTTATGTATTATCAGTGGCTGCTAAAACCTTATCAGTTTTGATACCTATTAAACCAACACAACACGGTCAAACATTTTAAGTCTTGTTTACTATTCCGGTCTACTGTACTTTCTGTTCTGTTTCCAGCATGAAGGACTCAGGATTCCAGTATTATGGCCAACTGACCATTATCAGGAACAGAGTTTCCTTTTCACAGTTGATTTTATAGTATACGTCGTTGCTCAAGCATGGTATTTTTTTTTTGGCTCCCTTTGGTAGTAAATGATTTAAAATTGGTTTGCAAGAAGGATAAATTCCTACCTAAAACATTTATTTCATGTTTTGTATGTTGTGTTAAATATTTTAAAAAATTATAATTGTATACACATATAAAATATAATATAATATATAATGTAAAAAATAAATTATAAAAGAAATATTAAGAACCAACAGGGAAACACCTGTGAAATGCCTCAAAGGAATTAGGCTGTGTTCTTCTAAAAAGGTGACAAGGTTGATATAGGCCCGCTGAAGTGCCTCTATAGCAATGCACACAGCATGGGTAACAAACAGGAAAAGATGGGAGCCACTGTGCACATGGAAAGCTGCGATCTAATCGCCGTCACTGAAACTTGGTGGGATGAATTGCACGACTGGAGCGCTGCAATTGATGGCTATAAACTGTTCAGAAAGCACAGGCAAGGAAGGAGGGGCGGGGGGGGGAGGGGTTGCCCTCAACACGAAAAAAATGGATTGACTGCACAGAACAGTCTTTGAAAAACAGCGATGAACAGGTTGAGAAGCTTAAGGGTAAAAATTAGGGGCCAAGCCAACAAAGGAAACCTCGTGGCTAGTGTTTACTACAGGCCACCTGATCAAGGGGAGGACGTCAATGAAGCATTCTTACTTCAACTACAGGAAGCATCACGCTCGCAGGCGCTGGTCCTCCCGGGGGACTTCAATCACCCTGACACTGGCAATTTCTCTTCCCACATCTCTCAAGACCCGAACCTCAAGGCAGGGACTGGGGGAAAGAAGTTCCTCCCATCATAGCAGAAGGTCAGGTTCGAGACCACCTGAGGAACCTGAGCATACATAAGTCTATGGGACCCGACAAGATGCATGCCAGGGTCCTGATGGGAATCGGCTGATGTACTTGCCAAGCCACCCTCCCATCGTATCTGAAAAGTCATGGCAGTCAGGTGAAATCCCCAGTGACTGGAAAAAGGGAACCATCATACCCATTTTTAAAAAGGGTAGAAAGGAGGACCCTGGGAACTACCGACCTGTCAGCCTCACCTCTGTGACCTGTAAGATCACGGAACACATCCTCATGGAAGAAATGTCGAAACATGCGGAAGACAGGGAGGTGATTAGAGACAGCCAACATGGCTTCACCGAGGGCAAATCGTGCAGCATGTAGCATGGGCAATAAACAGGAGGAGCTGGAAGCCATTATACAGCAGGACGGCTACGACTTGGTCGCCATCACAGAAATGTGGTGGGACAACTCGCATGACTGGCATGCTGTCATGGATGGCTACAGACTCTTTAGGAAAGACAGACCAACAAGGAGAGGTGGGGGAGTTGCTCTATATGTGAGGGAGCAAGTAGAATGCATTGAGCTTGGCCTGGGGGCAAATGAGGAACAAGTTGAAAGCTTGTGGGTTAGAATTAAGGGACAGGCTCATAAGGGTGAGATTACGGTGGGTGTGTACTACAGGCCACCTGACCAGGAGGAGGAGGTTGATGAGGCCTTCTACAGGCAGCTGCAAGCAGCCTCACAGTCACAGGCCCTGGTTCTCATGGGGGACTTCAACCACCCTGACATCAGCTGGGAAGACCATACAGCTAGGCACACGCGGTCCAGGAGGTTCCTCCAGAGCATCGATGATAACTTTCTGATGCAAGTGGTGGAGGAACCAACAAGGAAAGGCGCTCTGCTGGACCTTGTGTTAACAAACAAGGAGGGACTGGTGGAGGATGTGAAGGTCGGAGGTAGACTCGGCTGCAGTGACCATGAAATGGTGGAGTTCAGGATCCTGCGTGGAGGAAGCAGGGCGATAAGCAGGATCAAAACCTTGGACCTCAGGAGGGCTGACTTTGCCCTCTTCAAGGAGCTACTGGGAGGAATCCCGTGGGCCAGGGCTCTCGAAGGCAGGGGGGTCCATGAGTGCTGGTCGCTCTTTAAATGACACTTCTTCCATGCACAGGAGCAATGCATCCCCCAGAGAAAGAAATCTAGCAAAGGAGGCAGGAGACCTGCATGGTTAAACAAGGAGCTTCTAGCAGAGATCAGGCAGAAGAGAAAGGTCCATGGAATGTGGAAAGAGGGGCAGGCCACTTGGGAAGAGTACAGGAACGTGGTCAGAGCGTGCAGGGATGCATTGAGGAAGGCCAAGGCCCACCTGGAATTGAAGCTGGCAAGGGATGTCAAAAACAACAAGAAGGGCTTCTTCAACTACATCAGCAGCAAAAGGAAGGCTAGGGACAACGTGGGGCTGCTGCTGAATGAGGCGGGTGTCCTGGTGACGGAGGATGCAGAGAAGGCAGAGCTACTGAATGCCGCCTTTGCTTCAGTCTTCAGTGCTAAGACTGGCCCTCAGGAATCCCAGGCCCCGGAGGTAAGAGAAGAAGCCTACAAAGAGGACGACTTTCCCTTGGTCGAGGAGGACTGTGTGAAGGATCGCTTAAGCGATCTGGACGCCCACAAATCCATGGGCCCCGATGGAATGCACCCACAAGTGCTGAGGGAGCTGGCAGATATCATTGCTGGGTCACTCTCCATCATCTTTGAGAGGTCCTGGAGGACAGGAGAGGTGCCCGAGGACTGGAGAAAGGCCAATGTCACTCCAATCTTCAAAAAGGGCAAGAAGGAGGACCCAGGGAACTACAGGCCGGTCAGCCTCACCTCCATCCCGGGAAAGGTGATGGAGCAGCTTATCCTGGAGGCCACCATCAGGCAAGTGGAAGAAAAGAAGGTTATCAGGAGTAGTCAGCATGGATTCACCAAGGGGAAATCATGCCTGACCAATCTAATAGCTTTCTACAATGACATGACTGGCTGGGTAGACGAAGGGAGAGCCGTGGATGTTGTCTACCTCGACTTCAGCAAGGCTTTCGACACAGTCTCCCATGATATCCTCCTAGGGAAGCTGAGGAAGTGTGGGCTGGATGAGTGGTCGGTGAAGTGGATAGAGAACTGGCTGAATGGCAGAACTCAGAGGGTTGTCATCAGCGACGCTGAGTCTAGTTGGAGGCTGGTAACAAGTGGTGTCCCCCAGGGGTCAGTACTGGGCCCAGTCTTGTTTAACTTCTTCATCAATGACCTGGATGAAGAGTTAGAATGTACCCTCAGCAAGTTTGCTGATGACACCAAACTGGGAGGTGTGGTAGATACAACAGAAGGCTGTGCTGCCATTCAGCGTGACCTGGATAGGCTGGAAAGTTGGGCAGAGAGGAACCTGATGAGGTTAAACAAAGGCAAATGCAGGGTCCTGCACCTGGGAAGGAACAACCCCGTGCATCAGTACAGGCTTGGGGTGGACCTGCTGGAGAGCAGCTGTGCGGAGAGGGACCTGGGTGTCCTGGTGGACGACAGGTTAACCATGAGCCAGCAGTGTGCCCTGGCTGCCAAGAAAGCCAATGGGATCCTGGGGTGCATCAAGAAGAGTGCGGCCAGCAGGACGAGGGAGGTTCTCCTTCCCCTCTACACTGCCCTAGTGAGGCCTCCTCTGGAGTACTGTGTCCAGTTCTGGGCTCCCCAGTTCAAGAAAGATGAAGAGCTACTGGAGAGAGTGCAGCGGAGGGCTACGAGGATGATGAGGGGACTGGAACATCTCCCCTACGAGGAGAGGCTGAGGGAGCTGGGCTTGTTCAGCCTGAAGAAGAGAAGGCTGCGAGGGGACCTAATAAATGCTTACAAATATCTGAAGGGTGGGTGTCAGGAGGATGGGGCCAAGCTCGTTTCAGTGGTGCCCAGTGACAGGACAAGGGGCAATGGGCACAAACTGAGGCACAGGAAGTTCCGTCTGAACATGAGGAAGAACTTCTTCCCTCTGAGGGTGACGGAGCCCTGGAACAGGCTGCCCAGGGAGGTTGTGGAGTCTCCTTCTCTGGAGATATTCAAGACCCGCCTGGACAAGGTCCTGTGCAGCCTGCTGTAGGTGACCCTGCTTCGGCAGGGGGGTTGGACGAGATGACCCACAGAGGTCCCTTCCAACCCCTACTATTCTGTGATTCTGTGATTCTGTGCCTCACTGAATCTAGTGGCCTTCTATGATGGAGTGACTGCATCGGTGGACAAGGGAAGAGACATGGATGTCATCTACCTGGACTTCCGTAAGGCCTCTGATACAGTCTCCCACAACATTCTGGCTGCCAAATTGGAGAGATATGGCTTTGAGGGATGGACCGTTAGGTGGGTAAGGAACTGGCTGGATGGCCATGTCCAAAGAGTTACAGTCAATGGCTCAGCGTCCAAGTGGAAACCAGTGACGCGTGGTGTCCCTCAGGGGTGAGTTCTGGGACCAGTATTGTTTAATATCTTCATCAACAACACAGACAGTGGGACTGAGTGCACCCTCAGCAAGTTTGCTGAGTGACACAGGTGATTTGCTAGAGGGAAGGGATGCCATCCAGAAGGACCTTGACAGGCTCTAGGAGTGGGGCCCATGCGAACCACATGAAGTTCAACAAGGCCACGTGCAGGGTCCTGCACCTGGGTCGGGACAATCCCCAGTATCAATACAGACTGGAGGATGAATGGATTGAGAACAGCCCTGGTGAGAAGGTACTGGAGATACTGGTGGACGAAAAATTGAACATGAGCCTGCAATGTGCGCTTGCAGCCCAGAAAGCCAATCGCATCCCGGGCTGCATAAAAGAAAGTGCTATTCCGCTCTCGTGAGACCCCACCTGGAGTACTGCGTCCAGCTCCGGGGCATCCAGTTCTGTTAGAGCGGGTCCAGAGGAGGGCCACAAGAATGATCAGAGGGCTGGAATACCTCTCCTATGAGGACAGGCTGAGAGAGTTGGGGTTGTTCGGCCTGGAGAAGAGAAGGCTCCGGGGAGACCTTACTGTGGCCTTTCAGTACTTAAAGGTGGCTTCTAAGAAAGATGAAGAGACACTTTTTACCAGGGCCTGTAGTGACAGGACAAGGGGCAACGGTTTTAAACTGAAAGAGGGTAGATTCAGATCTAGATTCAGAGCCCAGGAGCATATCTGAAATGCTTGTACACCGATGCACACAGTATGAGAAACAAACAGGATGAACTGGAAGGCACTGGTCAGTTCCTAGAACTATGACATCATTGGTCTTAGTGAGACTTGGTGGAATGAGACCCACGACTGGAGGGCTACAGGCTGTTCAGGAGGGACAGGCAGGGCAGGCAAAGTCGAGGTGTCGCACTGTATGTAAGGGAGAGGTTTGATTGTACAGCCTTTACAGTTACTGGTGATGTGGTTGAGAGCCTCTGGGTAAGGATCAGGGGCATGGAAAAGAAAGGACATATTGCAGTGGGTATCTACTACCGATCACCCAGCCAGGATGTAAGCACCAATGAGCTATTCTATATGCAATTAGGAGAAATTTCAGGACTGGTAGCCCTTGTCCTTATGGGAGATTTCAACTTTCCAGACATCAGATTGGAATACGATACTGCTGTGACGAGCAGGTCTCGGAAATTCTTGAAGTTTGTGGGAGACAACTTCTTGTCACAGGTACTCAGTGAGGCAACTAGGAAAGATGCCCTCCTAGACTTGCTACTTGTGAATAGAGAAGGACTCATGGGGGATGTGATGGTAGGTGCTTGTCTTGGCTGGGGACACTGCAGCACAGTTGAAGTCTTGCGGAGGTGAGCTGGGGGCTCCTGAGGTAGTTGGCGCCAACAAGGAAACTTCCGTGAAACACCCCAAGGGAAATAAGCGGTGTTCCTCCAAGACAGTGACATAGCCAACAGCTCAGATGAAATGCCTCTACACGAATGCACGCAGCACGGGCAACAAACAGGAAGAGCTGGAAGCTACCGTGCTGCTAGAAAGCAGTGATGACCTGATTGCCATTACTGAAACTTGGTGGGATGAATCCCATGTCTCGAGTGTGGCTATTGATGGCTACAGGCTGTTCACAAGGGGCAGGCATGGAAAGAGGGGTGGAGGCGTTGTCCTCTACATCAAGAAATGGATAGAGTGTGAAGAGCTGTCCCTGAAGATTAGCCACGAGCGGGTCAAAAGCTTATGGATAAGAATTAGAGACAGAGGCAACAAAGGGAACCTTGTCGTGCGTGTCTACCACAGGCCGCCTGTGTGAACCTCATGAGGTTTAACAAGGCCAAGCGCAAGTTCCTGCGCCTGGGTCGGGGCAACCCCCGGTACCAATACAGGCTGGGGGATGAAGGGATTGAGAGCAACCCTGCCGAGAAAGACTTGGGGGTTCTGGGGGATGAAAAGCTGGACATGAGCCAGCAATGTGCGCTCGCAGCCCAGAAGGCCAATCGTATCCTGGGCTGCATCAAAAGAAGGGTGGCCAGCAGGTCGAGGGAGGTGCTTCTGCCCCTCTGCTCCGCTCTGCTCTGGTGAGACCTCGCCCGGAGTCCTGCATCCAGCTCTGGAGCCCTCAGCACAAGAAGGACATGGAGCTGTTGGAGCGGGTCCAGAGGAGGGCCACAAAAATGATCAGAGGGATGGAACACCTCTCCTATGAGGAAAGGCTGAGAGAGTTGGGGCTGTTCAGCCTGGAGAAGAGAAGGCTGCGGGGAGACCTTATAGCAGCCTTTCAGTACCTGAAGGGGACCTATAGGAAAGATGGGGGCAATCTTTATAAGAAGGCCTGTTGTGACAGGACAAGAAGTAATGGTTTTAAACTAAAAGAGGGTAAATTTAGACGGGATATAAGGAAGAAAGTTTTTACCATGAGTGTGGTGAAACACTGGAATGGGTTGCCCAGACAGGTAGCAGAGGCCCCATCCCTAGAAACATTCAAGGCCAGGTTGGACAGGGCTCTGAGCAACCTGCTCTAGTTGAAGATGTCCCTGCTCACTGCAGAGGGTTTGGGCTAGATGACCTCTAAAGGTCCCTTCCAACCCTAAACGTTCTATGATTCTGTGATTCTATGGTCATGAAATGGTCGAGTTCAAAATTTTTGGTGTAATGAGAAAAAAGGACGGCAGAATTGCTACACTGGACTTCAGGAGAGCAAACTTCGAGCTATGCAGGGAGATATTTAGCAGAGTACCCTGGGAATCTGCTTTTGAGGGCTTAGGAGTCCACGAGTGCTGGTCAGTCTTTAAGAACCACCTTCTAGAAGCATAGGAGCAGGCAATAACCTTGTGTCGAAAGTCAAGCAAGCAGGGCGGAAGACAAGCTTGGATGAACAGGGAACTCCTCGTGGACCTCAAGAGGAAAAAGTAACTCTATGATCTCCGTAAGCAAGGTCAGGCTTTGCAGGAAGAGTACAGAGCTGTGGTTCGTATATGCAGGGTGAAGACACAAAAGGCCAAAGCTCAATTAGAGTTGAAACTGGCCAGTGTTGTGTCAGACAACAAGAAAGGCTTTTTTAAGTACGTTAACAGCAAGAGGAGGTCTAAAGAAAACATTGGACTGATGCTTGTTGAAGATGGTCACCTGACAAATAGGGATGAAGAAAAAGCGGAGGCATTCAGTGCTTTTTTTTTGCCTCGGTCTTTAATAATAATGATAGACCATGGGCTTCCCAGTCCCCTGAGTCGGAGGACCATGACTGCGGGAGCAGTGACTTTCCATTTGTGGACTGCTGGTAAGGGACCAGCTGTATCAGCTGAATGTTCACAAGTCCACGGGGCCTGATGGGATTCATCCCAGAGTACTGAAGGACCCCTCTCAATCACCTACCAAAGGTCTTGGGAGTCTGGGGAGGTCCCTGCTGACTGGAAGCTAGCCAACGTTATTCCAATTTGCAAGAAGGACGTGAGGGAAGACCCAGGAAACTACAGACCTGTTAGTCTAACCCCAGTTCCCAGAAAAATTATGGAGAAGATCATAGTGGGTACTACTGAAAGGCATTTAAAGAACAACGCAATCCTCAGGCACAGTCAACAAGGGTTCACAAAGGGAAGGGCCTGTCTAACTAATTTGATATCCTTCTATGATAAGGTTACCCATCTAGTGGATGAAGGGAAAGCAGTCTTTCTGGATTTCAGTAAGGCTTTTGATACTGTCCCTCATAGCATCCTTCTGGACAAAGTTGTCCAACTGTGGGATGAACAGGTTCACGGTGCACTGGGTGAAGAACTGCCTGAATGGCAGGACTCAAAGGGTTGTAGTGAATGGGGTGTCCTGGGTTCGGCCAGGACAGGGTTAATTTTCACCAGAATCCAGGAAGGGGCACAGCCGGGTGGGCTGGCCCAACCCCAACCTGGCCAAACAGAGCCGGGTATTCCATACCATGTGCCGTCATGATGGGTTCCGGTGGGGGGGGGGCGCAGTGCAGCGGGAACTCTCTCGCGGCTCGGGAGCGTGCGGCGCCGGCCCTGTCCGAGAGAGCGGGTCTGTTGTGCGGTTCGTGTCGTGTTTTCTCCTTATCTGTATCGTTGTTATTACTGTTCCCTCTGTTAGCTGTTCTGTTAAACTGCCCTTATCCCGACCCACCAGTTTTTTACCTGTTTTCTTTCCATTCTCCTCTGCACCGCGGCGGGGGGAGGGGCGGCCGCGTGGCGCTTTTGTTGCCGGCGGCAGCCGAAACCAAAACATTAAATTTGGCGCCCAAGCGTGGGGCGGGGATAACGGCAGGGCTGAGCAGCGGGTGTTAAAACTGCTTTCTTAGATTTTGTTAAATTTTGTTATACACATTTTTCTGTGTTAGTTAAATAGTCGCCGGTAAAAATGTTTCTGTCTTTGATCAGATGGTTGTGGTTTTTGAATCCGTACTTGCTGTACTTGTTCCCTGTGGTGCTGTTCATCATCGCGGGGAAAAGGATCAGGATTATGATTTTACTGTACTGTACGATGTTGACTTATGACATGATAACATCACTGTGCATGAAATTACGCTTGTATTTGCATGCGGCACTGCGGTCATTTCCGTACCTCAGATCCTATGTCTTAGAATTTGTTAATAATCGAACCCAATCTGTGGGGAAAACTGAAGGGGATACCTTCCCCCACTCTTTCGCTCCCCCCTCTCTCCTTCAGGCTGGTCCTAACGGCTTTTGAGAATTTCGAGTACCTGTGGGATGCTCAGGCCAGCGGGTTTCTATTGTTATGCTTCCTGAATGGGTTGCAGGTTTTGTTTAGGGCTAAACAAGTCGTTAAGAACATCGTGCAGAGACCTGCCCCGGGGCCGGATAGCTGTGAGTGGGTGGGTGTGTGGGACAGCATGGGCAAGTACCTAGGGCAGTGGACACCCCCGATGTTTTTTAAACTCACCCCTGAACAAATACAGAATCCGGACAAACTAGTGAAGTATCTGCAAAAAGTGTGCTGCCACCCTGGGAACTCCAGAGAGACACAAATCACTGCAACGTGCTGGGGTCTGGCCCACGCCTACCGAGCCCTGTTCAACACTGTTCAGTGCCTTAAAGGGGAAAGGGGGGAAAACGAAGTGGCAGGCACTGCGACTGGCGCTGCCCCCCCAGCCGGCCCTGCAGCCCCTCCAGCCCAGCAGGCAGTCACAGCCCCCCCGACCGGCACCATGGCTGCTGCAGCCACTGGCGTTGTCCGGGCTCCCCCGGCGGGCACGGCAGTGGCTCCAGCCCCAGCTCCAGCCACAGGCACAGTGACTGAGCCCAATGACCAACCTGTGCCGGTAGCAGTCGCCCCCGTAAAATTAAAGAAAGGCGCAAAGAGAGCAGATCGCTCCAGGAGGGATGACGATGAGCCAGGGTCATTGCGGGAGATAAGACAGAGATCATCA
Organism: Opisthocomus hoazin; assembly: GCF_030867145.1. NCBI lineage: Eukaryota > Metazoa > Chordata > Aves > Opisthocomiformes > Opisthocomidae > Opisthocomus > Opisthocomus hoazin. Next base: position 37,714,770 of record NC_134453.1, on the reverse strand, counting down.
ACTGGTCCCTGTTCCTGGGCAAGCTGCGAGACATGCGGAAAGATTTCAGCCGCCAACCAGGCGAGCACATTGTCACCTGGCTGCTGCGGTGCTGGGATAACAGGGCCAGCAGCGTGGAGATAGAGGGCAAGGAAGCCAAGCAGCTGGGATCCCTGGCCAGGGATGGGGGCATTGACAAGGCCATTGGGAATAAGGAACAAGTCCTCAGCCTCTGGAGGAGACTTCTGTCAGGCGTGAGGGAGAGGTACCCCTTCAGTGACGATTTTGTATGTTATCCTGGCAAGTGGACCGATATGGAAAGGGGTATTCAGTACTTGAGGGAATTAGCTGTGCGGGAGCTGGTTTACTATGACACAGACGATGACCAGTTACCCACAGACCCAGATGAAGTCCAGTGCACAGCATCTATGTGGAGGAAGTTTGTGCGGAGCGCACCCTCCTCATATGCCAACTCACTGGCAGTTGTAAACTGGAAAGGTAAAGAGGCACCAACAGTGGATGAGGTGGCTGTCCGACTCCGGCAATATGAGGAAAGTCTCTCTTCGTCCCTTGTCTCAGCTGTGGAGAAACTGGCCCAGGAGGTGCGGCAAATCAAAGAGAATATATCCTACTCCCCACCTGTACGGGCCAGCATCTCAGCTATTAGGGGCAGGCGTTCCTCCGCTCAGGAGAAAGAATACAGAGGCTACACACCCCGGGGCACCCTGTGGTTTTACCTGCGTGACCACAGAGAGGACATGAGGAAGTGGGATGGAAAACCTACCTCAACCCTAGAGGCACGAGTGCGTGAGTTGCGAGGTAAAACAATCACAAAAGGGGATTCTGTTAGGAAAAATGCCATTCCAGTTTCCAGCAGCCAGCTCTCCAGGCCAGGTAGGCAGTTTGATCTTGATTCCGATCCTCTGGAGAGGACCTCCAAGTCATTTGTACAGCAGGTGAGCAGCAAATTCTCTGACCAGGATTAGAGGGGCCCTGCCTCCAGCCAGGTGGAGGAAAGGGACAGTTGGGTTTATTGGACGGTGTGGATTCGGTGGCCTGGCACTTCAGATCCACAAGAGTATCAAGCTCTAGTGGACACTGGTGCACAGTGTACTTTAATGCCATCAGATTTCCAAGGGTCAGAGTCCATTTGCATTTCGGGAGTGACAGGGGGGTCCCAAGAGCTGAGTGTATTGGAGGCTGAAGTGAGCCTCACTGGGCAGGAGTGGCAGGAGCACCCCATTGTAACTGGCCCCGAGGCTCCGTGCATCCTTGGTATAGACTATCTTAGGAGAGGGTATTTCAAGGACCCAAGGGGGTATCGGTGGGCTTTTGGCATAGCTGCTTTGGAGACGGAAGAAATTAAACAGCTGTCCATTTTGCCTGGTCTCTCGGAGGATCCTTCCGTTGTGGGGTTGCTGAGGGATGAAGAACAACAGGTGCCATTCGCAACCACAACGGTGCACCGGTGACAGTATCGTACCAACCGAGACTCCCTGATCCCCATTCATCAGCTGATCCGCCAGCTGGAGAGTCAAGGAGTGATCACCAAAACTCGCTCACCCTTTAATAGTCCCATATGGCCAGTGAGAAAATCTACTGGAGAGTGGAGACTGACAATAGACTACCGTGGCCTGAATGAAGTCACACCACCCCTGAGTGCTGGCGTGCCAGACATGCTAGAACTCCAATATCAGCTGGAGTCAAAGGCAGCCAAGTGGTATGCTACAATTGACATCGCTAATGCATTCTTCTCCATCCCTTTGGCAGCAGAGTGCAGGCCACAGTTTGCTTTCACCTGGAGGGGCGTCCAGTACACCTGGAATCGACTGCCCCAGGGGTGGAAACACAGTCCCACCATCTGCCATGGACTAATCCGGACTGCACTGGAAAAGGGTGAAGCTCCAGAACATCTGCAGTACATCCACGACATCATTGTATGGGGTGACACAGCGGAGGAAGTTTTTGAGAAAGGGGAGAAAATAGTTCAGATCCTTCTGAAAGCCGGTTTCACCATTAAGCGAAGTGAAGTCAAGGGACCTGTGCAAGAGATCCACTTTTTGGGGATAAAATGGCAGGATGGGCGCCATCAAAACCCAATGGATGTCATCAACAAAATAGCAGCTATGTCTCCACCAACCAGCAAAAAGGAAGCACAAGCCTTCCTGGGTGTTGTGGGTTTTTGGACGATGCACATCCAAAATTACAGCCAGATTGTGAGTCCTCTGTACCACGTGACCCGGAAGAAGAATGATTTTGAATGGGGCCCTGAGCAACGACAGGCATTTGAACAGATTAAACGGGAGATAGTTCATGCCATAGCCCTTGGTCCAGTCCGGTCAGGGCAAGATGTTAAAAACGTGCTCTACACCGCAGCCGGGGAGAATGGCCCAACCTGGAGTCTCGGGCAGAAAGCACCAGGGGAGACTCGAGGTCGACCCCTGGGGTTCTGGAGCCGGGGATACAAAGGATCCGAGGCCCGCTATACTCCCACTGAAAAAGAGATTCTGGCAGCATATGAAGGCGTTGGAGCTGCTTCAGCAGTGGTCGGCACTGAAGCACAGCTCCTCCTAGCACCACGATTGCCGGTCCTGGGCTGGATGTTCAAAGAGAGGGTCCCCTCTACGCATCATGCCACCGATACTACGTGGAGTAAGTGGGTCGCACTGACCACACAGCGCGCCCAAATGGGAAACCCCAGTCGCCCAGGAATTCTGGAGGTAATCATGGTAATATTCAAGACCCGCCTGGACAAGGTCCTGTGCAGCTTGCTGTAGGTGACCCTGCTTCGGCAGGAGGGTTGGACTAGATGACCCACAGAGGACCCTTCCAACCCCTGCTCTTCTGTGATTCTGTGATTCTGTGATTCTATGGACCGGCCAGAAGGCAAAGATTTCGGAGCATCACCAGAGGAGGAGACGACACGTGCTGAAGAGGCCCCACTGTATAACCAGCTGCCAGAAGAGAAGAAACAGTATGCCCTGTTCACGGATGGGTCCTGTCGCATTGTGGGGAAGCAGCGGAGGTGGAAGGCTGCTGTATGGAACCCTACATGACAAGTCGCGGAAACTGCCGAGGGAGAAGGTGAGTCCAGCCAGTTTGCAGAGGTGAAAGCCATCCAGCTGGCTTTAGCCATTGCCAGTCAAGAGAAGTGGCCAGTGCTCTATCTTTACACCGACTCCTTGATGGTGGCCAATGCCTTGTGGGCGTGGCTGCAGCAATGGAAGAAGACAAACTGGCAGCGCAGAGGCAAACCTATCTGGGCTGCCCCATTGTGGCAAGATATTGCTGCCCGGCTGGAGCAGTTGGTTGTAAAAGTCCGTCACGTGGACGCCCACGTCCCTAAGAGTCGGGCCACTGAAGAACATCAAAACAACCACCAGGTAGATCAGGCTGCTAAGATTGAAGTGGCTCAGGTGGATCTGGACTGGCAAAGTAAGGGTGAACTCTTTATAGCTCGGTGGGCCCATGACACCTCGGGCCACCAAGGAAGAGACGCAACATACAGATGGGCTCGTGACTGAGGGGTGAACTTGACCATGGACACCATCGCACAGGTTATCCATGAATGTGAAACATGCGCTGCAATCAAGCAAGCCAAGCGGGTAAAGCCTCAGTGGTCTGGAGGACGATGGCTAAAATATAAATATGGGGAGGCTTGGCAGATTGACTACATCACACTGCCACAAACCCGCCAAGGCAAGCGCTATGTGCTCACAATGGTGGAGGCCACCACCGGATGGCTGGAAACCTACCCTGTGCCCCATGCCACCGCCCGGAATACCATCCTGGGCCTGGAAAAACAAGTCCTGTGGCGACATGGCACCCCCGAAAGAATTGAGTCGGACAACGGGACTCCTTTTCTTAACAGCCTCATAGACACCTGGGCCAAAGAACATGGTATTGAGTGGGTGTATCACATCCCCTACCATGCACCAGCCTCTGGAAAGATCGAGCGGTACAATGGGCTGCTAAAAACCACTTTGAGAGCAATGGGGGTTGGGACTCTCAAAAATTGGGATACCCATTAAGCAAAGGCCACCTGGTTGGTTAACACCAGAGGGTCCACCAACCGGTCTGGTCCTGCCCAGTCAAAACCTCAGCACCCCGTAGAAGGGGATAAAGTCCCCGTAGTGCACATGCGGAACATGTTAGGGAAGACAGTTTGGGTTAGCCCTGCCTCGGGCAAAGGCAAACCCGTCTGCGGGATTGCTTTTGCTCAAGGACCTGGGTGTACCTGGTGGGTAATGCGGAAGGATGGGGAAGTCCGATGTGTACCTCATGGGGATTTGATTTTGGGTGAGAATAGTCCATAAATAAATTGTATAAAGTTAATTGTTAAATAACCCTGTCACTGTCTGTTATCACTGTTATAATTGTTATGTGTTGTACCGGTAGTAGCATAGTAAGAATCGTCCAGATTAAAGAAGGATGGACTTTTTTGATGAACACCTAGCAGAGCACAGCGATGATGGGACTGGACCTGGTTTTCAACAGCTGGCACCCAGCAACTTCATTGAGATCAACATCTCCTGCAGACTGTGAGCTCCGGATGCAGCAAGCGACCGCCCATCACCACATATCCCCTCTCCTGCCACGAAAGCCCATTACGACAGATGGAGCCCAAAGTCATGGATTAAATGAACTCAACGGACACTTCAGAGTGATCATCCATAGACTAAGGGAATGATATCTGGAGACAGGAGAAGTGGTGGTGATCAACTGGACAATGGGGGATCTGGGCATGACGTAGATGGTATGGAATAAGGGGTGGATAATGTCCTGGGTTCGGCCAGGACAGGGTTAATTTTCACCAGAATCCAGGAAGGGGCACAGCCAAATGGGCTGACCCAACCCCAACCTGGCCAAACAGAGCCCGGTATTCCATACCATGTGCTGTCATGCTGGGTTCCCGTGGGGGGGCCGCGGCGTGGCGGGAACTCTCTCGCAGCTCGGGAGCGTGCGGCGCCGGTCCTGTCCGAGAGAGCGGGTCTGTTGTGCGGTTCATTGTTGTGTTTTCTCCTTATCTGTATCGTTGTTGTTACTGTTCCCTCTGTTTACTGTTCTGTTAAACTGCCCTTATCCCGACCCACCAGTTTTTTGCCTGTTTTCTTTCCATTCTGCTCCACACCGCGGCGGGGGGAGGGGCGGCCGCGTGGTGCTTTTGTAGCCGGCGGCAGCCAAAACCAAAACATGGTGCTACATCTGGCTGGCAACTGTTCACCAGTGGTGTTCCTCAGGGCTCAATTCTAGGGCCAGTTCTGTTCAATATATTTATCAATGATCTAGATTCAGGAGTTGAATGCACCATTAGCAAGTTTGCTGACAATACCAAATTGGGAGGTGCTGTTGATTCTCGTGAGGGACAAGAGGCCTTGCAGAGGGATCTAGATAGATTGGAGCATTGAGCAATCATCAGTGGAATGAAATTTAACAAGTCCAAATGCCAGATTCTGCACCTGGCACGGAGTAATGCTGGGCACAAGTATAAATTGGGAGAGGATTGACTGAAGAGCAGCCCTGCAGAAAGGGATCTGGGGGTGCTGGTTGACAGTAGGGACAATATGCGTCAGCTGTGTGCCCTGGCAGCCAAGAAGGCAAACTGCATCCTGGGGTGCATCGGGAGAAACCTGATCTAGTGAAAGAGATCCCTGCCCATGGCAGGGTGGTTGGACCTTTAAAGGTCCCTTCCAACCCAAACCATATGATGATTCTATGATGATGATCCGGAGAGCTATGGCCCCTCCAACTGCTGATGCTAGGACTCTCACTCCCGTAGCTGACACTACAGGCCCCAGGGTGCCTACACCCCCCAGTCTGACTCCAGTAGCTGGGCACCAAATTTCACTCACACACACAGAGGTCTCACAAGCAGCTGGCACCTGTTCCTTGGAGCACACATGCATAGGGGACAGAGAGTAAGATTAAGCAGAGCAATAGTTAAGAAAAAAAAGTACTAGAAGATAGGACAGACTGCAGGGATCAGGTGCAGGGCTCAGCCAGACAAGCATACTGACTGGCCCCGTTTTACCCATGACTAGCCCATTTTATCCCCCTTTCTGTCTATGCCCTCTCTTTGTTTCTCCCTGCTTCCCCTTCCTCCTGCAAGTCCCTTCATCGGTTTGTACAGTTCTATCAATTCCCGCATCCCTCCCAGTTTGGTGTCTGGGATCCCCCCTGGTTTCACATCAGTTGCAAAGTTCAGGTTGATCTTCCTGGAAGTGGTGCCTGTAGTTTAAATTCCTTCCTAAAACATTTATTACGTGTTTTGTATGTTGTGTCAAATATTAAAAAGACATTTCCTATTTACAATCCAGTATAATCCTTGTAAATACTAACTTTTATATCCTTTCTGTGGACCAAGCAAGAATCACTTTATAAGTTGGATTAATATTTTAAGACACAGAGCCTCAGCTATCCTTGTAGCTAGCAAAGCTATTTTTGATACTGTAAATGACACCTTCTGCCATGATGAGTTCAAGTGTTATCACAGAACCGTAGAATAGTTGAGTAGTTGAGGTTGGAAGGGATCTCCGGACATTGTCTAGTCAAAACCCCCTCCCAACCCCCGCTCAAAGCAGGATCAACCAGAGCAAGTTGCTCAGGACATTGTCCAGCCAGGTTTTGAATATGTCCAAGGATGGAGACTCCACAACCTCTCTGGACAACCTGGTCCAGTGTTTGACCACCCCTAGAGTAAAAAAGATTTTTCTTAAGTTTAAACGGAATTTCCTGTGTTTCAGTTTGTGCCTATTCCCTCTTGTCCTGTCCCTGAGCGCCACTGAGAAAAGTTTGGCTCCATCTTCAATACACCCTCCCATCAGGTATTTAGATACATAGATAAGATCCCTCCTGAGCCTTCTCTTTTCCAGGCTAGACAATACAGGGTCACCATCCCTGGAGGCATTTAAAAGACGTGTAGATATGGCGCTTAGGGACATGGCTTAGTGGTGGACTTGGCAGTGTTAGGTTAACGGTTGGACTCGACGATCTTAAAGGTCTTTTCCAACCTAAACAATTCTATGATTCTACTATTCCATGATTCTATCCCAGCTCTCTCAGCATCTCCTCCTATGGGAGGTGCTCCGATCCCTTCATCACTGCAGGGGCTCTTCGCTGAACTTGCTACAGTATGTTCATTTTCTTTCTTGTACTGGGGAGCCCAGAACTGGATGCAATACTCCAGGTGTGGCCTCACCAGTGCTGAGTAGAGAGAAAGGATCACCTCCCTCGATGTCCTGTCAGCAGTGTTCCTAATGCAGCTCAGGATACCATTGGCCTCCTTTGCTGCAAGGGCATGTTACTGGCTCACGTTCAGCTTGTTGTCCACCAGGACATCCAATTCCTTCTCTGCAAAGCTGCTTTCCAGCCAGTCAGCCCCTAGCCTGCACTGGTGCATCATGCTATTCCTCCCCAGGGGCAGGGCTTGGCATTTCCCTTTGTTGGACTGCATGAGGTTCCTGTCTGCCCATTTCTCCAGCCTGTCCAGGTCCCTCTGAATGGCACAACAGCCATCTGGTCTATCAACTGCTCCTCCCAATTCTGTATCATCTGCAAACTTGCTGAGGGTGCACCCTGTCACATCATTCAGGTCATTAATGAAGTTGTTAAACAGTATTGGCCCGAGGATCAACCCCGGGGGACACCACTAGAGGCGGGCCTCCAGCTAGACTTTATGCTTCTGATCACAACTGTCTGGGCCTGGCAGTTCAGCCAGTTTTCAGTCCACCTCACTGTCCACTTATCTAACCTGTACTTTGTCAGCTTGTCTATGAGGTTGTTACGGGAGACAGTGTCAAAAGCCTTGCTAATGTCAAGATAAACAGCATCCACTGCTCTCCCCCCCATCCACCAAGCTAGTCAACTCATTGTAGAGGGCTTACCAGGTTGGTCAGGCGTGATTTCCCATTCCTAAATCCATGCTGATTCCTACCAAGCACCTTCTTTGGAAATGGCTTCCAGGATTATTTTCTCCATCATCTTCCCAGGAACAGAGGTGAGGCTGTCCAGCCTGTAGCCTTCTTGCCCTTCTTGAAGATTGCAGCGTCATTTGCTTTCTTCCAGTCCTCAGGAACCTCCCCTGATCACCATGACCATTCAAAGATAATTGAGAGTGGCCTTGCAATGACATCAGCCAGCTCCCTCAGCACTCGTGGGTGCATCCCATCAGGTCCCATGGACTTGTCTATGTCCAGTCAAGTGTTCTATAACTGAGTCCTCCTCTACTGAGGAGAATTCTTCCTTGCTGCAGACTTTCCCTCTGGTCTCAGAGGCCTGGGATTCCTGAAGGCAATCCTTACCAGCAAAGACTCAGGTGCAGAAGGCATTCAGTACCTCAGTCTTCCATCAGGTCGCCCACATGATTCAGCAGCTGGCTCATGTTTTCCTTAGTATTTCTTTTAATGCTGATGTATCTGTAGAAGTCCTTCTTGCTGTCCTTCATATCCCTTGCCACATTCAACTCTGGGTGGGCTTTGGCGTTCCTAACCCCATCCCTGCATGCTCAGACAGTGTCTCTGAATTCCTCCTGGGTCACTTGCCCCTTTTTCCAGCTCCTGTATGCTTCCTTTTCATGTTTGAGTTTGGTCGGGAGCTCCTTGTTCGCCCATGCATCCAAAGCTCGGCTTGGATACAGTTGAGTGCTAAAGAAATATTGCTTTGAGCTGCACCAAGTGCATTTGCAATCAGCTGATGGTCCTTTTCACTTGTTTCTTCCCACTGAGGTAATATATTCGAAAAAAGCCATTGGTGATTTCCTAGAGTTAAAAGGGAAGACCGTAGGGGGTGTTCTAACCTATTCAAGTCACCAGTAGTTGTGACTAGTTTGTTAGCAAGTATTTCAGCATCTATACTGTTTAAGACTCCCGAGCTTGTTCCTAAGATACCAGTTACATCTCTCTTCAATCGTTGTGAGGAGGTAAGGGTTCGTTCATGTAACCACGCATACCATCCCGCGTAGGATGTACCTAGGAAAGGGAAGCAAATAGGTTTGATGGCAGAGATATTAATCTGCATTGATAGTTCCACTCGCTTGAGAGAGTAGGTCGGGTTAAACAATATTTGTTGTTGACCGGTATTTTTGATAACGTAAGGACCAATGTTAAAAATGTAAGGATTTAGACTTGTGGGCATCTGAATGGATTCATTCTTAAAATTTTGTTGGGGTGACACTGTGATTGGTACAGGCATAGCCGTAGTTGAAGTCTTTTCCTGTGATATGTCTAACCCAAATTTAAATGATAGTGCTCTGTCTCCTCTGTCAGTGCTTCCTAAACAGACAACTGATACTGATTGAATTATAGTAAAATTGAACCAACAAACATCAGATGCACAATGCTTCCTACCTATCGTGGGCTCTGTTTTTTGTTCAGGAAATTTTCTGCTGGTAACTTGGGTTGAAGGAGGGAAATCTCTTCTACTACTAGCATTAAAGGTTCTACAACCTATGCAGATTGTTTTTCCTTTGTCGACTTTCCATCTATGCATCGAATGCTTCCATTCTGATTCATGTATTTGCAATTCGTTGTTGTTATATATGATGACAGTTGCTAAACTCATTCATTTTAAGTAGAAATAGTATTACAGCTAGAATGAGGGACAAAATTCCTTGGATGTACTCGAGGTTAGTGTAAGCCAATGCGTCCGTCCACGTGCAGTTCATCCAGGATTCCTGTAAACACAAAAGAGATGAAAAACATGCTCGGTCTTTCGAGTGATGGGGTTAAAAGGAAGGTGAAATCCACCGGGTGCTGATCCAGTGTATTTTTTTCTGAGCAATCTTTGGCTTCCCATGCATAGGGATTTTTTAGGAGTGACTAGTATCATTAGCACTGCTTCAATTTGAGGTATTTTTACCAGTACATTTAAGGTAGCCATCCAGGAATGAGCAGCTCTTTGTATTATTGTCACCACTTCAGCAATATTTGGAACTGCGGCAGTTAGGGGTGCAGTACTGGCATTTGCCTTTTTTTTTCCAATTCTACTACCACCCCGTCAATACCGGTAAGTGCCGCTGCTGGCAACGGGTATTGCCGAACGTTAGTGATTTTAGAGGGGGGTAATGGTATGGAGGTTTCTAGCAGACTCAGTGCTATTGTGCCTAATCCGTTTTCAAGTCCTGCAAAGCTCCACACAGTTCCATTGGGGAGTTTCCACACTCGCCCGTGCAGCAAATCAAATCCTAAAAACTAGTGTGTGCAGCACCCACTAACACTTCTTTCCTGGTCATTCACTGTTCTCCTGGAAACCGGAGGGTAATTTTTGCAGTGGGGCATGTTTTTATCACACCATCAATCCCCATAAATTTGACTTTGTGTTGGGTGGGTTTTATGCCCAAAAGTTGTGCTGTTTTATTAGTGATTACTGACATTTGGGCCCCGGTATCGACGAGAAATTCGGTTAATATTTTTCGGGGTCCAATGGGAAGGGCAATAATAGGTTCGTTGATTTTACCAGGAAGCCATTGAATCGCTAGTACCCGCCAGGCAGGGTGGCTCACTGCCCTCCCCGGGGATGGGAATTTTTTTGCTGGGACTCTGACAAACCAATCAAGTTAGATTCTGGTGCAGAAGGCACAACACTGTCATAATCAGGAGACTCTCCGGTTGGATGCTTTACCCCAACTGAATTATTTTTTCTAGTTAAGGATTGGACCAGTGCACGGAGATCTTCCGTAGGGACACCGTGCAGGAGCCGTCGAAGTACCCCCAAGTCCAGGACCTTACACCACAACTCATTTCACTCCTTATCAGGTTTAAACCTCCCGTCAGGTTTAGAGTTGTGACTATGCATTCGATCAGGTTTGGAGTTGTTTATGTGGACCTGGCGAATCCTTCAGGTAGGATCAGGGTTTTTTTCACCAGTTAGGGTAGCCCAGCCCATCTGGCGTCCATATCTGTCTGTTTCCTGTACATATTCATTCCAAGTGGGTATATGGTTACGCCGACCCTGACCATGGTTAGGGTTATCACAAATCTCCCGTATGTGGTTTCGAGTTTCGACCTTAATGGCTTAAGGCAATCGGGGAGACCACGGATGAGAGGGGCTAGTCGGTCTGGGTCAATAGGAGCTAACATCGGGGATTTTCGAAACTCCTCCCGGTTATACATAGCTTGCAGGCAAGCTGCTTTTCGTACTGCTGCAGACAGGTCAGAGTAACCCTTAGCTCTAATCTCTAGCGGCTCTCCCCTTTCCCGCGGATCCATACCACCTGCCCAGTAGGCTGCTCCAGCGGTTAGGGAATAACAATGATCTCCTGGCACAGGAGTGTTGTTGTTGTTAACAACACTCCAGGTCCCCAGGTGTCTCCCGCTTCATCCTCACTTAACATAATTCTATCTCCACCCTCAGCAGAAACTTGCCACACATATTCAACAGCTGACTCGCTTGGCTGCCTGGAGTATTTCTCTTTTATTCTTTCCAACTCTGTTGGTGTCCACGGCACGGTACATGTACTGGTATGGATTTCATCATCATCATCAACAGTTGTTTTGGTTTTGACCAGAGGTCGCAAGGGAATCACTTGGGATTTAAAAGTCCCTTCGACTTCACTGACTTCCTCATCATCACTGTTACACCAAAAATCTTCAGTCTGCATTCCTGAGCTCGGGTAACGCATTAACTTACGAATCTGCTGGACCTGGGCAGAAGGCTGCATTTTATCTAAAAGCCCATTCATCTTTTCCAACAACATCCTAAAATGCTGAGCCTCACCCCTGAGTCTAGCATTTCGATATTCTAAATTTCTATTTTCCCCCAAGAGCTCGTGAACTTGGTTTGTAAGTTTACTAACCTGAGTTTCTAATTTTTCTCCTGTCTCCTTCTGAAAAGCTAATGCTGATTTCAGCACCTCATTTTCTGATTTTAAAGCTGCGTGTTCTACGGCAGAGACCAGAGTAGGAGCAGGGCCTTCCTTCGTTTCTTTTTGTGCACAAGATAAACAGGTGCAAAACACTGCACAAATCACTCCTTTACCTTTACCCATTCGGAGCTTTTGTGAAACCTGACACTGTTTAACACATTCGACTACTTTCTTTTCGCCCTTCCAAAACTTCTGGGCCCACTCCTTCCCAGCTTGGCAAGGGGCACAACCGTATTTTTGCAGCAGTTTATCCATGGCAACCCTGTCCCTGACGCCAATTTTCTGTCACCTTAATTTGGCAGAAAATAAACCCCCTTGCATTCTAACTCTCTTCACTGGAGTGAGAGGCTAGGTGCGGCTAGGTTTAAATTCTGAGTGATGTCCAATTTGCCACTACCAGTCCAGTCGCGTTTAATACGTATATTAAACTACCACGATTCTGGATACACTAATAGCAGTCTGCACCTTCAGTCCAGTCGTGCTCATGAACTAGCACGGCCGCGCTTAGGGTTCGGTTGCATTCAGTGAGAAACTGTGACAACTGGCTACTTAACCAGTGCAGTTTTATTTGTGCAACTGGTATATAGGTGTTTTGAATTGCCAGTGATAGTGACTGTCTGCAAGAAAGCACGTGCAAATATAAAACGCGTGAAAGGGTTATAAATAATACAGCCTGGCTATAAACATTAGGGAGTAACTATTCCCGAGAAAAGTGCTTAGTTTAAGTCTCACCCAAGGCGTCCCAAGGGGGAGAGAAGCAAGGCTCAGCCCATCGGCCAATCCCGGTTGTCGGAGGCAGTCTGAGGTGGAGTTTCCCTTGACTTGCTCACGGTGTTATCTTCTTTTCCTCCGAAGATCTACGGTGTTATCTTCTTCTCAGAAAATCCCCCATTTCCCTGGCTATTTTTGTATCCTTTCTGTCTTTAAGGTGGAGTTTGAGTGACTTGTAGTCATACATACCTTTTATCATGATTGGTGTAAAATTTTCTCGCTTCACGTTTAAAGGTATAGTTTACGAAAAATTGAGAGCGCAGACTCGAAGAGGGGTGGTCGCACTTCGGAGGCAGGTAGCCTTCGGGATGGAGGTGTGTTTTGGTATTAAAATGATATTAAAATGAGCAAAGTTCATGAGAGGGTAGCACTTTGGCAAGGTTTTGAAAACCTGTTGGCTCAGGGGGCCAGATGAGCTGCTTATCAGTTCTAGAGAACCATTTCTTCCCACTTTATCATCATGGAGCATGGCCATGGAGTCTCCACTCCGTTCCATCCTCTATGGTATGTTGCAGGGAGTTGCTGTGTGAGTGGATTCCTGGCATGCCTGCTGGAGCTGTGTCCCATCCTCAGAGCTCCTTTTGCTTTTCCTCAATGGGTGAACACTGCTATGTTTTCATATAGACCTTAATTTTACTAATAATTCCACACCACCACTCCCTCGCTTGATTGTGGGTCATTATCTTCCTCCCTTGTCATTTCCAGTTTAAAGTTCTCCTCACCAGGTTGGCCAGCCTGTTGGTAAAGATGGCTTTGCCCCACTTGATCAGGTGGATCCCATCTCTCTCTAGCAGTCTTCAATCCTTAAAGAAGGGTCCCCATGGTCATAAAATACAAATACCAGTTGTCATTGCCACCTGGGAAACCAACTGTTGTCCCACAGGATCCTTCCATTCCTTCTCAAGCCCTTGCTTCTCACTGGAAAGATCAAGGAGAACACTACCTGGGCCCCCACGCTCTTGACCATTGCCTCCAGATGCATGTAGTCACACATGATATGCTCCAGGTCTCCTCTGGCAGTATCGTTGGTGCCCATGTGAAGATTCGCAAGGAGTAATAGTCCAAGGGTCATACAAACCTTGGCAGTATCTCCACAGCATCCCGGATCCAACCCCCAGCAAGCAGTAAACCTCCCAACACAGCAGATCGGGTTGGCAGATGTGGGCCCCCAACCCCTACAGCATGGAGTCTCCCACTATTGTCACTTGCCACTTCCTTCTGGTGCTGCTGCGTGGCTCAGGCTTAGCTGACTCGGATGCTCCATTGGACAGCGTTCCCAGACCCTCATCTGCTGCGAAGGTACTGAACCTGTTCTTTAGCTGGAGATATGCATGTGGAGCAGGAGCATTCTTCCTGTTGCCGTAAGTCCCAAGCTTCCAGCCTTCGCCAATAAGCACAGACCACCTGATCCTCCCTTCAACACAGCTGAGGGTTCAGGCTGCAAGGTCTTGAAAAAGATCCGGTTGATCTCTTTCTCACCATCTCTGATACCATGCAGTCTGCTGACCTCTTCCTGCACCTCCGTGGCAACACAGATCCTGTACCACTGCACAACTTCTGCAGGCAAGGAAAGTGTCTCCCTCTGCCCCAGCCTCAGCGAGAGACCCCGGGCACTCGCTGTACTCTGAGAGCTGCATCCTTCCTCGGGAGTTCGGTCTGGATTAAGGCCTCTGACAACATAGGGATAGTTGCTCCGATTGCTGGAGGTGGTACCCTGTGACACATTAACACCATTGCTCAGAACATGGATGTTGTTCTCTGCAAAGTTTCTGGCCCCCTATTGAGCAAAGTGCTGCATCTGTTGGCTGCCTCTGTTAGCTATGCTGTAAGAATCAACTCGGGAAAATATTTGCAAGTACTGCTTTGTAGAAATACCCCATCATAGGCAGGTTTCTTTTTTTTTCTGGATAATCAGAAAGTTACCAACAGCAACTGGCCAAAAAAATGGGAAAATGTGTTTAATTTAGTAAGGATGTAAACTGATAATTCTATTTTTATGAGTTTCATTTTTTTTTTCTTGTCCTGATTTTCAGTATGGGGGGGTGGGGGGGGGATAATCCCCAAAACCTACTCTCTCACATAACTTCCGAATAAATATTACCATAAAAGAAATTATCAGTGGGGAAAACATTTTTGAAAAACAAGCTCTAAGTAAAATTTGGTCAGTTGAAATTTTTGTGAAAACTTTTTAGTGCCCACAAAACGAATGAAAAATTACTGTGTAGGAAAAAGCCAAATTTCTTTGTTTAAAAAGAAGTCAAACACTCTATACTTGAGTCAGGAGTAAAGTTGATTATTATCTAATGATTCTAGCAAAAGACCAGAGCCACTGCGTATTACTGGCAATAGATCCTTTCCCCTGAGAATGGCCTTTTTATCTCTTCACAAGTGACAGGACGGACAGTAACAAACTTGTTTGGGAATTCCTATTCCAGGCAGAGAAGTTATGTTCACCATATTTTTCACATTGTATATCTCAATTACAGCAATTACAAGTACCGAAAAGACTACAAAATCTTGTTATTTGTAAGATTTGTGTAGGAGAGATATTTCAGATGAGAACCCAAGCTTTTTGAATGCTTATCCAAAAATAAATGTTCTCCTCATAACTTTCTTTGCTACATCATTTAATGTGTGTTTAGTAACACTTTACAAACTAGCAGAATGAACTTAGGCCATTTATTTCACACCAGATTGTTCTTATAGATTCTCTGGAAGACGTTTTTGGCAATTTTGATGATAGCCAGATCAATTTGAAGAATGTTTGGAGCACGTAGGTGCTTAGGCTTTTGGTAATGGCTGGGTATGTTAACCGCTATTTACAGGACAGAGGACAACAAAAATTTTTAATTGAATGTATCATTTTCAGAGCTCATCAGAAATTTGTGATCACTCTATACATCACTGTCCTCTAATAATATAGTGTTTAGCTAGAAAGAGGGAATATTGCTTCTTTAGAATTTAGAATTCCTCTTTCTTCATAGCTAAAAGTCTTTTTGGTTTGTTTTTTATTTTAATCGGGATGACACTGAGCTGCTTCTTTCCACACTTCTTTTTTAAAACAGATCATCCTGAAATACAGTGGGGTGAAAAAGATCCTATTTTATGTGTTTTACATAGCATTTGCCCAGAAAAAAAAAATATTTCCTTTAAAGAACTAAATATCGTTGACACATTATTTATAGTATTCCTTATACTTTGACTTTTTCTTACCCTGCGGGTAACAAATTAACAAGAGTGAATGCATACTTAATTAGTAAGTGCATACAAAAGCGTTTATGTAGAAGCATAAGTGGGTTAGATGACTGACAGTGCAAAAGAGCATTTGTTCTTTGCCTGGAAACCTCAGGAAATAAAAAAAAAAAAAAAAAAAGAGACAAAAAAGCCTGCTCCATAGAGTTAATATAGAAGTTTTATAAATCCAAACTAAATTCCAGATGAGCATCCACATTTGGGGGCAGTTACATAAACTAGTGATCACTACAAATTTGAAGAAAAGGATGCTGTGAAAAATAAAATATTTCTGTCTTTTTAAGCAAATTGGCTGACTTTGCTAGCGGAAGTTCTTAATTACAGGATTCATCGATTACTCAAGTTGAAAAAGGGCATTTCTCATATTAGGAGATTTCCATTAACCATTAATTCTCACTCTACCAAACACGGTGTTTTGCCTCAGAAACAAAATCCAGTCTTTACTTGGACTGTTTCTTCCTAGACGTAGTGAAAAAAAAAAAGTCACTTAAAGGTAATATGATTCCCCTTCTCTAGTTTTTTCTTCTTCATTACTGTAGCAGCACTCGTTCTCCACCATGGACTTTTGGAGGGCAGACTTTGGCCTGTTCAGGATGCTGGTTGAGAGAGTCCCCTGGGAGAGAGTCCTGAAGGGCAAAGGGGTCCAGGCAGGCTGGACATTCTTCAAGGAGGAAGTCTTAAAGGCACAGGAGCAGGCTGTCCCCATGTGCCGCAAGACGAACCGGCGGCGAAGACAACCGGCCTGGCTGAACAGGAAGCTCCTGCTGGGACAGGAAAAAAAGGAGGGCCTACCACCTATGGAAGAAAGGGCAGGCAACTCAAGAGGAGTACAGGGGTCTCGTAAGGTCATGCAGAGAGGAAATTAGAAAGGCAAAAGCCCAGCTAGAACTCAGGCTGCCCACTGTTGTAAGGGACAACAAAAAATGTTTTTACAAATACATCAACAACAAAAAGAGGGCCAAGGAGAGTCTCCATCCCTTATTGGATGCAGGGGGGGAATATTGCCAACAAGGATGAGGAAAAGGCTGAGGTACTTAATGCCTTCTTTGCCTCAGCCTTTAATAGTCAGACCGGTTATTCCCAGGGTACTCGGCCTCCAGTGCTGGAAGACAGGGATGGAGAGCAGAATAAACCTCCCATAACCCAGGAGGAAGCAGTTAACAACATGCTATGCCACCTGGACACTTACAAGTCTATGGGGCTGTATGGGATTCACCCAAGAGTGCTGAGGGAACTGGCTGAGGAGCTGGGCAAGCCACTCTCCATCGTCTATCAGCAGTCCTGGCTAACAGGGGAGGTCCCAGATGACTGGAGGATAGCCAATGTGACACCCATCTACAAGAAGGGCCAGAAGGAGGATCCTGGGAACTACAGGCCTGTCAGCCTGACCTCAGTGCCAGGGAAGATTATGGAGCGATTCATCCTGAGTGCGGAAAAGGACCTTGGGCTGCTGGTTGACAGCCGGCTGAACATGAGCCAGCAGTGTGCCCAGGTGGCCAAGAAGGCCAATGGCATCCTGGCTTGTATCAGGAACAGTGTGGCTAGCAGGAGTAGGGAAGTGATCGTGCCCCTGTACTTGGCCCTGGTGAGGCCGCACCTCGAGTACTGTGTTCGGTTTTGGACCCCTCTCTACAAGAAGGACATTCAGTTGCTGGAGCGTGCCCAGAGAAGAGCACCAAGATTTCACAGCAGTAAGAGCAATCCTACCTTCTGTTAGTTAAAAACATTCTTATATATTGCTTATTGATGCTGTCTTTGAACACTGCACATTGCATTTTGTTCTTCAGAACTAAAATAAACAGCATGTTGGCAATGGTTCAGGGTACTTTGAGCTTACTTGAGGAAACTGCAGTATTGCAATAATTGCCATTTCCTGCAGGGTGTTGCTCTTTAAAAGCAAAAATATTTAGGCAAAAATTGAAGGCGGAAAATTCATGATGGAAGTTTTCAGGAGATAGGAAACAATGGTTGCAATTACTGATGTACCTGTAGGAAGGCCAAAAAGAATTTTCACTGCTGATCATAAGTTTCTTGAAAGGGCCTTAGGTGATCAGTTCTGTTTGTTAAATCAGAAGCTAAATAATTGTTACATAATACAGAATCAACGAATAATTCAGGTTGGAAGGGACCTCAGGAGGTCTCTAGTCCAACCTCCTGCTCAAAGCGTGGTCAATGCTGAGTTCAGATCAGTTTGCTCAGGGCTTTACCCAGTCGGGTCTTGGAAACATCTAAGGACGGAAACTACACAAACCTCTTTGGGCAACCAGTTGCGCTGCTTCACTGTCCTCCTGGGTTGCTTGTGCCCTGCTTTGTTGTCCCTCTAGCAGATATTGGGGTTGTTCAAGTCTCTCATGAGAACCAGAGCCTGTGAACATGAGGCTTATGCCAGTTGCCTGAAGAAGACCTGTGTTGGCTTTACATGGCAAGGTTTTGGTAGCGATGGGGGGGTGCAGGGATGGCTTCTATGAGAAGACACCAGAAGCTGTCCCCATGTCGGAAAGGGCCAGTTTCAGCCAGCTCCAAGATGGACACGCTGCTGGCCAAAGTCTGAGCCAATCATTAGAGACATTGGTAGTGCCTCTGTGACAACGTATTTAAGAAAGGCTAAAAACTGCTGCACAACAGCAGCTGGGAGAGAGGAGTGAGAATATGTGAGAGAAACAACAATGCGGACACCAAGGTCAGTGAAGAAGGAGAGGGAGGAGGTGCTCCAGGTGCCGGAGCAGAGATTCCCCTGCAGTCTGTGGTGAAGACCATGGTGAAGCACATTGTCACCGTGCAGTCCACAGAGGACCCCATGCGAGAGCAGGTGGATGTGCCCTGAAGGAAGCTGCAGCCCACAGAGAGCGCATGCTACAGCAGGCTCCTGGCAAGAACGGTGGCCCCGTGGAGAGGAGTCCATGCTAGAGCAGGTTTTCTGGCAGGACCTGTGACCCAGTGGGGAGATCCACACTGGAGCAGTCTGTTCTTGTAGGACTGCACCCCACGGAAAGGACCCATGCTGGAGCAGTTCGTGAAGAACGGCAGACCATGGGAAGGACCCACATTGTAGAAGGTCATGAAGGACTGTCTCCCGTGGGTGGGACCCCACACTGGAGCAGGGGAAGTGCGTGTGGAGGAAGGAGAGGCAGAGACAAAGCAGGGGAGAGCAGTGGATGTTGTCTACCTCGACTTCAGCAAGGCTTTTGACACTGTCTCCCATAACATCCTCCTAGGCAAGCTCAGGAAGTGTGGGCTGGATGAGTGGTTGGTGAGGTGGATTGAGAACTGGCTGAATGGCAGAACTCAGAGGGTTGTCATCAGCTGCGCAGAGTCTAGTTGGAGGCCTGTAGCTAGTGGTGCCCCCCAGGGGTCAGTACTCGGCCCAGTCTTGTTCATCTTCTTCATCAACGACCAGGATGAAGAGTTAGAGTGCACCCTCAGCACGTTTCCTGATGACACAAAACTGGGAGGAGTGGTGGATACACCGGAAGGCTGTGCTGCCATTCAGCGAGACCTGGACAGGCTGGAGAGTTGGGCAGAGAGGAACCTGATGCAGTTCAACAAGGGCAAGTGCAGGGTCCTGCACCTGGGGAGGAACAACCCCATGCACCAGTACAGGCTAGGGGTGGACCTGCTGGAGAGCAGCTCTGTGGAGAGGGACCAGGGTGTCCTGGTGGACGACAGGTTAACCATGAGCCAGCAGTGTGCCCTGGTTGCCGAGAAGGCCAATGGGATCCTGGGGTGCATTAGAAGAAGTGTGGCCAGCAGGACGAGGGAGGTTCTCCTTCCCCTCTACTCTGCCCTGGTGAGGCCCCATCTGGAGTACTGTGTCCAGTTCTGGGCTCCCCAGTTCAAGAAAGATGAGGAGCTGCTGGAGAGAGTCCAGTGGAGGGCTACAAGGATGATCAGGGGACTGGAGCAGCTCTCCTACGAGGAAAGGTTGAGGGAGCTGGGCTTGTTCAGTCTGAAGAAGAGAAGGCTGAGAGGGGACCTTATAAATATCTTAAGGGTGGGTGTCAGGAGGATGGGGCCAAACTCTTTTCAGTGGTGCCCAGCAACAGGACAAGGGACAATGGGCACAAAGTGAAACATAGGAAGTTCCATCTGAACATGGGAAGAACTTCTTCCCTCTGAGGGTGACGGAGCACTGGAACAGGCTGCCCAGAGAGGTTGTGGAGTCTCCTTCTCTGGAGATATTCAAGACCCACCTGGACAAGGTCCTCTGCAGCCTGCTCTAGGTGACCCTGCTTCAGCAGGGGGTTTGGAGTAGATGACCCACAGAGGTCCCTTCCAACCCCTAACATTCTGTGATTCTGTGATTCTGTTATGAACTGACCACAGCCCCCATTCCCCGTCCCCCTGCACCGCTCAGGGGGAGGAGGTGGTAGAGTTGGGAGTGAAGTTGAGCCTGGGAAGAATGGGGGAGTGGGGGGACGGTGTTTTTAGATTTTTTCTTATTCCTGATTATCCTACGCTGTTTAATTGGCAATAAATTAAATTAATCTTCCCCAAGCCAAGTCTGTTTTTCCTGCGACGGTAATTGCTGAATGATCTCCCTGTCCTTATCTCGACCCGCAAGCTTTCCATCGCATTTTTCTCCCTCGTTCTGTTGAGAAGGGGGAGTGATAGAGCGGCTTGGTGGGCACCTGGCAGCCAGCCAAGGTCAACCCACCACAGGACTTCATCTACTTCTTCCTGATCAGGCAGTCTGTATCAGATACCCACAACATTACCCACACTCGTATGTCATCTAACCCAGACCCTTAAGCTTTCAATTGGCTTATCATCCATCTCTATTCGAAGCTCCATGCATTCCAGTTCCTCTTTCATATAGAGCGCCTTCTTGTCTTGTTTTCCCTAAAGATTCTGTATCCATCCATTGCAGCACTCCAGTTGTATGAGCCGTCCCACAATACCTCTGTGATCCCTGAGATCGTAGCCCTGCAAATGCTCACAGACATCTAATTCCTCCTGTTTTTCCCCATGTTGCGTGCATAAGTGTGCAGGCACTTCAGAGACGCACCCGGTCATACCAATTTCCCCCAGAGGGCATGAAGGCTTTCCTATGATGCTGATCTCCTGACACTTCCTTAGTTATGTGCATATGCTTAAAGTGGTCCACTTTCAACCCGGTTTTGTTGATTATGAGGTCCCTCCTGCTTGCCCCACATCCTTTGCTTGCTCATCCAGTCTATGACTTCCTCACTTGACTGTTGGTCATCCCTTCCCCAGCATTCCTAGTGTAAAGCTCTCCTTACCAGGTTGGTCAGCCTGTTGGCGAAGCTGTCTGTGCCCCACTTGGCCATGTGGATCCTGTCTCTCCCTAGCAGTCCTCCATCCTCAAAGAGGTTCCCATGGTCATAGTGGAACAAAGTCTAGTTGGAGGCCAGTAAATAGCAGTGTACCCCAGGGGACAATACTGGGTCCAATACTGTTCAACATCTTCATTAGTGATCTGGATGATGAGGCAGAGCATACCCTCAGCAAGATTGGCTGATGACACAAAACTGGGAAGAGTGGCTGATACATCACAGGGCTGTGCTGCCATCCAGAGGGACCTCGACAAGATGGAGAAATGGGCTGACAGGAACCTCATGTACTTCAACAAGGAGAAGTGCCAAGTCCTGCCCCTGGGGAGGAACAACCCCATGCACTGGTACATGCCGGGGGGGGGGGGGGGGGGGGGGGGGGGGCGCGGCGGGGGGGGGGGGGGGCGCGGCGGGGTGGCAGCCAGCTGGAAAGCAGAAAAGGACCTGGGGGTCATGGTGGACACCAAGTTGAACATGAGCCCACAGTGTGCCCTTGCCGCAAAGAGGGCTAATGGTATCCTGGGTTGCATTAGGCAAAGTACTGCCAGTAGGTCCAGGTAGGTGATCCTTCCCCTTTATTCAGCACCAGTTGAGTACTGTGTACCTGGAGTCCTGTGTCCAGTTCTGGGCTCCCCTGTAAAAGAGAGACATGGACATACTGGAAAGTCTCCAATGAAGGGCCATGAATTGTCACTGCTTAACTATCTTCAAGGTAAAAAAATTTCTCCTATCAAGTCAGGGCCTCTTTTTTTAGTTTATGCCTGGTGTCTACCACCCTCCTGCCATGCATCGTTGTGAAGAGTCTGATTCGATCTTCCTGATGCCTTGTAGGTATTGAAAGGCTTCTGTTAGGTCCCCCCTAAACCTTCTCTTTTCCAGGCTGAACTAACCTAGTTCCCTCAGCCTCTCCTCATAAGGTATGTGCTGCAGCCTCCTGACCATGTCATTGGCCCTCAATTGAACTTGCTCCAGTTTATCAACATTCTTCTTGTATTGGAAAGGATCCAAACCTAGACTGGATAAGTCTCTGAGCCAATAAATGCAGCAGATGTCAATGTGGAATATTTAAATACTGAGGTTGCAAAAGGTTTCAAGAGAGGCACCTTGCCATTTTTAAAATTTTATTCCTTTTCTTTAATGTTTAGGTGCCTTGACCCAAGCCATTCGCAATTTCGCAAAAAGCCTTGAAGGTTGGCTTTCCAGTGCCATGAACAATATTCCACAGAGAATGACACAAACCAAGGTGAAAAAAGTTTACTGCAGTTTTCTTCACTTTATGCAATTGTACACTAGATATCATTTAAAATCTAAAAGTAGCAGCATTTTAACTTTCATGCTGAGTGTTGTATTTAGGTTGAACTTCAAACATGAAACATGGGTTTGGAAATAACTTTGCTTTGTCAGAAAAAATTAATAGGAAAAACTGTATTTGTTCCATTATATGTGAATTACAGTATCTGCAATTAATCTAAATCAATACAGCAATTTTAAAATTAAAAATAGATGAAACAGAAGACCTGTTTATAATACAATGTGTTAAGATAAATGGATTTCTTCATAGGTTGCTGCTGTAAGTGCCTTTGCACAGACTTTGAGAAGATACACATCTCTTAATCACCTGGCTCAGGCAGCTCGGGCTGTGCTTCAGAACACTTCTCAGATCAACCAGATGCTCAGTGATCTCAACCGTGTTGATTTTGCCAATGTACAGGTATCTGTGGCTTTAAAAAACAGACTTTAATAAAAGTTGCTATTATTTCCCCCCAAATTTTTTATTTTTATTGTTAGTTCTTATTATTCCATCAAGAAAGCAAAGTGGGAACATTTTGCTGATTTTTATATTTGCAGTGATTCAGTTGAAACTTTCCAGCTTACACTTTGACCATACGGAAAATAAAACCTCAGAACCATTATGTATTTCCATTTTCTCTGAAGGCTTCTTATCTTTCAGACCATGCATTCTGCCGATTTTTATTTAATGCAGATGAAAGTGCAGAGTACATGTGTTCTTAGAATGAACAGCATGAATGCCTGAAGATGAAATCTTGGATAGTAGCATAGCTTCTGATCTTCCATAAAAAAATATTGATCATACAGCACTATTTCTAGTACAGATTGTTTCATTACATTTCATCGGGGCTCTGAGCGACCTGGTCTAGTTGAAGATGTCCCTGCTCACTACAGGGGGTTTGGGCTAGATGACCTGTAAAGGTCCCTTCCAACCCAAAGCATTCTATGATTCTACAATTTATTTTTATTTCAAACACAATATTATTAGTATACTTTCCATAATTGTTTGTGCTTGCATTTCCAGCCTTTCCTAAGTAACCGGTGAGAACTAGTTTCCAGTTATCTGTGAAACATCAATTTATTATTTTCCATTAGGTTTAGAAAAAGGTTTCCGTTTTACCTTTCTTCTCCTTAGCAGAAGCAACATTTTTTTTCTCCTGTTGCTCAGCTAACTAGCATGGCCCAGATTACTGTTAGTCATACATTGATCTTCTTTCATGAACAAACATTTTAACACATTTTTTCTTAACAGAAGTTCAGAAGTTCACTAACAACAGTTAAATTCTTTTTTCTTGTTCTAAAGACATTAGAATAAATAAAATTTAACACAGATATAGTTATATTGCATAATGATGTGTAAACTACCCAAGATTTAGTATGTGACTGAATTCATGTTATATTAAATATTATTCTGTGGTAGGATATAGGGTCTATGAATGTTGAGAAGTTAACTTGGCATGTGATAGCTAGAGTTTAAAAATATGGCCTATATTAAATCGATAATGGTTTTCTCTAAGTTCTATTTAACATAAGTGTCCTATTGGTCTTATTTAAACTTAAAAATGTAATATAATTACATTCCATGATAACACTGTGAATTGCTCATTATTGTACATGGACTGTGTTTGTCCAATTGTGTGCTATTTATATTATTCATTAAGCAATGTGTAATATATTGCAGACTATGGATAAACACAACAATCCTTTTTTTGCCTATAAAACAAAGGTCTTTTTAAGTGAGGTGATTAAAAAATATAACAGAAATTGTATTTGGTAACTCCTTCAAAGCAATAGGTATTTTGGTTTCTTGGTTCCTCTTTATTTCTTACTCTCTCAACTTCCATTTGACTGCCCCTTTCACTCCTTTTTTCTGTAGTTCCAAGCCTGACAATTCCTGAAACTTTTACTCAAAAAATTATGAATGATGGAAGTTGAAAATTCTTTCATGAAAATTAATATGGAACATTGCAATGTGTTTGTGGTTTTTTCATTGCATTTTTGTGTGTGTGCTTTCTTTGATGATTTTTATATTTTTATATTTTGGGTTCCTTACTCTCATATTCTTCCAACGAAAATGAAAGAGACATGAAAATAAAAATACCCATTAGTTTGCCTAATAAGTGTATTTCATCCTTTTCATTTATTTGTTCAGTCTTTAAGAACAATTTATGTTTTGTATTTTGCTTTCATGTTTGCTATGTGTTGTAACAGGAACAGGCTTCCTGGGTGTGTCAGTGTGATGACAATATGGTTCAAAGACTAGAAACAGATTTCAAGATGACTCTTCAGCAGCAGAGCACTCTGGAGCAGTGGGCTGCCTGGCTTGATAATGTAATGATGCAAGCATTGAAACCATATGAAGGAAGACCCAGCTTTCCTAAAGCAGCACGGCAATTTCTTTTAAAATGGTCTTTCTACAGGTAGTTCTTAATAGTATTCTAAATTATTTTAGCTGTTTTATTATTTGCTGAACTGTATGTTGTAATAATGTTGACAAAATTAATATCAGACAATAGTTGCTAAGAAATGAAGAGCCTCCCCCCCAAAAAAACAGTAGTGCTGTTAACATTAAACACAGGACTACGTGCAACTCAGCAGTGGATGAAATGATCCTTGTACATGATTTTAAAGGCTTTGTGCAAGTGTAATGAGGTTAGAATTTTATCCTGATTCGGCAACATGCTATGAAACATTTTGGGTTGACACTATACAATTTTAAAACCAATGTTCTTAATACTATTTATTAAAATAACATGGCTTCTATTTTTATTATGTAGGGAAAACAAAATATTTTTTACTGTGTAAAAAGAACATCAAGACAAATATTCCATGTCATCTGCTACCATATCAGTTATCATAGTAAAGCTAGTGTTTTTTTTCGAAATGGTACATTGTAGCATCAATTTTCTGCAGGTATGTTTTCATCCACAATCTGCATTTTTCTATTATAAGGTATACACAAACTTATTTAAATTTTACAAGTTTAAAAATCATACCAATTAAAACCTTTGAACTAGGAGTGTGAGCACAACAGATACAATATTTTGAAAGACTATTTTGTTTAAAACTAAATAATCTTAACACAATTTTATTATTTAAAATTTTAACGAAGAACTACCTTCCACTAAGGTCAGTTTTTACATGCGCTCACATATTGGTAATTATGCATATACCAAAACAAAACCCTTCCTGTCTTTTTGAAAATTTAGCATTTAGTTATGTAATGTGGTCTCCAACCATGCTTTCAGAAAAAGTGGAGAGGCAAATAATTGTCTTTCTCAGACATTTCTTTCTGAAGACACTATAAATCAGCTGTTTGTGGTTAGCATTAATTTAAAAAATATTATTCTTGAAGTGCATATTCCATATGAATAAACCATTAAAGAACTGTGATATTTATTTAATTATTTTTTTTCCCCATATTTAAATAGCTCAATGGTGATTCGAGATTTAACCTTACGCAGTGCTGCTAGCTTTGGCTCTTTTCATCTGATCCGCTTGCTTTATGATGAGTACATGTTTTACTTAGTAGAACATCGTGTTGCTCAGGCAACAGGAGAGACACCTATCGCAGTTATGGGAGAGGTAAGATAATATGCAAGACAATGGATTGATGAATTTAGTGGTCAGTTTGGATATGCATATACAATTTTTTTTAATGTTTACATGGAGCTGTGGGATATTTTGTAATATAAGTGATGCAGATTGAATTGCAAATACATTGGCATCTTCAAATTTGGGTTATATACCTTAATCCATGTTTCCTTGGCTAATTGTTTTTCAGAGTAATGAAACCACAATGACTTCTAACACTGATTCTCTGCAAACGAGCTTGCTCAAAAAAAAAAAAAAAAAAAAAGAAAGCAGAAAAGCAGATCAACCTAATAGGTAGAAACCTACTTTTTTGAGTTCTGGAAAACTAAATAGTTGATATGAAAATAATAAAGGAACAGAATAATAGGAAACTTGCTTTCAGGCATCTGTTTACACATACTTAAAATTCCAATACAAATATTTACACAAATTAGTAGTCCCTTTGACTTCAGAAGGGTGGTTCACATGCAGAAGTTAGTTTTGCTTCAGTGGTATTGTTCACGTGTATTGGTTGTATGTGGCAAGGCTTTGGGGGTGGGCAGGGCTGCAGGGCTGGGGCTGCAGGGGTGGCCTCTATGAGAAAAGGTAAGGGACTGCCCTGTGCTGGGCACAGCCAGTTCTAGCTGGCTTGGCAACGGAACCACCACAGTCCAAAGATGAGTCAATCAGCAAATTTTGGGTGCCTCTGTGAAAACATATTAAAGAAAGGGCAGAAAACACCAGACAGGCACAGGAGAAGGGAATAAAAGAGAGTGAGAAACAGCAGAGGGATCAACAAGGTCAGAGCAGCAGGAGATGCTCCATGGTGGAGCAGATATTCCCTGCAGCCCATAGAGAACCTCCAGAGCAGAGGGATATTCCCAAAGGAACTGCGGCATGTGAAGAACCCACGCCGGACCAGATGAAAAGTGTGAGAAGGAAGGAGTGGCAGAGAAAAACCGCTATGTACTGACCACAAGCACCCCTGCACCACCCACTACCTTACTGAAGGGATTGAGCGTAACTTGCGATAACACAGGGGGAAGAGAGGTTCTTGGAGTGAAGTTGTGCATGGGAAAGGGGGAAGAAAGATGTTTTCCTTAAGTGTTTAAATGTTTTGTTCTTTTTTGCTTTTGCTTCCCACTACTTGAATCAGTAATTAAATATTTATTTTAATTGGCAATAAATTAAATTCCCCAAGTAGAGTCTGTTTTGCCTGTGACAGTAACTGGTAAGTGATCTCCCTGTCTTAATCTTCATCCATGAGCTTTCTCACTCCAGTTCTTCCTATCTTCTTCCTATCTTCTCCCTCATCCAGAGGGATGGGGGGCAGGGAAACAAGCGAATGGCTGGATGAGTGCTTAGAAAATGGATAGATGTGGACATATGATAGATGGTTCACCAGACTGAAGCTTAATGTTTTTATACTTGGCAATCATTATATCATATTTTATCTTACTGACAAGTTGTAAGTCACCTTGCATGACTTGATATATCATTCTTCCCTCAGGATATATTAAATAGTATCATTAAATATTATAAAAAATGTACTTTTTCATAGATATGGTGAGTCTTGGCTTAATTTATAGTCTGATCAAAATGACATAGAATCATAGAATCATAGATTGGAAAAGACCTCTAAGATCATCGAGTCCAATCATCTATCCAACACCACCATTCCTACTAAACCATGTCCCAAAGTGCCACATCTACACTTTTTTTAAACACCTCCAGGGATGGGGACTCAACCACCTCACTGGGCAGCCTCTTCCAATGTCTGACCACTCTTTCAGTAAAGAATTTTTTCCTAATATCCAATCTAAACCTCCCCTGATGCAACTTGAGGCCATTGTGTCTGGTCGTATCGCTAGTTACCTGAGAGAAGAGACCAACACCTGCCTCACTACAACCTCCTTTCAGGTAGTTGTAGATTTCTGATTAGATATTCGATTAAACTCTGCCATTACATTTATAGCAAAGTACTGCAAAAGTGTAGTATTGCTACATTCTTGTTTTCTTGACAGACATGGTATATGTTAAATGTAATGTTTTTGGTGTACTGTGGGACTTCCTATAATGTTTTGGTAAACTTAAGATAGATATGATCTTAGAGAGAAAATGTAATCTAAAGCTTTCAAAGGTGAGAGGGGAACAGGGAAGAAGATGTAAATATTCATTAAATGCATGGCTTGTTGTGTTTCTCTGCATTTACTGACTGTGGTTGAAATAAAATGGGAAAGACTAAGGCTAGTTCTACAAACACTTGAAGCCAGTATAAACTAGCTTTGCAGCTGAGAAAAACACTGTCTCCTCCTCTCCCATCCCCTTAGTTTTGGACATTGATGCTGGCACAAGTACTCAGGCAGTCCTGTGCTTAACTGGATCAGAGAATTCATCCTGTGCAAAATAACCCCATTAAAATTGTGGGTTTTTTTCTTGGGTCAGTTCTGTCGTGGTTCTTTGCACGGTCATGTGAACACTTAAGGTGAAAGGATGGGTATAAGGAGGTGAGGAGGGAGTATGTGTGAGGGAACCTGAAAGTACAGGGCTGCTGCTGCTTATGCTGGTTTAGTATTCACTGAAGTTTTATCTTTCTTTATTTCTGAAAAGGACTGAATCAGGTCTGGTTAGAAATATATTTATCTAAAAATTGTACTCCTTTCATTTGAGATTCACTCATCAAATTACGCTCTGCTGCTTCTTGTTTAAGAGAAGGGTAGATGACTCTAACAAGGAAAGAGAGGAAGGAAGGTTGTATTTTTTACTTGTGAGCAACTTTTCACTTTGTTTTTTTTTATAAGTAAACCAGTTAGCAGAATACACTGTAATAACATTAAACCCTATTTTCAGTGGTGTCATTTATTTACCTTACATATAGTTTTGCTACACTGTAACTGCCTTTAGTGACACACCTTCTCAGGGGAACTTTTAAAAGAGCTTTTGGTTAAAATATTGCAGTTTAAAAATGGACACCAGTCATATTTTCCAGCATTCTACATCAGAAATATCTCGCTCAAAGCAACAAAGGCCTTGACATAAGTCACCCTAAAACCAAAAACATATGCTAAGTTTATATTCTGTTGTTTTAGTTGCTAAGGATTTTTTATTTTACTGTTAATTTCCTTAATATGAACACAAATATGATGGAATGGAAAATAAACTGCTACACTGTGGACGTGACTGCAGTCACATGCATGCACTTTCATACTAGCCACAAGGCATTGGAGCATAGTACTGGCTTCATCATAGATAATCTAAGGTCATGTTTGTGTAGGACTCTATCCACACTTTTTATTGTTTATTTTGCAGTTTGGTGATTTAAATGCTATATCCCCTGGAAATATGGATAAAGGTAAGCAGTCAAATCTCTCAAATGTATAATTTTATAAAGAACTAATGTGTCTCGGGGCAAAACAAGTCCTTATTTTTTTAAAATATGGTAAAGTGGAATCTAAAGCTGTGTCATAATTTATGTGTATATTACTATTATATGGGTACAATATGCTATACATGATATATAGTATATAAAATTGACTAGAACAGTCTAGGTTCTTAATTGGAAAATCTTTTTTAAAATGCTTGTTATTTACACAAGAAATTTTCAGATTTTCACCCAGAATTTAGCTGTATATCCTGGTGAGAGAGTGGAAGTGGTTGGACAGTCGGAAAAAGGAAGATACGATGAGCATGTACATATATCTACATTTATAGTGAATGATGGGTTTGATAAGTGAAAATGGTGAAATTGGGTCCAAGCACTTGCCAAATAACTTGCTAATTGTTACTGAAGGATATAGTAAGAAATGAGTTTGTGTCCTCTTTGTAGATTGAAGGCTTAGTTTGTTCTCCATTCTTACACTGGTTGTATGATTTGGAGCAAGTTAAACTCTCTTCAGTTCAGTTTCCTTATCAATAAAATGAAACAACATTAGAGAGAGTACATTACCCTATTTGTCTGTAGTATTTATTGACTTTTCCCAATAAAATGTTGAGCTTTCAGTTTCTACTTTCTCAGGTTGCTACACTTCCCTGTGTTTTCACATTTCATGTTATTTGCAAAATAAAGGCCCTTGTATTTAGATTTTTTCCCTTTGTGCTACTTTTTCCTGGTTGTTTTTTCGTGCAGATGAGGGCAGTGAAGTTGAAAGTGAAATAGAAGAATTGGATGAAAACAGAGAGCCACAAGCCAAGAGGGAGAAAACAGAACTAAACCAGGCATTTCAGGTGGGCTGCATGCAGCAGCCAGTACTTCAGAGTGGAGTAGAGCAGAGCCTCCTGAACCCACTTCATAGTGAGCACATTGTTACAAATACTCAGACTATCAGACAATGCAGTGCTACTGGAAATACATATACTGCAGTGTAATATTGAAGCATCCCCCCAACTACAATAGCCCTGTTGATGCTGGACTTAATGGGGGGGGGGAGAATAAGTCTGAAAGGTGACTTATCAAATTTTAGCTGTGCTGAACATTACCTTTTATTGGAGTTGTGAAGTGAAATGAAATGGGTGTATGCATTTTGCCAGATGTTTAAAAAAATTAGTAAGAAAAATCATTTTACATTGGTTACTCAATATTATGAGTTTTTCTAGTTTTAAGCATCAAGGAAGATTTTTGCCAAGCTTTTAATGTTAATGCTAATGTCCTCTTAAAATTAAAATAACTTATTTTTTTCATAGTTTAAAAATATTTTAATGTTAATTATTTGTCATGATTTCATATACATAGATTTTTAATTATATGCACTTCTGTGAAATATTAAAAGTAATACTTTCTTTTACTTATACCAGAGGCTTACTCATTTGACAGCAGATGCATCAAATTTATTATAAAAGGTGCTATTCATTGAACAGAACTAGAAGACACTATTTTGATGAAATTGTAAGCATTCGGGGGGTATTTTTATTGCAATGTTGTAGGATTGGGTGATCTACTGTTTTCGTTTTGTAAGCAAGAAGTGTTTTCACTGCATTTACAAATGCAGAATGAGTGATAGAATTGTAATAATGTGGTAATGTCTATACTGTAGGCATACCTAATTATCTGATCACCATGTAAACAATACAAGCTTCCTTTAAAAACAACAGCTCCAGATTTTATTTGCATGCCAGTTCCTCTGGTTTTGGAGACTACTGATTCTATATTTGAGACCACTGCACAGATGCTTTTGGTTGTTGAATGGTACTGTAGTTGATTGAAACTGAACCAGAAAAGAAGTGACTGATGAACATTCCTTTTGGATGACTTTCTTCTGTTCCAGGTCTTTTCCTACTACTAGTTCAATCTGTTGCTTTCATAAATGATAATTTATAGAATGTAAAGAATGTAGCAACCTGCATAATTTTCTTTTCAAAATATATTTCCTAATTATTAAAGTGAATTTAAATTTTTACAAAAATTTAATAAGGTAGTGTAACTGGCACACCTCACTTGAACTTATTCCCAATTGCATTGAATTTGAATAGGTGGCTAGATGGACCATTGCCATTTAAGAATGTACATCAGGGATCATCGTACCTCGGCTATTACATGGTGCCTTAAACAGAACTGAAGCTAAGATTTAGTATTTTTTGTTATTCTAAATAACTCTTAAAATTTATTCAACAAGGTGTGCCTGTCACTTTCAAATTTCCTAAGTATTAAGGGCGGGTTACATAGTCTTCAAAGAAATAAAAGGGGCTTTTATTATTAAGTGATTTTACTATCCCTCTTAAAATTGATAATAAAACTATTTTTTCTTGTTTCTATCTGAATTTCACTTTATTACAAATAAAATTTTCTTGGGAACTTGAAAAGCAAAACTAGCTTTAATACCAACTTCAAATGGTGTTAACAAAGTAAATGGACCCTAGTCGTAAGCATGGTTATATATTTTTAAACCCTTATCAGATTTTAATTTTAAAAAGACAGACTAAATAAATGAGCAGGTGCAAAATGCAGTGCTTATTTTCAGTTTGTATATGTGGTAGGGTGTCAGCCTGATGCTATGTTTTAATGATTACATCTTATAGTAATAGTTTATACAGTCCATATTAATTGACATTAAACATGATTTTTCTGATTATTTTAAGCATTTTAATTATTTTTAAAGCAAAGACATGGATTCACTAAGCTAAAATAGTGAAAATAAATAAAAGAAAAAGGTGAAGGAGAGAATAAAAAAATCAATTTCATAGAAAGGACTGTATAAAAAATTTAGGAAGTCTCTTGTTTTATCTAGTGTGATTGATTTTTGTTTTTAAATCATATATACTAAATGGGTGAACAGCATGTGAAATGAACAGTGTATTTTTAGCAAAGAAATTTGTTACTACAGCTTTCATATGCTCCAAGAACGGTTACACATCAACTAAGATGTCCTAACATTTTTTGGGGTACAAAATTATTTGTAAAATGCTTAGCAGAAATTGGAGGCCAACCCATCCTGCTCCATTCTATGTAGGCACAATTGTTACTGGTGTCAGTAGATATTTTTGTCTCGGCAAAAAATGCAAATGAGGTTTATGTTTGTTTGTCTCTAAATTCACCTTTGCACTGAATCCCTGTTTAGTTCTCCCAAATATCACCGCATCCTGTTTTTTTCCCTTAGAAATCAGCACCCTGCACCAAAAATCCTGAAAGCTAACCAATGGTAAATATTTACTTCCTTTTATTTTGCATTATAAAATTTTAACAAGTAAAATAAAATGAAATATTTAGCATTTTTCATTTTTAACATAGGGTGTTCTATGCTGTACTGATGGTCTGTATTGCCTGGTTTCAAATTTTGTGTTGACAAACCTTAAATGCTTTCTTATCATCGTCCTTTATTGGTAGAATGTTGAATTTGTTGTTGCTGAGAGAAAAGTATGGTTGTAACATGTAAATTCAGATTGCTAAGAAGAGATGGGACCTGAATATCTTTTGACTGATATTTTGAACTGTTGATCACTGTTCATGTAGTGCAAAAAGAAAACAAAATATATGCATACAAAGATAGAATGTATATCATGGGTTCTAACAGCAGTTATAAAAACAAATTGGAAATATCCCCGATTCAGATAACTGAATGGAGTTTGTATTTCTATGGTTATCTTAATTTTTTAAGCAGCATTTTCCCCACTTTAACAAATATTTAAAAGAATTAAGTTGCTGTAAGCTGCTGTGTATACTTACAGATTTGAGATTATTGTGCTTTGCTTTTAAATTTACTGCAATTTTGATCAAACATACACATATGAAAAAATTTACACACTTTTGATATTTTTTAATAGATGGGTATTGTTAATGATATAAGAACAGAAATATGGATACCTCAGTCCAAATTATGTAGTGTGTAACATGTGGCTGAATTGCCACTCTGAAGCCTGCTTAACTCTTAAGTTCTGAAGAGCTGTAGCAAGCATCCACTGGCTAGACATTATAAGATAAGGTCTCATGATTTGTGGATTTTACCCGATCTTGATGTGAAAGTCAAAATAAATATTTTAGAGACACTTCTCCTATTAGCACAAATAACTTAGTGAACACTGTGGCGGAATGGGTATTGTTGAATTACTTTTTCAAAACATGGGGCCCAATTTTCACAAGTTTTACATTTAAGAAAAGTTGTTGGTACATTTTCATATTTCTATTGTAAATCAGTTTAAAAAACCTTCTCTTTTCAGTTATGTTTCTGTGTTCTATTATTGTACTGTAGCATGCCTTGTGCACCTTTTTTTTAATGTTCCATTAAAAAAATTTGGAGAATATTCTTTAAATTGTTTACTTACAAAATGATGATGTACAGCATTTCTGCCTTTAGCTGACAAATGTGTAAAATAATGTGCTGATGTACTGTCACTGAGGAATGTATAGGTCTATAAAACATTTTAATTTAAACTGAAGCATTTTAAAATGTCTGAAACACTACTTCTGTTCAAAATATTTTCCACGGGGGAAGATCTGACCTGATATATTTGTGGTTCTCACCAAATGATATCAGCATAGTTTAGAAAATCATTTATATTAGTTAGAGCTGCATTGCAATCTAACTTAATTTATAGACTGGTTTTACAAAATAAAATAACATTTTGTAGTCATGAAAAAAATTGGTGAAAAATTAACTTTTTTAATAATGTGAGTATTTTTGGTACTTCATGTGACTGCTTTCGGAGTTTAAAATATTCATTTGAGAGATCAGTATAAATTTCTGAAAATTGCATCCTTGTCTCTGTAGAACAGGAAAACTATTGTGTCTGTGGTTTAAAAACAGGTCAATGAATGGTATTCTAGTATCTTTGCTACTTTGGTGAGAAAAAGAAAAAAAACACAGGAATAGAAGCATAAATGCAAAGTGCTTAGTTTTAGCCTTAGAAAATCAATTTAATATAATGCCTTGCATTAACCCTTTGAGCATTGTAAGGATACACTTTTGGGGTAATTTAATTAGACCACTGAAAATATTCTATACATTTAAGCTACTGATTGTCTTGCAGATTTTTTTTTTATTTCTAAATTAAATACTTGCATACTAGACAGAAATGATTTTGTTACAGAAGGCTCAATAGATTTACGCTAAATTATTCACTGTCATCAATATGTGCTGTCTGGTGCAAAACACCACTGCTATTTTGTTTTCATAATTGCATAAATATGTGGATAAATCAAATACTTGACTTTACAGACATAATTTGTTTACTTTAAGATGCCTTTACAAGATGGAGGTTTAGAAAAAAATTTTTTTTTGTACTATTTTGAAAATCTCTTTAGGGTAATATTAAAATACTCTAATACTGTGAATGAAAATCTTTAAAAATAAAACAAAACCTCCTTAGCTCACAAGAGAATGAATTTTACAGAACCCTTGGTCTGTTTGCAGTCAAATTTTCTGCAGTCTATCTGACAAACAGACGAAAAGGACACTGTTGTATTCATATTACTTTTAACATTCAGTCACTGTGATATGAACTAATGGAAAGACAGAGGTACTAGATTCAGCTTCCTCTACAGGAATGCAGTTTGGATGACTCTTATTGAATGTCAGAATTTAGAAAGAAAAAAACCCCACACCTGGAAATTGCACCTGCCTTCTGTTGTGTTGAAAAAGTTCTTTGTTCTTACAAGTAGTACTCACCAAAACAAGGGAACAAGTTCAGAAGTGAGTAGGGAGTTGTTGAAAATGTTAGATAGAAACGTCACCTTTCTGAACTTTTCTATTGGTTCCTTGCAGTAGCAATCAGCAACACTAGGTGCAGATGTATTTATTCAAATCTAGCTGAGTGAAAAAAAAATTCTCATTACATTGTTTAGTGGAATTACATCAATAGTATAGTGCAAGTAAGTTGTAAAGATTTTTAGTCAGTTAATGCAAATTCATGCATAATTAAAATGCAATACTCAAAGGGTTTTAATTTAACAATATTTTATTCACAATTTATTGTAAATGCTTCCCAGTTTGCATGCCTTGAACATTGCTGCTAGTGATTTTATATGCCAGCAGATGTGAGTTTAATTTACCCATTTTACTTAAGAAATAGTAAAAGCCACTTACAAAGTGACTGCCTAGTTTTTATTTGAGGAAAATGTGCCTCAGTTTGGTCATTTAAACTCTCTTGGTTTATTCCGATTTTTTTTCTTTTAAAAAAAGAAATCCAACAATTAAAATGTTGGGATTGGAAGCCCTGAGTAATTAAACGTTTGGTAAAAATTGTTCTTGTGAGTTAATCATTAAGGCTGAAATTCATTATAAAGAAAAAAGTCCATAACAAGACTATGAGCATCAAAATGCCCCTCACTTAAATCTGAATCAGGGAAATGCTCTTATGTTTTTAAGATCTTCCTTGATTGTGATGCAAATGTCTTGCAAGAATTTTCAGCACTGGGTGAACTTTAAAATAATAAATATTCTAAAAGAATTAAGGCTGTGGAGGGACAACCTCACCTTGCTTGGCGTTTGCCAGGAACCTAATCCAGTATCTTTTTACTCGCTGATAACAAGAGGTTTTTTTACTTTTGGTTTGGTTTTTTTTACACAAAGAATGCTAAAGGGTTCCCAAATACATTGTTAAAGTGATTGTTTTGTATTTAAACACTAAATATCATATTAAAATAACCCAATAAAGCAATTAAAATGTCAGAAAAATATAATTTTGTACCAAAGCAAGTTTCTCATTTTCACTGGAAATTTGGATTTGCAGTAATAACCAATGAGGCTATTGAATAAACTTTGAGTGCCTTTCAAACACTTGGGAAATTTTGCCTCAGGTGGTAAACTGTAATTAGGTTAATTATAGAGCTTGCCAATCAATAATTCTGTCATCACTCAGGACTTTCTTACCTTCTAGGAAACTAACTTGGTTCCATTTATCTACTGTATTTTTTTAAAGTGCCATCATTTAAATTTCACTTAGTAAGTGGCAGATTACATTATTCAGTCCCACAGGCACAGAAATGTAATAACACTAGGAGAAACGGAACTTTTGTTTTCCTATTTACTGCATACATTATGTAAATTAAGAAAGCAACTTTTTGTAGACTGTATGTGTGATGTAATGTTGTTTTGCATTTTTTTAATTAGTTGAACACACTTTTTAATTATTTAAGGAAAACAACTTTACAGAATAATCTGATAGTTTTTTGTATAATGTATTTGATTTTGTAAATATATATTTCCTGATGTGATTTTTTTTTTGTGAGAAATGCTAAATCTTTTAGTATCTCATGTCCTCTGAAAATTGGAAGGAGATAAATAATAGTTTGTGGGCAATTTGTATTGTGTACTGTACAACAACTAGGAAACTTTTATAATTATAAAAATATATATTAACTTTTAGTGTGTTGTTTAAAAATAATGACTGGAACATACTAAAGACAGTAGGATTCTTCTGAATATTTCAGACATGAACTCAGGCTAGTTTTCTTGTGTTTTTCAAAAAAAAGTTGTGTATTGTCTTCTGAAATAAATAAATTTGTTTTCCTGTTACAAACATTTGACTTTGAATTGTTTTGGGGTTTATATAATTAAATATTTTAGATTGTAATACTATTGATTTTGAAAGAAAAATTATTGCAACTTTTGTCTTTTAAATAAGATAGTTAATATTTATGTAGTAGTATTAGGAGTAAAAAAAAATTATTTCTCATAGTGCAAAAAAGATTATTATTTGAGGGGTCAACTTGATTTAGTAGTTCATGCATCCAATAGCTACAGAATATAATATGTTAATTTAAATATCAAGAATAATTTCCCATTCTAAATTTAGCTAGCTAAAATAGGGTTGACTTTGGCATCTGGACTTCATTGCTGTTAATGTGTGACCACAAAAGCCTACTACTGCAAGTTTTGCTTTAGCAAAATTGAGAAAATATTTGCAGCATTAACTTATTTCAGCATACTTAATCTGAAAACAAAGAATAAAGTCTCTGTCGTATCAAGCCATGTTTCTCACAGATCTATAATGTGTGTTCCAGACAGTATGTTTCGCATCTAAAAATGTAGAATGCTATTTTAATTGGGGAGGACCCAATAATGCTAGAACATTAAACTGAGCTTGGAATAGAAGGATCAAAACAGGTATTTCATATAAAGTTTAGAAAAATGATAGGAAAGCTGCATCCTAGAGCTTGAATTTATTTTATTTGGGAAGTTCAGTTTATGAGCATTATAACCCACAGCTGCCTATGTTGTACAGTCTATTTCAACTAAGGTCCAAAAGCTTATTACAAATACAATACTGGCTCCTGCAATGAATCCTATCAGACAAGACTATAAACCTTTATACCCTGATGACAAGCCAGATATATGTTTACAAAATCCTCATAAATGGTTTACAAACTGAGACTTTCTTGTCCTATCTGGTGCTTCGGTTGAGACTGAGTGGGTTTAGTTCCAGCACACATCTGGTAGAGAAGGAGTTGTAAAAGACATCTTCTTTCATCCTGACTGACAGGATTCGGTAATATTATTAGATTCTTTTTCAGCGACAGTGTTACCAGAAAGAATGTTCAGGATTCAGCCTCTGTTATTGTTGTCCCAAAAGTGGGATCATTTGCCCGGTGTGCAGTACGCCAATATACACACAGAGCAGAGGTGTTGTCTTTATTGCATATTTGTGCAGATATGGGTGCTAGGTGATAATTCCACAAAGCTAGCATGCTGCTTAGCAGAGTCACAAGGACTACATATTCTTACAAAAACAAACAAATTGCTCATTACATTCTGATTGGTTCATCGCGTTATATGCTTATCTTAGAGGTATACTCCTTCCTTCCTTAACTACGCATGCTCGCAAGCTGGAGGGGTGCAGTCTTTTTGGGAAATGTGCATCCACGTGATGCACTTTTACAAGCAGCTTCTCTACCTTTTCAATATCTTGCCATAATGGAGCAGCCCAGTGTCGCGTTAAAAGGGGGCGTTCTGGTTTGGTTGTGGCCGGCAACAAAAGCGCCACGTGGCCGCCCCTCCTCCCGCTGGGGTGAGGAGGAGAATGGAAAGAAAACAGGCAAAAACTGGTGGGTTGGGATAAGGGCAGTTTAATAGAACAGCAAACAAAGGGAACAGTAACAACAATGATAAAGATAAGGAGAAAAAACAACAACGAACCGCACGACCCACAGAGCCGTTCTCCCGAACCAGACGGGTGCTGCGAGCCGCGAGTGAGTTCCCGCCCCCAGCTCCCTCCCTACCGGAACCCACCATGACGGCACATGGTATGGAATACCCTGCTCTGTTTGGCCAGGTTGGGGTCAGCCACCCCCCCTCTCCCCTCGCTGTGCCCCTTCCTGGATTCCGATGAAAATTAACCCTGTCCTGGCCGAACCCAGGACATTATCCACCCCTTATTCCATACCATCTATGTCATGCCCAGGTCCCCCATTGTCCAGTTGATCACCACCACTTCTCCTGTCTCCAGATATCATTCCCTTAGTCTATGGATCATCCCTCTAAAGTGTCCGTTGAGTTCATTTAATCCATGACTTCAGGCTCCATCTGTCGTAATGGTCTTCCGTGGCAGGAGAGGTGATGTGTGGTGATGGGTGGTCACTTGCTGCATCCGCAGCTCACGGCTGATGTATCTGGTGCGGCCCGTGCCCACAGTCTGCAGGAGCTGTTGATCTTGATGAAGTTGCTGGGTGCCAGTTGTTGAAAACCAGGTCCAGTCCCATCATCGATGTGCTCTGCTAGGTTTCATCAAAAAGTCCATCCTTCTTTAATCTGGACGATTCTTACTACGATACTACTGGTACAACACATAACAATTATAACAGTGATAACAGACAGTGACAGGGTTATTTAACAATTAACTTTATACAATTTATTTATGGACTATTCTCCCCCAAAATCAAATCCCCATGAGGTACACATCGGACTTCCCCATCCTTCCGCATTACCCACCAGGTACACCCAGGTCCTTGAGCAAAAGCGATCCCGCGGACGGGCTTGCCTTTGCCCGAGGCAGGACTAACCCAAACTGTCTTCCCTAACATGTTCCACGTGCACTACGGGGACTTTATCCCCTTCTACGGGGCGCTGAGGTTTTGACTGGGCAGGACCAGCCCGGTTGGTGGATCCTCTGGTGTTAACTAACCAGGTGGCCTTTGCTAAATGAGCATCCCAGTTTTTGAAAGTCCCATTCCCCATTGCTCTCAAAGTGATTTTTAGCAGCCCATTGTACCGCTC
Source organism: Opisthocomus hoazin (assembly GCF_030867145.1). NCBI lineage: Eukaryota > Metazoa > Chordata > Aves > Opisthocomiformes > Opisthocomidae > Opisthocomus > Opisthocomus hoazin. The sequence continues at coordinate 37,675,114 of NC_134453.1, read as the reverse complement.
GATCTTTCTGGAGGCTGGTGCATGGTAGGGGATGTGATACACCCACTTGATACCGTGTTCTTTGGCCCAGGTGTCCACGAGGCTGTTACGAAAATGAGTCCCATTGTCCGACTCAATTCTTTCGTGAGTGCCATGTCGCCTCAGGACTTGTTTTTCCAGGCCCAGGATGGTATTCCGGGCGGTGGCATGGGGCACAGGGTAGGTTTCCAGCCATCCGGTGGTGGCCTCCACCATTGTGAGCACATAGCGCTTGCCTTGGCGGGTTTGTGGCAGTGTGATGTAGTCAATCTGCCAAGCCTCCCCGTATTTATATTTTAGCCGTCGTCCTCCGTACCAGAGTGGCTTTACCCGCTTGGCTTGCTTGATTGCAGCGCATGTTTCACATTCATGGATGACCTGTGCGATGGTGTCCATGGTCAAGTTCACCCCTCGGTCACAAGCCCATCGGTATGTCGCGTCTCTTCCTTGGTGGCCCGAGGTGTCATGGGCCCACCGAGCTATAAAGAGTTCACCCTTATGTTGCCAGTCCAGATCCACCTGAGCCACTTCAATCTTGGCAGCCTGATCCACCTGGTGGTTGTTTTGATGTTCTTCAGTGGCCCGACTCTTAGGGGCGTGGGCATCCACGTGACGCACTTTTACAACCAACTGCTCCAGCCGGGCAGCAATATCTTGCCACAATGGGGCAGCCCAGATAGGTTTGCCTCTGCGCTGCCAGTTGTTCTTCCATTGCTGCAGCCACCCCCACAAGGCATTGGCCACCATCCAGGAGTCGGTGTAAAGATAGAGCACTGGCCACTTCTCTCGACTGGCAATGTCTAAAGCCAGCTGGATGGCTTTCACCTCTGCAAACTGGCTCAACTCACCTCCTTCAGCAGTGTCTGCGACTTGTCTTGTAGGGCTCCATACAGCAGCCTTCCACCTCTGCTGCTTCCCCACAATGCGACAGGACCCATCTGTGAACAGGGCATACTGTTTCTTATCTTCTGTCAGTTTATTATACAGTGGGGCCTCTTCAGCACGTGTCGTCTCCTCCTCTGGTGATGCTCCAACATCTTTGCCTTCTGGCCAGTCCATGATTACCTCCAGAATTCCTGGGCCACTGGGGTTTCCCATTTGGGTCCGCTGTGTGATCAGCGCAACCCACTTACTCCACGTAGCATCGGTGGCATGATGCGTAGAGGGGACCTTCTCTTTGAACATCCAGCCCAGGACCGGCAATCGTGGTGCTAGGAGGAGCTGTGCTTCAGTGCTGACCACTTCTGAAGCAGCTCCAACGCCTTCATATGCTGCCAGAATATATGCCAGTATAGCGGGCCTCGGATCCTCTGTATCCCCGGCTCCAAAACCCCAGGGGTCGACCTCGAGTCTCCCCTGGTGCTTTCTGCCCGAGACTCCAGGTTGGGCCATTCTCCCCGGCTGCGGTGTAGAGCACGTTTTTAACATCTTGCCCTGACCGGACTGGACCAAGGGCTACGGCATGAACTATCTCCCGTTTAATTTGTTCAAATGCCTGTCATTGCTCAGGGCCCCATTCAAAATCATTCTTCTTCCGGGTCACGTGGTACAGAGGACTTACAATCTGGCTGTAATTTTGGATGTGCATCCTCCAAAAACCCACAACACATAAGAAGGCCTGTGCTTCCTTTTTGCTGGTTGGTGGAGACATAGCTGCTATTTTGTCGATGACATCCATTGGGATTTGACGGTGCCCATCCTGCCATTTTAAGGGGAGTCTGATAAGTGGCAAAAGGAGAGCCCTCCCGTTGAGTCACGAGGTTCAGAGCAGACCCCCTTGCGTTCTAAACTCTCTCTCAGAGGAGAGTCTAGGTGCGGCTGGATCTACTCCTAGTCCCAGACTTGGTCAACGGTTTATGTCTAAAGGGTTAAATGTGGAGCCACTTATCAGAGTCAATGTTTGCCTGTCAGAGCCCTTCCAAGGACTTTCACTGAAACAGTTTCGCAAAGTTGAAACAATAGGTAATTTATTCAAGCGACAGGTATCACAGATTCGGGATTGCCATTGATAAATGCACTGTCTACAAAAGTTGAGCTCAAGGTAATGGTTTAGCGCTTTAGTTAACAATGTGATCCTAGGGATACATCTGACAAAGTCAGAGGCGCGACTCTTACCAAAAAGGCGTCCCTTGGGAAGAGAGGTTCAGGCCCGTCGACCCGTCCGTCAGGTAAAGTTCTCGCTTGGCTTCTCATCCCAAAGAGAGTTTTTCAAATGCTTATTTTATACATTTGGAAAAACTTTTGGTGAGGTGGGACTAAGTCAATTATTGTGTATCGATTGGCTCTTGGCACGGAATGTCGTGTTGTCAGAATCGGGATGTGCTTCCGGGGGCCATCTGTACTATCCCCCCTTACTTTTGTCTGAGAAGATAAGCACAAGTTAATTACTCCCTTTGTTAACTCTTTGGCTGTTGACACCTCAGTCACCTCAGAGTATGTCTTTTGTCTTGCATTTGACAAGTCCAGCAAGGCCATCGATTACATTATCCACCCCGTGACTTTAGTCACATTTCCTCAAAAAGGAATATCGGATGAATTTAGGTTCAGATTGGTTGAGGGGCTCATCTTCCTCCCTAATAGGAGAAGGAATTAAAGGAACATAATCAGGGTTATGAACTTGAGGCACTCTAATATGCGTACTAAAAGTTTTAACTAGTGAAGATTTTACATGATAAACCCACACAAATAACTATAAGGAGTACAATAAACATCAATACATATTGAATCAAACTTTGCATCCATCCACTAATGTTTAGTCCAAGTCCATTAAAAATTTTGAAGATCCACCCTGTCCATTCCCAGGGCTTCTGTTTCATATTTTCACGGAGTTCTCGAGACTGTTCCGCAATCTTACGCATTTCATCCTTGGCTTGATGTAAAGTGACGGATACATTTGGGACAGAAACACAACAAGTTTCATCAGGATAGGAGGCATTTAGCCATCCACAAACACCACTTTCTTTTAACAAAATCGTATCCAAGGCTAACCTATTTTGTAGGGTCATTTTGGATGTAGCTTGCAGCTGCAAGTCAACTGCATTAGTTGCTGCTTTTGTCCAATTTGCTAGGGATTCTACTTGCCATGTCAAATTTTCTATATATAATCGATTATTGGTTATTACTGTCCAAATACCCCAAAAAGCTTTCATTCCTAAGTTTAGTCTCATTGCTGGTGTATAATAGCTGGACCAGGGAAAAAGATTACCATTTTCTTGCATAGAGTTCCACATTTGTGACTGTCTTTTAGCTCTGTGTCCTTGTGATTTTGTTAAGGATTGAATGAAATTAAGAGCTACAGTAGGACACAAGCTTGGAATACCTAGAGTACATTCTAATCCATCCCAATAGGGTTGAATGTAGTCTGATATTTGTCCATCAGAACACAGCCATACAGTTTCAGGTGGTGCAGGTAGCATTAAAGTGCTACACGTACTATTTTCGAGTTCATCGAGGCTATTATGTCCATTTAGATAATGTTGGAAAGGAACGTGGCATCTTGTGGCCTGTGGCTCAGCATTGTTGTTACAAACTATATCACATGTGCATTTGTTAACCTGTTTGGGATCCACTTTTATAATACAATAAAAGGGAATCCCTCTGCAGGGGTTGTTGGCAACATAAGACAAGTGGTTCCCTGAGTCCAATTCATCATTCTAAGAAATCCTTGCAACAACTTAAAGGCTGTGTTTTCCTCTGTCATACCCAAAGATTTCTTTGCTTTTTGATTATAATCTCTATGGAACACATGCACAATCATTACACCTAATATGTAAACACATATTACACTTCCATATATTTGACTACCACTGCTAATGCATGATAGAAGATTCATATTGACAATTCTATAGTAAATTATAACTATCAAAGCCACAACAAAAGAAAACTATTGTGCATTGTAAACAAACCAGTAACCTAAACAATAAAGCAAAAGGTAAAAAAGTTCACATAACATACAAGTAAAACTAGAAATCAGTATTCCTATCAGAATTAAATCACTTATTATCTTCTTTGTCAGATTGTTTTGACCTTCTGGAAACTTTGGTTCACAGATGATTCCACGGATTAGGACTAGAAGTATAAATCAGCAGTCCTTGAGGGCAGTCTGTTTTGACACATGACAGTCCGTGATTTTAGGTGTAGTTTCCCAGCGTTTGGAAAATACCTGCAAACAGAAAAGAAAGTGCTCGGTTGTCATTGAAACCGGCATGTAGTAGGTTGAAAGGTGGGTACTATCCACCTAGTACTGATTCGATGCAGTTTTCCAGAGCTATCTTTCGCTTCCCAAGCATAAAGATTTTTTGGTTTTGTTAATACTAGTGCCACTGTTCCAATCTGAGGCATTTTAACCAGCACTGGCTGGCCTGCGTAAAAGGTAGTAGGGTGTTCTGGTTTTACGTCTGCCTTTGGCACCAGAGTTGTGGCAGAAGCAGAGAAGACTTTCATTTTGGGACAGCCATCTCTGCTCCATCGATTATTTAATTGATAGATGGCATTGGATAGTCGCAGATGCCACCCAGATTCATGGGTTTTAGCAAATCGCTTAACTAACCCGTTTGTTCGCTCAACAATACCGTTTGCTTGGGGGTAGTATGGAGTATGGAATACCCACCGAATTGCTGCTTCTTTTGCCCAGTCTTGTACCACTGTGGCTGTAAAGTGTGATCCGTTGTCACTTGGAATCTCCTCAGGAAGGGGGAGTGTGCTGAACCATTCCTTCAGGCTGTAAACTGTGTTATCTCCAGTTGCAGCCGGGACAGCTGTTGCCATGGTAATTCCTGAAACAACTTCCACCCCTACTAATACATGTTTTTTGCCCCCTGAGGGTCGCAATGGACCTATGTAATCAATTTGCCAGGTGTGCCACAGTTTTTTTTTATTTCGAATGTGCATGGGAGGCACCTTACTTGGATGATCTTTGTTAAGTCGCAGGCAAGACTGTGAACAGGCAGTTGCCACTAGTTCATACAGTTTTGTTGACACAGGCCATCCTCGGGCTATGCCTTCCCAATACAAATCAGCTTGGCCTGGCCAGTGTGGCCTCGTTTTACATATCTAAAGCTGCCACCCATGTGTGAGAGGCTTCCTGTATTTGGGTCACCAATTCTGCAATGCTAGGTACAGCTGCAGTTAAAGGTGCAGAGTTGCCGTTTAATCGCCTGTAATCAATCATGAGCCTCCATTGCCCATTTTGGTTTCTTAACTGGCCAAACAGGGGAATTATAGGGTGAGTGTGTACGAGTGATGATGCCTTGGTTTTCTAAGTCTCTTACCACCCTGTCAATACCCGATTGCGCAGCTGCTGGTAAGGTGTACTGTTCTGTGTTTGTAATTTTTGATGGTGGTAAAGATACGGACATTTCTAATAAATTTATTTATTTAGGCTCATTCTGTTTAATTTCTCGCCCAGCAAAACTCCAAATGAACCATCAGGGAGTTTCCACACTCTGCCATACAACAAATCAAATCCTAAGATATTAGTGTTAGCAGCACCGACCAGTACTTCAGTGCAGGTTAATCTTTGTTCGCCTGGGAGCCACAGGGTAATTTTTGCTGTAGGGCATTGCCTTATGACTCCGTCAATGCCTGTAAATTTTGCTTTACGGCGACCAGGTTTTACATTTAAGCATGTTGCGGTCTCCTTGGTGATTACCAAAATTTGAGCACCTGTATCAATGAGGAAATTGACAAAAACTTTCTTTGGTCCCACCGGAATGGCAATGACAGGTTCAGGAGGTATATCAGAGAGCCACTGTATAGCTAGTACCCGCCGGGGAAGGAGGTTCACAGCCCACCCCAGGGATGTGCGTTTTTTGCCTGAGTGTCTGTTAAATCAATTAGCTCCTGCTGTGGGGCAGAGGGTGCAGTGTTAACAGGACTTGTTTTGTTTTCTGCCGGCTGACCTTTCTTTGTTGAATTAAATTTATGGCTTAATGACTGTACAAGAATTTTTAGGTCAGTCATGGATATACCAACCAGTAGGTGCCGTGGCACCCCCATAGCTCGAGCTTTACGCCAGAGCTCGTTACGCTCCTTATCAAATTTTAATTTGCATTCAGGCTTAGCCTTAGGGCTGTGAATCTGGCGAAGTCGCCGAGGTGGCGGATCAGATAACTGTGAGGATCCGATCCAGCCATCCTCCGCCCATAGTTTACTATGTCTTGTACAAATTCACTCCAAGTGATTACTTGATTTTGATCTTGGTCCTGATCCTGATCTTGCCCCCGATGTGGGCGTCGGCATTGTCTGGGTCGAGTGACTTGAAGTCGATCTTGCACATTGGCCACATATGTTTTTAAACTGTCTGGGAGGCCTCGGATCAATGGAGTTAATCTTGCCGGATGTATAGGGGCTAACATTGGGGATCTTATTAACACATCCCACTCATGCATTGCTTGTATGCAGGCAGCCTTTTGCACAGATGTCACCAAATCAGAGAACCTCGAGTCTTTTATAACAGAAGGTTCTCCTCTGTCTTGCGGGTCTATGCTGCCAGCCCAATAAGCAGCTCGCATAGTTAATGAATAATTATGAATACCTGGAGTGGTAGTTAGGAATACTCCAGGACCCCAGTAGCCTCCTGCTTCTTCCTCATTTAAGAGGATTCGGTCTCCCCCGGTGAGGGAGACTCGACATGCATATTACATCTCGGACTCCTCCAGACGCCTGGAATATTTTTCCTGCAATTTTGCCAATTCAGCAGGAGACCATGGGATGGTTTGTACTGTAGTACGAGCCGGGTCTCCAACCTCATCGGTGGTTTCTGTTTTAATCAATGGTCGAATAGGTATAGGTTCTGGGGCTAAATCATAATCAGAATTTTCCTCCAGTTCATCACAATCATCACTGTCCCAGATGTCTCCATCCCGTGTCTCGGGATCCGCATACTGTATTAATTTGCAGATTTGTTTAGCTGAGACAGAGGACGGTATTGGGTTTAATGACAGATTTCATTTTCCTTCTAAATGTTTTTCTCGCCTATTGGCCCAAAACAATTGCGATTTAAGGTAACCGATTTCACCTTTTAGGGTGTCGATTTGTGTCTCCAATTTCTTTCTACTTTCCTTTTCAAAAGTCAGTGATGTTTTTAATACTTCATTTTTTGATTTTAGTGCAGCATATTCTACATCTGCAATTTTTTTCGGGCGGTAGGGACTCTTTAATTTCTTTCTGTGCGCAAGATAGGCAAGCCCCTAACAGAGCACAAATAAATTTTTGCCCTTTAGTGTTTTTGATCTTTTGCTCACTTAGACATTGTTTCATCCATTCTACCACTTTACCCTCATCTTTCCAGAATTTCTGGGCCCATTCAATTCCTGCTTGTGATGGTGCACACTTATATTTTTGTAGCAGTTTATCCATGGCAATCCTGCCGACTATGACAATTTTTTTACTGTCACGTTAAAAGGGGGGTAAGGGGAGTCTGATAAGTGGCAAAAGGAGAGCCCTCCCGTTGAGTCACGAGGTTCAGAGCAGACCCCCTTGTGTTCTAAACTCTCTCTCAGAGGAGAGTCTAGGTGCGGCTGGATCTACTCCTAGTCCCAGACTTGGTCAACGGTTTATGTCTAAAGGGTTAAGTGTGGAGCCACTTATCAGAGTCAATGTTTGCCTGTCAGAGCCCTTCCAAGGACTTTCACTGAAACAGTTTCGCATAGCTGAAACAATAGGTAATTTATTCAAGCGACAGGTATCACAGATTCGGGATTGCTGTTGATAAATGCACTGTCTGCAAAAGTTGAGCTCAAGGTAATGGTTTAGCGCTTTAGTTAACAATGTGTTCCTGGGGATATGTCTGACAGAGGCGCGACTCTTACCAAAAAGGCGTCCCTTGGGAAGAGAGGCTCAGGCCCATCGACCCGTCCGTCAGGTAAAGTTCTCGCTTGGCTCCTCCTCCCAAAGAGAGTTTTTCAAATGCCAATATTTATATGTTTGGAAAATCTTTTGGCGAGGTGGGACTAAGTCTATAACTGTGTATTGATTGGCTCTTGGCACGGAATGTCGTGTTGTCAGAATCGGGATGCGCTTCTGGGGGCCATCTGTACTATCCCCCCTTACTTTTGTCTGAGAAGATAAGCACAAGTCAGTAGCTCCCTTTGTTAACTCTTTGGCTGTTGACGCCTCAGTCCGGAGTATGTCTTTTGTCTTGCATTTGACAAGTCCAGCAAGGCCATCAATTACACCCAGATAGTTTTGCCTCTGTGCTGCCAGTTGTTCTTCTTCCATTGCTGCAGCCACCCCCACAAGGCATTGGCCACCATCCAGGAGTCAGTGTAAAGATAGAGCACTGGCTACTTCTCTCGACTGGCAATGTCTAAAGCCAGCTGGATGGCTTTCACCTCTGCAAACTGGCTCGACTCACCTCCTTCAGCAGTGTCTGTGACTTGTTGTGTAGGTCTCCATTCAGCAGCCTTCCACCTCCGTTGCTTCCCCACAGTACGACGGGAGCCATCCGTGAACAGGGCATACTGCTTTTAGTTTTTTGGCAGCTTATTATACAGTGGGGCCTCTTTAACATGTGTCACCTCCTCTCCTCTGGAGATTTTCTGAAGTCTTTGCCTTCTGGCCAGTCCATGATTACCTCCAGAATTCCTGGGCCACTGGGGTTTCCCATTCGGGCCCGCTGTGTGATCAGTGCGACCCACTTACTCCACATAGCAGCAGTGGCATGATGCGTAGAGGGGACTCTCTCTTTGAACATCCAGCCCAGGACCAGCAGTCGGACTGCTAAGATGAGCTGTGCTTCAGTGCCAACTACTTCTGAAGCAGCTCAAACGCCTTCATATGCTGCCAGAATCTCTTTTTCAGTGGGAGTATAGCGGGCCTCAGATCCTTTGTATGCCCGATTCCAAAACCCCAGGGGTCGACCTCGAGTCTCCCCTGGTGCTTTCTGCCCGAGACTCCAGGTTGGGCCATTCTCCCCGGCTGCGGTGTTGAGCACGTTTTTAACATCTTGCCCTGACCGGACTGGACCAGGGGTACGGCATGAACTATCTCCCGTTTAATTTGTTCAGATGCTTGTCGTTGCTCATACCCTCTCCTGAGACAGTCTACACCAAGGATGCACGGAGCATCCGGGCCAGTTACTATAGGGTATTTTTTCCCATTCTTTTCCCGTCAGGCTCACTTCGGCCTGTAATACCGATAACTCTTGAGATCCCCCCGTCACTCCAGAAATACTAATTGACTCTGCTCCTTTGTGATTCGATGGCATTATATACACTCTGCGCCAGTGTCTAGCAAAGCTTTATACTCACATGGTTCTGACATACCAGGCCATCGAATCCACACAGTCCAGTAAACTCGGTTGTCCCTCTCCTCCTCCTGGCTGGAGGCAGGTCCCCTCTAATTCTTTTTATTTAAGTCTGTTAGAGAGGGATGGGAATTCCACCTACCCTGATGTTGGGGTTGATGTAGCTTGAGAGTTAGCACGACTAGGCCACTTAAGCAAAACAGTTAGTATAACTGAACAGGCCACTGGAAAGGGCAGTTAAGAATAACAATGGAGAAAATTCTGATAGTGCACATGATGTGGGTTAGCAAAAAAAAGTTGTGTTCAAGGACGTGGAGATGGTCTGTTGCTATTAGCGCTAGTGCATAGTTACCAATCATAAGGGAATATGGGGCGCGTGAACAGCGCGTGATTTATGTCTGTAGCCTATCCGAATAAGTGTGATCGCGTGTACAGATATGAAAAATGTATATAACCATGCAAACGGAGCAAAAAAGGGAATCGACTGTGCATTGCATCAATGTGTGAGAGTCATTCCTGTCCCTGCATGGATGCTGAAACTCGGCGCCCTGTCTGGAGAACTGCCCACTGGAAACTAGAGTAACTATTCTCTTGGGAACTTTCTTTTTTAACTCACATACTTATGCCTCTAGGTCAGCAGTAGGTTTTCCATCCCATTTCCTCATATCTTCCCACTGGTCATGCACTAAAAACCGCAAGGTACCCTGTGACATGTTCAGTTTCTCTCGAGCTGATCCCACAAAAGAGTCTCATCTCCTAACGGCTCCGACATGGGCTCCTGTACATAGAAAGTCGAGTTTGTCAAGTATTTTTTGTAACATGCTCTTGTTTTTCTCAGCTTCCTTAGTCATCTTCTTCACTGCTGAAACGCAGGCCTGTAGGGGGGAAGAGACACTCTCTTCTAACCGCCACAATTTCGTGGCCACTTCACCCACAGTTGCTTTCTCGTCATCTTGTATTAATTACTGCCAACAAGTGGACATATGTTGATGGTGCGCTCTGCACAACCTTCTGAAATAAAGGTCAGGTGCATGGCACTTCATCTGGATTTATAATTATCGGTGGGTCGTTGTGAATTATCTCTCACACAGCTAATTCTCTCAGATACTTAATACCTTTCCCCATGGTGGTCCATTTGCTTAGGTGGCTGACGGAGCTGTACACAAGATATGGAAGATTGATCAAGAATAAGCACAGGAACAGAGATCTGAGCAGGCCACACGGGAAATAGTTATTGTGTGCATGAGTGGATAAAAGGGTCAGGCTGGAAAACTGCCTGGAGCACCTGTATGGTTGTTTGTGACTGAAGACAGTCACGAGGGATGAATGTGTGAGAAAGCTAACTCTCCCTCATTAGGGAGTGTGAGAAAGGAGGGAATCTTCCTGTTTGGCCTCATAGCTCGGACTCGTATCTGTGGATATAAAATACTTTCTTGACTGTGTTGCAAGGTCGCTCGCTTGCTCACTCGCTTGCTTGTTAGTTCGCTTGCTCGCTTACTTGCTTGGCTTCAGAATACAGGAAACTTGCCTTGAGAAGAGAGAAAAGTCCGACTGACTTCTTCACCACATTTGATGATTTCAATCGCCGCATTGGGCTGATTTCTTCGCTGCAGGTGGCAAATGATATCAGTCTTACAGGGATACCTGCTCTTCACTGCCGACAAGATTCGCCTCCAGAGGCTTTGATTTTCTGCCCTTTGCCCAATCGCCTTGTCAATGCCACCATCTCTGGCCAGGGTTCCTAAATGCATTGCTTCTCTGCCGTCTAAGTCCAAACTATCAGCCCCGTTACCCTAGCATCGAACAAACCAGGTGGTAAGTAACTCACCTTCATGATGGCTAAAAAATCTTTCTTTATACCTTGCAACTCCTCCAGGGATAAGGAGCAGATAACTATCTCTGGTTCTGATGATGATGATAATGTGCCGTCTCCCTGCTCTGGTTTTCCCTTGTATTTCCTCTTGGCCGCGGTGACGACTGATACTGCTGGCACCTGAGTAACCACAGTAACTGCCATGGGGGTTTGGATGGCTGCAAGGGCAACCACTAAGGTTGGTGTAGCTGCAGTGCCAGTCATCAGGGTCAAAGTAGCTGTAGTATCTCTCACTGGAGGTGGAGTGGCTGCAGGGGCTGCTATCAGAGGTGGAGTGACTGCAGGGGCTATTGTTGGAGGTAGAGTGGCTACAGGGGCTGTTGTCACAGGTGGAATAGCTGCAGTATCTGTTACTGGAGGTGGAGTGGCTGCAGGGACTCTTAATGGAGATGGAGTGGCTCTAGTATCTGTCACTCGAGGTGGAGTGGCTGCAGCAGCTGTATCAGGAGCAGCAATATTGGCAGCGCTTGCCGTGGAAGCTGCCAGTAGCTGTGGTGGGGTGGAGGTTGTATTGACATACCTTGCATTGCTATACCCTGAAAGACCTACACTAATTCTACAGCACTTACACGTGCACCAAGGTTTAATAGGACAGAACACCTGAAAAACATTCAGGAAAACTGAAAACAGAAACATGTTTTGATAGTCCCAAGCATATCCAAAATTCCCAAAATCTGGCAAAGTCAGGTTAGCATAACAAGAAAACTTATGATCACTAACAAAATTCACAAGGTAACTCCTGTAGTACTCAAATGATCTTGTTGGCGCTGGTTCGGGTTTTGCACTTTTCATTTTCATCACTTGATTAAAATGAGACATCAGAATGATAATGGCCGATCTTACCACGATAAAGCTCAGTGATAAACCCCACAGCACAACAATGCCTTTCCTCTTAGGCCTAAAATTCATAAACCGCATGAAACCAGTGGCAAACAACCCAAACATTACCACAACACCTGGGTCTGAATGAATCTCTAAAAAGACATCGTATAATATCAAGCTTAATGTTAAGGCACTCAGCATGGTGAATGAAAGCTGCCTGCTTCAATTCCAAACTCCTCGAAACTCTCAAAGAAAAACCTTATACTTTCTCAACTGAGCCTGATCTCCTGCCGGAACCTGAGTTTGAACTCAGACCTGCTCTCGAGCCCTCTGGTGCCACGTTGGGCACCAATTAAAATCTGTCACCATTTAAAGCAGGGCGGCAATAAACTGAGTGGCAGATGCTCTGTGTTAACCCCTGCCCTCCCACCAGAGGAAGGGAAAAAGGAGGAAAAGGGAAAGAGACTTACACATGGAATATAAATAGTTTTACTAATAACACTAATAATATTAATAATACTAATAATAAGAGAAATAATGCAAAATATACAAAACTGATACTGAGTTTCCCGGAGTTGGGTGCCGGAGCACTGGCTTCCTGCCAGCAGCTGCCAGGCAGCACCAGGAAGTCCTGGACTGGCCCCAGCAGCAGATAGGAACTGGACTCAGGAATGCACGGATTGGAATATGGATTAGGATCGCAGGCAGAACAACAAGCAGGGTCCTCATGTAAGAAACAAACCAAAACGAGGGACATCGCCCATCATTAAAACAATGTGTAAGAAACAAATCAAAATGAGGGATGTCTCCTGTCATTAAACAATGTGTAAGAAACAAAACAACAATGCTACTGCTGCGTATCTCTCCCAATATGTCTTATACAGAGCCCAAGTGGGACAAAAAATGTCCCCAAATGCCTGCTGCTTCCCAGAAGACTCTTCCCTTTTTTCTTACTTATCTATCAGAAAATACCTCTTTCCAATAGCATTGCACCTTTGTGTCGCTTACTGCCCGACTGCAGGAGAGGGGCCAGTGGAGTCCCTGATCAACAGGTCGGTGCGCGATGGAGTCCAGTCAGGCCGCTTCTTCCCATTGGGTACGGCAAGATGATCCGAGCAAGGCTGTCAGTGCAGTCCCATCTGGGTCGCCAAAACTGTTGTCCCAAAAGTGGGATTGTTTGCCCGGTGTGCAGTATGCCAATATACACACAGAGTGGAGTTATTGTCATTATTGCATATTTGTGCAGCTGTGGGTGCTAGGTGATAATTCCAAAAAGCTAGCACGCTGCTTAGCAGAGTCACGAGGACTACATACTCTTACAAAAACAAATTACTTGTTACATTCTGATTGGTTCATTGCATTACACACTTATCTTTGAAGTATACTCCTTCCTTCCTTAACTACGCATGCTCCCAAGCTGGGAGGGGCGCAGTCTTTTGGTTCTGAATTGAGTCGGTGGTCGCGATCTCCCCCTGCTGCCTTTATCTTTTTTCCTAGTTACCCTCGATCTTTGTTAACTTCATGCTTCTTCAGCATTCGTCCAGCTTTTGGCGCTTTCTGGGCAGGATGTTCCCCTTTTATCAGACTGTTAGCTCCTCTTCAAGGGCATGAAATGTTAGTAAGGCATGCATTGTTTATACAAAGTAGTCAGGCCTAAATTAAACAATGTCATTACGACCTAAGCATTTCTGCCCTCTATCATTACAACCTAAGCATCGCAATGCTCTGAATATTTCTGTCCTACATCAGGCGGAACCAATTTATTAATACATGGTGCCATGGCTGGTGTAATCAACGCAACTTTGGCTTTTTTGACAACAGGATGGCCTACACAGCACCAGGCTTTCTGGCATCAGACAGGATTCATCGGAGATGAGCTGGGAGCTCCTGAGGTAGTAGGAGCCAACAAGGAAACTTCTGTGAAACACCCCAAGGGAAACAAGGGGTGTTCCTCTAAGAAGGTGACACGGCCAACAGCCCAGATGAAGTGCCTCTACACGAATGCACGCAGCATGGGCAACAAACAGGAAGAGCTGGAAGCTACCGTGCTGCTAGAAAGCTATGATCTGATTGTCCTTACTGAAACTTGGTGGGATGAAGCCCATGTCTCGAGTGTGACTATTGATGGCTACAGGCTGTTCACAAGGGACAGGCATGGAAAGAGGGGTGGAGGCATTGCCCTCTACATCAAGAAATGGATAGAGTGTGAAGAGCTGTCCCTGAAGAATAGCCACGAGCAGGTAGAAAGCTTATGGGTAAGAATTAGAGACAGAGGCAACAAAGGGAACCTTGTCGTGGGTGTCTACTACAGGCTGCCTGATCAAGGGGAGCCTACTGACGAAGCCTTCCTCCTCCAGCTCCAGGAGGCTTAGTGCTCGCAGTATCTCATCCTACTGGGGGACTTCAACCACCCTGACATCTGCTGGAAAAGTAGTACGGAGAGCTGTAGGCAATCCAGGAGACTCCTAGAATGCATTGAAGATAATGTTATAAGACAGATAATAGCCAGCCCTACCCAAGGGGATGCAATACTGGACCTGATGGTCACCAATGCAAGTGAACTCATCAATGACGTCAAGACTGGAGGCAGCCTGGGCTGCAGTGATCACGCATTGGTGGACTTCACACTCCTGAGGGATATGGGAAAGGAGAGGAGAATAGTGAGGACCCCAAATTTTAGGAAAGCCAACTTCCAGCTCTTCAAGGAGTTAGTCAGTAGGACCCCCTGGGAAACTGCCCTCAAGGACAGGGGAGGAGATCAGAGCTGGCAGATCTTTAAGGACGCTTTCCATAGAGCACAGGAGCTCTCAGTCCCCAGGTGTAAGACATCAGGCAAGGAAGGGAAGAGACCAGCATGGCTGAGTCGAGACATACTGGTCAAACTAAAGACCAAGAGGGAACTGCACAGACAGTGGAAGCAGGGACAGGTTTCCTGGGAAGAGTATAGGGATGCTGCCCGGTTGTGTAGGGATGGGGTCAGGAGGGCCAAGGCGCAGCTGAAGCTGAACTTGGCAAGGAATGCTAAGAATAACAAGAAGGGCTTCTACAGGTATGTCAGCCAGAAAAGGAAGGTCAAAGAAAGCATAACCCCCCCGATGAACATGAGTGGACACCTCGTATCAACAGATCAGAAGGCTGAGGTACTCCACAACTTTTTTGCCTCAGTCTTCACTGGTGACCTCACTCCTCGCCCCTCCCCAGTTGATGGACTGCAAGATGGGGACCAGAGCCCCTCCCACTGTAAGGGAAGACCAGGTTCGTGACCACCTGAGGAACCTGAACATACATAAGTCTATGGGACCTGATGTGATGCATCCCAGAGTCCTATGCATCACTATGCTCTGAATATTTCTCTCCAATAGCAGAATGATATAGGTTGGAAGAGACATCTGGAGATCTCTAGTCCAACTCATCCCACTCCCCAAGCATGGCCCCTATTTGTGTTTGACGTCCCCATGGGGAAAAAGCTTCTCATATCTAAGTGGAATTTCCCATGTTTCAGCTTGTGCCCGTTGCCTCTTGTCCTTCCTTCTCTTTTGAAGGCTAAATGATCCCAGCTCTCAGCCTCTCCTTCTATGTCATAGGCTCCAGCCCCCTGACCATCTTGATGGACCTCTGCTGGGCTCACTCCAGTATGTCAATGCCTGTCTTGTACTGGAGAGCTCAAAAGTGGACACAGAACTCCAGTTGTAGTCTCATCAGTACTGAATGGGGGGGGGGGGGGGGGAAATCACTTAACCTTCTGGCTGCATTACTGCTAATACAGCCCAGGATGCAGTTGGCCTTGATGACAAAGGCACACTGCTGGCTCATATACTAGTTGTCCACCAGGACCTCAGGTCCTTTTCTGCAAAGCTGTTCTGTAGCCAGTCAGCCCCCAGCCTGTACTGGTGTATGGAGTTGTTTCATCCCAGATATGGGAAATTTCTCTTTGTTGAACTCAATGACGTTCCTGTCAGCCCTTTTCTCCAGTCTTTTGAGGGCCCTCTGAGTAGCAACCCTGCCCTACAGTGTATCAGCTACTCCCCCCAAATTGGTATCATCCAGAAACTTTCAGAGTGTGCACTCCATCCCATCATCCAAGTCATTAATAAAGATGTTAAACAGTATCAACCCCACTATCAGTCCTTGAGAGGCCACTGGTAATCAGTTGGACTTTGTACGACTGATCACAACAGTGAGCATGATGGTCCAGCCAAATTTTCACCCACCTTATTGTCCACTTATCCAGTCCATATTTCACCGATTTGGCTATAAGGACACTACGAAAGATCACGTCAAAGGCCTTGTTGAAACTGAGGTGAACAACATTCAATGCTCTCCCCTAGTACTGAGTCAGTCATCTCATCATAGAAGGCAATCAGATTGGTCGGGCACAATTTGCCCTTGGTAAATCCGTGCTGGCTGTTCCCAGTCATCTTCTTGTCCTTTCTGTGCTTGGGCATGGCTTCCAGGAGGGTTTGTTTCATAATTCCAAGGGACTGAGATGAAGCTGACCAGCCTGTATGTCCCTGGATCCTTCCCCTTGCCGTTCTTGAAGATGAGTGTAACATTTGCATTTTTCCAGTCATCAGGAAACTTGTTTGACCACCATGACCTTTTAACGTTGGTAGAGCACGGCCTTACAATGGCATGGACCAGCTCCTTCAGCCCCTTTTGCATCCTGTCTAGTCCCATATACTTCTATATGTCCAATGGGCTTAAGTGTTCTCTAACTGCATTGTTCTCTACTGTGGGCAATGCTTCACTCCCACAGACTGCTAGGAGGCTCAGGGGACTGAGAGGTCTTAGGGCAGTATTTTCTGGTGAAAACTGAAGTAAAAAAAAGGCATTGAATACCTCAGCCTTTTCCATGCCATTGGTCACTAGGTCTTCTGCCCCACTGAGTAACAAGCCCATATTTTCTTTATGTATATTTATATTATCTGCTCAAATTTTAGAACTTTTAGCAGTAGTGGAAGTATTGAAACGGTGGCCTCAACAACCTCTTAATATTGTGATTGACTCACTATATGTCGTTGGTATCGTACAAAGGTTACATTTTGCATTTATCGGTAAGATACAAAACCCATTGCTGTTCAGTGCCATAACTCAGTTATGGCACATGCTTCAACAGTGGCAAGAACCACTATTTGTAGCTCATATTAGAAGTCGTACTTCCATTCCTGGGGGCCTAGCAGAAGGTAACCACCGTGCGGACCAACTAGTGACGACCACTCCCGTACAACTGTCCACGAACTTTGATGCTGCATGAGCAGCGCATGATTTTTTCCATCAGTCTGCGGCGTCGCTGCAACGACAGTTTTCATTATCTAAAGCAGATGCGCGTGCTATTGTTGCAGCCTGCCCTGACTGTGCGAGACTCACTCCTATACAGGATGGTGGTGTAAATCCTCGAGGTCTACAGCCCAGACAACTTTGGCAAACCGATGTGACCGAGTTCCCCCAGTTTGGGCGTTTGAAGCACATCCATGTCTCTGTCGATACGTGTTCGGCTGCCATCTGGGCAACAGCAGCTACTTCTACCAATGCCAAAGCAACCCAATGACATTGGGCGCAAGCCTTTGCTGTGTTGGGAGTACCTGAACAAATTAAAACTGATAATGGCCCAGCCTACAGGTCTCAGGTGGTGGCCCGTTTCCTTCAGCGGTGGGGTGTTAAGCACGTACGGGGCATCCCATACAACTCCACCGGTCAAGCTATTGTTGAGCGTTCCCATCGCTTACTAAAAGATCATTTAAATATTTTAAAAAAGGGGGGAGAGCAATCCCCAACAGACTGTCTACACAAAACCCTTTTTGTCCTGAATTGGTTGAATGTTAGAGGAGGTCACAGTGACCCCCCAGCTGTTCAGCACAGGGGAACAAACAAAAATGTCTATGACAATGATGTGGTGTTAGTAACGGTATTCCGCCCGGACAAAGGGGTTTGGGAAGGTCCAGTATGACTACTCACTTGGGGGAGGGGATATGCTTGAGTTTCTACAGATAATGGACAGACGGAGTGGGTGCCGGCAAAATGGATCAAACCCATCTTGAATGAACATGGAAGAAGAAGGGGAGGTGATAAAAAGACAGTGGGCCCGGTTAACAAAGATGCTACATCCTAACGATGTATAGCTGTTATCTGTACTATCTGACGAGTGTCAATATGAGTGCCTGCTTTCTAGGGCTCCGGGGTTAAGTTTTGTAGAGTGAATTATTTTGCTCCTTTCTGGAAGTAGAGTTTGGGTCACTAGGTCTTCTGCCCCACTGAGTAACAAGCCCATATTTTCTTTAGCCTTCATTTTTCTGCCATCATACCTATAGAAGCTCTTCTTTTGGGCCTTCATATCCCTTGCTAGTTCAACTCCAGTTGAGCTTTGGTTTTCCTAACTCCATCTCTGCACACTTGGGCAATGTCTCTATGTTTCTCCTGGGAATCCCATCCCTTCTTTGTCTTCTCATATCTACCTCATCTGTTTACAAATAGATTGCGCAAATACTGTATAAGCATTTGGGCCCTCTCTGTTAGAATGTGTTCTCCAGGCAGAATCTAGATCTGCTAATGGATTGTACCTAACGCTTCCAAGCACCTATTTATCAAAAATAAATGATCTTTAGTGAAAGCAGAGGAGCGATGTACTCCTTACCTTCTTTCATGAAGTACTGGTGACAGAATCATTTTTATAACCCTTGAGTTGTTAGAGCAGAGTTAGAGAGGGCTACCAGTAGAACAGGTGTGAATGGAAACAGCTGAATATTGTATGCACTTTAGAAGAGGGGTTCATGAACTGGTTCTTTTCAGAAATTGCAAATTGAGGTTGTATTGCCTTTTTGACTTTCAGCAGAGTTTCTGAAGTTTAGAACAAATTTGGTTTTTTCTTTCTATGGTATTGACTTCCCTTCCTCCCCAGGTTTCAGAAGAGAATCAAACAGCCAAAGCTAAGAGGTGCATTGAACAACCTGCTAAGAAAGAATGAATTGGTTTGAGCCCTGGACTGGAGGCCCATATTTCATCAGTGAAGAGGGTTCAGGGCTAGAATGGCATGGCCTGCTCTCCAATATTTCAATCATAGGAATATAGCAGTAATTAGTCATTGGTTAACTTACCATTTACAAAGTGGTTAAAAAGAATTCACTACAATCACAATAACAGGATATTATGATTTGAATCAATTCACACACACACACAGACAATATGCATAGATAAAGGTACCTGTTAAAAATTCCCCTCAAGTTCAATGAAATACTCATGTCAAATGATTTTCCTCAGCAGACAAAGGCTGAGCCTCAAGGAGTGAGGGATCCCTGTAGTTCAGCCCAAGTAACCTCAAACTTCAGAGTTCAAAGTGCTCTGAGAGGCGTCCCACTCAGAAGGAGATACTGGGTGCAGCCTTCTGCGGTCCAGAAGAGCTCAAAGGGCCTTTCTTGGTACCACTATTTATAGGATCTCAAGATGATTAACTTTGGTCAGTAAATTTGACAGTCATCAGTAAGTTTCCATCCTGGCCATGTGAAGCAATCTTGCCAACAACAGGGTAATTTTGGTGTTCCTCAGACCATGCAGTTCTGACCTTTACCAAACAGGTAGCAGAGGTTCCAGGTACAGTCAGGGAGTGCCTGATCATCCCAACTCAATGCTCTCATTCAAAGGCAAGAAAAATGGCTAATTATACCAGTTAATTGCTCTTGAAGTACAGGCAAGAATACAATGTTGGCTGGTTCTGAGATTGACAGGTTGGAGGGGTAGGGGGTTGCATTCACCTCAGCTGGACAGAGGAGCAGAAATATGACAAAAGGCTTGTGGGTTGAACAAGGACAGAGAGAGATCACTCACCAGTTATGGTCACGGGCAGAACAGACTTGACTTGGGAAATTAGTTTAATTTATTACCAATCAAATCAGAGTAGGATAATGAGAAATAAGACCAAATCTTAAAACACCTTTCCCCCACCCCTACCTTCTTCCCGGGAGTTATGGTTTGGCTGTGGCCGGCAACAAAAGTGCCACACGGCCACCCCTGCCCCCGCCGGGGTGCGGAGGAGAATGGAAAGAAACAGGCAGAAAACCGGTGGGTCGGGATAAGGGCAGTTTAACAGAACAGCAAACAAAGGGAACAGTAACAACAACGATACAGATAAGGGGAATACACAACACGAACCGCACGACCCAGACAGCCGCTCTCGCGGACTGCTGCTGCGTGCTCCCGAGCCGTGGGTGAGTTCCCGCTGCCCAACTCCCCCCCCCACCGGAACCCAGCATGACGGCACATGGTATGGAATACCCTGCTCTATTTGGCCAGGTTGGGTCAGCCCGCCCGGCTGTATCCCTTCCTGGAATCCCTTCCTGGATTCCAGTGAAAATTACCCCTGTCCTGGCCAAACCCAGGACATTATCCACCCCTTATTCCATACCATCTACGTCATGCCCAGGTCCCCCATTGTCCAGTTGATCACCACCACTTCTCCTGTCTCCAGATATCATTCCCTTAGTCTATGGATCATCACTCTAAAGTGTCCATTGAGTTCAGTTAATCCATGACTTCAGGCTCCATCTGTCGTAATGGTCTTCCGTGGCAGGAGAGGTGATGTGTGGTGATGGGCGGTCACTTGCTGCATCCGGAGCTCACGGCTGATGTATCTGGTGCGGCCCGTGCCCACAGTCTGCAGGAGATGTTGATCCTGATGAAGTTGCTGGGTGCCAGTTGTTGAAAACCAGGTCCAGTCCCATCATCGCTGTGCTCTGCTAGGTTTTCATCAAAAAGTCCATCCTTCTTTAATCTGCACAATTCTTACTACGATACTACTGGTACAACACATAACAACTATAACAGTGATAACAGACAGTGACAGGGTTATTTAACAATTAACTTTATACAATTTATTTATGGACTATTCTCACCCAAAATCAAATCCCCATGAGGTACACATCAGACTTCCCCATCCTTCCGCATTACCCACCAGGTACACCCAGGTCCTTGAGCAAAAGCGATCCCGCGGACGGGCTTGCCTTTGCCCGAGGCAGGACTAACCCAAACTGTCTTCCCTAACATGTTCCGCATGTGCACTACAGGGACTTTATCCCCTTCTATGGGGCGCTGAGGTTTTGACTGGGCAGGACCAGCCCGGTTGGTGGATCCCCTGGTGTTAACCAACCAGGTGGCCTTTGCTAAATGAGTATCTCAATTTTTGAAAGTCCCAACCCCCATTGCCCTCTGTTGGGGTCGATGTAGCTTGAGAGTTAGCACGACTAGGCCGCTTAAGCAAAACAGCTTAACTGAACAGGCTGCTGGAAAAGACAGGCTGCTGGAAAGCCTGTAACTCGGCAGCCCTCAAAGTGGTTTTTAGCGGCCCGTTGTACCGCTCGATCTTTCCCGAGGCTGGTGCATGGTAGGGGATGTGATACACCCACTCGATACCATGTTCTTTGGCCCAGGTGTCTATGAGGCTGTTAAGAAAGTGAGTCCTGTTGTCCGACTCCATTCTTTCGGGAGTGCCATGCCGCCACAGGACTTGTTTTTCAAGGCCCAGGATGGTATTCCGGGCGGTGGCATGGGGCACAGGGCAGGTTTCCAGCCATCCGGTGGTGGCCTCCACCATTGTGAGCACATAGCGCTTGCCTTGGTGGGTTTGTGGCAGTGTGATGTAGTCAATCTGCCAAGCCTCCCCATATTTATATTTCAGCCATCATCCTCCATACCAGAGAGGCTTTACCCGCTTGGCTTGCTTGATTGCAGCGCATGTTTCACATTCATGGATAACCTGTGCGATGGTGTCCATAGTCCAGTCCACCCCTCGGTCACGAGCCCATTGGTATGTCGCGTCTCTTCCTTGGTGGCCCGAGGTGTCATGGGCCCACCGAGCTATAAAGAGTTCACCCTTATGTTGCCAGTCCAGATCCACCTGAGCCACTTCAATCTTAGCAGCCTGATCTACCTGGTGGTTGTTTTGATGTTCTTCAGTGGCCCGACTCTTAGGGATGTGGGCGTCCACGTGACGCACTTTTACAACCAACTGCTCCAGCCGGGCAGCAATATCTTGCCACAATGGGGCAGCCCAGATAGGTTTGCCTCTGCGCTGCCAGTTGTTCTTCTTCCATTGCTGCAGCCACCCCCACAAGGCATCGGCCACCATCCAAGAGTCGGTGTAAAGATAGAGCACTGGCCACTTCTCTTGACTGGCAATGTCTAAAGCCAGCTGGATGGCTTTCACCTCTGCAAACTGGCTGGACTCACCTTCTCCCTCGGCAGTTTCTGCGACTTGTCGTGTAGGGCTCCATACAGCAGCCTTCCACCTCCGCTGCTTCCCCACAATGCGACAGGACCCATCCGTGAACAGGGCATACTGTTTCTTCTCTTCTGGCAGCTTATTATACAGTGGGGCCTCTTCAGCACGTGTCGTCTCCTCCTCTGGTGATGCTCCGAAATCTTTGCCTTCTGACCAGTCCATGATGACTTCCAGAATTCCTGGGCTACTGGGGTGTGATCAGTGCGACCCACTTACTCCACGTGGCATCGGTGCCATGATGCATAGAGGGGACCTTCTCTTTGAACATCCAGCCCAGGACCGGCAATCGTGGTGCTAGGAGGAGCTGTGCTTCAGTGCCGACCACTTCTGAAGCAGCTCCAACGCCTTCATATGCTGCCAGAATCTCTTTTTCAGTGGGAGTATAGCGGGCTTCGGATCCTTTGTATCCCCGGCTCCAAAACCCCAGGGGTCGACCTCGAGTCTCCCCTGGTGCTTTCTGCCCGAGACTCCAGGTTGGGCCATTCTCCCCGGCTGCGGTGTAGAGCACGTTTTTAACATCTTGCCCTGACCGGACTGGACCAAGGGCTATGGCATGAACTATCTCCCATTTAATCTGTTCAAATGCCTGTCGTTGCTCAGGGCCCCATTCAAAATCATTCTTCTTCCGGGTCACGTGGTACAGAGGACTCACAATCTGGCTGTAATTTGGGATGCGCATCCTCCAAAAACCCACAACACCCAGGAAGGCTTGTGCTTCCTTTTTGCTGGTTGGTGGAGACATAGCTGCTGTTTTGTTGATGACATCCATTGGGTTTTGAAGGCGCCCATCCTGCCATTTTATCCCCAAAAAGTGGATCTCTTGCACAGGTCCCCTGACTTTACTTCGCTTAATGGCGAAACCGGCTTTCAGAAGGATCTGAACTATTTTCTCCCCTTTCTCAAAAACTTCCTCCACTGTGTCACCCCATACAGTGATGTCGTGGATGTACTGCAGATGTTCTGGAGCTTCACCCTTTTCCAGTGCAGTCCGGATTAGTCCATGGCAGATGGTGGGACTATGTTTCCACCCCTGGGGCAGTCGATTCCAGGTGTACTGGACGCCCCTCCAGGTGAAAGCAAACTGTGGCCTGCACTCTGCTGCCAAAGGGATGGAGAAGAATGCATTAGCGATGTCAATTGTAGCATACCACTTGGCTGCCTTTGACTCCAGCTGATATTGGAGTTCTAGCATGTCTGGCACGGCAGCACTCAGGGGTGGTGTGACTTCATTCAGGCCACGGTAGTCTACTGTCATTCTCCACTCTCCAGTAGATTTTCTCACTGGCCATATGGGACTATTAAAGGGTGAGCGAGTTTTGGTGATCACTCCTTGACTCTCCAGCTGGCAGATCAGCTTATGGATGGGGATCAGGGAGTCTCGGTTGGTACGATACTGTCGCCGGTGCACCGTTGTGGTTGCGATTGGCACCTGTTGTTCTTCATCCCTCAGCAACTCCACAACGGAAGTATCCTCTGAGAGACCAGGCAAAATGGACAGCTGTTTAATTTCTTCCGTCTCCAAAGCAGCTATGCCAAAAGCCCACCGATACCCCTTTGGGTCCTTGAAATACCCTCTCCTAAGATAGTCTATACCAAGGATGCACGGAGCCTCGGGGCCAGTTACAATGGGGTGCTCCTGCCACTCCTGCCCAGTGAGGCTCACTTCAGCCTCCAATACACTCAGCTCTTGGGACCCCCCTGTCACTCCCGAAATGCAAATGGACTCTGACCCTTGGAAATCTGATGGCATTAAAGTACACTGTGCACCAGTGTCCACTAGAGCTTGATACTCTTGTGGATCTGAAGTGCCAGGCCACCGAATCCACACCGTCCAATAAACCCAACTGTCCCTTTCCTCCACCTGGCTGGAGGCAGGGCCCCTCTAATCCTGGTCACAGAATTTGCTGCTCACCTGCTGTAAAAATGACTTGGAGGTCCTCTCCAGAGGATCGGAATCAAGATCAAACTGCCTACCTGGCCTGGAGAGCTGGCTGCTGGAAACTGGAATGGCATTTTTCCTAACAGAATCCCCTTTTGTGATTGTTTTACCTCGCAACTCACGCACTCGTGCCTCTAGGGTTGAGGTAGGTTTTCCATCCCACTTTCTCATGTCCTCTCTGTGGTCACGCAGGTAAAACCACAGGGTGCCCCGGGGTGTGTAGCCTCTGTATTCTTTCTCCTGAGCGGAGGAACGCCTGCCCCTAATAGCTGAGATGCTGGCCCGTACAGGTGGGGAGTAGGATATATTCTCTTTGATTTGCCGCACCTCCTGGGCCAGTTTCTCCACAGCTGAGACAAGGGAGGAAGAGAGACTTTCCTCATATTGCCGGAGTCGGACAGCCACCTCATCCACTGTTGGTGCCTCTTTACCTTTCCAGTTTACAACTGCCAGTGAGTTGGCATATGAGGAGGGTGCGCTCCGCACAAACTTCCTCCACATAGATGCTGTGCACTGGACTTCATCTGGGTCTGTGGGTAACTGGTCATCGTCTGTGTCATAGTAAACCAGCTCCCGCACAGCTAATTCCCTCAAGTACTGAATTCCCCTTTCCATATCGGTCCACTTGCCAGGATAACATACAAAATCGTCACTGAAGGGGTACCTCTCCCTCACGCCTGACAGAAGTCTCCTCCAGAGGCTGAGGACTTGTTCCTTCTTCCCAATGGCCTTGTCAATGCCCCCATCCCTGGCCAGGGATCCCAGCTGCTTGGCTTCCTTGCCCTCTATCTCCACGCTGCTGGCCCTGTTATCCCAGCACCGCAGCAGCCAGGTGACAATGTGCTCGCCTGGGTGGCGGCTGAAATCTTTCCGCATGTCTCGCAACTCGCCCAGGGACAGGGACCAGGTGATGATCTTTGTCTTATCTCCCGCAATGACCCTGGCTCATTGTCATCCCTCCCGGAGCGATCTGCTCTCTTTGCGCCTTTCTTTAATTTTACGGGGGCGACTGCTACCGGCACAGGTTGGTCATTGGGCTCAGTCACTGTGCCTGTGGCTGGAGCTGGGGCTGGAGCCACTGCCGTGCCCGCCGGGGGAGCCCGGACAACGCCAGTGGCTGCAGCAGCCATGGTGCCGGTCGGGGGGGCTGTGACTGCCTGCTGGGCTGGAGGGGCTGCAGGGCCGGCTGGGGGGGCAGCGCCAGTCGCAGTGCCTGCCACTTCGTTTTCCCCCCTTTCCCCTTTAAGGCACTGAACAGTGTTGAACAGGTCTCGGTAGGCGTGGGCCAGACCCCAGCACGTTGCAGTGATTTGTGTCTCTCTGGAGTTCCCAGGGTGGCAGCACACTTTTTGCAGATACTTCACTAGTTTGTCCGGATTCTGTATTTGTTCAGGGGTGAGTTTAAAAAACATCGGGGGTGTCCACTGCCCTAGGTACTTGCCCATGCTGTCCCACACACCCACTCACTCACAGCTATCCGGCCCCGGGGCAGGTCTCTGCAGGATGTTCTTAACGACTTGTTTAGCCCTAAACAAAACCTGCAACCCATTCAGGAAGCATAACAATAGAAACCCGCTGGCCTGAGCATCCCACGGGTACTCGAAATTCTCAAAAGCCGTTAGGACCAGCCTGAAGGAGAGAGGGGGGAGCGAAAGAGTGGGGGAAGGTATCCCCTTCAGTTTTCCCCACAGATTGGGTTCGATTATTAACAAATTCTAAGACGGAAATGACCGCAGTGCCGCATGCAAATACAAGCGTAATTTCATGCACAGTGATGTTATCATGTCATAAGTCAACATCGTACAGTACAGTAAAATCATAATCCTGATCCTTTTCCCCGCGATGATGAACAGCACCACAGGGAACAAGTACAGCAAGTACGGATTCAAAAACCACAACCATCTGATCAAAGACAGAAACATTTTTACCGGCGACTATTTAACTAACACAGAAAAATGTGTATAACAAAATTTAACAAAATCTAAGAAAGCAGTTTTAACACCCGCTGCTCAGCCCTGCCGTTATCCCCGCCCCACGCTTGGGCGCCAAATTTAATGTTTTGGTTTCGGCTGCCGCCGGCAACAAAAGCGCCACGCGGCCGCCCCTCCCCCCGCCGCGGTGCAGAGGAGAATGGAAAGAAAACAGGTAAAAAACTGGTGGGTCGGGATAAGGGCAGTTTAACAGAACAGCTAACAGAGGGAACAGTAATAACAACGATACAGATAAGGAGAAAACACGACACGAACCGCACAACAGACCCGCTCTCTCGGACAGGGCCGGCGCCGCACGCTCCCGAGCCGCGAGAGAGTTCCCGCTGCACTGCGCCCCCCCCCCCACCGGAACCCAGCATGACGGCACATGGTATGGAATACCCGGCTCTGTTTGGCCAGGTTGGGGTTGGGCCAGCCCACCCGGCTGTGCCCCTTCCTGGATTCTGGTGAAAATTAACCCTGTCCTGGCCGAACCCAGGACACCCCATTCACTACAACCCTTTGAGTCCTGCCATTCAGGCAGTTCTTCACCCAGTGCACCGTGAACCTGTTCATCCCACAGTTGGACAACTTTGTCCAGAAGGATGCTATGAGGGACAGTATCAAAAGCCTTACTGAAATCCGGAAAGACTGCTTTCCCTTCATCCACTAGATGGGTAACCTTATCATAGAAGGATATCAAATTAGTTAGACAGGCCCTTCCCTTTGTGAACCCTTGTTGACTGTGCCTGAGGATTGCATTGTTCTTTAAATGCCTTTCAGTAGTACCCACTATGATCTTCTCCATAATTTTTCCGGGAACTGGGGTTAGACTAACAGGTCTGTAGTTTCCTGGGTCTTCCCTCACGTCCTTCTTGCAAATTGGAATAACGTTGGCTAGCTTCCAGTCAGCAGGGACCTCCCCAGACTCCCAAGACCTTTGGTAGGTGATTGAGAGGGGTCCTTCAGTACTCTGGGATGAATCCCATCAGGCCCCGTGGACTTGTGAACATTCAGCTGATACAGCTGGTCCCTTACCAGCAGTCCACAAATGGAAAGTCACTGCTCCCGCAGTCATGGTCCTCCGACTCAGGGGACTGGGAAGCCCATGGTCTATCATTATTATTAAAGACCGAGGCAAAAAAAAAGCACTGAATGCCTCCGCTTTTTCTTCATCCCTATTTGTCAGGTGACCATCTTCAACAAGCATCAGTCCAATGTTTTCTTTAGACCTCCTCTTGCTGTTAACGTACTTAAAAAAGCCTTTCTTGTTGTCTGACACAACACTGGCCAGTTTCAACTCTAATTGAGCTTTGGCCTTTTGTGTCTTCACCCTGCATATACGAACCACAGCTCTGTACTCTTCCTGCAAAGCCTGACCTTGCTTACGGAGATCATAGAGTTACTTTTTCGTCTTGAGGTCCACGAGGAGTTCCCTGTTCATCCAAGCTTGTCTTCCGCCCTGCTTGCTTGACTTTCGACACAAGGTTATTGCCTGCTCCTATGCTTCTAGAAGGTGGTTCTTAAAGACTGACCAGCACTCGTGGACTCCTAAGCCCTCAAAAGCAGATTCCCAGGGTACTCTGCTAAATATCTCCCTGCATAGCTCGAAGTTTGCTCTCCTGAAGTCCAGTGTAGCAATTCTGCCGTCCTTTTTTCTCATTACACCAAAAATTTTGAACTCGACCATTTCATGACCATAGAATCACAGAATCATAGAACGTTTAGGGTTGGAAGGGACCTTTAGAGGTCATCTAGCCCAAACCCTCTGCAGTGAGCAGGGACATCTTCAACTAGAGCAGGTTGCTCAGAGCCCTGTCCAACCTGGCCTTGAATGTTTCTAGGGATGGGGCCTCTGCTACCTGTCTGGGCAACCCATTCCAGTGTTTCACCACACTCATGGTAAAAACTTTCTTCCTTATATCCCGTCTAAATTTACCCTCTTTTAGTTTAAAACCATTACTTCTTGTCCTGTCACAACAGGCCTTCTTATAAAGATTGCCCCCATCTTTCCTATAGGTCCCCTTCAGGTACTGAAAGGCTGCTATAAGGTCTCCCCGCAGCCTTCTCTTCTCCAGGCTGAACAGCCCCAACTCTCTCAGCCTTTCCTCATAGGAGAGGTATTCCATCCCTCTGATCATTTTTGTGGCCCTCCTCTGGACCCGCTCCAACAGCTCCATGTCCTTCTTGTGCTGAGGGCTCCAGAGCTGGATGCAGGACTCCGGGCGAGGTCTCACCAGAGCAGAGCGGAGCAGAGGGGCAGAAGCACCTCCCTCGACCTGCTGGCCACCCTTCTTTTGATGCAGCCCAGGATACGATTGGCCTTCTGGGCTGCGAGCGCACATTGCTGGCTCATGTCCAGCTTTTCATCCCCCAGAACCCCCAAGTCTTTCTCGGCAGGGTTGCTCTCAATCCCTTCATCCCCCAGCCTGTATTGGTACCGGGGGTTGCCCCGACCCAGGCGCAGGAACTTGCGCTTGGCCTTGTTAAACCTCATGAGGTTCACACAGGCGGCCTGTGGTAGACACGCACGACAAGGTTCCCTTTGTTGCCTCTGTCTCTAATTCTTATCCATAAGCTTTTGACCCGCTCGTGGCTAATCTTCAGGGACAGCTCTTCACACTCTATCCATTTCTTGATGTAGAGGACAACGCCTCCACCCCTCTTTCCATGCCTGCCCCTTGTGAACAGCCTGTAGCCATCAATAGCCACACTCGAGACATGGGATTCATCCCACCAAGTTTCAGTAATGGCAATCAGGTCATCACTGCTTTCTAGCAGCACGGTAGCTTCCAGCTCTTCCTGTTTGTTGCCCGTGCTGCGTGCATTCGTGTAGAGGCATTTCATCTGAGCTGTTGGCTATGTCACTGTCTTGGAGGAACACCGCTTATTTCCCTTGGGGTGTTTCACGGAAGTTTCCTTGTTGGCGCCAACTACCTCAGGAGCCCCCAGCTCACCTCCGCAAGACTTCAACTGTGCTGCAGTGTCCCCAGCCAAGACAAGCACCTACCATCACATCCCCCATGAGTCCTTCTCTATTCACAAGTAGCAAGTCTAGGAGGGCATCTTTCCTAGTTGCCTCACTGAGTACCTGTGACAAGAAGTTGTCTCCCACAAACTTCAAGAATTTCCGAGACCTGCTCGTCACAGCAGTATCGTATTCCAATCTGATGTCTGGAAAGTTGAAATCTCCCATAAGGACAAGGGCTACCAGTCCTGAAATTTCTCCTAATTGCATATAGAATAGCTCATTGGTGCTTACATCCTGGCTGGGTGATCGGTAGTAGATACCCACTGCAATATGTCCTTTCTTTTCCATGCCCCTGATCCTTACCCAGAGGCTCTCAACCACATCACCAGTAACTGTAAAGGCTGTACAATCAAACCTCTCCCTTACATACAGTGCGACACCTCGACTTTGCCTGCCCTGCCTGTCCCTCCTGAACAGCCTGTAGCCCTCCAGTTGTGGGTCTCATTCCACCAAGTCTCACTAAGACCAATGATGTCATAGTTCTAGGAACTGACCAGTGCCTTCCAGTTCATCCTGTTTGTTTCTCATACTGTGTGCATCGGTGTACAAGCATTTCAGATATGCTCCTGGGCTCTGAATCTAGATCTGAATCTACCCTCTTTCAGTTTAAAACCGTTGCCCCTTGTCCTGTCACTACAGGCCCTGGTAAAAAGTGTCTCTTCATCTTTCTTAGAAGCCACCTTTAAGTACTGAAAGGCCACAGTAAGGTCTCCCCGGAGCCTTCTCTTCTCCAGGCCGAACAACCCCAACTCTCTCAGCCTGTCCTCATAGGAGAGGTATTCCAGCCCTCTGATCATTCTTGTGGCCCTCCTCTGGACCCGCTCTAACAGAACTGGATGCCCCGGAGCTGGACGCAGTACTCCAGGTGGGGTCTCACGAGAGCGGAATAGCACTTTCTTTTATGCAGCCCGGGATGCGATTGGCTTTCTGGGCTGCAAGCGCACATTGCAGGCTCATGTTCAATTTTTCGTCCACCAGTATCTCCAGTACCTTCTCACCAGGGCTGTTCTCAATCCATTCATCCTCCAGTCTGTATTGATACTGGGGACTGTCCCGACCCAGGTGCAGGACCCTGCACGTGGCCTTGTTGAACTTCATGTGGTTCGCATGGGCCCCACTCCTAGAGCCTGTCAAGGTCCTTCTGGATGGCATCCCTTCCCTCTAGCAAATCACCTGTGTCACTCAGCAAACTTGCTGAGGGTGCACTCAGTCCCACTGTCTGTGTTGTTGATGAAGATATTAAACAATACTGGTCCCAGAACTCACCCCTGAGGGACACCACGCGTCACTGGTTTCCACTTGGACGCTGAGCCATTGACTGTAACTCTTTGGACATGGCCATCCAGCCAGTTCCTTACCCACCTAACGGTCCATCCCTCAAAGCCATATCTCTCCAATTTGGCAGCCAGAATGTTGTGGGAGACTGTATCAGAGGCCTTACGGAAGTCCAGGTAGATGACATCCATGTCTCTTCCCTTGTCCACCGATGCAGTCACTCCATCATAGAAGGCCACTAGATTCAGTGAGGCACAGAATCACAGAATCACAGAATAGTAGGGGTTGGAAGGGACCTCTGTGGGTCATCTAGTCCAACCCTCCTGCCAAAGCAGGGTCACCTACAGCAGGCTGCACAGGACCTTGTCCAGGCGGGTCTTGAATATCTCCAGAGAAGGAGACTCCACAACCTCCCTGGGCAGCCTGTTCCAGGGCTCCGTCACCCTCAGAGGGAAGAAGTTCTTCCTCATGTTCAGACGGAACTTCCTGTGCCTCAGTTTGTGCCCATTGCCCCTTGTCCTGTCACTGGGCACCACTGAAACGAGCTTGGCCCCATCCTCCTGACACCCACCCTTCAGATATTTGTAAGCATTTATTAGGTCCCCTCGCAGCCTTCTCTTCTTCAGGCTGAACAAGCCCAGCTCCCTCAGCCTCTCCTCGTAGGGGAGATGTTCCAGTCCCCTCATCATCCTCGTAGCCCTCCGCTGCACTCTCTCCAGTAGCTCTTCATCTTTCTTGAACTGGGGAGCCCAGAACTGGACACAGTACTCCAGAGGAGGCCTCACTAGGGCAGTGTAGAGGGGAAGGAGAACCTCCCTCGTCCTGCTGGCCGCACTCTTCTTGATGCACCCCAGGATCCCATTGGCTTTCTTGGCAGCCAGGGCACACTGCTGGCTCATGGTTAACCTGTCGTCCACCAGGACACCCAGGTCCCTCTCCGCACAGCTGCTCTCCAGCAGGTCCACCCCAAGCCTGTACTGATGCACGGGGTTGTTCCTTCCCAGGTGCAGGACCCTGCATTTGCCTTTGTTGAACCTCATCAGGTTCCTCTCTGCCCAACTTTCCAGCCTATCCATGTCACGCTGAATGGCAGCACAGCCTTCTGGTGTATCTACCACACCTCCCAGTTTGGTGTCATCAGAAAACTTGCTGAGGGTACATTCTAACTCTTCATCCAGGTCATTGATGAAGAAGTTAAACAAGACTGGGCCCAGTACTGACCCCTGGGGGACACCACTTGTTACCAGCCTCCAACTAGACTCAGAGCCGCTGATGACAACCCTCTGAGTTCTGCCATTCAGCCAGTTCTCTATCCACTTCACCGACCACTCATCCAGCCCACACTTCCTCAGCTTCCCTAGGAGGATATCATGGGAGACTGTGTCGAAAGCCTTGCTGAAGTCGAGGTAGACAACATCCACGGCTCTCCCTTCGTCTACCCAGCCAGTCATGCCATCGTAGAAAGCTATTAGATTGGTCAGGCATGATTTCCCCTTGGTGAATCCATGCTGACTACTCCTGATAACCTTCTTTTCTTCCACTTGCTTGATGGTGGCCTCCAGGATAAGCTGCTCCATCACCTTTCCCGGGATGGAGGTGAGGCTGACCGGCCTGTAGTTCCCTGGGTCCTCCTTCTTGCCCTTTTTGAAGATTGGAGTGACATTGGCCTTTCTCCAGTCCTCGGGCACCTCTCCTGTCCTCCAGGACCTCTCAAAGATGATGGAGAGTGACCCAGCAATGATATCTGCCAGCTCCCTCAGCACTTGTGGGTGCATTCCATCGGGGCCCATGGATTTGTGGGCGTCCAGATCGCTTAAGCGATCCTTCACACAGTCCTCCTCGACCAAGGGAAAGTCATCCTCTTTGTAGGCTTCTTCTCTTACCTCCGGGGCCTGGGATTCCTGAGGGCCAGTCTTAGCACTGAAGACTGAAGCAAAGAAGGCATTCAGTAGCTCTGCCTTCTCTGCATCCTCTGTCACCAGGACACCCGCCTCATTCAGCAGCAGCCCCACGTTGTCCCTAGCCTTCCTTTTGCTGCTGATGTAGTTGAAGAAGCCCTTCTTGTTGTTTTTGACATCCCTTGCCAGCTTCAATTCCAGGTGGGCCTTGGCCTTCCTCGTTGCATCCCTGCACGCTCTGACCACGTTCCTGTACTCTTCCCAAGTGGCCTGCCCCTCTTTCCACATTCCATGGACCTTTCTCTTCTGCCTGATCTCTGCTAGAAGCTCCTTGTTTAACCATGCAGGTCTCCTGCCTCCTTTGCTCGATTTCTTTCTCAGGGGGATGCATTGCTCCTGTGCATGGAAGAAGTGTCATTTAAAGAGCGACCAGCACTCATGGACCCCCCTGCCTTCGAGAGCCCTGGCCCACGGGATTCCTCCCAGTAGCTCCTTGAAGAGGGCAAAGTCAGCCCTCCTGAGGTCCAAGGTTTTGATCCTGCTTATCGCCCTGCTTCCTCCAGGCAGGATCCTGAAGTTCACCATTTCATGGTCACTGCAGCCGAGTCTACCTCCGACCTTCACATCCTCCACCAGTCCCTCCTTGTTTGTTAACACAAGGTCCAGCAGAGCGCCTTTCCTTGTTGGTTCCTCCACCACTTGCATCAGAAAGTTATCATCGATGCTCTGTAGGAACCTCCTGGACTGCGTGTGCCTAGCTGTATGATCTTCCCAGCTGATGTCAGGGTGGTTGAAGTCCCCCATGAGAACCAGGGCCTGTGACTGTGAGGCTGCTTGCAGCTGCCTGTAGAAGGCCTCATCAACCTCCTCCTCCTGGTCAGGTGGCCTGTAGTACACACCCACCGTAATCTCACCCTTATGAGCCTGTCCCTTAATTCTAACCCACAAGCTTTCAACTTGTTCCTCATTTGCCCCCAGGCCAAGCTCAATGCATTCTACTTGCTCCCTCACATATAGAGCAACTCCCCCACCTCTCCTTGTTGGTCTGTCTTTCCTAAAGAGTCTGTAGCCATCTATGACAGCATGCCAGTCATGCGAGTTGTCCCACCACATTTCTGTGATGGCGACCAAGTCGTAGCCGTCCTGCTGTATAATGGCTTCCAGCTCCTCCTGTTTATTGCCCATGCTACATGCTGCACGATTTGCCCTCGGTGAAGCCATGTTGGCTGTCTCTAATCACCTCCCTGTCTTCCGCATGTTTCGACATTTCTTCCATGAGGATGTGTTCCGTGATCTTACAGGTCACAGAGGTGAGGCTGACAGGTCGGTAGTTCCCAGGGTCCTCCTTTCTACCCTTTTTAAAAATGGGTATGATGGTTCCCTTTTTCCAGTCACTGGGGATTTCACCTGACTGCCATGACTTTTCAGATACGATGGGAGGGTGGCTTGGCAAGTACATCAGCCGATTCCCATCAGGACCCTGGCATGCATCTTGTCGGGTCCCATAGACTTATGTATGCTCAGGTTCCTCAGGTGGTCTCGAACCTGACCTTCTGCTATGATGGGAGGAACTTCTTTCCCCCAGTCCCTGCCTTGAGGTTCGGGTCTTGAGAGATGTGGGAAGAGAAATTGCCAGTGTCAGGGTGATTGAAGTCCCCCGGGAGGACCAGCGCCTGCGAGCGTGATGCTTCCTGTAGTTGAAGTAAGAATGCTTCATTGACGTCCTCCCCTTGATCAGGTGGCCTGTAGTAAACACTAGCCACGAGGTTTCCTTTGTTGGCTTGGCCCCTAATTTTTACCCTTAAGCTTCTCAACCTGTTCATCGCTGTTTTTCAAAGACTGTTCTGTGCAGTCAATCCATTTTTTTCGTGTTGAGGGCAACCCCTCCCCCCCCCGCCCCTCCTTCCTTGCCTGTGCTTTCTGAACAGTTTATAGCCATCAATTGCAGCGCTCCAGTCGTGCAATTCATCCCACCAAGTTTCAGTGACGGCGATTAGATCGCAGCTTTCCATGTGCACAGTGGCTCCCATCTTTTCCTGTTTGTTACCCATGCTGTGTGCATTGCTATAGAGGCACTTCAGCGGGCCTATATCAACCTTGTCACCTTTTTAGAAGAACACAGCCTAATTCCTTTGAGGCATTTCACAGGTGTTTCCCTGTTGGTTCTTAATATTTCTTTTATAATTTATTTTTTACATTATATATTATATTATATTTTATATGTGTATACAATTATAATTTTTTAAAATATTTAACACAACATACAAAACATGAAATAAATGTTTTAGGTAGGAATTTATCCTTCTTGCAAACCAATTTTAAATCATTTACTACCAAAGGGAGCCAAAAAAAAATACCATGCTTGAGCAACGACGTATACTATAAAATCAACTGTGA
The DNA here is from genome assembly GCF_030867145.1 of Opisthocomus hoazin. Classification (NCBI taxonomy): domain Eukaryota; kingdom Metazoa; phylum Chordata; class Aves; order Opisthocomiformes; family Opisthocomidae; genus Opisthocomus; species Opisthocomus hoazin. The sequence goes on along the minus strand of NC_134453.1, from coordinate 37,640,377 downwards.
AAAGGAAACTCTGTTCCTGATAATGGTCAGTTGGCCATAATACTGGAATCCTGAGTCCTTCATGCTGGAAACAGAACAGAAAGTACAGTAGACCGGAATAGTAAACAAGACTTAAAATGTTTGACCGTGTTGTGTTGGTTTAATAGGTATCAAAACTGATAAGGTTTTAGCAGCCACTGATAATACATAAATGTTTAATTATCCAAAAATTAAATGACAAAGCATATACATTTTGCTTTTTTAACAACTAGAATTTTTATATATGAAACTTAAACAAAAGCCTACTGAAGTCAGTGGAAAGACTGTCTGACATTAACGGACTCAGGCTCGGGGCCATAGTGAATTCACAGCTGTCTGGTAGGCTAGAGTCAGTATGTAAAAGAACCCATTGTTATGCTAAATTCAGTGACAAAACTATATTCCATTAGGAAATATACTCTTAAAACTTCTAGAGACTTTCCTAAATGCAGTGAAATATGCACTCTCTTTTTCTTTAAATACAGTGCTTACATGAACTCCAGTACACCTTCCTACTCAACAGAATTAAGGAAAGATGACACACACTACGTTTACATCCTTCCAAATCATTCCCAAAAGTTTCACGTGAGGCACAAAAGATCACCACATAAAACAAAACAAAACAAAACAAAACAAAACAAAACAAAACAAAACACAGCTCAGCACAGCCTTATGAGATGTTATCTGTGTTTAACTTACTAGGAATAGGTCTAAGGACATCAGGAATGAGAATCTCCACCAAAGCCTGGTACATCACATGGTCACAATTACCCATCCATTTCAGAATAGACTCATTTTTGCAGAGAGTAATCAGTTTTCCTTTTGGAAGTCGACTTTCTATTTCACTCAGATTGCTGGTGTGAATAAATGTAACAAATGAAAACGCATTTACATACAGATAAGTACAATGGACTTTGATTATTTAATAAAAACTTTATAAATGCCTCTGTTACATCCAATTGAAACTCTTTAACTTCTTCCTATGAAACTGGGGAAAATGGCCTCCAAAGTTCTACTCCAGCCCATAAATTATGGTATGATAAAAATGATCCTTGCAATTTAAACAAACCAGACAGTATGTTGTGAAAAGATACTTTGACTTTAGTCATCCAAACAAAGGAAAAAACAGAAGATGTATGCAACCATTTCAAGGCTGCAGTTTAACGTATACCAACAGCCTATATATCAAACAGCAGACAACACAAATTTAACCTGAAAAACTACTGATATCAGAAAAGGTTCTTAGCCTATATGTAAAACTAAGACTTTCTTTGATTTGACTCCAGCTGCTATATTATGACGGTGAACAGTAAAGAAAAAGAGACATTTACTGACCTCAGTTCAATAATAGCTGTGTCGTCAGCTGGAGCAGAAGGAGAATAGCGCCAGAAAGTTTGCCACAATTTTTCTATCAGGCTAAACTGAAGATTCACAACAACATCCACTATTGCCTAAAAAAATATAAAACAAGTGCAAATAGTCTTCTACCTCATCCCCCCTCCCGCCCCAACTCCTCCCAGGGGTATAGCTTCCCCTGGTCATTTTGTAGAAAAAATAGTTAAATGTATGTTTATAAATAAATATATAATATCCTTTTAAATAACTTTTTAGCAACAAATTTTCCAACTGTCCATACTAGTGTGAACAGAGATTCAGATGAGGCCAAGTGAAAATACAAGGAAGCCCGCAATTTCATGAATTTTGTTGCTTCATTACATGTTTTAAAGCACCTTCAACAGTAATTTTAAAACACGTTATTCAATAGGAAATGTGGCCTTAAGTTCTTAAACAACCTGCTTCTTTAAAACTTGAAGAAAAAAGTGAGCTTGTTTTTAACATAAACCTTCAAAATAATAATTTAATCTGATTTCAACTCCTATAAACAAAAGCAAAATTCTGTATATGTATTATCTAAAGTTCAATTTATCTAAAATTCTCCAAACCTACGCATGATTACATTCCAGTATCAGTATTCTATTACATGTTATTTTATTTTCCTATAAATATAAAGAGAGAAATTCCATAGAAGTGTTTTTGCAAATGCCCTTTCCGATGGAATAAGCAAAATATTTGAGGAGCACATCAAATACAAGTAGGCTGGCTGCAATGTGTTTTTTGTCAGTCATCCTGTTGTACTGATTGTCACTAGAAGACGTGAATTTTCAAAGAATGATTTATGTGAAACATCCCTTTTCTCTTACCTCACAGTGCTCTCGATAAAGACTCTGCAGTGATTTTATGTCCTCAAGGGTAGTACCATCTGGCAGAGAAGATATTTCAACTTCTCCAAACTCTGGAAGTACTCGAGATGCATCTGTTTCCATGACAACATAACAGAAGAAAGCTATTGTGAATGGTGCCAACTGCAGTTTGATGAGAAAACATTTAAGGATGATGTAAAGAAATAAAGTGTAGAAGGTCATAATGCCCAGAGAGGAATCTCTTTCATATCGAATATATTTTAAAGTTGCTAGCTATTTTTTAAGCAAAAGGAGATGCTAAATTATTCTTGACAGATAGCAGATAAAAATGATTTCACATACCTGTATATAGAAAAAGCTAAGACACGTTTTCAGAATACGACAGGATGTAGCAGAACGTTCATGTCAGTACATAAGAGATTAATATAATCTAATAGTTTTTGTTTTGAACAACTGAATAGTTTTTGCATTGTCATGCATGTTAGGGTTTAGTAGACTCAGCAGCATGTATGTATTTGAAATTTACAAGACTTTCAACTGTAGCCAACTTGTACTTTTACTGTTTCTCATAAGTGTTTCCAAGAGATACACTGGTATGGGGGGGGGGGGGGGAAATGCACTGTCAACGGGGAGGACAGTGGAAGGGAAAATTCAAAAACATGCAAGCTATAGCCTAAGGCTCCCAATGATTTCAGTAACAGCAAGGTTAGGCCAAAGGATGTGGTGCTTCAAAATCTCAATATATGAACTCAAAACTAAGTGTACAGTTATTGCTATGACACATTTAATAAGGTTTTTTGCATTAGCAAATTGCTAAATCACCATTTGCTTTCACAACTGAGAAATCGATATGCTTAGCTACATCAATGAATGCACAAAATGCACATTTTCAAAAGCGATCCTTGGGTTTCTGGTTTTCACTATTTGGCTCTTTCCATTGATAACATTGCAGCACAAACTCAATACATCTTCTTGTCAATGGTCAACACAACTGCAGTGTAAAACTATAATCCTAGTTGTCCTGGTTTTGACTGGGATAGAGTTAATTTTCTTCCCAGTAGCTGCTGTGTTTTGGATTTAGTATGAGAAGAATGTTGATAACACACTGATGTTTTTAGTTGTTGCTAAGAAATCAAGGACTTTTTTCAGTTTCCCGTGTTCGACTACTGAGCGGGTATACAAGAGCTGGGAGTCATGCTCAATATATAAATGAGGGTTGGCCAGGGGTCAGGAGCTTTTCCGTGAGCTCAAATTTTTCTGTGAGTTTGAAACTTTTCCGTGAATTTGACTTTTCTGTGAGTTCCACAAAATCAGTGAGTTCCACAATCTCTGCTCAGGGGCTGGCTGTGCAGTTGGTCGTCGGGCGGTGAGAAAATTGTTTTGCGTATCACTTGTTTTGCATATTTTTTATTATTATTATTAAATTATTATTTCCTTTGTTGTCTTATTAAACTGTCTTTATCTCAGTCCATGAGTTTTATGTTTTGTCCATTCTCCTCCCCATCCCACTGAGGAGGGAGGAGTGAGTGAGCAGCTGTGTGGTCCTAGTTGCTGGCTGCCAGGTTAAACCACAGCAGTCCTTTTTGGCGCCCAACGTGAGGCTTGAAGGGTTGAGATAACAACAGATCTGACCAGCGCATATTAAAGCAAATTTGTGATAAGCATTCATCACGTTGGTTTGGTCATCCCTGGTCACAGTGCGGTCTTATTTGCTCTCGGAGTTGTTCTCAGAGTTGTATTGTGTAACAACTTACTTGCCATATATACTATTTATCAGTGCTTGTGTGCAGTCTGTCACCACTGGGCGTTGGATTAAGGTTATCGCTCTGCTGTGCTGTGTGACACTGGCTTATGGTTTGATAAAAATATTGGTTGCGGGACCGATTCTTTATCTGTGTTCGGTGGTGTTGGGTGGCATGCAGGGTGAAGCGGCAGCAGCATTATCTCTTACTTTGGGAGCCATCTAGTGGAAACTATTAGTAATTACCCTTATTTTTTCTCTTTGAAGTGCTAAGCTATGGGGAAGACATCTTCCTTCATCTTCCCCTTTTCCTCTAGGCTTATTACAACAGTTTTGAGAATTTTTAATACCCTTGGGATGTTTGAACCAGCATGCTCCTATTGCTTGGTCTCCTGAATGGGTGTCAAGTCTTGCTTAGGGTTAAGAAAAACTTTAAGAATACTGCGGCTACTCCAACCCCCACGACAGTCACCGTAGCTACTCAAACCCCTGCAACAGGTACTGTGGTTACTCGAACCCCTGTGATGGGCACTGCAGCTACTCAAACCCCCGCGACAAGCACTGCAGATACTCAAACCCCTGCAACGGGCACCACAGCTACACCAACCCCTGCAACAGGCACTGTGGCTACTCAAACCACTGCAACAGGTACTGTAGTTACTCAAACCCCAGTGACAGGCATTGCAGCTGAACCAGAGAACCAGCCTGTGTCTGTATCACTCGCCCCTATACAGAAGAAGAGATGGACAAGAAAGTCAACTAAACAAGAAAGTTTAGTAAAGGATGACAAAGTAGGGTCATCACAAGAACAAAAGAAAGGAGAGGCAGAACCAGAGGTAACCACCCAATCCTTATCTCTGGGTGAACTGCGAGATTTCAGCTGACAGGGATCCCTGTCTAGGGAAGGGAGAATTGTCAAGGCAATTGGAAGAGGGACACAAGTCCTCAGCCTTTGGAGGCGACTCCTGTCAGCCATGAAGAACAGGTATCCCTTCAAGGAAGATGTTATATGCTACCCAGGCAAGTGAACAACCATGGAGAGAACTATCCGGTACCTGAGGGAATTAGCTGTGCGGGTGTTGATTTATTGTGACCTGGACAACCCGCAGTCACCCACAGATCCAGATGAAGTTCAATGCACATGACCCACATGGCAAAAGTTTGTACAGAGTGCACCATCATCGTATACCAAATCATTGGCGACAATGGGCTGGAAAGCAGAAGGTGCCCCAATGGTGAATGAAGTGGCTGTCCAACTCCAGCAATACGAAGACAATCTGTCTTCTTCCCTACGGTCTTGGGTCTCAGCTGTAGATAGGCTGTCTGAAAAACCCGAAAACTTGTTCGAAAAACTGTTCAAAAAAGTGGAAAGGTCCTACTCCCCGCCTGTATGGACCAGCATCTCAGCTATTAGGAGAAAGCATGTCCCTGCTCAAGAGAAATGGTACACACCATGAGGCACCCTGTGGTTTTACCTGCATGACCATGACATGAGGACATGAGGAGGTGGGATGGAAAACCTACCTCAGTGCTAAAGGCACGGTTACGTAAGTTGCAAGGAAAAACAATCACAAATGAGGGTTCTCCCAGGCAAATTGCTGCTCCGGTTTCCAGTGGGCACTTCCCCAGACAGAGCAGAAGGGCTGATCTTACTTCTGATCCTAGGGGAGGGACTTCCGATTGATTCTTACAAGACGTGAGTAACAAGGATGGGGTAACCCACATGTGCAACACAAACCCATTCCTCAATATCAACTACTATGTCCGGAACTAGAGAGGCCCTGCCTCCATCCAGGTGGAGGAGAGGGACAATCAAGTTTACTGGACTGTGTGGGTTCGATGGCCTGGCTCCAAGGAGTATAAAGCCCTAGCAGACACTGGTGCACAGTGTACCTTAATGTCATCAAGCTATAAAGGGGCAGAACCCATTTGTATTTCTGGAGTGACAGGGGGATCCCAACAGCTAACTGTATTGGAGGCTGAAATAAGCCTAACTGGGAATGAGTGGCAAAAGTACCCCATTGTGACTGGCCCAGAGGCTCTGTGCATCCTTGGCATAGACTACCTCAGGAGAGAGTATTTCAAGGACTCAAAGGGGTACTGGTGAGCTTTTGGTATAGCAGCTGTGGAGACGGAGGAAATTAAAAAGCTGTCTGCCTTGCCCGGTCTCGCAGATGACTCTTCTGTTGTGAGGTTGCTCAGGGTCGAGGAACAACAGGTGCCAGTCGCTACCACGGCAGTGCACCAGCAGCAATATTGCACCAACCGAGACTCCATTATCCCCATCCATCAACTGATTTGTCAAATGGAGAGTCAAGGAGTCATCAACAGGACTCACTCACCTTTTAATTGCTCGATATGACCAGTGTGAAAGTCCAACGGAGAGTGGAGACTGACAGTAGACTATCGTGGCCTGAATGAAGTCACACCATCGCTGAGTGCTGCCATGCCAGACATGCTAGAACTTCAATATCAGCTGGAGTCAAAGGCAGCCAAGTGGTATGCTACAATTGACATCGCTAACGCATTCTTCTCCATCCCTTTGGCAGCAGAGTGCAGGCCACAGTTTGCTTTCACCTGGAGGGGCATCCAGTACACCTGGAACCAACTGCCCCAGGGGTGGAAACACAGCCCTACCATTTGTCATGGACTGATCCAGACTGCACTGGAAAAAGGTGAAACTCTGGAACATTTAAAATACATGGATGACATCATCAAGTGGGGCGATATTGCAGAAGAAGTTTTTGAGAAAGGGACATAAATAAAACAAATCCTTCTGAAATCCAGTTTCGCCATAACACAAAGTAAGCACAAGGGACCTACACAGGAGATCCGGTTTTTAGGAATAAAATGGCAAGATGGATGTCGTCAGATCCCAATGGATGTGATCAGCAAAATAGCAGCTATGTCTCCAACAAAGAGCAAGAAGGAAACACAGGCCTTTCTGGGTGTTGTGGGTTTTTGGAGGATGCATATCCCAAATCACAGTCTGATTGTAAGCCCTCTGTACCACGTGACCTGGAAGAATCACAGAATCACAGAATAGTAGGGGTTGGAAGGGACCTCTGTGGGTCATCTAGTCCAACCCTCCTGCCAAAGCAGGGTCACCTACAGCAGGCTGCACAGGACCTTGTCCAGGCGGGTCTTGAATATCTCCAGAGAAGGAGACTCCACAACCCCCCTGGGCAGCCTGTTCCAGGGCTCCATCACCCTCAGAGGGAAGAAGTTCTTCCTCATGTTCAGACGGAACTTCCTGTGCTTCAGTTTGTGCCCATTGCCCCTTGTCCTGTCACTGGGCACTACTGAAAAGAGCTTGGCCCCATCCACCTGACACCCACCCTTCAGATATTTATAAGCATTTATTAGGTCCCCTCGCAGCCTTTTCTTCAGGCTAAACAAGCCCAGCTCCCTCAGCCTCTCCTCGTAGGGGAGATGTTCCAGTCCCCTCATCATCCTCGTAGCCCTCCGCTGCACTCTCTCCAGTAGCTCTTCATCTTTCTTGAACTGGGGAGCCCAGAACTGGACACAGTACTCTAGATGAGGCCTCACTAGGGCAGTGTAGAGGGGAAGGAGAACCTCCCTCGTCCTGCTGGCCACACTCTTCTTGATGCACCCCAGGATTCCATTGGCTTTCTTGGCAGCCAGGGCACACTGCTGGCTCATGGTTAACCTGTCATCCACCAGGACACCCAGGTCCCTCTCCGCACAGCTGCTCTCCAGCAGGTCCACCCCAAGCCTGTACTGGTGCATGAGGTTGTTCCTCCCCAGGTGCAGGACCCTGCATTTGCCTTTGTTGAACCTCATCAGGTTCCTCTCTGCCCAACTTTCCAGCCTGTCCAGATCTCGCTGGAGGGCAGCACAGCCTTCCGGTGTGTCTACCACACCTCCCAGTTTGGTGTCATCAGCAAACTTGCTGAGGGTACATTCTAACTCTTCATCCAGGTCGTTGATGAAGAAGTTAAACAAGACTGGGCCCAGTACTGACCCCTGGGGGATACCACTTGTTACCAGCCTCCAACTAGACTCAGCGTCGCTGATGACAACCCTCTGAGTTCTGCCATTCAGCCAGTTCTCTATCCACTTCACCGACCACTCATCCAGCCCACACTTCCTGAGCTTCCCTAGGAGGATATCATGGGAGACTGTGTCGAAAGCCTTGCTGAAGTCGAGGTAGACAACATCCATGGCTCTGCCTTCGTCTACCCAGCCAGTCATGTCATCGTAGAAAGCTATTAGATTGGTCAGGCATGATTTCCCCTTGGTGAATCCATGCTGACTACTCCTGATAACCTTCTTTTCTTCCACTTGCTTGATGGTGGCCTCCAGGATAAGCTGCTCCATCACCTTTCCTGGGATGGAGGTGAGGCTGACCGGCCTGTAGTTCCCTGGGTCCCCCTTCTTGCCCTTTTTGAAGATTGGAGTGACATTGGCCTTTCTCCAGTCCTCGGGCACCTCTCCTGTCCTCCAGGACCTCTCAAAGATGATGGAGAGTGACTCAGCAATGACATCCGCCAGCTCCCTCAGCACTCGTGGGTGCATTCCATCGGGGCCCATGGATTTGTGGACATCCAGATCAGTTAAGCGATCCCTCACACAGTCCTCCTCGACCAAGGGAAAGTCGTCCTCTTTGTAGGCTTCTTCTCTTACCTCCGGGGCCTGGGATTCCTGAGGGCCAGTCTTAGCACTGAAGACTGAAGCAAAGGCGACATTCAGTAGCTCTGCCTTCTCTGCATCCTCCGTCACCAGGACACCCGCCTCATTCAGCAACGGCCCCACGTTGTCCCTAGCCTTCCTTTTGCTGCTGATGTAGTTGAAGAAGCCCTTCTTGTTGTTTTTGACATCCCTTGCCAGCTTCAATTCCAGGTGGGCCTTGGCCTTCCTCGTTGCATCCCTGCATGCTCTGACCACGTTCCTGTACTCTTCCCAAGTGGCCTGCCCCTCTTTCCACATTCCATGGACCTTTCTCTTCTGCCTGATCTCTGCTAGAAGCTCCTTGTTTAACCATGCAGGTCTCCTGCCTCCTTTGCTCGATTTCTTTCTCAGGGGGATGCATTGCTCCTGTGCATGGAAGAAGTGTCGTTTAAAGAGCGACCAGCACTCATGGACCCCCCTGCCTTCGAGAGCCCTGGCCCACGGGATTCCTCCCAGTAGCTCCTTGAAGAGGGCAAAGTCAGCCCTCCTGAGGTCCAAGGTTTTGATCCTGCTTATCGCCCTGCTTCCTCCACGCAGGATCCTGAACTCGACCATTTCATGGTCACTGCAGCCGAGTCTATCTCCAACCTTCACATCCTCCACCAGTCCCTCCTTGTTTGTTAACACAAGGTCCAGCAGAGCGCCTTTCCTTGTTGGTTCCTCCACCACTTGCATCAGAAAGTTATCATCGATGCTCTGTAGGAACCTCCTGGACCGCGTGTGCCTAGCTGTATGGTCTTCCCAGCTGATGTCAGGGTGGTTGAAGTCCCCCATGAGAACCAGGGCCTGTGACTGTGAGGCTGCTTGCAGCTGCCTGTAGAAGGCCTCATCAACCTCCTCCTCCTGGTCAGGTGGCCTGTAGTACACACCCACCGTAATCTCACCCTTATGAGCCTGTCCCTTAATTCTAACCCACAAGCTTTCAACTTGTTCCTCATTTGCCCCCAGGCCAAGCTCAATGCATTCTACTTGCTCCCTCACATACAGAGCAACTCCCCCACCTCTCCTTGTTGGTCTGTCTTTCCTAAAGAGTCTGTAGCCATCTATGACAGCATGCCAGTCATGCGAGTTGTCCCACCACGTTTCTGTGATGGCGACCAAGTTGTAGCCGTCCTGCTGTATAATGGCTTCCAGCTCCTCCTGTTTATTGCCCATGCTACCTGCATTGGTGTAAACACACTTGAGCTGGGCTGTCATTCTCACCCCTGACCCTGGCACGCCAATCCTAGGCTCATCCCTAGTGAGCTGGGCAATATCCCCTTCCCCCTTCGAACCTAGTTTAAAGCCCTCTCAATGAGCCCCGCCAGCTCTTGGCCAAGAATTCTTTTTCCCCTTTGAGACAGCTGAGTTGCACCTGTCGCCAGCAGGCCCAGTGCTGTGTACACCTCCCCATGATCAAAGAAGCCAAAATTTGACCGATGGCACCAGTCCCTGAGCCACCTGTTAACCATTTGAGTTTTCCTGCCCCTTTCAGTGCTGTTCCCTGCCACTGATGGGATGGAGGAAAACACCACCTGCGCCCCTGATCCCTCAACCAGTCACCCCAGTGCCCTGAAGTCCCTTTTGATGGCCTTGGGACTTCTTTCTGCTATCTCGTCCCCGCCAACCTGCATTACCAAGAGGGGGTAGTAATCAGTAGGCCACACCAGACCAGGGAGTTCCTTAGCAACATCCCTAACCCGGGCCCCAGGGAGGCAGCAGACTTCCCTGTGGGATGGGTCCGGTCGGCAGATCGGGCCCTCTGTTCCCATCAGAAGGGAATCACCTATGACAATGACCCTCCTTTTTTTCTTATTTGAGGCAGTTGTAATACGTGGGGCTGTCTGACTCGTTCTAGGCAACCCCCTGGATGGAGCCTCACCTTCACCCACATCCTGTGTGGCCAGTCCCTCACATTCCAGAGCCCCATATCTGTTGCTTAAGGGCAACTGGGCCGGTGAGGGAGGCCGGGGGGAGATTCGCTTGCCACCCCGAGCAGGGACCTGTTTCCATTCCCCCCATCTCTTAGGCCCCCTCTTTCTGCTCGGTGGCAAGAGGGTAGGGGGTTCTCTGCTTTCTGTGGAGCTGCCTCCTGCTGCCTCTGCCTCAGGGAGGGCAGGGTGCGGCTCCACCAGTCGATCTCCCTCTCACACTCCCGGATGCTCCTCAGCCTCTCCACTTCCTCCTTCAGCTCTGCCACCAGGCTGAGCAGGTCATTCACCTGCTCGCACCGAACACAGCCGTTGTCTCTGCTGTCCTCCGGTACGAGCGCCAGGCTCAGGCACTCCCTGCAGCCAGAGACCTGGACACCGGCATTCTTGCATTGGGCCTCCGTCTGGGTCCCCACACTCCTTCGAGCAACAGCTTTACCACAGGTGGTAACCATGGCTAGAAGATCTCCTGGAAGAGCAATGCCCACTACTTGAGTTGCCAGAAGGGGCGGCTGTACCCTGCCAGTCGCCTTCCCCGCTCGCCCTGCCTGCGTGAACTGCTGCGCCGCCTCTGTTTGCCGGCTCTGTTCGCTCGCGCTCCCTGGGGGCTGCTCTTATCCGTGAGGGGGTTTGGCCGCTGTCACACTCGACTCCGCCCCCGCTGAGTCAGAGCTGCCGCTTGTTGGCACCTCCCGCTTTCCCGCTGGGGGGGGGGGGGGGGGGGCTGGGGTCTCCTCTCTCTCTCTTGGCGCTTCTTGCCACCTCGCCGCTGCGGTTTTGCCACCGGAGAAAGGGTCCCTCGGCGCGAGCCTCTGCTCCAGAACCCTTCACCTTCATTAGCTTCGAAAGAATGATTTTGAATGGGGCCCTGAGCAACGAATAGCCTTTGAACAAATTAAACAAGAAACAGTTAATGAAGTAGCCCTTGGGCCAGTCCAGGCAGGACTAAATGTTAAATGTTAAAAATGTGCTCAACACCACAGCCAGGGAGAATGGCCCAACCTGGAGTCTCTGGCAGAAAGCACCAGGGGAGACTCGAGGTCGACCCCTGGGGTTTTGGAGCCGGGGATACAAAGGATCCGAGGCCCGCTATACTCCCACTGAAAAAGAGATTCTGGCAGCATATGAAGGCTTTGGAGCTGCTTCAGAAGTGGTCGGCACTGAAGCACAGCTCCTCCCAGCACCACGATTGCCGGTCCTGGGCTGGATGTTCAAAGAGAGGGTCCCCTCTACGCATCATGCCACTGCTGCTACGTGGAGGAAGTGGGTCACACTGATCACACAGCGGGCCCGAATGGGAAACCCCAGTTGCCCAGGAATTCTGGAGGTAATCATGGACTGGCCAGAAGGCAAAGATTTTGGAGCATCGCCAGAGGAGGAGGTCATTTTAGATGTGGCTTGTAGCTGGGTATTCAAATCCTGCAGTCCTGTCTGTGGCATTTGCTATTAACTCTATTTGTCCTGTCAGATTGTATAGCCTTACATGATTTTGAAATGAGGTGATTTGGGGACTAAAGATTGCCTCTAGTATCCACCCTGCTTTTGTCCCTGAAGAGGGATGTCTCCAGGGATTTGCTTCATCTCTGGTCTTTTTTTCCCCATAACTGAGGTCCTGAGGGTCTCTTTCTCCACAGAAGGCATAAAGTTAACATGCCTCATGTATGTTGTTGTTTTCTCTCCTAGAGGTAATTGTGTTGTCCAGGTGCTGTCATCACTAACCCATAGAGTATGACCCATAGGGGGTAATGCCACTCACCTTCTTCTGGGCTGGTCCCTACCTGAGATAGGTCCATTCCCCAGGGATAACCTTCACAAGGTTCTGGTCCACTTTCTCTTGGGTTGGACTCTCTCTCTTTTCCAAAGGAAGTATTCTGAATCTCATTTACATGCCAACAGATATCTACTGTGTTTTTATTTGTCAGATTAAAAGCCCCTGCCCACTTTCCTGATCCTAGCACCTTTTCACCACTTTCTTTTAGAGTCAGAATTCCTGTTCCATTACCTATCATGGCCTCAAACATTTGATTTAGATCTAAAGTTAAGATTCCCCATTCCAAGGGGCTAGCCACTGATTTTGGCAATGACAGACAGGCGGTCACACTGCTTGTGTTGTGAATCCTCCAGAATGACTGGATAAGTTGTAAGATTAAATTTCTTTTACAGATAGCGGATACTGAACATATGATTATAATACTTACAATTCTAATTTCATCAAAGTTAGATTAATAATGCTTTCTGAGGGGGTTATATAATTGTTCTTGTGTGAGAAAAATTTCGTTCCATACATAAGCAGCAAAATAGGTAACAAAATTATTAAACCTAAACACAAAAACAATTGGCCTCAGGTTACTCAACTGCTACTTAGGCAAGTACTGTTTTCCAGTTACAGTTCTTCGAAGGTCTCTGGCCAGTCGAAGTCTGAATTCTCCAGTTGGTGCTTGGTCAGGCTTTGGCATCTTTTTTTTAACCCATGTATAATAAATTCAGGAACTAATTCCCTCTACCTTGATCATAGTATAAGTCTTTAATAATACGATAAGGGGTCCTTTCCACTTCTCTTTCAATGGTTCATCATTCCAGATCCCTTTTCTTGAGGCTGTGCTTATGTAGTCACATCAATCTGGCGTAAATCTGGCCTTCTTCTGAAAGCAGTGGTCCCAGCTGCTTGTGCTTCTTGTGCAAGCATTAATGCCACAAAGCAAGCCAGATTGGGGAGTTGATCTAGAATAAAGTGAGGTAAAGTCTAATTTTAAGTTGAAGCCATTTCGTGATTCAACTTGCTTGTGTTAGCGCTGGCAGCAGAAATGAGTAGGAAGGTATAACCATGGCCTTATTGTGCTATGCCATGAATCATTAGCATACTGAATATCAGAAAGATAAAGAAAGATGCAGCATTCTCTTATGAGAATTATTTCTCTTTTTTACAAAACAGAGTTTAAATAATACCTTATTAAAAATCCTGCCTCGAACCTGGGACACTGAGGAGCCAAAAGATTGTGTGGGTGTTTTGGGTTTTTTTAACTTCCCAAAGGGACTAAAACCTCTCAGATGACACTCTGAAATAGAGATCACATTCTTGAACTTTTTAAACACTCAAGCTTTCTGGTTCTTTGGCCTCAAAATGGTTTCCAGGCCCAAGATGATTTTCTCTGTCAGGCATGTGCAGCTCTGCTCAGATGAAAAAGGTGTTTGAAATCTTCTCCCATAAGTAAGTTCTTCAAAATGAATTAAGATTTTTTTTAATTTTTTTTAAGTCTGAGTCTGACCTTATTCATATATAACTGGACTAATTGCATCCATCCCCATGTCAGTGGTATGAGCTAGAACTAGTTTTTATACTTTCGGTACTAACAAGGCTAAAAGTATATGTAGTGGACAAAGATGTGCAAAGGGGTACATTTTCTTTAATTTTCCTTTTCTGTCCAACATACCTGTAGTACGTGTGTCAGTCAGGTTTGTCTCTGTATATTCTTGTTTATGTCTCCTTCGACCAGATACCCTTAAAGGAGCAGACACTCTCCTTCCACATACCCTTACAAAGACACGCAGCTAACTGTCCACATCCACACAAGTGCTCACAGCCAAGTTCTCTCATCAACTACACTTGCTGTTTGTAGCCAATTCTTGTGTTACAAGACAAGAGTTTTGACTACAAGACAAGAGTTGTGAACTGTGACAAGAATGGGCTGCAGAAGGGAAGTGTAGGCAGGTGGGAGAATTTGGCTGTGAATATTGTGTTGGCACGGGCAGTGTCTGCAGGTCCTTGCACAGTTAAGAGAGCAGCTCGTTGGTAAAGAGGGTTTTTGGCTGGTGAGCGAGGAGAGTGCCCAGAGCTTCAGTCAGAGTGCAACAAGAATTAGCTGCAGAAGGCAGCTGTAGGCAGGAAAGAGAAAATGGCTGTGAGCACTTGTGTTGGTGTGGGCAGTGGCTGTGTGTCCTTTTTAAGTGAGCAGCTGAGATGAGCACTTAGTGGTAGACATGAGTGTTGCGAATGAGTGGTTGGGTTGTTTAAATGATCACTCAAAAGTTTTGCAAGAAAAGATTTTACTGAAAATTTAGAAAATGTGATCTTACAGAGTTCGTTGGCAAGGTTCGCTCTATTACTTATCAAATGTATGGAATACAAAATCAAAGGGGGTTGTGAGCGGAAAATGATTTATACAGAGTAAAAGAAAGGTGTAAGGAGTCAGGGACACCCTCGCGTTGAGTCACCAGGTTCGGACTGGACCCTCTTGCTTTCTAAACTCCTTCTCAGAGAGGAGCCTAGGTGCGGCTGGATTCAGAACCGGCCTTAGACCACGAGGGTTTATGTTTAAGGAATATGCTTGGTGGTCAGTTCACAGTTTAAAGAGAGAAGGAGAATCACAGGAATTTAACAGCTATCAATCACTGGTTAACTTAGCATTTACAGAGTGATTAGAAAGAATTTACTATTACAATCACAGTAAAAGAATACTATGCTTTGAATCAATTCACACACACACACGCAATCATAAAAATTCCCCTCAAGTTCAGTGAAATACTCAGTTCAAAACAAATAATTTCTCAACAGGCAAAGGTTGAGTCTTGAGGAGATCAGCCCAGGTAGTTCGCGAGTTACTCAGAGAAGCAACCCACTGAGAGGGAGTTAGTGGGTGCAGCCCGCTGCGGACCAGAAGAGCTCAGAGGGCCTTCCTTTGTACTGCTCTTTATAGGGTCTCCGCATTGCATGGACCTTTCTCTTCCACCTGATCTCCGCTAGAAGCTCCTTGCTCTTCCATGCGGGTCTCCTGCCTCCTTTGCTAGATTTCTTGCTCAGGGGGATGCACTGCTCCTGAGCATGGAGGATTTGATGTTTAAACAGCGACCAGCACTCATGGAACCCCCCAGCCCTCGAGAGCCCTGGCCCACGGGATTCCTCCCAGTAGCTCCTTGAAGAGGCCAAAGTTAGCTCTCCTGAAGACCAAGGTTTTGATCCTACTTATCGCCCTGCTTCCTCCAGGCAGGATCCTGAAGTTCACCATTTCATGGTCACTGCAGCCGAGTCTATCTCCAACCTTCACATCCTCCACCAGTCCCTCCTTGTTTGTTAACACAAGGTCCAGCAGAGCGCCTTTCCTTGTTGGTTCCTCCACCACTTGCATCAGAAAGTTATCATCGATGCTCTGTAGGAACCTCCTGGACTGCGTGTGCCTAGCTGTATGATCTTCCCAGCTGATGTCAGGGTGGTTGAAGTCCCCCACGAGAACCAGGGCCTGTGACTGTGAGGCTGCTTGCAGCTGCCTGTAGAAGGCCTCATCAACTTCCTCCTCCTGGTCAGGTGGCCTGTAGTACACACCCACCGTAATGTCACCCATATGAGGCTGTCCCTTAATTCTAACCCATAAGCTCTCGACTCGTTCTTCATCCGCCCCCAGGCAGCGCTCAATACATTCCAGTTGCTCCCTCACATACAGAGCAACTCCATCACCTTGCCTTGTTGGCCTGTCTTTCCTAAAGAGTGAGTAGCCATCCGTGACAGCATGCCAGTCATGCAAGTTGTCCCACCACGTTTCTGTGATGGTGACCAAGTCATAGCCGTCCTGCTGTAGAATGGCTTCCAGCTCCTCCTGTTTATTGCCCATGCTACGTACGTTGGTGTAGATGCACTTGAGCTGGGCTGTCGATCTCACCCCTGACACTGGCATGCCACGCCTGGGCTCGTCCCTAGTGAGCTGGGCGATGTCCCTTTCCCCCTTTGAACCTAGTTTAAAGCCCTCTCAATGAGCCCTGCCAGCTCGTGGGCAAGAATCCTTTTTCCCTTTTGAGACAGCTGGACTCTCTCTGTCGCCAGCAGGCCTGGTGCCATGTAAACCTCCCCATGATCAAAGAAACCAAAATTCGACCAATGGCACCAGTCTCTGAGCCACCTGTTAATCAGGGTTTGGGCTTGGAGGGTTTGATGGGCAGGGATTGGTGGGTAGGATAAGTGTTGGCGTGGGTTACGGATCCGTTGTAACGATGTCACCCCAATATGAGTATTGATCGTTCAACCTTTATTAGTCAGCAAAACAAGGTTTATATAGCAAAGCAATTACAGCATCTGATTGGTTAGACCCCTAACCATATATAGGCAAAACTACTGCAACTCACTGTGATTGGTGCAGAACTGCATCTCGATGTGGAAGCAGTGCTGTGGCAGGAAACGACAGCGTGGCAGGAAGTGACAGTGCAGCACGAAACGGCGACGTGACGGTCCCCCTGCTCCAGTGTCCCGAGCTTGTCGCTCTACCTTCCCAACAGGGTTCCGTGTTCGCCGCTTTCAAGGCTCACCTCCGGATCGGAACCTGGGTTGCTCAACGCACCAAACTACTTCCCCTCTTGTCCAGCCAGGACTCCACAATTCCCCCTTCTTGTTTTTGAGCAAGCCAGGTTTGCTTCGTCATCTTGGAGAGAGCCCTTTTTAAGACAGCTAAAGCAAATACATATTATAATTCCAACAGCAAGTAACACGATACATATGCGCAAAATTTCTACAATTAAACTGTTAAACCAAGCGGGCAGATTACCAAAGAGCGAAGTGAGCAATCCAGCAAAAAATCCCTGGTTTTGTTGTATTTGATTGGCGTGCTGTTCGAGCCATTGTAATTGCTTGTGGATGGACTTACTATGATCGGACAAGTTCATACAGCACATGCCTTCAAAATCCTCACAGCCATGTCCCTGGGCCAGCAGTAAAAAATCAATTGCGGCTCTATTTTGCAATACTGCATGTCGTAGACTACTCTGATCTTCTAGCAGGGATTGCAAGACTTTTGTGGTAACACTGCCTTGCTTCTCTGCCCAGCATGCCAATTTCCCTAGCTGATTTAACGCTGCGCCGGCGGCGACACCGGGCACCAATAATGCCATAAATACTCGCTCGGTGGTACTTGGGAGAGTGATTCGATCATTGCAGTCAGGAGGAAGACCCGTAACACCTTGTTTGGGACGAGTTGTTACCTTCTTCCACCACTGTCGATCTGGAACTAGCAATGTCAGCTGACCTAAGTAACATGGGCCGCCATAGACGTTACGAGGAATTCCTTGCCATGCCCTGTCGCCACAGATTAAAAACACGTCAGGAGGCAAGGCTTTAGGCGTAGCATTATTCCACAAGGGAAAACCACCTTCCATCCCGTAGGCGCCCACACTTTGGGGGCTTCTTTTGTTCGTGTCATTGGTACCATAGAAGGTGACAGCTCTAGAGCGACCCTGATAGTTATAATGAGAAGCAATTGGAGTGACATTGGTCCACCCTGACCGGTTGAAGAAATGGAGATGGTTGGGCCTAGCAATAGCAGGCCCTTCAAATAAAAAACAAGTTTGAGTCCAGTTTTTGGTCGTGTTACCAATCCTCATCGACCCAAGCAAGTTCAACTCTTGAGGATCCCAGGGCAATGTGCAATTCAGACCTTGTATGAGTTTGGCACTGCAACTACTCACCTGAATCTCCGTTGTACATCTGCCTGCACTATAATTAGCAAAATGAGTAACATTGTAGCTAGGTACCCCTATTAGACAGGTGCAAAAAGGTTCTGTTGCAGAAGCAAGAGAGAGACAAAATGCCGATTGGCCCGTTTTGTTCGCCCAGGTAACCCATAGGTTTTGTTGGGGCTCAATGCATGTCGCGTTAATTTGGCAGAAAATAAACCCCCTGCTTTCTAACGCTCTTCACCGAAGTGAGAGGCTAGGTGCGGCTAGGTTTAAATTCTGAGTGATGTCCAATTTGCCACTACCAGTCCAGTCGCGTTTAATACATATATTAAACTACCACGATTCTGGATACACTAATAGCAGTCTGCACCTTCAGTCCAGTCGTGCTCATGAACTAGCACGGCCGCATTTGGTCGCGTTCAGTGAGAAACTGTGACAACTGGCTACTGAAACAGTGCAGTTTTATTTGTGCAACAGGTATATAGGTTTTTTGAATTGCTGGTGATAGTGACTGTCTGCAAGAAGGCACGTGCAAATCCAAAACGCGTGAAAAGATTATAAATAATACAGCCTGGCTATAAACATTAGGGAGTAACTATTCCCGAGAAAAGCGCTTAGTTTAAGTCTCACCCAAGGCGTCCCAAGGGGGAGAGAAGCAAGGCTCAGCCCATCGGCCAATCCCGGTTGTCGGAGGCAGTCTGAGGTGGAGTTTCCCTTGACTTGCTCACGGTGTTATCTTCTTTTCCTCCGAAGATCTTCTTCTCCGAAAATCTACGGTGTTATCTTCTTCTCCGAAAATCCCCCATTTCCCTGGTTATTTTTATATCCTTTCTGTCTTTAAGGTGGAGTTTGAGTGACTGTAGTCATACATACCTTTTATCATGATTGGTGTAAAATTTTCTCGCTTCACGTTTAAAGGTATAGTTTACGAAAAATCGAGAGCGCAGACTCGAAGAGGGGTGGTCGCACCTCGGAGGCAGGTAGCCTTCGGGATGGAGGTGTGTTTTGGTATTAAAATGATATTAAAACGAGCAAAGTTCACGAGAGGGTAGCACTTTGGCAAGGTTTCGAAAACCTGTTGGCTCAGAGGGCCAGATGAGCTGCTTATCAGTTCTAGAGAACCATTTCTTCCCACTTTATCATCACGGAGCAGGGCCACGGAGTCTCCACTCCGTTCCGTCCTCTATGGTACATTGCAGGGAGTTGCTGTGTGAGTGGATTCCTGGCATGCCTGCTGCAGCTGTGTCCCATCCTCAGAGCTCCTTTTGATTTCATGCTTTTCCTCAATGGGTGAACACTGCTACGTTTTTCATATAAATCTTAAGTTTTAGATGTAAAACCTTAATTTTACTAATAATTCCACATATTCCACCCCGTTACTAAAGTCACTCAAACTTCACTAGATTTGGGATTAATCTGGAATGTCACATGTGTTCCTGTGGTAAGAGTTGTCAAGTACAAACGAATTTTGGGGAGCTAGCAAGCGAGTTCACTTTTTCATCATAAGCCAAAGTTTAACATACAAAGCAAATGTTAAAACAAAGCACAATATGATGAGTACTAATAAAACAACAATGGGATGCAACATCTTGTTAAAGAGTCCTGTAGCTGTTGGCGACCATCTGAAAAGAGTGTTCTACCGTTTGTGTTCTCCGTCTTCTTTGACTCTCTCCAGTACTTGATGTATCTCTTCCACATCATGATGGACAGTAATTAGAGTATTTTGTCTGTTTTCTTGGGCCTCCTTTAATAGTCGTTTCAAGTCATCATGTTGTAGCAGCTTTTTCACCAATGTGATGTTCATTCCAATGGGGACAGGGAGTAAATTGTGAATCACTGTATAGTTGGTCTGTAACAGTTGGTGAGACGTAACAGGAGTCGAATAACTGAAATCGCATCCAACAATGTTAGTGAAATTACAAACACAAAAATTCAAATGGTTATCAATATCTGTGACTATGTTATCTATGAATACAAAATTACAAGGAGATCTCATGCAAACACATCCTTTCCCAACATGTACAAGCACAGCGTTGGGGGTATCTCAAAATGACAAACGCTTTGTTTGGTGTCGAGACAAATGTCTTGCGCTTTAAGGGTATTACTCTCACAAATAAAGCCTTGTTGTTCTCATGTGATACATGCATCGACATCAACAGTTTGCCATTTGTCACCATCTTTTTTGGCCCACACTCTATGCTCAATAGGATAGAGTACTGTTCCATTGTGATTTAATCCTAATGCAATGATTGGGTGTATGGTATATACCGAGGCATTTTGTATTGTTAAGACAAAAGCAGTGGCCTTACTCTCAGTGGGGTCATAGGTGAAATTAACTAGGTACCATCAGGACTGAAATTTTTTCTCAAAGTCAATTGCATTATCCCATATCACTTTTCGAATTTCGGTAGATAAGGTGCCCTTTTCACCTTCCCTTATAATTGCAGCAGTCATCAATTGCATCCAAAGTTGGGCTTGGATACAGCTGAGTGCTAAAGAAATATTGTTTTGGGCTGCACCAAGTGCATTTGCAATCAGCTGATGGTCCTTTTCACTTGTTTCTTCCCACTGAGGTAATATATTCGAAAAAAGCCATTGGTGATTTCCCAGGGTTAAAAAGGAAGACCGTAGGGGTTGTTCTAACCTATTCAAGTCACCAGTAGTTGTGACTAGTTTGTTAGCAAGTACTTCAGCATCTATACTGTTTAAGACTTTTAAGTTTGTTCTTAAGATACCAGTTACATCTCTTTTCAATCGTTATGAGGAGGTAAGGGTTCGTTCATGTAACCACGCATATCATCCCGCATAGGATGTACCTAGGAAAGGTGAGCAAATAGGTTTGATGGCAGAGACATTAATCTGCATTGATAGTTCCACTCACTAGAGAGAGTAGGTCGGGTTAAACAATATTTGTTGTTGACCGGTATTTTTGATAACGTAAGGACCAATGTTAAAAATGTAAGGATTTAGACTTGTGGGTGTCTGAATGGATTCATTCTTAAAATTTTGTTGGGGTGACACTGTGATTGGTACAGGCATAGCCGTAGTTGAAGTCTTTTCCTGTGATATGTCTAACCCAAATTTAAATCATAGTGCTTTGTCTCCTTTGTCAGTGCTTCCCAAACAGACAACAGATACTGATTGAATTATAGTAAAATTGAACCAACAAACATCAGATGCACAATGCTTCCTATCTATTGTGGGTTCTGGTTTTTGTTCAGGAAATTTTCTGCTGGTAACTTGGGTTGAAGGAGAGAAATATTTTCTACTACTAGCATTAAAGGTTCAACAACCTATGTGGATTGTTCTTCCTTTATTGACCTTCCACCTATGCATCGAATGCTTTTATTCTGATTCATGTATTTGCAATTTTTTGTTGTCATATATGATGACAGTTGCTAAACTCATTCATTTTAAGTAGAAATAGTATTACAGTTAGAATGAGGGACAAAATTCCTTGGATGCACTCGAGGTTAGCGTAAGCCAATGCGTCCGTCCACTTGCAGTTCATCCAGGATTCCTGTGAACACAAAAGGAAAGAAAAAACACGCTCAGTCGACAACTCCGATGGGGTTAAAAGGAAAGTGAAATTCATCGGGTGCTGATTAAGTGTATTTCTCTTGAGCAATCTTTCGCTTCCCATGCATAGGGATTTTTAGGAGTGACTAGTACCATTGGCACTGCTCCAGTTTGAGGCATTTTTATCAGCACAGGTTGTCTTGCGTAAAAACTTGTAGGGTATTTCACCACTTCAGCAATATTTGGAACTGCGGCAGTTAGGGGTGTAGTATTGGCATTTACCTTTTTTTTCCAATTTTACTACCACCCCGTCAATACCGGTAAGTGCTGCTGTTGGCAATGGGCATTGCCGAACATTAGTGATTTTAGAGGGGGGGTAACGGTATGGATGTTTCTAGCAGACTTAGTGCCACTGTGTTTAATCCCTTTTCATGTCCTCCAAAGCTCCATACAGTTCCATCGGGGAGTTTCCACACTCGCCCGTGCAGCAAATCAAATCCTAAAAGATTAGTGTGGGCAGCACCCACTAACACTTCTTTCCTGGTCATTCTCTGTTCTCCTGGTAACCGGAGGGTAATTTTTGCAGTGGGGCATGTTTTTATCACACCATCAATCCCCATAAATTTGACTTTGCGTCGGGTGGGTTTTATGCCTAAAAGTTGTGCTGTTTTATTAGTGATTACTGACATTTGGGCCCCGGTATCGACGAGAAATTTGGTTAATATTTTCCGGGGTCCAATGGGAAGGGCAATAATAGGTTCATTGATTTTACCAGGGAGCCATTGAATCACTAGTACCTGCCGGGCAGGGTGGCTCACTGCCCTCCACGGGGATGGGAGTTTTTTTGCTGGGACTCTGACAAATCAGTCATGTTAGATTCTGGTGCAGAAGGCACAACATTGTCATAACCAGGAGATTCTCCGGTTGGATGCTTTACCCCAACTGAATTATTTTTTCTAGTTAAGGATTGGATCAGTGCACGGAGATCTTCCGTAGGGACACCGTGCAGGAGCCGTCGAGGCACCCCCAGGTCCAGGGCTTTACGCCACAACTCATTTCACTCCTTATCAGGTTTAAATCTCCCGTCAGGTTTAGGATTGTGAGTATGCATTCGATCAGATTTGGAGTCTTTTATGTGGACCTGGCAAATCCTTCGGGTAGGATCGGGGGGCTTTTCACCAGTTAGGGTAGCCCAGCCCATCTGGTGTCCGTATTTGTCTATTTCCTGCACAAATTCATTCCAAGTGGGTATATGGTTACGCCGACCCCGACCATGGTTAGGGTTATCACAAATCTCCCGTATGTGGTTTCGAGTTTCGACCTTAATGGCTTAAGGCAATTGGGGAGACCACGGATGAGAGGGGCTAGTCGGTCTGTGTCAATAGGAGCTAACATCGGGGATTTTCGAAACTCCTCCCGGTTATACATAGCTTGCAGGCAAGCTGCTTTTCGTACTGCTGCAGACAGGTCACAGTAACCCTTAGCTCTGATCTCTAGAGGCTCTCCCCTTTCCCGCGGATCCATACCGCCTGCCCAGTAGGCTGCTCCAGCGGTTAGGGAATAACAATGATCTCCTGGCACAGTGGTTAACAACACTCCAGGTCCCCAGGTGTCTCCCGCTTCATCCTCACTTAACATAATTCTATCTCCGCCTTCAGCAGAAACTCGCCACACATACTCAACAGCTGACTCGCTTGGCTGCCTGGAGTATTTCTCTTTTATTCTTTCCAACTCTGTTGGTGTCCACGGCACGGTATGTGTAGTGGTATGGATTTCATCATCATCATCAACAGCGGTTTCAGTTTTAACCAAAGGTCGCAGGGGTATCACTTGGGATTTAAAAGTCCCTTCGACTTCACTGACCTCCTCATCATCACTGTTACATCAAAAATCTTCAGTCTGCATTCCTGAGCTCGGGTAACGCATTAACTTACGAATCTGCTGGACCTGGGCAGAAGGCTGCATTTTATCTAAAAGCCCATTCATCTTTTCCAACAACATCCTAAAATGCTGAGCCTCACCCCTGAGTCTAGCATTTCAATATTCTAAATTTCTATTTTCCCCCAAGAGCTCGTGAACTTGGTTTGTAAGTTTATTAACCTGAGTTTCTAATTTTTCTCCTGTCTCCTTCTGGAAAGCTAATGCTGATTTCAGCACCTCATTTTCTGATTTTAAAGCTGCGTGTTCTACGGCAGAGACCAGAGTAGGAGCAGGGCCTTCCTTCGTTTCTTTTTGTGCACAAGATAAACAGGCGCCTAACACTGCACAAATCACTCCTTTACCTTTACCCGTTCGGAGCTTTTGTGAAACCTGACACTATTTAACACATTTGACTACTTTCTTTTCACCCTTCCAAAACTTCTGTGCCCACTCCATCCCGACTTGTGAAGGGACACAACCATATTTTTGCAGCAGTTTATCCATGGCAACCCTGTCTGTGACGCCAATTTTCTGTCACGTTAATTTGGCAGAAAATAAACCCCCTGCTTTCTAACGCTCTTCACCGAAGTGAGAGGCTAGATGCGGCTAGGTTTAAATTCTGAGTGATGTCCAATTTGCCACTACCAGTCCAGTCGCGTTTAATATGTATATTAAACTACCACAATTCTGGATACACTAATAGCAGTCTGCACCTTCAGTCCAGTCGTGCTCATGAACTAGCACGGCCGCATTTGGTCGCGTTCAGTGAGAAACTGTGACAACTGGCTACTGAAACAGTGCAGTTTTATTTGTGCAACAGGTATATAGGTTTTCTGAATTGCCGGTGATAGTGACTGTCTGCAAGAAAGCACGTGCAAATCCAAAACGCGTGAAAAGATTATAAATAATACAGCCTGGCTATAAACATTAGGGAGTAACTATTCCCGAGAAAAGCGCTTAGTTTAAGTCTCACCCAAGGCGTCCCAAGGGGGAGAGAAGCAAGGCTCAGCCCATCGGCCAATCCCGGCTGTCGGAGGCAGTCTGAGGTGGAGTTTCCCTTGACTTGCTCACGGTGTTATCTTCTTTTCCTCCGAAGATCTTCTTCTCCGAAAATCTACGGTGTTATCTTCTTCTCCGAAAATCCCCCATTTCCCTGGTTATTTTTATATCCTTTCTGTCTTTAAGGTGGAGTTTGAGTGACTGTAGTCATACATACCTTTTATCATGATTGGTGTAAAATTTTCTCGCTTCACGTTTAAAGGTATGGTTTACGAAAAATCGAGAGTGCAGACTCGAAGAGGGGTGGTCGCACCTCGGAGGCGGGTAGCCTTCGGGATGGAGGTGTGTTTTGGTATTATAATGATATTAAAACGAGCAAAGTTCACGAGAGGGTAGCACTTTGGCAAGGTTTCGAAAACCTGTTGGCTCAGGGGGCCAGATGAGCTGCTTATCAGTTCTAGAGAACCATTTCTTCCCACTTTATCATCACGGAGCAGGGCCACGGAGTCTCCACTCCGTTCCGTCCTCTATGGTACATTGCAGGGAGTTGCTGTGTGAGTGGATTCCTCGCATGCCTGCTGCAGCTGTGTCCCATCCTCAGAGCTCCTTTTGATTTCATGCTTTTCCTCAATGGGTGAACACTGCTACGTTTTTCATATAAATCTTAAGTTTTAGATGTAAAACCTTAATTTTACTAATAATTCCACAATGCGGTAAAGGGTTTCTTCACCTGCTATAATCTGACAACATTTAAAGAGTGCGGCTAACAGGGTAACCACACGTTTTCCTGCCATTCCCTTCAAAGCTGATGTAAGCATCGCACTCTCGTCTTTCCCACTCCGCTTTGGGGATGGCCCAAATAGCAGGTACTAGCTTACTTTGGCTATACTAAAAAAAACTACTTACCCATACGGTTTTAGTTCTTTGGTTTGTTAACCTTACCCACTTCGAGCGGCTACAGAGATAAGTATCGCTTCTTTCTGTCTTGAGCCTTGCAACAATTAAAACGCGAGCTACGCTGCGCCCTATTAAAGGCACTGATCACACCGATGCTTCGCAAGCGATATTCGCCGCCGCCGCTATTGTTGGCAAGTGTAACAACTACGTAAAACCCGAGGCTTACAGATCTTACAAAACATCACAGTTGGTATCGGTGACAAGTACCTCCTGGTAACCACTCATATACTCTTCCCTCTATTCAGGTTATTTCTACTTGATTGCTCTGTTCGTGAGAGTCTGCTTGTTGCTCCTCGGCTAACTTGTCTTGCCGATTCAAAGCAGGCTTCACGGCTCGGCTAGGCACCCAGACTGGACCGCGATCTGTGGAAACACACTTATACCCTCGACCGTTAAACATCACTGGTACGGGTCCAGCCCACTCTCCAGTAGTCGGGTCTCTGTAGATCACTTTAAACCGCGGTAAAGTCATTGCACTATTGAATTTTAAGTTCTGGTGATGCACCACAACAGGCGGTGCCTCCTGATCACCCATAAGGCACAAATAGTTCAAAGTAAAAAGAACTCGATGCAATCTCGGTTGCACTTCTGTTTCAACCCCTCGCTGTTTATCTAAGTAGTCTTTCAGCACACGATGAGTGCGCTCTATGAGGCCTTGCCCTGTCGGAGAATGCGCAATTCCCGTGGTGTGCTTAATTCCCCACGTCAACAAGAATGATCTCAGCTTTTGACTGACATAGGCAGGTCCATTATCGGTCTTAATTTCTTCAGGGACCCCCAGTACTGCGAAACACGAAAGCAGATGTTTACAAACATGTTGCGCTTTCTCCCCAGGTAAAGCAGCGGCCCATATCATTTTCGAAAAGGTGTCTATTGTGACATGCACGTACTTCAGCCGCCCAAATTCGGAGAAGTGCGTGACGTCCATCTGCCACAGCGCAAGTGCCTTCAGCCCTTTTGGATTGACCCCTTGGCCTATACCTGGTCCTTGGTTTCCACACTTAGGACAGGCCCGTACAATATAACGAGCCTCATTCTCTGTCAACCCAAATTGCCTTCGCAGACCTCTTGCATTTTGGTGAAAATTCTCATGACTCTGTCTGGCCTGCTGAAACTTGTCTACTGGAGGCATAGGGCATGCGGGACTGACTAAGTTGTCAGCAATTTGATTGCCGTGCCCTAGTCCCAGATCCCATTGGTGGCTACGCACGTGGATGATGCAACAAGGTACGGCCCGTTGAGACAGTATGGTCCACAACTGGATAAACAGCTTGCCTAATCTAGGGTTGGCTGCCTCCCTAAGCAAGGCATCCGGTATTTGAGGCACTATCCCGGCTACATAAAGGGAATCAGTTACAACATTTAAAGGCTCATTTAGCCAATTAGTTAAAGCCCAGACCACGGCAGTCAGCTCTAAAATTTGCAGCGAATCTCCATCCTGTCCTTGTATCATATGATGACACCACTGGCCCCCTTCTTGCCAAACACAAACTGCCTTACGCAGCCTCCTGCTTGCATCTGTATACACTGTGATTCCTTCGGCCAGCAGCTTCTCCTGAAGTCTGGACTTCTCAAGCCATAGATTACGCTTCAAGAACTGCCACAATCTCCCTTTCGGCTGTCGGGAATGTATCCTCCCACCATAGCCTAACAGAGCTTCCTGTATGGGTAGAGCATGCCTCAACCACCGTTCCAAATCTGCTGCTTTGACCGGTATACTGATGTCCTGTGGCTCTTCCCCTGGTATTTCCACTATCCTCGTCCTACCTTTTCTGATTAGCTCTCCCACAGCTTCTGATCGTGTCTGTGTATTAGTCTTCGGCTGCACACTTAAAAACACCCATTCTAGTATGTAAAATGGATCATCGCCCCTAATAGGCTTGTCAGTGGCAAAATCAGGACTATTCAACGATGCTGTACAGGAATGAGTCTCCCCCTTCTTGTTTTGCCACTGACAAACAAGGGCATATGGTGACCCGGCAGGGTTACAAATAAGCAAGGAGACAGGTAGGGTTAGCAGTCGCCTAGCAGTCCAGGCTGTTTGAAGCTTCTGTACGATGTGTTGCAAAGCTGTTTGCTGCGTCTGTGATAGGGTGACTGCTGTGCTGGGATGCGAGCCACGTAGTAGTAATGTCAATGGTGCAATGTCAGCATTGGAAATACCAGCACAGCTGTGCACCCACTGGATATCTCCAAGCAAGGTCTGTACATCAGTCAATGTGCGCAAATTTGTTGCTAGCTCCACCTTTTGTGGTTGGATCTTGGCGTCAGAGATGCGCCACCCCAAATACTTCCATGGTGCAGATCGCTGAACCTTTTCTGGGGCCACAACAAGGCCCTTGCTGGCTAAAACAGTACTCAGCTGCGTCAAGGAATCATCATTGAACGCTTCCTGTTGACAGCAGAGGATGTCATCCATATAATGATAAATGATCGTATTCAGCCATTGCTCCCTGAGTGGAGCTAAGGCCCAAGCCACATAAAGTTGACACAGCGTGGGTGAGTTTCTCATGCCTTGTGGCAAGACAACCCACTCATAGCGCTCTGAAGGTGCTGTTTTGTTGGTTACCGGTATCGAAAAGGCAAACTGCTGAGTGTCTCGCGGATGTGAAGGTATAGTGAAAAAGCAGTCTTTTAAGTCAACAATGATTACGTGCCAACCCGATGGAAGCATAGCAGGTGATGGCATTCCAGGTTGTACAGCTCCCATGGGTTGCATTTGCTCATTAATCTTACATAGGTTGTGTAAGAGGCGCCATTTGCCGCTCTTTTTCGGAATGACGAAAATGGGGGTATTCCATGGGCTGACTGAAGGCTTGATGTGGCCTGCAGCGAGTTGCTCTGCTACCAATTGCCTTGTTATTCACAGTCGCTCTTCTGTCGCGGGCCACTGGTCAACCCACACGGGTTCGTTGGAAAGCCAGGTTAGCGGTGGGTTGGGCGACTGCTCGCCAGTGCCCATAACTAAAAAGGGGTAGTAGTTAGTACAAGTCCAATTTGACTCAAAACGTCGCGCCCAATTAGGGCTGGAAGAGTTTCGGGCAGCTGCATGACATAGACCTTTAAACTGACCTCCTGCCCTTCAGGAAAGGTTATTTGCACAGGGTATTGGCTCATCATGGGAGCGGAGTGTCCCCCCACACCTGCGATAGCCGTTGTGGGAACACTTAGTGGCCACTCCTCCGGCCAAACACCCGTACTTACGATTGTGATGTCAGCTCCGGTGTCTAGCATGGCATAGATTTGTACTGATGCATTTTTCTGACTCAACACAACGCGCATATTAGGCCGGTGGTCCACCTTCGTAGTAAAACAAACTGTAGGGTCTGTGGAATCAAGACTTCGGTTTTCACGGGAAGTCTTTGCTAAAGAATGGTCGATTGAGCTGCCTATCACTAGGATCTGCGCTATCTTACTGCCTTTTGGATCAAACAAAGGAGGACAAAGAGTATGGACCATAATATGAATCTGGTCCGCATAGTCCACATCGATAACCCTAGGAACAATTAGTAGTCCCTTAATGCCGGCAGAAGAACGTCCCACTAAAAGTCCTTTCATTCCGCCGTTTAAATTAATCCTTGGCTCGACCGCATTGCTAGGGATCTCATGTACGGTCGTGTCGTTAAGGACGACATCTATTGTGGTTTCCAAGTCGATTCCCAAGCTGCCTCTGGTTGCAGCTTGAGGCTGTTGTGAAAAACTCTTGCTTTGCCCAGAGGATTCATTTGTTTCCACACGCGGCCTCTGTCCGCGCTCCTCCTCTCGTTTCCCGAACATACTTTTGTGGCATGGTTATTCTTTTGACATCTTTCACACCAGACGGCGCTATGGCAGCAGCGTCTGACGTGCCCCTTTTCCCCACACCGATAGCAAATACGGTGGACTGACAATTGCACCTGCAGAGGACTGTTTTGTTGCACTGCAGCTGCAAGTGATTGGACAACCTCTCTGACCGTGCCTTGCACGGCAGCAGCGACCGTCGCCTGTTGCTTTTGTGCTCCAGCCCTCTCGACCCTGGACAGCATGTCTTCAACTCCCGCCCCTTTCGGCAGACTTGCCAGAAGCTGCTTTGTAGCCTTATTGGCATTGTCAAAGGCTAACACACGAAACATTTGCTGCTTGCTTTCCTCATTTAAATCTGGATGATTCATTAACGCACCCCACAGCCGGTTGATGGAGTTGCTGTAAGTTTCAGTGGCTCCTTGCACTACAGTTCCGAAAGGTGGAGCAGACGAACCAGGCAGTGCAAGGAAAGCTTCCAGGGCAAGACGTGCTGACAATTGAAGCACATGGGCGGGGAAGGTCAATTGCCGCTCCAGATTAGCATAAACTCCTTGTCCGGTAAGTATGTCCACCGTTACTCCATGGTAAAGATTTTGCTGGTCCTGATGTCGCATCGCCTCATCCATAGCCCGTTGTGCCCACGCTGCTCCCCACAACAAGAACTGAGTAGGGGTGAGTAACAATCGCATTAAATTTCGACAGTCATGCAGACACATCAGGTCAGCGGAGTAAATCCAGGTAACAATTTGTCGAGTGGCCTCAGATCTCACCCCATATTGAGATATAGTATTACGGGTCTGTTGTAAAATTTTCCAGTCATGTGGTTCCCATTTGCCTTGACCATTAACCTGTACCACAGGACAGGCTAACGCCTGAGTACCTCCTATAGTGGTGGCAACGTTCCACTGTCCATCTAGGATGGCATCCCTTATAACACCGCTCCAGCGGGCAGGTGTGATCGACACCGGAGGCCCAACTAAACATCTTGGAGAGGAAGCCTCGTTTTCCCGGTGGGGGGGGGTTGGCAACGATTGACATATGCTGGAACTGCGAGCTCATGTCTTGAAGACGCTGCAAAACTGACTGCAAAAGATTGCACGCTGCTTTTCCCTGCAATCCGCTCTGCCCGTCATTAGAGGGAGTCAGGGGTGGAGACGCCTCACTGGAGGGCGGCAATGGAGGATAGAGAGGAGGGGCCGATGTTGTAGACCGCGCCCCTTCTCCCTCCCCCTCTGGAGGTGGTGCTAGCCGCTCCTCCCCTCTTCCGGAAGGCAGTTGTACTTCCGCGCCCGACTCCTCCCCTCTCCCCGGGGGCGGTCATATTTCTGCGTCCGGCTCACATTTCTGCTTGGTTTCTTTAGCGGCAACTTCCGGTGGGCCCCCCCCCTCTTTGCCAGCGTCGGAATCACGCTCTGCACTCGCCCGAATCTCGGCAATTGTTTTACAGGTGATCCCAGTCATCCCTCTAACGGCAGGTAGCCCAAAAACCCGTGCTAATGTCCCAGGCTTAGGCGCGTGATCTTTCCCGGGCTCAGGAGCTAGCATCCGAGCTGCAGCACACGCCACCTCTCGTTCAGCTTTCATGGCTTTTAAGGTCTCTAATACTGTTCGCCAGAGCTCGCGGATGCCTTTTATCTCCTTTTCTTCCTTTTCCTCCCCCGTTATTGTCCTTTCCCACGTTGTCTCTCCCAACTCTCGCCATTCCGAGACGGAAAACAGTAGCGGGGTATCCGCAAAGTGACCCCATCACTGCCCCAGTTTAATCAACTTCATGAGTTGCTTTGCCGTTGCGTCTATTCCTCTCTTAGAGAGCATACCGACGAGCAACGTTGCCGCAGCCTCTATGTCCATGCTTGCGACCCCGGCCTCCACGTTCAATTTCAGCTGTGCCAGGCAGCACCAGTGGGGCTCGTTTAACTCCTGGGAGGCGGCCGTCCGTGTCTGCCCTGCAACTCTGCACCCAGGCAGCACCACTCCCAGCCGTTGTTCCCACACCCCCCCTCTAGCTGCTCACCGCAGTCTCAGGGATTCCTGCAGGGAAACCGTCCATCCTCTGCTACCAAATGTTGGTGTGGGTTACGGATCCGTTGTAACGGTGTCACCCCAATATGAGTATTGATCATTCAACCTTTATTAGTCAGCAAAACAAGGTTTATATAGCAAAGCAATTACAGCATCTGATTGGTTAGAACCCTAACCATATATAGGCAAAACTACTGCAACTCGCTGTGATTGGTGCAGAGCTGCATCTCAATGCGGAAGCAGCGCTGTGGCAGGAAACGACAGCGTAGCAGGAAGTGACAGTGCGGCACGAAACGGCGACGTGATGGTCCCCCTGCTCCAGTGTCCCGAGCTCGTTGCTCTACCTTCCCAACAGGGTTCCGTGTTCGCCGCTCTCAAGGCTCACCTCCGGATCGGAACCTGGGTTGCTCAATGGCACCAAGCTATGTCCCCTCTCGTCCAGCCAGGACTCCACAGATAAGGGCTGTACTTCGAAGGGGTGGAGTTGAAGGAGTTGGCGGGCATGGAAAAGGGCTGGTCTTGGAGTATTTGGGGTTAGGGAAAGTGTTGGGCTTTGACAGGTTGACAGGCAGGGTAAGGGTTGAGCTTGGAGGGATTGGCAGCAGGTTTGGTGGTTAGGGGAAGGGCCAGGGTACGAGGGGTTGGCATTAGGGTTGGGTAAAGTGTTGGAGTTCAAGGAGTTGGGGGGGGTCAGGATGAAGGTTGGGCTCAGAGGGGTCCGTGGTTAGGGTAAGGGGTTTGGTTAGAGGGGTGAGGTTAGGGTAGAGCGTTGGTGTTAGCAAGTTTGGTGGTTAGCCTAGGCCTTGTGTTTAGAGGGCTTGGGGGTTAGGCTGAGGGTTGGGTTTGAGCTGCTTTCAGTTGGGGTTAGAGTGGTTGGGCTTTAGGTTAGGGATACAGGTTGGGCTTGGAGGAGTTGGCAGGAAGGGTAAAATTTGGGGTTGGCGTGTTGGCTAGGCCTTGGGTTTACAAGGGTCGGTGGTTAGAGATGTTGGCAGTTAGAGGAGTTGGGATTTAGGCTAAAGATTGGGCTGAGAGGGGGTTGGTGGACAGGGTAAGGTTTGAGCCTAGAGTGCTTGGTACTTAGGGTTAAGGAATGGGCCTGGAGGGGTTGGGCTTAGAGCGGCGAGAATCTAGGTTTAATGGTAGGTCTTTGAGGGCTTAACCATCTGGATATGGGTTGAGCTTGGAGGGCTTGGTGGATAGGGTTGGGATTGGAGAGATGGGTAGACAGGGTTTGCTGCAAGATACGAGTTGGGCTTGGAGGGGTTGATGAGCTTGGATGGCTTGGGCTTTGAAGTCCTTCATGGGTAGGGGGAGGGTTGGAGCCAGAGGAGTTGGCAGTTAGGGGATGTGTCAGGGCTTGGAAGAGGTTGGTGGGTAGAAGAACAGTTGGGATTGGCTATTAGCAGAAGTTTTGGGCTTGGATGGGTTGGTGGTTGGGGTATGTCTGGGGGTTAAAGGACTTGGAAGCTAGGCTAGGGTTTGGGCTTGGAGGGGTTGGTGGGTAGGGCAAGGGTGGGCTTGGAGGATTTGGGGTTGGGGTGAGGGTTGGTATTGGAGGGGTTAGCACATAGGGGAAGGGTTGGAGAGATGTTTTGGACATAATTGGCAAGGTTTTGGTAGCAAGGTCAGGCTGCAGGGATGACCTGTGTAGAAGGAGGTCATGGACTGCCCTGTGCTGGTCATAGCCAGTTCCAGCCAGCTCAGCAACAGACAAAATGGACTGACTGTGCACCAATACTGAACCACTCAGATAACTTTACAGCACCTCTGCAAAAACATATTTAAGGACTGTACCCTGTGGAAAGCATGCACGCTGGAGCAAGGGAAAAGTGTGAGGAAGGCGCGGCAGAGACAAACCGTCACGAACTGACCGCAACCTCCCATTCCTACCCCCCTCCTTCCCCCGCACTGCCTGTGGGGTCAAAAGGTAGAAGAGTCGGGAACAAAGAAGTGAAGTCAGAATCACAGAATCACAGAATCACAGAATGGTAGGGGTTGGAAGGGACCTCTGTGGGTCATCTAGTCCAACCCTCCTGCCGAAGCAGGGTCACCTACAGTAGGCTGTAGAGGACCTTGTCCAGGCGGGTCTTGAATATCTCCAGAGAAGGAGACTCCACAACCTCCCTGGGCAGCCTGTTCCAGTGCTCCGTCACCCTCAGAGGGAAGAAATTCTTCCTCATGTTCAGACAGAACTTCCTGTGCTTCACTTTGTGCCCGTTGCCCCTTGTCCTGTCGCTGGGCACTACTGAAAAGAGCTTGGCCCCATCCTCCTGACACCCACCCTTCAGATATTTATAAGCATATATTAGGTCCCCTCGCAGCCTTGTCTTCTTCAGGCTAAACAAGCCCAGCTCCCTCAGCCTCTCCTCGTAGGGGAGATGTTCCAGTCCCCTCACCATCCTTGTAGCCCTCCACTGGACTCTCTCCAGTAGCTCTTCATCTTTCTTGAACTGGGGAGCCCAGAACTGGACAGAGTACTCCAGATGAGGCCTCACCAGGGCAGTGTAGAGGGGAAGGAGAACCTCCCTCGTCCTGCTGGCCACACTCTTCTTGATGCACCCCAGGATCCCATTGGCCTTCTTGGCAGCCAGGGCACACTGCTGGCTCATGGTCAACCTGTCGTCCACCAGGACACCCAGGTCCCTCTCCGCAGAGCTGCTCTCCAGCAGGTCCGCCCCAAGCCTCATTCAGCAGCGGCCCCACGTTGTCCCTAGTCTTCGTTTTGCTGCTGATGTAGTTGAAGAAGCCCTTCTTGTTGTTTTTGACATCCCTTGCCAGCTTCAGTTCCAGGTGGGCTTTGGCCTTCCTCGTCGCATCCCTGTACGCTCTGACCACATTCCTGTACTCTTCCCAAGTGGCCTGCCCCTCTTTCCACATTCCGTGGACCTTAAGTTGAGTCTGGGAAGAAGGGGTGGGGTGAGGGGAAGGTGTTTTTAGTTTTGTCTTTGTTTCTCACCATCCTACTCTATTTTTAACTGGCAGCAAATTAAATTAATTTTCCCCAAGTCGAGTCTGTTTTGCCCATCATGGTAATTGTTGAGTGATCACCCTGTCCTTGTCTCGACCCGTGAACTTTTCCATCTTATTTTCTCCCCTTGTCCTGCTGAGGAGAGGGAGTGAGAGAGCGGCTAGGTGGGGGTCTGGCAGCCAGCCAAGGTCAACCCACCACGGTGTGTATGTTTATTTGTATTGTATACTTCTGTTTGTTTGTGTGCCCACTGGGAATGCATGCTTAGCCTCGCTGCTGGTTGGACCTGGGGACGTGGAGCTGTGGCAGCCTCGCTTCTCTCAGGCTGTCGGATTCAGAAACCCCTAACATCGGGGACAGAGAGAGAGGGAAGGCAGAGAGAGGGGGAGAGAGAGGGGGAAGACAGAGAGAGGACAAAAGGAGGAGCAGAGAAAGAGGGGCTGAGAGAGAGAGGCAGTGTTGTGGTTTAGGTCAGGACAGACTAAACGCATGCATTAATTACTATGCAGTAATTGTATCCACGTGAAGGAGTTTGGCAATTTATTGCCTCTGTGAAAGAGTGATTATTGTTATTAATTATTGATTATTATTATTAATGCATAGAACCCTATCTCAGATGTCTACAGGGACAATTTTGTTTTATTCCCTGTCTGTTCATAGCCATGGAGATGTCAAACTATGTGTCCATAACTGACCAGCCATTATGACTGGTAATTCTACTCCCTGGAGGTATGTAGCCCACACGGGTTGTTTTTTCCACCTGATTCTTAGAAGTGCCCTCACGTCTTAGGTGTGCAGCTCACAGCTAAGTACTGCTCCTATTGAGGTATTAGGAAGATGTAACATATGGGCTCCGCTATCTCAAATATTTTCCTTCGCAGATTAACCATACTTGTTCATTATTAGTAAAGCGGCCAGTTGCATACTTTGGCAGGTAGTGTCCAAAAACTCATTCTGAACACCAGTGTAAATAGTCTTAGATGCATATTTCATGACTTCCCAGGTCTTTCTTTCTATTCAGTGCAATTGGAGGTGAGCCATTTCTAATTGGATAGCAGCTTTAGCTAGCCCCTCAAGGTGGTGCTGAGAGGTTAGTTGTCCAACCAGTTGCAGCTGGGCTTGCAGGGCTTGGATATCCATATTGGTGTTTAAGGCAACTCTTCCAAGTCCTAGCATTCCTGATATGTCTCTTTTAGTTCTTCTGCGGATGCCTTGTTCAGGGAACATGGCATGTTGAATCCTTATAATAAAAGGCGCACAGGTGGTATTGTGTCAACTTACATTCCAGTCCCACTTGACGTGGTACTCTTTCTCTTATTCGTTTACTCCAGGTAAAGTTTGCCACTTACCTATGGTAAACATATTGGAGGGTGGTGCTACAAATTGTGGGGTTCACCATGTTCTTTGCCAAGGTAATATTGAGGTTAATTCACTAGCGTTGGTTTGTGTTTCTTCCATTACATAGGGTCTCACATTTAAATTCTAATTTTAGGTTGTTTTGGGTACATTTATAAATATTTGTGAACTTGGTGGTTCAATTAAGTCTAGTCATCATACTGGTGAGAAGTCCTTTATGTTCACTGATATAGCCTACATACCAGGCTTCATTTTTACCTGCTCCACTCTGGCTGCTATTCTGAGTTAACTGGGTTGTATTATCATTAGGGATTATTATACGGTAACATGCTCCCCTTCAATTTCCTACCATACCATGAATCCTCCAATACTTTTTTTTGTTACGGTTCATTTCATATGATTCCACCTCATTCCATGGTGACGTGGTAGCTTGCGATCAGCACTGCGGGGTGGTTGTTTGTGCCATTGTTAAGGTCAAAGTCCAGACTGCTGTCCGTACCAAAACAGGGTTCATCTTCCTGTGTATAATGAGGTTCACAGGGGGTTGGTTAATTACAGTCAGTGTGTGTGTAGGTACACATTTAATTTCTCTGCTTTGTAATATTACTCATGCTGTATGTCCCGGTCCATGTGCAAACACTACCACCACCCCCACCCCCGTGTTTTCCCTTCCCCTAAGGGGGTGACAGCCCAAACAATCATGTTTCCCGTCCAATCATGGCCTGTCATGATTCGAACCTTATCTCCAGCTACTGTTCTGACAGGCTGTGAGCAAGAGGTCCCACTGTAATATTAGGCTTCAAAACTAGCTAAGGCCTCTGATGGGAACCAGAGGCGTGATGAAAACTCTTCAAGGGCAGAAGTATGGTGTGAGCACTAACAGGGTCATGTCGTTGCTCTGGTATGCAAACTGCTTGTGCTTAATTAGGAGTAGGTAGGGGTATCAAGGCTAAAGTAAGATAATTCTGTCCAAAAAGCATATAACGGAAATGAAATATAACCAGCATGGACCATAGAGTCAGAAGGGAGTTGTTGTAGGTTAACCCTGGTAGGCAGCTAAGCACCACACAGCTGCTCGCTCGCTCCCCACCCCCCACCCCCAGTGGGATGGGGGAAGAGGAGAAGAGTAAAAGCAAGAAAACTTATGACGTGCGGAATCAAACTTCACAACTCAGAGAGTTATAAAGCAGGTATGTTTATTGCGGCGCCAGGTGCAAGGGGGATCGCTCCTCCTAACTTGCACACCGAGTCACGAAGCATGCACCTATTTATTACAAAGCTTATCTAAGTAGGCTGGACTATTGTAATTATTTCTAGGAATTCATTATCATACTCCACCCCCCTTTAGCACTTGCGCAGTGTCGTCTGGTGGTCGTCTGTGGGGGTCTTCTGGAGGAAGGCTCGTAGTCTTCCTCGCTGTGTGCTTTCACCTTTGGCTCAAAAATTCCTGAGTTGTCTGTGTTGGCTGAGTCCCAAACCATAGAACCAGTTTCAGCTAGAGAGTTGCTTCTTACAGACAACAAAGTTCTGGTTATCAGTCCTTGTTTCTCTTCGTCTGTCTCGCAAGCAGTCCTTGTTAGCTACATTTGAGCCACAACAGTCCTTGTTAGCAAGATTACAAAGAGCAGAACTAAATTAATTAACAGTGTTTAACTCTTACCTTAACATAGATGCAAAGTTATATAATGAAATTAAACTAAAGCTATAGCAAAATCGAACTAATTGTCAATTTCCCACATCACTTATGAGTCAAGACAAAAATGAATAAGCAAAGGAGAAGTGGAAGAAGAGAGGAAGAAAACAAAACAAAACAAGTGATGCAAAGGCAATCACTCACCACCTCCCATGGGTAGCCCGATGCCCAGACAGTTCCTGAGAAAAAGATGGCTAACTTACCTAAACCCCTCTCCTCTCCATTTTATTACTGGACATGACATTATATAGCATGGAATATCTCTTTGGTTAGTTTGGGTCAGCTGTCCTGGTTGTGTCCCCTCCCAACCCCTTGCACACCCCCAATCTGTTCACTTGGGGGGGGTGGGAGGGTGGAAAGAGAAAATAGTTGTGAGCACTTGTGTTGGTGTGGGCAGTGGCTGTGTGTCCTTTTTAAGTGAGCAGCTGAGATGAGCACTTAGTGGTAGACATGAGTGTTGCGAATGAGTGGTTGGGTTGTTTAAATGATCACTCAAAGGTTTTGCAAGAAAAGATTTTACTGAAAATTTAGAAAATGTGATCTTACAGAGTTCGTTGGCAAGGTTCGCTCTATTACTTATCAAATGTATGGAATACAAAATCAAAGGGGGTTGTGAGCGGAAAATGATTTATACAGAGTAAAAGAAAAGTGTAAGGAGTCAGGGACACCCTCGCGTTGAGTCACCAGGTTCGGACTGGACCCTCTTGCTTTCTAAACTCCTTCTCAGAGAGGAGCCTAGGTGCGGCTGGATTCAGAACTGGCCTTAGACCACGACGGTTTATGTTTAAGGAATATGCTTAGTGGCAGTTCAGGGTGTTGTTTGTTTGGGCTGTGTTTGGGTGGAGAAAAGGAGGTTGCAGGGGTGGTTAAAAGGTGTGTTCAGGAAAAGAAAAAATGGGGAATAAGGCATAAAATCAGGTGAGGGACAAAGAACTGGGGGATTTTGCAACGGTAGAAGTGCAGAGGCCTACAAACGGTGGTGAAGCTGACCTGCAGACCCAAGCTCCCCAGGACACTGGAGGGAACCCCCTTGGACAACCTGCTGGACTCTCCATCAGGCCTATGTCCAGAAGACTTGGTGTGGGAGGATGGAGTAAGATGGAATAAACTTGTATGGAGGGATAGACTTGTGCCCTACTACTAAGTGCAAGAGGAAAGGCAGTAGCATTGCAACTTAATAGCACTTATGTGTGTGTTTTGTAAGTTTTCTTTATAGCAATATAACTTTGTATCAATAATAAGCAATAGAATCATAACTCAATATTACTTGCAGTGATATAATTGTGTACTAATATTACTATTAACAGTGGTGAGTTTGCTAGCCAACTAAGGCATTATTAGCTTTTTAAAGGTGTGTTGCTTAATCAATAAATGTAACCATCTCGATCAGCTATGTCTCAAGCCTCCAATCTAAAAGGGAAGAGTCAGACTTAGGGAGGTAACAGAGGTCTAGCCTCGACTGGGCCTGGTTAGGATGATGCCTCTCCAGTGTTTATAAGCCAAGCGGCTTCTGCCAAATGAACATGCCAGTTTCTCATATCCCCTTTTCCCCGGGCTTGTAGCATGGTTTTTAGGAGTTTGTTACGCCATTCTACCTTTCCCAAGGCCTGGAGATAATAGGGAATACCGTATATCCAGTCAATTCCATGTTCAGCTGTTCCTAACTTTATAATTTCATTTTTGAAATGACAGCCATTTGTCAGGCTCAATTCTTTCAGGTGTACCATGTCCCCACAAAATTTGTTTTTCGAGACTTACTACTGTGCTTTTAGCAGTGACATGGGTCACTGGGTAAGTCTCCAGCCAGCCTGTAGTCATTTCTACCATGGCTAGGACCTATCAATGCCCCCTAGCAGTCCTGCACAAAGGTCCAATGTAGTCTACTTGCCATGCATCTCCAAATCGGTGGTTTAAATGTCATCTTCCATGCCTTAATATTTTTTGTTGTTTAGTTTTTTCGCTAATGCACAAATTTCAGTCCTTTGTTATTTGTATAATAGAATCTTTAGACAAGTCCACCCCTCGGTCTCTTGGCCAGCTATAGGTGACATCTCATCTTATATGTCCTGACGTTTCATGAGCCCATCGAGCTACAAATAGTTGCCCTTTATGTTCCCAGTCCAGGTCTTTGTCGATTATGGCAATCTGAGCAGCTTGGTCCACTTGATAGTTGCTGATTTGTTCTTCAGTGGCACCTCCCTTTGGGACATGGGCACTGTGGGACATGGGCTCAAACTCCCTTCATGTGCTGCTGGTATCTCTTTTTCAGTCGGGGTGTAGCAGGCCTCGGATCCTCTATATCCTGAGCTCCAAAACCCTAGAGGTCGACCTGGAGTCTCTCCATGTGCTTTCCGCCAGAGGCTCCAGGTGGGGCCATGCTCCCCGGCTGCGCTGTAAAGCACGTTTCTCACAGCTTGTCCTGTCCGGGCCGTCCCAAGGGCTACTGCATGAACATGTTTAATATGTTCAAAGGCTTGTCCCTGCTCAGAGCCCCATCTGAAACCATTCTTCTTTCAGGTCACTCGATAGAGAGGGCTCACAATCTGACCGTAACCCGAAATATGCATTCTCCAGAAACCCACAACGCCTAGGAAAGCATATGTTTCTTTTTTATTATCTGGTGGGGACATAGCTGTTATCTTATTGATTGCATCCATAAGGATATGAAGATGCCTATCTTGCCATTTTATTCCTAAAAACTGGTTCTCCTGTGCAGGTCCTTTGGCCTTGCTTTGTTTTACAGAAAAAAAACCAGCTTTCAGAAGGAAACACAAACACTTCCTCTGCTGTGTTGTGCCACATGATGATGTCATTGATGTACTGCAGGTGTTGAGGGGCTGCACCCTGTTCCAGTGCAGTCCGGATCAGTCCACGGCAAACGGGAAAGCTGTGCTTCCACCCCTGGGGCAGTCAGTTCCAGGTGTCCTGCACGCCCCTCCACCACATGAAAGCAAACTGTGGCCTGCACTCTGCCACCAAAGGGATCGAGAAAAATGCATTGGCAATATCAGTTGAGGCATACCACTTGGCCACCTTTGACTCCAGTTCATATTGGAGTTCTAGCATGTGCGGTATAGCAGCACTCAATGACAGCGTGACTTCCTTCAGGCCACTGTAGTCCACTGTCAGCCTCCACCCTCCATCAGACTTTCTCACTGGCCATATGGGACTATTAAAGGGTGAACGAGTCTTGCTGATCACTCCTTGGTTCTCCAGCCGATGGCAAAAAAACTCATGGATGGGAACCAAGGAATCTCAGTTGGTGTGATATTGCTGCCAGTACGCTGTGATGGTAGCAATCGACACTTGCTGTTCTTCGACCCACAGCAACCCCACAATGGAGCCATCCTCCAAGAGGCTGGGCAAGGTAGATACCTGTTTAATCTCCTCTGTACCCACAGCAGCTACACCAAAGGCCCACTGGTACCCTTTTGGGTCTTTGAAGTACCCACTCCTGAGGTAGTCTATGCCAAGGATGCACGGAGACTTAAGCCAGGTAACAGACATCCCTAACCGAGGGGATGCAATACTGGACCTGATGGTCACCAGTGCAAGTGAGCTCATCATTGACGTCAAGACTGGAGGCAGCCCGGGCTGCAGTGATCACGCATTGGTGGACTTCACACTCCTGGAGTTAGTCAGTAAGACCCCCTGGGAAAATGCCCTGAGGGACAAGGCAGCAGAACAGAGCTGGCAGATCTTTAAGGATGCTTCGCACAGAGCGAAAGAGCTCTCATTCCCCAGGTATAAGAAATCAGGCAAGGAAGGCAAGAGAGTCCGAGTCGAGACATGCTGGTCAAACTAAAGGGCAAGAGGGAACTGCACAGGCAGTGGAAGCAGGGACAGGTTTCCTGGGAAGAGTATAGGGACGCTGCCCGTTTGTGTAGGGATGGGGTCAGGAGGGCCAAGGCACGGCTGGAGCTGAACTTGGCAAGGGATGCTAAGAATAACAAGAAGGGCTTCTACAGGTATGTCAGCCAGAAAAGGAAGGTCAAATAATGCGTACTCCTCTGATGAACATGACTGGCAAACTGGTAACAACGGATGAGGAGAAGGCTGAGGTACTCCACAACTTTTTTGCCTCAGTCTTCACTGGAGACCTCTCTTCCCACACCTCTCGAATGGATGGACAGCAAGACGGGGACTGGGGGAGCAAAGTCCCTCCCACTGTAAGGGAAGACCAGGTTCGTGACCACCTGAGGAACCCGAACATACATAAGTCTATGGGACCTGACGAGATGCATCCCAGAGTCCTGAGGGAATTGGCTGACGTAGTTGCCAAGCCACTCTATGATATTTGAAAAGTCATGGCAGTCAGGTGAAGTCCCTGGTGACTGGAAGAAGGGAAACATTGCGCTCATTTTTAAAAAAGGGTAGGAAGGAGGACCATGGGAACTACCGACCTGTCAGCCTCACCTCTGTGCCTGGGAAGATCATGGAACAGATCCCCCTAGAAGCTATGCTAAGGCACATGGAGGACGGGAAGGTGGTTCGAGGCAGCCAGCATGGCTTCACCAAGGGCAAGTCCTGCCTGACCAACCTAATGGCTTTCTATGATGGAGTGACTGCATCAGTGGACAAGGGAAGAGCTATGGATGTCATCTATCTGGTCTTCTGTAAGGCCTTTGACATGGTCCCCCACAACACAGAATCACAGAATCACAGAATGGTAGGGGTTGGAAGGGACCTCTGTGGGTCATCTAGTCCAACCCCCCCTGCCGAAGCAGGGTCACCTACAGCAGGCTGCACAGGACCTTGTCCAGGCGGGTCTTGAATATCTCCAGAGAAGGAGACTCCACAACCTCCCTGGGCAGCCTGTTCCAGTGCTCCGTCACCCTCAGAGGGAAGAAGTTCTTCCTCATGTTCAGACGGAACTTCCTGTGCTTCAGTTTGTGCCCGTTGCCCCTTGTCCCGTCACTGGGCACCACTGAAAAGAGTCTGGCCCCATCCTCCTGACACCCATCCTTCAGATATTTATAGGCATTTCTAAGGTCCCCTCTCAGCCTTGTCTTCTTCAGGCTAAACAAGCCCAGCTCCCTCAGCCTTTCCTCATAGGAGAGATGCTCCAGCCCCCTCATCATCCTCATACTCCTCCGCTGGACTCCCTCCAGTAGCTCCTCATCTTTCTTGAACTGGGGAGCCCAGAACTGGACGCAGTACTCCAGATGGGGCCTCACTAGGGCAGAGTAGACGGGGAGGAGAACCTCCCTCGACCTACTGGCCACACTCCTTCTAATGCACCCCAGGATCCCATTGGCCTTCTTGGCAAACAGGGCACACTGCTGGCTCATGGTCAACTTGTTGTCCACCAGGACACCCAGGTCCCTCTCTCCAGCAGGTCAGCCCTGAGCCTGTACTGGTGCATGGGGTTGTTCCTCCCCAGGTGCAGGACCCTGCACTTGCCCTTGTTGAACTTCATCAGGTTCCTCTCTGCCCAACTCTCCAGTTCGTCCAGGTCTCGCTGAATGGCAGCACAGTCTTCCGGTGTATCCACCACTCCTCCCAGTTTTGTGTCATTCGCAAACTTGCTGAGGGTACACTCTGTCCCTTCATCCAGGTCATTGATGAAGAAGTTGAACAAGACTGGGCCCAGTACTGACCCATGGGGGACACCACTAGCTACAGGCCTCCAACTAGACTCTGCACTGCTGATGACAACCCTCTGAGCTCTGCCATTCAGCCAGTTCTCAAGCCACCTCACTGCCCACTCAACCAGCCCACACTTCCTGAGCTTCCCTAGGAGGATGTTATGGGAGACAGTGTCCAAAGCCTTGCTGAAGTCAAGGTAGACAACATCCACGGCTCTCCCCTCATCTACCCAGCCAGTCACGCCATCGTAGAAAGCTACCTGGTCAAGCATGATTTCCCCTTGGTGAATCCATGTTGACTACTCCTGATCACCTTCTTTTCCTCCACTTGCTTGATGATGACCTCTAGAATGAGCTGCTCCATCACCTTTCCCGGGATGGAGGTGATGCTGACCATCCTGTAGTTCCCTGGGTCCCCCTTCTTGCCCTTGTCCTGGGTTTGGCCAGGACAGGGTTAATTTTCACCGGACTCCAGGAAGGGGCACAGCCGGGGGGTGGGGGCTGACCCCACCTGGCCAAACAGAGCCCGGTATTCCATACCATGTGACGTCACGCTGGGTTCCGGTGGGGGGTGGCAGCGCGGCAGGAAGGCACTCGCGGCTTGGGGGGGCGCGGCGCCGGTCCTATTTCGGGAGAGCGGCTGTCTGGGTCGTTACGGTTCGTTGTTGTGTTTTCTCCTTATTTGTATCGTTGTTGTTCCTGTTTCCCTCTGTTTGCTGTTCTGTTAAACTGCCCTTATCCCGACCCACCAGTTTCTGCCTTTTTCTTTCCATTCTCCTCCGCACGCCGGCGGGGGGAGGGGCGGCCACGTGGCGCTTTTGTTGCCGGCGGCAGCCGAAACCGAGACACCCTTTTTGAAGACTGGGGTGACATTGGCTTTTCTCCAGTCCTCGGGCACCTCTCCTGTCCTCCAGGACCTCTCAAAGATGATGGAGAGTGGCTCAGCAATGACATCCGCCAGCTCCCTCAGCACTCGTGGGTGCATTCCATCGGGGCCCATGGATTTGTGGGCATCCAGATTGCTTAAGTGTTCCCTCACGCAGTCCTCCTCGACCAAGGGAAAGTCACCCTCTCTGTAGGCTCCTTCTCTTACCTCCAGGGCCTGGGATTCCTGAGGGCTGGCCTTGGCACAGAAGACTGAAGCAAAGGTGGCATTCAGTAACTCTGCCTTCTCTGCATCGTCCGTCGCCAGGACACCCACCTCAATCAGCAGTGGCCCCACATTATCCCTAGCCTTCCTTTTGCTGCTGATGTAGTTGAAGAAGTCCTTCTTCTTGTCTTTGACATCCCTTGCCAGATTTAATTCCATGTGGACCTTAGCCTTCCTCGTTGCATCCCTGCATGCTCTGACAACATTCCTGTACTCCTCCCAAGCGGCCTGTCCCTCTTTCCACATTCCATGGACCTTTCTCTTCCACCTGATCTCCGCTAGAAGCTCCTTGCTCATCCATGCGGGTCTCCTGCCTCCTTTGCTAGATTTCTTGCTCAGGGGGATGCACTGCTCCTGAGCATGGAGGATTTGATGTTTAATTAGCGACCAGCTCTCTTGGACCCCCCAGCCTTCGAGAGCCCTGGCCCATGGGATTCCTCCAAGTAGCTCCTTGAAGAGGGCAAAGTTAGCTCTCCTGAAGTCCAAGGTTTTGATCCTACTTATCGCCTTGCTTCCTCCAGGCAGGATCCTGAAGTTCACCATTTCATGGTCACTGCAGCTGAGGCTGCCCCCAGCCTTCACATCCTCAACCAGTCCCTCTTTGTCTGTTAGTAAAAGGTCCGGTAGAGTGCCTCTCCTCATCGGCTCCTCCACCACTTGCATCAGAAAGTTATCATCGATGCTCTGCAGGAACCTCCTGGACTGCGTGTGCCTAGCTGTATGATCTTCCCAGCTGATGTCAGGGTGGTTGAAGTCCCCCACGAGAACCAGGGCCTGTGACTGTGAGGCTACTTTCAGCTGCCTGTAGAAGGCCTCATCAACTTCCTCCTCCTGGTCAGGTGGCCTGTAGTACACACCCACAGTAATGTCACCCATATGAGGCTGTCCCTTAATTCTAACCCATAAGCTCTCGACTCGTTCTTCATCCGCCCCCAGGCAGAGCTCAATACATTCCAGTTGCTCCCTCACATATAGAGCAACTCCACCACCTCTCCTTGTTGGCCTGTCTTTCCT
This sequence comes from Opisthocomus hoazin, assembly GCF_030867145.1. Classification (NCBI taxonomy): domain Eukaryota; kingdom Metazoa; phylum Chordata; class Aves; order Opisthocomiformes; family Opisthocomidae; genus Opisthocomus; species Opisthocomus hoazin. The sequence goes on along the minus strand of NC_134453.1, from coordinate 37,595,409 downwards.
AAAGAGTGAGTAGCCATCCGTGACAGCATGCCAGTCATGCGAGCTGTCCCACCATGTCTCTGTGATTGCAATGAGATCATGGCCCTGCAAGCACACACAGATCTCTAATTCTTCCTGCTTGTTGCCCGTGCTGCGTGCATTGGTGTTCATACATTTCAGGGATGAACTCAAGCATGCTGATTTCCCTGGAGGGGTGCAAGAGGATCTGCCATGTCCATGCCCACCCTTAAGGTTGTTGGTCTTTTTCTTCTCACCTTGGGACACAGCTGAGGAATATTTGTCCCTGCTCTGATTAGCCACTCTTAATCCCCAGCCAGATGGGATGGCTTGAGCATTGTGACTTTGCCCCCCACCCCCTGAGTCCTTCAGTTTAAAGCCCTCCACACCAGGTTGGCTAGCCTGTTGCCAAAGATCCCCTTGCCTTTTCTAGACAGGTGAGTCCCATCCCTGTCTAACAGGTTATAGTCATTGAAGAAAGTCCCATTGTAATAAAAACCAAAACCCTCACATCGGCACCAGTCACGAAGCCAAGAGTTGATACCCATAATGCGCCTGTTTCTAGCTGATCCCCTTCCTTCAACTGGTAAAAAGGAGGAAAAGATAACTTGGGCACCAAAGCTTTTTGCTTTCACCCCCAGGGCTTTGAAATCTTCCTTAATTCTACTAAGGTTCCGACTTGCGGTGTCATTTGTGCCTATGTGAAAGAGTAACAGCGGATAGTAGTCTGTGTTCTTCACAAGTTGTGGCACCCTCTCGGTCACATCTCAGACCTTAGTTCCCGGAAGGCAGCACATCTCGCGTGCCTCCCTGTCAGGTCGGCAGATGGGCGCCTCAGTGTCCCTTAACAGGGAGTCACCCACCACGAGTACCCGTCATTTCTTTTTACGGTACCCGCTGTGTGCTGCTGGTGTAGTTTCCTCTTGCGGACCTTGCTCCTGGGTATCTACGAATGTTAAAGCTTCATATTTGTTTGTGGTAGTTATGCTGGAGGGTAGAGGCTGGAGCGGAGTCCTCCTTTTGCGGGTCACCAGGGTCCAAGGTGCCTCATTCTCATTGTTGGTCTACACAGGAGCATGGTTCTGCAACCATGTATCTATCTCCAACTCAGCTCCTCTGATACCGCGTAGCCTGTTAACTGTTTCCTGCAGCTCGGCCACCTGACGTATCAGATCCTCAACCTGCCTGCATCTTGTGCAGGCACTTACCAGTGCTCCAGGAGAAGGGTCTGGGCACTCGCTGCAAGCTGCAGCCTGCACTGAAGTCTCCTTTGTTACCAGATCCGTCTGGGTGGAGGCATCAGACATCACAGGGGCATCCACTGTAGGAGCTCTGGTTCTAGCTCTGAGGCGAGTGCCCACCATTATGGCAGAGAGCTGGAGCTCACCCCTCGGCTGTGGCCTACAGGCAGGTTGTAGGGCCCTCCCTGCGCAAACTGCCGCGCCGCGCTCCTGGTCGTTCGCGCTCCTTAAGGGCCGTTTAAATCTCCTGCAGTTGCCGCTGGCAACGCCCATGCCAATGTCAACCCCGCCCGCTCGCGAGAGCTGCCGGCTCCTGGTGGGTCTTGCTGCTCTTCCCTCGGGTTTCCCTGGCTCCGGGAACCCCCTGTGCGCCTCGGTCGAGCGCCAAGCCGCGGATCTTACCGTCGCCGCTGTCACCTTTCTCGCTGACTTTTATCCTTTTGGTCAGTTGGGGTCAGCTGCCCTGGCTATGTCCCCTCCCAAGATCTTGCCCACCCCCAGCCTACTGGTGAGGGGGAAATGTTGGAGAGACAGCCTTGATGCTGTGAGAGCGCTGCTCAGCAGTAGCCAAAACACCGGTGTGTTATCAGCACCTTTCTAGCTACCAGTACAAAGCACAGCACTATGAGGGCTGCTATGGGGAAAATTAACTCCATCCCAGCCAGACCCAATACAATCTCCACCCCTTATTCCATACCATTTGGGTCATGCTCAGGTCCCACATAATTTAATACATGTATATATATCTTCTAACCATCCCCATTGTATTTAATTCTCATTACTGAAATCCCTTCTTACCAACACTTTCAACTTAAACTACATACTTAAACCATCTTTATACCTGACATACAGATTTATACATTCTCATTAACTACTCTTCCCTGTCCTTTAACAGACAGATGTTACTCTCCTGTTCCATGGGCTTCCTCCACTCCTCCTGATGTTCACAAGAACAGGCTATGACTTTGTCCCCATCTGTCAAGATGGGTGCTCAGGACAGGAGAAGCAGTATGTTCGATTGTTGGGCACCAGCACTGGCTTGGTTTTGGTCATCGTTGCACTCGTCTGGTTCCTTGCAAAACTCACTCCTCGTCAGTTCAGGTCATTCCTGCTACATTACTTCCTGCAACATACAACTTGCATCACAGATTGTTTTTCCCCAAGGTTAAATCTCCTTGAGGCACACACACTGGGTGTCCACATCCTTCCGCATTGCCCATCGAGTACACCCGGGTCCTTGGGCGAAGACAATCCCACAAATGGGTTTGCCTTTTCCCATGGAAGGAGCAACCCACACCGCCTTCCCCACCCACTTCCCTGTGTGCATTACTGGGGACCTTATCTCCTCCTGCAGTATGTAGGGGTTTTGTTTGGGCAGGACCAGGACGGTTAACAGATCCTCTGGTGTTAACCAGCCAAGTGGCTTCTGCTAAATTTGTATCCCAGTGCTTCCATGCCCCATTGCCCAATGCTCTCAACGTAGTCTTTAACAGTCCGTTATATCTCTCAGTCTTTCCAGAGGCTTCTGGGTGATAGGGGATGTGATACACCCACTCAATGCTGTGTTTCTTTGCCCAGGAGTTTATGAGATTATTTTGGAAATGAGTCCCATTGTCTGATTCAATTCTTTCTGGGGTACCATGTCGCCACAAAATTTGCCTTTCAAGGCCTAAGATGGTGTTTCAGGCAGTGGCATGGTTTACAGGGTATATTTCTAGTCAACCCGCAGTTGCTTCCACCAGGGTGAGTATGTAGCACTTGCCTTGGTGTGTTCGTGGCAGTGGTCCAATATAGTCAGTTTCCCAGGCCTCGCCATATCGAAAACCCAGGCACCACCCTCTGTTCTAGGGAGATTTTACTCATGCGACTCGCTTGTTTGCAGCACGTGTTTCACATTCATGAGTGACCTGTGTGATGGTCTCCATGGTCAAGTCCACCCCTCAATCATGAGCCCATCCGTATGTTGCATCTCTCCCTAGATGTCCCGATGTTTCGTGGGCCCATCGAGCTACAGATTACTCACCCCTAGGCTCCCCAGTCCAGGTCCACCTGAGCTACTTCAATGTGGACAGCCTTGTCTACCTGTTCATTGTTTTGATGTCCTTCAGTGGCGCAGCTTTTGGGCATGGGAGCATCTACATGATGTACCTTCAGAGCCATGTTTTCTACCTGGGCAGTGATGTCCTGCCACAATGCAGCAGCCCAGATAGGTTTACCCCTGCGCTGCCAATTGGTCTTCTTCCACTGCTGTAGCCACTCCCATAGGGCATTAGCCACCATCCAGGAGTCAGCATAGAGACAGAGTACTGGCCACTTTTCTCGTTCAGTAATATCTAGGGCTAGTTGAATGGCTTTCACTTCTGCAAACCAACTCGACTCACCTTCTCCTTCAGTGGCTTCAACGACTTGTCGTGTGGGACTCCACACAGCAGCTTTCCACTTCGATGGTTTCCTACCATACAACAGGATCCATCAGTAAACAAAGCATAACGCCTTTCATCTTCTGCTAACTCATTATATGGTGGTGCCTCTTGGGCACCAGCCACCTCCTCAGGCGATGCTCCAGAATCTCTGCCTTCCAGCCAGTCCATGATCTCTTCCAGGATTCCTGGGTGGTTAGGTTTCCCCATTCGAGCCCATTACGTGATCTATGCTACCCACCTACTCCATATGGCGTTGGTTGCATGATGTATAGAGGCGATGTTTCCTTTGAACGTCCAGTGTAGCATGGGCAAACGTGGTGCCAAGAGGAGATATGCTTCTGTACCAACAACTTCTGAAGCGGCTCGAACTCCCTCATATGCTGCTAGTATCTCTTTTTCAGTCAGGGTGTAGTGGGCTTCTGATCCTCTATATCCCCATCTCCAAAACCCTAATGGTCGACCTCAGGTTTCTCCTGATGTTTTCTGCCAGAGGCTCCAGGTGAGACCATGCTCCCTGGATGCAGTGTAGAGTACCGCAGCGAAGAAATCAGCCCAATGCGGCGATTGAAATCATCAAATGTGGTGAAGAAGTCAGTCGGACTTTTCTCTCTTCTCAAGGCAAGTTTCCTGTATTCTGAAGCCAAGCAAGTAAGCGAGCAAGCAAACTAACAAGCAAGCAAGAGAGCGAGCAAGCGAGCGATCTTGCAACACAGTCAAGAAAGTATTTTATATCCACAGATACGAGTCCGAGCTATGAGGCCAAACAGGATGATTCCCTCCTTTCTCACACTCCCTAATCAGAGAGAGTTAGCTTTCTCACACATTCATCCCTCGTGACTGTCTTCAGTCACAAACAACCATACAGGTGCTCCAGGCAGTTTTCCAGCCTGACCCTTGTATCCACTCATGCATACAATAACTATTTCCCGTGTGGCCTGCTCAGATCTCTGTTCCTGTGCTTATTCTTGATCAATCTTCCATATCTTGTGTACAGCTCCGTCAGAGTACATTTTGCACAGCTGGTCCTGTCCGGACAGACCCAAGAGGTACCGCATGAGCTGTTTCCTGTTTGAAATGCTCAAAGGCTTGTTGTTGCTCAGGGTCCCACTCAAAATAGTTCTTCTTTTGGGTTACTCGATAGAGAGGGCTCACAAGCTGAATATAACCTGGGCCCACTCCTCAAGCCTCTCAGGGCCCTGTGGATGCCATCTCTGCCCTTGAGCAAACCAACTGCATCACTTAGCATGACGTCATCTGCAAACTTGCTGAGGGTGTACTCAATCCCACTGTCTATGTTGTCGATGAAGATATTAAACAGTATTTGTACCAATATGGACCCCTGAGGGACACCACGCGTCACTGGTTTCCACTTGGACACTGAGCCATTGACTGTAACTCTTTGGACATGGCCATCCAGCCAGTTCCTTATCCACCTAACGGTCCATCCCTCAAAGCCATATCTCTCCAATTTGGCAGCCAGAATGTTGTGGGAGACTGTATCAGAGGCCTTACAGAAGTCCAGGTAGATGACATCCATGTCTCTTCCCTTGTCCACCGATGCAGTCACTCCATCATAGAAGGCCACTAGATTCAGTGAGGCACGATTTGCCCTCAGTGAAGCCATGTTGGCTGTTTCTAATCACCTCCCTGTCTCCCGTATGTTTCGATGTATCTTCTAGGAGGATCTGCTCCATGATCTTACTCGGTACAGAGTTGAGGATGACTGGTTGGCAGTTCCCAGGGTCCTCCTTTTGTACCTTTTTTAAAAATGGGTGCAATTTTTCCCTTTTACCAGTCACCGGGGACTTTGCCTGACTGCCATGACTTTTCAGATATAATGGAGAGTGGCTTGGCAACTACATGAACCGATTTCCTCAGGACCCTGGCATGCATGCCATCGGGTCCCGTGGACTTGTGTATGTTCAGGTTTCTCAAGTCGTCTCGAACCTGACCTTCTGCTATGATGGGAGGAACTTCTTTCCCCCAGTCCCTGCCTTGAGGTTCAGGGGCTTGAGAGACGTGGGAAGAGAGATTTTCACTGAAAACTGAGGCAAAGCAGTTGTTGAGTACCTCAGCCTTTTCCATGTCGGTTGTCACCAGTTCTCCTATCCTATTTATTGGGGCAGGTGTGTGGGTGGGTGGGTGTATATTTTCTTTAATCTTCCTTTTCTGGCCAATGTATCTGTAGAAGCCCTTCTTATTATTCTTCTCATCCCTTGCTAAATTCAGCTCCAGCTGTGCCTTAGCTTTCCTGATCCCATCCCTACACCTCTGGGAAGCGTCCCTATGTTCTTCCCAGGATACATGCCCCTGGTTCCACTGCCTGTGCATTTCCTTCTTACACTTTAGTTTGACCAGGATGTCCTTACTGGGCCATGCCGGTCTCCTGCCTTCCCTGCCTGATTTCTTACACGTGGGAATCAAGAGCTCTTGCGCTCTAAGAAAAACATCCTTGAAGAGCTGCCAGCTCTGTTCAGCTCCTTTATTCCTGAGGGCAGTTTCCCAGGGGATCCCACCCACTAATTCCTTAAACAACTGAACATTTGCTCTCTTAAAATTCAGGGTCCTGACTCTACTCTTCACCTGGCCCATATCCCGCAAGACTGTGAATCCCACCAGGGCGTGATTAGCGCAGCCCAGGCTGCCACCAGTCTCGAGATCTCTAATTAGTTCTTGACATCTCTAATTAATTTTATTCTCTTGATATATAGGGTTCAACTCGCACAAGCAAGAGTCAATTGAAACCTAAACAGTTCAGCGTAAGCTGTGATGTCAAACACATACTCAGTTTTAAATTTACTAGAAGGTATAAATAAACCAGGCAAACTAGAGCAACACAGCAGATCAATTTTTCTTTTCTTTGTACCTGTTATAGCTAGACCTCATTTCATTTTTAATCCTCATCCTACCTGCACCATCATTTCATACTTGTATAGAGAATTTAAGAGATCTCAATAATATGTAGCCAGTTACTGTCAGAGGACAGGCAGCTACAGCAAAGATTAATTAGAAAATTACCTGCCCTATAAATAATAGAATTTAAATCACCCTGCACTTTTTACCATATGTGAATGTCTTAAGGACTGTTCTGATAAAATCAAAATTATTTTATCAGTGTTTCCTAATGTCAAAACATCAGTGGCATGATGTGTAGAGGGACCCTCCCTTTGAACATCCAGCCCAGGACCAGCAGTGGGGGTGCTGAGAGGAGCTGTGCTTCAATACCAATCACTTCCAAAGCAGTTCGAACTCCTTCATATGCTGCCAGTATCACTTTCTCAGTTGGAGTATAGCGGGCCTCAGTATATCCTCTGTATCTCCGACTCCAAAACCCTAGGGGTTGACCTCGAGTCTCCCCTGGTGCTTTCTGCCAGAGACTCCAGGTTGGGCCATTCTCCCTGGCTGCAGTGTCGGGCACATTTTTAACACCTTGTCCTGCCTGGACGGGCCCAAGGGCTACTGCATGAACCGTTTCTTGTTTAATATACAAATAAAACTAGAAATCAGTATTCCTATCAGAATTAAATCACTATTATCCTTTTTGTCAGATTGTTTGGAGTTTCTTGGAACTTTGGTTTACAGATGATTCCACGGATTAGGACTAGAAGTATAAATCAGCAGTCCTTGAGGGCAGTCTGTTTTGACACATGACAGTCCGTGATTTTAGGTGTAGTTTCCCAGCGTTTGGAAAATACCTGCAAACAGAAAAGAAAGGAAAGTGCTCGGCTGTCATTGAAACTGGCATGTAATAGGTTAAAAGGTAGGTACTATCCACCTAGTACTGATTCGATGCAGTTTTCCAGAGCTATCTTTCGCTTCCCAAGCGTAAAGATTTTTTGGTTTTGTTAATACTAGTGCCACTGTTCCAGTCTGAGGCGTTTTGACCAGCACTGGCTGGCCTGCGTAAAAGGCAGAAGGGTGTTCTAGTTTTACGTCTGCCTTTGGCACCAAAGTTGTGGCAGAAGCAGAGAAGACTTTCATTTTGGGACAGCCATCTCTGCTCCATCTATTGTTTAATTGATAGATGGCATTGGATAGTCGCAGATGCCACCCAGATTCATGGGTTTTAGCAAATCGCTTAACTAACCCGTTTGTTCGCTCAACAATACCGTTTGCTTGGGGGTAGTACGGAGTATGGAATACCCACCGAATTCCTTCTTCTTTTGCCCAGTCTTGTACCACTGTGGCTGTAAAGTGTGATCCGTTGTCACTTGGAATCTCCTCAGGAAGGGGGAGTGTGCTGAACCATTCCTTCAGGCTGTAAACTGTGTTATCTCCAGTTGCAGCCGGGACAGCTGTTGCCATGGTAATTCCTGAAACAACTTCCACCCCTACTAATACATGTTTTTTGCCCCCTGAGGGTCGCAATGGACCTATGTAATCAATTTGCCAGGTGTGCCACAGTTTTTTTTTATTTCGAATGTGCATGGGAGGCACCTTACTTGGATGATCTTTGTTAAGTCGTAGGCGAGATTGTGAACAGGCAGTTACCACTGGTTCACACAGTTTTGTTGACACAGGTCATCCCTGGGCTATGCCTTCCCAATACAAATCAGCTCGGCCTGGCCTGTGTGCCCTCGTTTTGCATGTAACCATTCCAGTAAATGTTCCATTCTAGATCATCACTTACAATATCAATTTCATGTAGCCGTGTGAGGCTATCAACTTGTTGATTGAACTGGGCAGCAACAGAGGCTGACCGATCATGCCCTTTCACCCAACCAATGTGCAGTATCCTTTGTTCTCCTATTTTTAGCAATTGTTTCCAGCTGTCAGTTTGCCAGACTGGGACTCTATTTACCTGCCAGTCGTTGGCTGCCCAGTGGCTCACCCACTCGGTAGCTCCTTTAAAAACAGCATATGAGTCAGTGTAAATATAGTCAGCACCGTGTTGTGCAGCTAGTAAGACTGCCCTAAGCTCCCTCACTTGTGCACTTCCTTTACCTGTTTCGCTGACCCGTTCTCCCGTGGCTACTTCCAGCGCCACTGCATTATAATTGCATTCATTGTTTTGCCTGCAGGATGATGCATCAGTGAACCATACCCCTTCGAGGTTGCTGGTTTCTGTTAGAGGAAGTGCCTCCCGAATTGGAGATGGTTTGCTTGGAGGAGTTTGGAACAGCAAAGTACTGTCTGTATCTTTTGGTAATTTAGACACTTTAGTGCTGCCCTCTGTAATAGGCATAACGTCATGGATGCTTTCCAGATAGGCATACCACTTACGGACTGTAGACTTTTGGGCAATGACAGCGGGCGGCACCGTCCCTTTAAATATTGTGTCTAGGAGGCGGAAAGGTCCCCGAATGATTACACTCTGTTCTTTTCGTATTTGTTCCACTCGCTTTACAGCTTGTACCAAAGACAATAGTCCCTTTTCCAGGTCCGAGTATCGCGATTCAGTATCATTAAAGGACTTTGAACTGAACTCAAGTGCACGCTCAGGCCCTTCAGGTCCTCTTTGCCAAACATCGCAATGAGAACCGTGTTCACTAAATCCCCATTCCACATGAATTGGATCAGAGGGATGTACAGGACCTAGCTGCTGAAATAGTCTCAATTCTTTTACCAGTGTCTCCAGGGCATTAGAATGTTGATTTGTCCACTCCCATGATTTCTTGTTTTGTAGTAAATTATAAAGGGGTCGAGCAATGATAGAAAATCCAGGGACATGTTTACGCCAGTATACTAAAGTTCCTAAAACTTGTTGCAATTCCTTAACATTAGAGGGGTCCTGTCCCTGTTCTGTTTTCTCCAGTGTGTCAGGAGGGATAGAGAAGGCTCCTTTGATCCACCAGACCCCTAGGAATTTGACTTCCTGTGTGGGTCCCTGACACTTGGTTGGGGGAATTTCCAGACCCAAGGTTGTTAATCGCAATGTCACATCATCCATAGCTTGTTTAACAGTGTCAAATCGTTCCCCTCCAATCAAAAGGTCATCTATATATTGATATAGAATAACATCTGACGGAATAGGAATTCCAGTCAGTGTTTTAGCTAAAGCATTGTGAGCAATGGTGGGGGAATGTTTATATTCCTGGGGTAGCCTGTTAAAGGTGTATTGTATCCCTTTCCAGGTAAAAGCAAATCGGGCCTTATCATGTTCCTGGAGTGGAACCGTAAAAAAACATATCTTTTACATCTAAAGTTGCCATCTGTTCTGGTTTTGGCTGCAGCCGGCAACAAAAGTGCCACGCAGCCGCCCCTCCCCCCGCCGGGGTGCGGAGGAGAATGGAAAGAAACAGGCAGAAACTGGTGGGTCGGGATAAGGGCACTTTAACAGAACAGCAAACAAAAGGAACAGCAACAACAACGATACAGAGAAGGGGATTACACAGAACAAACCCACAGAACAGAGACCGCAGAACAGAACCGTTCTCTTGGACCGAACCGCCGCTGAGCCCTCCCGAGCCGCGAGTGAGTTCCCGCCGCGCCGCCTCCCCCACCAGAACCCAGCATGACGGCACATGGTATGGAATACCCCGCTCTGTTTGGCCAGGTTGGGGTTGGGTCAGCTTACCCGGCTGTGCCCCTTCCTGGATTCTGGTGAAAATTAACCCTGTCCTGGCCAAACCCAGGACACCATCCATGTGCGAGATGCTCCCTGTGTCAGGGTTACCAATTCTGCAATGCTAGGTACAGCTGCAGTTAAAGGTGCAGAGTTGCCGTTTAATCGCCTGTAATCAATCATGAGCCTCCATTGCCCATTTTGGTTTTTTAACTGGCCAAACAGGGGAATTATAGGGTGAGTGTGTACGAGTGATGATGCCTTGGTTTTCTAAGTCTTTTACCACCCCATCAATACCCGATTGTGCAGCTGCTGGTAGGGTGTACTGTTTTGTGTTTGTAATTTTTGATGGTGGTAAAGATACGGACATTTCTAATAAATTAATTTTTTTAGGCTCATTCTGTTTAATTTCTCGCCCAGCAAAACTCCAAACTGTAGGTGACCCTGCTTCGGCAGGAGGGTTGGACTAGATGACCCACAGAGGTCCCTTCCAACCCCTACCATTCTGTGATTCTGTGTGATTCTGTGAACCATCAGGGAGTTTCCACACTCTGCCATACAACAAATCAAATCCTAAGATATTAGTGTTAGCAGCACCGACCAGTACTTCAGTGCAGGTTAATCTTTGTTCGCCTGGGAGCCACAGGGTAATTTTTGCTGTAGGGCATTGCCTTATGACTCCGTCAATGCCTGTAAATTTTGCTTTACGGCGACCAGGTTTTACATTTAAGCATGTTGCGGTCTCCTTGGTGATTACCAAAATTTGAGCACCTGTATCAATGAGGAAATTGACAAAAACTTTCTTTGGTCCCACCGGAATGGCAATGACAGGTTCAGGAGGTATATCAGAGAGCCACTGTATAGCTAGTACCCGCCGGGGAAGGAGGTTCACAGCCCACCCCAGGGATGTGCGTTTTTTGCCTGAGTGTCTGTTAAATCAATTAGCTCCTGCTGTGGGGCAGAGGGTGCAGTGTTAACAGGACTTGTTTTGTTTTCTGCCGGCTGACCTTTCTTTGTTGAATTAAATTTATGGCTTAATGACTGTACAAGAATTTTTAGGTCAGTCATGGATATACCAACCAGTAGGTGCCGTGGCACCCCCATAGCTCGAGCTTTACGCCAGAGCTCGTTACGCTCCTTATCAAATTTTAATTTGCATTCAGGCTTAGCCTTAGGGCTGTGAATCTGGCGAAGTCGCCGAGGTGGCGGATCAGATAACTGTGAGGATCCGATCCAGCCATCCTCCGCCCATAGTTTACTATGTCTTGTACAAATTCACTCCAAGTGATTACTTGATTTTGATCTTGGTCCTGATCCTGATCTTGCCCCCGATGTGGGCGTCGGCATTGTCTGGGTCGAGTGACTTGAAGTCGATCTTGCACATTGGCCACATATGTTTTTAAACTGTCTGGGAGGCCTCGGATCAATGGAGTTAATCTTGCCGGATGTATAGGGGCTAACATTGGGGATCTTATTAACACATCCCGCTCATGCATTGCTTGTATGCAGGCAGCCTTTTGCACAGATGTCACCAAATCAGAGAACCCTAAGGCTTTTATTGAAGGAAGTGGTTAAAAGGGATTTTAATAGAAGTGGCATTACCTAATAGTTGCTGTGCATCTAAAAAACTGATAGTGCTTATCTGTTGTCTAAATTAACTGAAGCAGAGTCTTGCATCTCCATACAAAGGGGTTAGTTCCTGATAGGGGTGGGAGTCGCCTAGAACCGGTCAAGACCGACCCTGCTGTATGGATGGGAGCCAGGAGAGAACTGAGTTTGCGCAGAAACAAAGGTCAATCAGCGGACACCGTGATGAAGAGGATGGGCCTTCATCTTGGGACCCCCGACGACCACCACCAGGAGGCACTGCGCAAGTGCAACTGGGAGGAGTCTATGGAAATTACTTCTTGGAACTAATTATAATATGGAAATTATTTCTCGGAACTGATTTTGATATGCAATGAGGATAGATGCATATGTATAGGTGTATTGGGAAATCTAATGTATATGTAATATTTGATTGTATAAATTGAAGAGACACGTTGCTGCTCGGCGCGCACAACTTTGGTGGGACTACCCCCCGTGCTGCCCGGCACCAAATAAACATACCTACTTTACAATCTTACAGATTGTGGAGTCTGCTTTCCGTACGTCATTATAACAGAAGGTTTTCCTCTGTCTTGCGGGTCTATGCTGCCAGCCCAATAAGCAGCTCGCATAGTTAATGAATAATTATGAATACCTGGAGTGGTAGTTAGGAATACTCCAGGACCCCAGTAGCCTCCTGCTTCTTCCTCATTTAAGAGGATTCGGTCTCCCCCGGTGAGGGAGACTCGACATGCATATTACATCTCGGACTCCTCCAGACGCCTGGAATATTTTTCCTGCAATTTTGCCAATTCAGCAGGAGACCATGGGATGGTTTGTACTGTAGTACGAGCCGGGTCTCCAACCTCATCGGTGGTTTCTGTTTTAATCAATGGTCGAATAGGTATAGGTTCTGGGGCTAAATCATAATCAGAATTTTCCTCCAGTTCATCACAATCATCACTGTCCCAGATGTCTCCATCCCGTGTCTCGGGATCCGCATACTGTATTAATTAGCGGATTTGTTTAGCTGAGACCGAGGATGGTATCTGGTTTAACGAGAGATTTCATTTTCCTTCTAAATGTTTTTCTCGCCTATTGGCCCAAAACAATTGCGATTTAAGGTAACCGATTTCACCTTTTAGGGTGTCGATTTGTGTCTCCAATTTCTTTCTACTTTCCTTTTCAAAAGTCAGTGATGTTTTTAATACTTCATTTTTTGATTTTAGTGCAGCATATTCTACATCTGCAATTTTTTTCGGGCGGTAGGGACTCTTTAATTTCTTTCTGTGCGCAAGATAGGCGAGCCCCTAACAGAGCACAAATAAATTTTTGCCCTTTAGTGTTTTTGATCTTTTGCTCACTTAGACATTGTTTCATCCATTCTACCACTTTACCCTCATCTTTCCAGAATTTCTGGGCCCATTCAATTCCTGCTTGTGATGGTTGTCCTGGGTTCGGCCAGGACAGGGGTAATTTTCACCAGAATCCAGGAAGGGGCGCAGCCGGGTGGGCTGACCCAACCCCAACCTGGCCAAACAGAGCGGGGTATTCCATACCACGTGCCGTCATGCTGGGTTCCGGTGGGGGGGGGAGCGGCGCGGCGGGAACTCACTCGCGGCTCGGGATCGCAGGCGCCGGTGCGGTCCGGGAGAGCGGTTCTCTGGGTCGTGCGGTTCGTTGTTGTGTTTTCTTCTCTTCTGTATCGTTGTTGTTACTGTTCCCTTTGTTTGCTGTTCTGTTAAACTGCCCTTATCCCGACCCACCGGTTTTCTGCCTGTTTCTTTCCATTTTCCTCTGCACCCCAGCAGGGGGAGGGGCGGCCGCGTGGCGCTTTTGTTGCCGGCTGCAGGCAAAACCAGAACATTAATTTGGCGCCCAAGCATGGGGCGGGGATAACGGCAGGGCTGAGCAGTGGGTGTTAAAACAGCTTTCTTAGATTTTGTTATAATTTGTTGTACGTATTTACTGTGTTAAACAGTTGCCGGTAAAAAATGTTGCTGACTTTGATCAGATGGCTCTGGTATTTGAATCCTTCTTTGCAGTATGTATTCAATGCCGTGCTGTTCATCATAGCTGGGAAAAAGATCAGGATGATAATTTTGCTGTACTGTACGATATTGACTTATGACATGATACCATCACTGTGCATGAAATGAGGCTTCTATTTGCATGCAGCACTGCGGTCATTTCCGTACCTCGGATCCTATGTCTTAAAATTAGTTAATAATCAAACCCAATCTGTGGGGAAAACCGAAGGGGATACCTTCCCCCACTCTTTCACCTCCCCTCTTTCCATCAGGCTGGTCCTAACGGCTTTTGAGAATTTCGAGTACCCGTGGGATGCTCAGGCCAGCACTCTCCTATTGTTTTGCCTCCTGAATGGGTTTTGGGTCTTGTTTAGGGTTAAGCAAGTAGTTAAGAACATCATGCAGAGACCTGCCCCGGGGCTGGATAGCTGTGAGTGGCTGGGTGTGTGGGACAGCATGGGCAGATGTCTAGGGCAGTGGGCACCCCCGGTGTGTTTTAAACTCACCCCTGAACAAGTGCAGGATCCTGACAAACTAGTGAAGTATCTGCAAAAAGTGTGCTGCCTCCCTGGGAACTCCAGAGAGATACAAATCACTGCAACATGCTGAGGTCTGGCCCACAACTACCGAGCCCTGTTCAACACTGTTCAGTGCCTTAAAGGGGAAAGGGGGGGAAACGAAGCAGCAGGCACTGCGAATGGCGCTGCCCCCCCAGCCGGCCCTGCAGCCCCTCCAGCCCAGCAGGCAGTCACAGCCCCCCCCGACCGGCACCACGGCTGCCGCTGCAGCCCCAGCTCCAGCAGCAGGCATCGTGGCTGAGCCCAATGACCAACCTATGCCGGTAGCAGTCGCCCCTGCAAAACTAAAGAAAGATGCAAAGAGAGCAGATCGCTCCGGGAGGGATGACAATGAGCCAGGGTCATCGCGGGAGATAGAGACAGAGATCATCACCTGGTCCCTGTCCCTGGGCGAGCTGCGAGACATGCGGAAAGATTTCAGCCGCCACCCAGGCGAGCACATTGTCACCTGGCTGCTGCGGTGCTGGGATAACGGGGCCAGCAGCTTGGAATTAGAGGGCAAGGAAGCCAAGCAGCTGGGATTTCTGGCCAGGGAAGGGGGCATTGACAAGGCCATTGGGAAAAAGGACCAAGGCCTCAGCCTCTGGAGGAGACTTCTGTCAGGCGTGAGGGAGAGGTACCCCTTCAGTGACGATTTTGTATGCTATCCTGGCAAGTGGACCGATATGGAAAGGGGTATTCAGTACTTGAGGGAATTAGCTGTGCGGGAGCTGGTTTACTATGACACAGACGATGAGCAGGTACCCACAGACCCAGATGAAGTCCAGTGCACACAATCCATGTGGAGGAAGTTTGTGCGGAGCGCACCCTCCTCATATGCCAACTCGCTGGCAGCAGTAAACTGGAAAGGTGAGGAGGCACCAACAGTGGATGAGGTGGCTGTCCGACTCCGGCAATATCAAGAAAGCCTCTCTTCCTCCCTCGTTTTGGCCGTGGAGAAATATTCCTAGAAGGTCCAGCGACTCGAAGAGAGCATGTCCTACTCCCCACCTGTACGGGCCAGCATCTCAGCTGTTAGGGGCAAGCGTTCCTCTGCTCAGGAGAGAGAATACAGAGGCTACACACCCCGGGGCACCCTGTGGTTTTACCTGCGTGACCACGGAGAGGACATGAGGAAGTGGGATGGAAAACCCACCTCAACCCTAGAGGCACGAGTGCGTGAGTTGCGAGGTAAAACAATCACCAAAGGGGATTCTGTTAGGAAAAATGCCGCTCCAGTTTCCAGCAGCCAGCTCTCCAGACCAGGTAGACAGTTTGATCTTGATTCCGATCCTCTGGAAGGCACCTCCAAGTCATTCTTACAGCGGGTGAGCAGCAAATTCTCTGACCAGGATTAGAGGGGCCCTGACTCCAGCCGGGTGGAGGAAAGGGACAGTCGGGTTTATTGGACAGTGTGGATTCGGTGGCCTGGCATGTCAGATCCACAAGAGTATAAAGCTCTAGTGGACACTGGTGCACAGTGTACTTTAATGCCATCAGATTTCCAAGGGTCAGAGTCCATTTGCATTTCGGGAGTGACAGGGGGGTCCCAAGAGCTGAGTGTATTGGAGGCTGAAGTGAGCCTCACTGGGCAGGAGTGGCAGGAGCACCCCATTGTAACTGGCCCCGAGGCTCCGTGCATCCTTGGTATAGACTATCTTAGGAGAGGGTATTTCAAGGACCCAAGGGGGTATCGGTGGGCTTTTCGCATAGCTGCTGTGGAGACAGAAGAAATTAAACAGCTGTCCATTTTGCCTGGTCTCTCGGAGGATCCTTCCGTTGTGGGGTTGCTGAGGGATGAAGAACAACAGGTGCCAATCGCAACCACAACGGTGCACCGGCGACAGTATCATACTAACCGAGACTCCCTTATCCCCATCCATAAGCTGATCTGCCAGCTGGAGAGTCAAGGAGTGATCAGCAAAACTCGCTCACCCTTTAATAGTCCCATATGGCCAGTGAGAAAATCTAGTGGAGAGTGGAGACTGACAGTAGACTACCATGGCCTGAATGAAGTCACACCACCGCTGAGTGCTGCCATGCCAGACATGCTAGAACTTCAGTATCAGCTGGAGTCAAAGGCAGCCAAGTGGTATGCTACAATTGACATCGCTAATGCATTCTTCTCCATCCCTTTGGCAGCAGAGTGCAGGCCACAGTTTGCTTTCACCTGGAGGGACATCTAGTACACCTGGAATCGACTGCCCCAGGGGTGGAAACACAGTCCCACCATTTGCCATGGACTAATCCGGACTGCACTGGAAAAGGGTGAAGCTCCAGAACATCTGCAGTACATCGATGACTTCATTGTATGGGGTGACACAGCGGAGGAAGTTTTTGAGAAAGCGGAGAAAATAGTTCAGATCCTTCTGAAAGCTGGTTTCACCCTTAAGCGAAGTGAAGTCAAGGGACCTGCGCAAGAGATCCAGTTTTGGGGGATAAAATGGCAGGATGGGCACCGTCAAATCCCAATGAATGTCATAAGCAAAATAGCAGCTATGTCCCCACCAAACAGCAAAAAGGAAGCACAGGCCGTCTTAGGTGTTGTGGGTTTTTGGAGGATGCGCATCCCAAATTACAGCCAGATTGTAAGTCCTCTGTACCACGTGACCCGGAAGAAGAATGATTTTGAATGGGGCCCTGAGCAACGACAGGCATTTGAACAGATTAAACGGGAGATAGTTCGCGCCGTAGCCCTTGGTCCAGTCCGGTCAGGGCAAGATGTTAAAAACGTGCTCTACACCGCAGCCGGGGAGAATGGCCCAACCTGGAGTCTCTGGCAGAAAGCACCAGGGGACACTCGAGGTCGACCCCTGGGGTTTTGGAGCCGGGGATACAAAGGATCCGAGGCCCGCTATACTCCCACTGAAAAAGAGATTCTGGCAGCATATGAAGGCGTTGGAGCTGCTTCAGCAGTGGTCGGCACTGAAGCACAGCTCCTCCTAGCACCACGATTGCCGGTCCTGGGCTGGATGTTCAAAGAGAAGGTCCCCTCTACGCATCATGCCACTGATGCCACGTGGAGTAAGTGGGTCGCGCTGATCACACAGTGGGCCCGAATGGGCAACCCCAGTGGCCCAGGAATTTTGGAGGTAATCATGGACTGGCCAGAAGGCAAAGATGTTGGAGCATCACCAGAGGAGGAGACGACACGTGCTGAAGAGGCCCCACTGTATAATAAGCTGCCAGAAGATAAGAAACAGTATGCCCTGTTCACGGATGGGTCCTGTCGCATTGTGGGGAAGCAGCGGAGGTGGAAGGCTGCTGTATGGAGCCCTACACGACAAGTCGCAGAAACTGCCGAGGGAGAAGGTGAGTCCAGCCAGTTTGCAGAGGTGAAAGTCATCCAGCTGGCTTTAGCCATTGCCAGTCGAGAGAAGTGGCCAGTGCTCTATCTTGACACCGACTCCTGGATGGTGGCCAATGCCTTGTGGGGGTGGCTGCAGCAATGGAAGAAGAACAACTGGCAGCACAGAGGCAAACCTATCTGGGCTGCCCCATTGTGGCAAGATATTGCTGCCCGTCTGGAGCAGTTGGTTGTAAAAGTGCGTCACGTGGACGCCCACGTCCCTAAGATTCGGGCCACGGAGGAACATCAAAACAACCACCAGGTGGATCAGGCTGCCAAGATTGAAGTGGCTCAGGTGGATCTGGACTGGCAAAGTAAGGGTGAACTCTTTATAGCTCGGTGGGCCCATGACACCTCGGGCCACCAAGGAAGAGACGCGACATACAGATGGGCTCGTGACCGAGGGGTGGACTTGACCATGGACACCATCGCACAGGTTATCCATGAATGTGAAACATGCGCTGCAATCAAGCAAGCCAAGCGGGTAAAGCCTCAGTGGTCTGGAGGACGATGGCTAAAATATAAATATGGGGAGGCTTGGCAGATTGACTACATCACACTGCCACAAACCCGCCAAGGCAAGCGCTATGTGCTCACAATGGTGGAGGCCACCACCGGATGGCTGGAAACCTACCCTGTGCCCCATGCCACCGCCCGGAATACCATCCTGGGCCTGGAAAAACAAGTCCTGTGGCGACATGGCACTCCCGAAAGAATTGAGTCGGACAACGGGACTCACTTTCGCAACAGCCTCATAGACACCTGGGCCAAAGAACACAGTATCGAGTGGGTGTATCACATCCCCTACCATGCACCAGCCTCTGGAAAGATTGAGCGGTACAATGGGCTGCTAAAAATCACTTTGAGGGCAACGAGGGGTGGGACTTTCAAAAATTGGGATACCCATTTAGCAAAGGCCACCTGGTTGGTTAACACCAGAGGGTCCACCAACCGGGCTGGTCCTGCCCAGTCAAAACGTCAGCGCCCCATAGAAGGGGATAAAGTCCCTGTAGTGCACATGCGGAACATGTTAGGGAAGACAGTCTGGGTTAGTCCTGCCTCGGGCAAAAGCAAGCCCGTCCGTGGGATTGCTTTTGCTCAAGGACCTGGGTGTACCTGGTGGGTAATGCGGAAGGATGGGGAAGTCCGATGTGTACCTCATGGGGATTTGATTTTGGGTGAGAATAGTCCATAAATAAATTGTATAAAGTTAATTGTTAAATAACCCTGTCACTGTCTGTTATCACTGTTATAATTGTTATGTGTTGTACCAGTAGTATCGTAGTAAGAATCGTCCAGATTAAAGAAGGATGGACTTTTTTGATGAAAACCTAGCAGAGCACAGCGATGATGGGACTGGACCTGGTTTTCAACAGCTGGCACCCAGCAACTTCATTGAGATCGACGTCTCCAACCTGCAGACTGTGGGCACGGGCCGCACCAGATACATCAGCCGTGAGCTCCGGATGCAGCAAGTGACCGCCCATCACCACACATCACCTCCCCTGCCACGGAAGACCGTTACGACAGATGGAGCCTGAAGTCATGGATTAAATGAACTCAGCGGACACTTTAGAGTGATGATCCATAGACTAAGGGAATGATATCTGGAGACAGGAGAAGTGGTGGTGATCAACTGGACAATGGGGGACCTGGGCATGACGTAGATGGTATGGAATAAGGGGTGGATAATGTCCTGGGTTCGGCCAGGACAGGGTTAATTTTCACCAGAATCCAGGAAGGGGCACAGCCGGGTGGGCTGACCCAACCCCAACCTGGCCAAACAGAGCAGGGTATTCCATACCATGTGCCGTCATGCTGGGTTCCGGTGGGGGGGGCAGCGGCGCGGCGGGAACTCACTCGCGGCTCGGGATCGCAGGCGCCGGTGCGGTCCGGGAGAGCGGCTCTCTGGGTCGTGCGGTTCGTTGTTGTGTTTTCTCCTTATCTGTATCGTTGTTGTTGCTGTTCCCTCTGTTTGCTGTTCTGTTAAACTGCCCTTATCCCGACCCACCGGTTTTCTGCCTGTTTCTTTCCATTCTCCTCCGCACCCCGGCGGGGGGAGGGGCTGCTGCGTGGCGCTTTTGTTGCCGGCTGCAGGCAAAACCAGAACAATGGTGCACACTTATATTTTTGTAGCAGGTTATCCATGGCAATCCTGCCGACTATGACAATTTTTACTGTCGCGTTAAAAGGGGGTAAGGGAGTCTGATAAGCGGCAAAAGGAGAGCCCTCCCGTTGAGTCACGAGGTTCAGAGCAGACCCCCTTGCGTTCTAAACTCTCTCTCAGAGGAGAGTCTAGGTGCAGCTGGATCTACTCCTAGTCTCAGACTTGGTCAACGGTTTATGTCTAAAGGGTTAATTGTGGAGCCACTTATCAGAGTCAATGTTTGCCTGTCAGAGCCCTTCCAAGGACTTTCACTGAAACAGTTTCGCAAAGTTGAAACAATAGGTAATTTATTCAAGCGACAGGTATCACAGATTCGGGATTGCCATTGATAAATGCACTGTCTGCAAAAGTTGAGCTCAAGGTAATGGTTTAGCACTTTAGTTAACAATGTGTTCCCGGGGATACATCTCACAAAGTCAGAGGCGCGACTCTTACCAAAAAGGCGTCCCTTCTTGGGGGGGGAAGACAGGTTCAGGCCCGTGGACCCGTCCGACCCATCCGTCAGGTGAAGTTCTCGCTTGGCTCCTCCTCCCAAAGAGAGTTTTTCAAGTGCCAATATTTATATGTTTGGAAATCTTTTGGCGAGGTGGGACTAAGTCAATTATTATGTGTCGATTGGCTCTTGGCATGGAATGTCATGTCCTCAGAAGTGGATCTCAGCAGTTTGACTCGCCTATGGAGCGGGCAGCTTGGTATGCGCTTCCGGGAGCCATCTGTTCTTTATCCAAAGCAATCTCTGGCTGGGTGGCCTCTGCTGCGCCCCACAGATCACTTGGTTTACAGTGATGGGCTATCCCCCCTTACTTCTGTCTGATAAGATAAGCACCAGTTAATTGCTCCCTTTGTTAACTCTTGGCTCTTGGCCCCTGAGTCCAAGCATGTCTTTTGTCTTGCATTGACAAGTCCAGCAAGGCCATCGATTACACTCCCCTTTGTCAAAAACTTCTGCTGTATTGCCCAACACAATGAAGTCATCAACGTATTGTAGATGTTCAGGAGCCTCACCCTTTTCCAGTGCAGCCTGGATCAGTCCATGACAAATGGTAGGGCTGTGTTTCTACCCCTGGGGCAGTCGATTCCAGGTGTATTGGACACCCCTCAAAGTGAAAGCAAACCGTGACCTGCACTCTGCTGCCAAAAGAATTGAAAAATACACATTGCAATGTCGACGGTGGCATAGTACTTGGCTGCCTTGGACTCCAGTTCATATCGGAGCTCTAACATGTCTGGTACAGCAGCACTCGGTGGCGTCACTTCGTTCAGGCCACAGTATTCTACTGTTAACCTCCACCCTCCATCAGACTTTCACACTGGCCATATGGGGCTATTAAAAGGTGAGCGAGTCTTGCTGATCACTCCTTGGCTCTCCATTTGACGAATCAGCTCATGGATGGGAGCCAGGGAGTCTCAGTTTGTATGATATTGCCACCAATGCACCATCCTGGTAGTGATTAGCACCTGCTGTTCTTCAAATCGCAGTGATCCCACAGCGATGGGATCTTCTGAGAGGCCAGGCAGGGTAGATAGCTGTTTGATCTTCTTTGTGTTTACAGTGGCCACACCAAACGCCCATTGGTACCCCTTTGGGTCCTTGAAGTACCCTCTCCTGAGGCAGTCTATGCCAAGGATACAAGGGGCCTCTGGGCCGGTCACAGTGGGGTGCTTTTGCCACTTGTCCCTTGCTAAGCTCACCTCAGCCTCCAGTACAGACAAGTTTCTCTCCAGAGACTGCAAATTGCTGCCTCTTTTCCATGTCCTCTCTCAGTTCCCCAGTTTCTAGCAAGGGAACCCAGCTGCTGGGCTTCCTTACCTTCCAATTGCTGACTATCAGCCCGGTTATCCCAGCATCGGAGCAGCCAGGCAGCAATCTGCTCACCTGACTGGCGGCTATAATATTTCCGCACGTCTCGAAGTTCTGATGAGGTCAGGGACCGGGTAGTTTCCGCTTCCTGTTTGAGTTCTCTCACTCCTTCCTCCACTTCCCTTGTCGAAGAACCGGCCTCTTGATCACACCTTTCCCTTTCTTCCTCCTCTCTTACTAACGACAATATGGACTTGTTGTTCTCCTTGTCCACTGTTTCTTCTTCACTAGTGGGGCAATTACTGTAGTTTGGGTCCCTGCCTCAGCCACAGTCTTCTGAGAGTACTGAACTGTGGCTCGATAGGCACAGGCCAGACCCCAGTACACTGCCAGAATCTGCTGGTTTTCATTGGGGTAGGCAAGGCACCCTTCTATCAGGTGGCGCATCAGTTTGCCCGGGTTGTTTGCCTGTTCAGGTGTAAAATCCCAGGCTGTGGGAGGTGACAACCGTCCTAGGAACCTGCCCAAATCTTTCCACACACCCTGCCACCCAGGGACCGGCCACCTCAGGGCACATTTCAGAATCACCTCACCCAAAAGTTGTCTTCTCTTACACCAGGACGAGACCACATTCCACAAAACCCATAATATGCCAGCAGTGTTAATTAGTAGTATTAAACAGCTCACCTAAGGGTAAACAAGGACCTCGGGAGCCTGCCTAATAAAACTATCCACAGAAATCCCGGGTAGGGAGAGGGAGATGTGTTCCCTCACTCTCTTCATAAGATAGCTCCCCCAGTACAGCAAGGCCATCAATGCATGGGCAAAGTGCATAGCCGTTGTTTGCATTAACATGTTCCCAAGCTCAGCAAAATAAAGAGATAAGCAGTGCAGCCAACAAAGTCGGTGACCTGCACAGAAGCTTGCCCCTTAATAACTGCTATAGCCACAGCACGCTTAATTCAAAACTGGTGTTGTCTCATGTGCCACATTGGGCGCCAAAAAGGACTGTGGTGGGTTAACCTTGGCTCGATGCCAGGTGCTCTGTAAACAACTGTAAATTCCATCTAGCATGCTATGGTGAAATCTCTTGTTATCTCAAGCCCCACGTTGGGTGCCAAAAAGGACTGTGGTGGGTTGACCCCGGCTGGCAAGTAAGTCCCTACCCAGTTGCTTGCTCAGCTCCCCCTCCCCTCCCCCCCCTCCCCCTCCACCCCCAAAAGATATGGGGGAGATAACTGGAAGGGCCAAAGTGAGAAAACTTGTGGGTCGAGATAAAGATAGTTTAATAAGGGGCGGGGGGAGAAAGTACAGAATCACAGAATCATTAAGGTTGGAAAAGACCTCTAAGACCATCAAGTCCAACCATCAAACCAATACCACCATGACTGCTAAACCATGTCCCAAAGTGCAATATCTACACGTTTTTTGAACACCTCCAGGGATGGTGACTTCACCACTTCCCTGGGCAGTCTATTCCAAGTAAAAAGTAAAAAAAAAAAGTGATGCAAAAGTGTCGCGGATGGAGCCATGCACTTCACTCGTAAGAGACAAACAACAATATATTTATTGATATAAACCAGTGAGTTAACAAAGTTTGATAGTAAATGCGACAGCAGTTTAACAAGATTCGATGGCAAGGTACACTGGATTATTTACTGCGTAGAGGACAGGGTCAGACAAAACCGTCAGGGAGACCTTCCCGTTGAGTCATGAGGTTCAGAAAGGACTCCCTTGCCTTCTAAACTCCTTCTCAGAGAGGAGTCTAGGTGTGGCTGGATCCAGTCTTAGCCCCAGACTTGGTCAATGGTTTGTGTCTAAAGGATTATACGTGCACAACCAATCCTTTATATCACTTAGCTAAGGTTTCAAAGTTTTAGCGCGCTTATTAGTCACTTACCGAGAATCTGTTGCGGCAAGGAATCTCTCAACCTTGAGGGGCGCCCCCAAACTCAAGGGGAGATCCTGGCATGCAGCCCTCTGCCGTGCAGGAGAGCTCAAAGGGCTCTTGGGCTGCTCACTATTTAGGAGGTAAGATGACTGACTCATAGTCATATTTGCATACCGACTACAGCTTCCGAATTTGGCTTGAGTCGGACATTGACCAGCACTGTGGTTAGGTGGGTGCATTGCCATAAAGTAGCCCTTGGCTATTGTGCTGTTATCTGTCTCCCCCAAATCCACTCTGATCCAGCTGCAGCCATCACGACCAGATGCATCCATCATGACCAACACCAGTGGTTATCACTCGAGCAGGGTTATGGAAAAGGTCAGGTCGGGAGCACACCATCACAAAAAGCAGTCGCTCGCCACCAGCAGACAGATGCCCAGCCAGTTCCCAAGCAATGGCTACTTTGGAAAGAGTCCCTCCCCCTCCCTGCCTTTTATTGCTGAGCATGTCATTATATGGTATGGAATAACTCTTTGGTCAGTTCAGGTCAGCTGTCCTGGCTGTGTCCCCTCCCAGCCTCTTGCCCACCCCCAGCCTACTCCCTGGGGGGGCCAGAGTGAGAAACAGAGAAGGCCTTGACACTGTGTAAGCATTGTTCAGCAATAGCTAAAACATCAGTGTGTTATTAACACTGTTTTGGTCACAAATGTAAAGCACAGCATCATAGGGGCTTCTATGAAGGAAATTAACTCCATCCCAGCCAGACCCAGTGCATGCATTGACGTGTCACACTGGCACATGAAGTTTTTCCAAATCCTGTGCGATGTTTTCCCTCAAGTTAGCCATCCAAATAGGTTTTCCTTGTCTCTGCCACTTCCTCTGTTTCCGCTGTGTGAACCAGCCCCAGAGGGCGTTAGCCACCATCCAGGAGTGAGTATACAGGTATAACCTAGGCTGTTTCCTCTGTAATGCTACATTGGTGGCCATTCTTATGGCTTGGACTTCAGCGAAGTGACTCAATTGTCCTTCACCTTCATCTGTTTTTATCACCCATTGGACAGGATTCCAAATGGCAGGTTTCTGTCTTCTCTGATTGCCAATAATTCGTCAAGAGCTGTCAGTGAACAAGGCATATTGGCACTCTTCTTCAGATAGCTTGTCATATCCTGAGGCTTCTTGAGCACGTGGCAATATCCTGGGTGAGACCCCAAAATCACGTTTTTTCAGGCCATTCCATCAGCTCTTCTGTCAGGCCCGGGCGTCTCTGAGCCCACTGGGTAATCAGGGCTGTCCGTTTACTCCAGGTAGCACTTGCCACATGGTGAGTCAAGGGCGTTTCTCCTTTCAGCATCCAGTGAAATACTGGTAGCCGAGGTGCCAGCAGCAGTTGTGATTCTGTCCCCACCGCTTCAGATGCTGCCCACATTCCCTCATAGGCGGCTAATATTTCTTTTTCCATCAGGATATAGTTTTCATCAGCAGCTTGGTAGCCTCAGCTCCAGAATCCAAGGGATCTTCCTCTGGTCTCTCCTAGTGCTTTCTGCCATAAACTCCACTGGCTTGTTTTGTCCCCTGCTGATGCGTAGAGTACGTTTTGGACATTTGGACTGGTTCTGATGGGCCCCAGGGCAACCGCGTGTGCTGCTTCTTGTTTTACCTGGTCAAAGGCTTGTTGTTACTCGGTTCCCCACTCGAATGAGTTCTCTTTTCTGGTGACTTGGTGCAGTGGGTTCACAAGCTGACTGTATCTGCGGATGTGCATTTGCCAAAATGCTACCTTTCCAAGAAACATTTGTGTTTCCTCTTTATTGGTTGGTGGTGCCATTGCCACAGTCTTGTCAATCGTGTTAATAGGAATGAGATGGCACCTATCTTGCCATTTGACACCCAGAAAATGTATTTCTTGGTGCAGGTCCTTATTCCTCTTGATGGCAAATCCTGCATTTAGTAAAATTTCAGTGATCGATTTGCCTTTGCTATACACCACTTGGGTGGTGTTTCCCCATACTATGATGTCATCCATGTACTATAAGTGATCTGGGGCATTGCCCTCTTTCAAAACCTTTTGTATAAGTCCGTGACAGATGGTGGGGTGTATTGGGTTTACATGGCAAGGTTTTGGTAGTAGGGGGGCTGCAGGGGTGTTCTCTGTAAGAAGAGGCAAGGGGATGCCCTGTGCCGGACACAGCTGGTTCCAGACAGCTTGGCAACAGACCCACTGCAGGCCAAAGCTGAGCCAATCAGCGAAGCTGGTGTCACCTCTGTGAAAACACGTAAGAAAGGGTGCATCCCCATGAGTAAGAAATCTAGCAAAGGTGGCAGGAGACCTGCGTGGATGAGCAAGGAGCTTCTAGCAGAACTCAAATGGAAGAGAAAGGTCTACAGAATGTAGAAAGAAGGGCAAGGCACTTGGGAGGAATACAGGAAAACTGTCAGAGCATGCAGGGCAGCAACGAGGAAGGCTAAGGTCCACATGGAATTAAATCTGGCAAGGGATGTCAAAGACAACAAGAAGGGCTTCTTCAACTACATCAGCAGCAAATGGATGACTAGGGATAATGTGGGGCCGCTGCTCAATGAGGTGGGTGTCCTGGTGATGGAGGATACAGAGAAGGCAGAGTTACTGAATGCCACCTTTGCTTCAGTCTTCAGTGCTAAGGCTGGCCCTCAGGCATCCCAGGCCCTGGAGGTAAGAGAGGAAGCCTGCAGAAAGGACGACCTTCCCTCGGTTGAGGAGGATCGTGCGAGAGATCACTTAGGCAATCTGGACACCCACAAATCCATGGGCCCCGATGGGATGCACCCACGAGTGCTGAGGGAGCTGGCAGATGTCATTGCTGAGCCACTCTCCATCATCTTTGAAAGGCCCTGGAGGACAGGAGAGGTGCCCGAGGACTGGAGAAAGGCCAACGTCACTCCAGCCTTCAAAAAGGGCAAGAAGGGGGACCCAGGGAACTACAGGCCGGTCAGCCTCACCTCCATCCCGGGAAAGGTGATGGAGCAGCTCATTCTGGAGGTCATCATCAAGCAAGTGGAGGAAAAGAAGGTGATCAGGAGTAGTCAACATGGATTCACCAAGGGGAAATCACGCTTGACCAACCTGATAGCTTTCTACGATGGCGTGAATGGCTGGGTAGATGAGGGGAGAGCAGTGGATGTTGTCTACCTCGACTTCAGCAAGGCTTTTGACACTGTCTCCCATAACATCCTCCTAGGCAAGCTCAGGACGTGTGGGCTGGATGAGTGGTCACAGTGAGGTGGCTTGAGAACTGGCTGAATGGCAGAGCTCAGAGGGTTGTCATCAGCAGTGCAGAGTCTAGTTGGAGGCCTGTAGCTAGTGGTGTCCCCCAGGGGTCAGTACTTGGCCCAGTCTTGTTCAACTTCTTCATCAATGACCTGGATGAAGGGATGGAGTGTACCCTCAGCAAGTTTGCTGACGATACAAAACTGGGAGGAGTGGTGGATACACCAACAGGCTGTGCTGCCATCCAGGGAGACCTGGACAGGCTGGAGAATTGGGTCCCCAAACCTGTGGGTCCAGGAGTGGAGCCAGGAGGGGGTCAGTGGGACTCTTCCAGCTGATGAGACAATGTTCAGGGGAAGGGGGAGCAGGGAGGAACAAAGACGGGGGTAGACAGAAAAGGGTGTAAAAGGGGCCAGTCGCATGTAAAATGTTCTTGGGAAGGGACACAGCCGGGACAGCTGACCCCAAATGACCACAGGGATATTCCATACCATATGACATCGTGCTCAGCAATAAAAGCTTAGGGAAAGGGGGAGGACGGGGGGGACGGTAAATCCTGTTATCCTCTGTAATATCTTCGTCATCCCTTTTCCCAAACTGGCTGGAGGCAGGGCTTCCCTGTGGGAGGTTTATCGGAGCCAGTTCTTCCAGGAGGAGTCTTCCGCTGGTGGGGCTGATGGCGTGAGGCCATTCTCAGCCTGCTGTGGTTTGGCGGATATTCTTTGTTGCTGTTGTAGTTCATGTACCTGGGTGGTCAAGTCCCTGGTGCTTCTGCCATGCCACCGGGCCATGTCCTTCCCTTGCTCTTACAGCCATGCCCACAGAGCTCCGTGGGTAACTCCGGAGCATCCGCTCCTTCAGTCCATCAGCAGGTGGCACCGGCCCCCCTTGTTCTCACATGGTGGCCTTCACAGGGGAGGAGGCAGAAACTTCACAGACGGAGTGCATCACCTACTTCCCCCACCAGGGCCAAGGGGTTGGTTCCTAAGATCATCCCAGCCATGCAGCCATGGTACTGGCTAACCGAGGGGCCCCACCCACAAGCCAATCACTTCCAAATGGCCTGCGCCACTCTCTCTTGGTCCAGATCGATCAAAGGTGGGCTGTCTGTTATGCCATACACTGCTTTGACCACCGCTCATTCCCTTAACCTCTGAATCCCTTCCTCAGCCATATGCCACCTCTTCTGGATGCATGTATCCAGAAGGTCCTCTTTCTGTAAATCACATCCTCTCACTCCAGCAAGCAGTCTATGTCACAGATTAGTTTCACCACAAGATCTGATTGCACTATCCACAGCTCCATCACTGGACAGAGCCCCCCCCCCCCCAATCGTGGTGCCTCCTGGTTATCTAGCTCCAAGCCACTGGTGCCCACATCCCAGAACCTTAGTAGCCAGGTTGGCAGGTTTTCTTATACTCTTTCTTATACTTTCTTATACTTCCTTTTCCATTGCCTAGTTTGGACTAAGGGGGCAACTCCAGCTAGGTAAGCCATTACTGCGCTCTAGAGCGGCTGCTCGGTTCTCTGCTTCTCACACCTGCAGTTGACCTTTACAACTTCATTCTAAAAGAGGCCAGCATGCAAAGGCACGTCCCCACATCAATGTGGTGCATTTTTCACCGTTTCCCGTTGACCCCAGCCAGCAGCAAAGCACCCACCAGCTGCTCACTCACTCCCCCTCCCCCCTGAGAGATGGGGAAGAGAATTGGAAGAGCAAAACTGAGAAAAAACTTGTCGGATGAGATTAAGACAGTTTAATAGATGATGGAAACAAAGGAAAAAAACATGTGATGCAAAGGCACTCGCTCACTACTTCCCATGGTGCAACGGCTACCTTGGAAAGACTCCCCCTCCCCACTCCCCCACCCCCCTCATTTTTATTACTGAGCATGACGTTTTATGGCATGGAATTTCCCTTTGGTCAATTTGAGTCAGCTGTCCTGGCTGTGTATCTTCCCAACCTCTTGTCCACCCCCAGCCTACTCCCGGGGGGGGGGGGGGGGGGGGGCATAGGATAGGGGGGCAGTGTTAAAAACAGAGAAGGCCTTGATGCTGTGCAAGCAATAGCTAAAACATTGGTGTGTTATCAACACTGTTTTAGTCACACATGTAAAGCACAGCACCATACATAAGGGCTGCTACGAAGAAAATTAACTCCAGCCCAGACAGACCCAGTACAAGGCATTAAAGCCTTTTCCCAGTTGGGTTGCCAATTCTTTCAGGCTCTTGGTGTGCTCGGGCTTCGGTTCCCAAGCTACTGGAGGATGCATCCAAACCAGGCACTGAGCCAAAGGCACTCATTCCTCATCTCATCCAGGTACTGGAGGTTCAGGAGTCACTTCCCAGGTTCCCTTGCTCTTACATTAGAACAAGTTTGGAAGACCGCCTGGTGAAGGGCTCTGGAGCAAGGGATCACGCCGGGGGAACCTTTTCCAAGCGGCAGAACTGCCGAGGCAGGCGCCCAAGGAGAGAGAGCGTGCCCCCTCCCCCCCCCAAGAGTGGGAAGTGCTGAGCCCTGATGAGCGGCAGCTCTGACTCAGCATGGGCGGGGTCAAGTGTGACGGTGGCACCCTCCCCCCTCACATAAGCAGCCCCTGGGGAGTGCAAGCGACCCGGAGCGTGGCGAACAGGATGGGCAAACAGGGCGTGGCACATCAGCCAGGGCATGGTGCGGCCGTTTGCGCGGCAGTTCGCACAGGCAGGGCCCCGAGGCTCGGCCAGCTCCCCGGGTAAATTCAACTGGTGGTCATCGCTTGCTCAGCTAGGAGACGTTGAGCTATGGTCTCCACTCATCTGAAAGCCATCACCAGGCGGAATGTGGTGACTCAGACAGAGCTCCCGCATAAACAGGCAGCTGTGAAGGCCTCCGGCTGCAAGGAGTGCCTGAGCCTGTCACTGGTATCGGAGGGCAGCAGACAGAACGCCTGTATGCTCTGTGACCAGGTGGATGATCTGCTCAGCCTGGTGGCAGAGCTCAAAGAGGAGGTAGAAAGGTTAAGGAGCATCAGGGAGTGCGAGAGGGAAATAGACTGGTGGAGCCATGCCCTGCCATCCCCGAGACAAACGCAGAGGATGGATGCTCCATAAGAAGCAGAAGATCCCCTGCCCTCTCGCCACCAGGCAGAAGGAGAGGACCTGAGAGACAGGGGGGAATGGAAATGGGTCCCTGCTCGGGGCGGCAGCTGAATCCCCTCCCGGCCTCCCTCTCCACCCCAGGTGCCCTTACGCAATAGGTATGAGGCTCTGGAACCGGATGGCCAGGCAAATGACGAGGTGGACGAAGGCCCACGCACGGGGTTGCCCAGAGCTAGGCAGTCAGCCCCATGCATCACGACTGCCTCCACAAAGACAAAAAGAAGGGTAATTGTCATAGGCGACTCCCTTCTGAAGGGAACAGAGGGCCCGATATGCTGACCGGACCCATCCCACAAGGAAGTCTGCTGCCTCCCTGGGGCCCGGGTGAGAGATATCACTAGGAAACTCCCTGGTCTGGTACAGCCCTCTGACTATTGCCCACTCTTAGTTGTTCAGGTTGGCAGTGACGAGGTTAGGGACAAAAGCGCACGGGCAATCAAAAGGGACTTCAGGGCTCTGGGGCAACAGGTTAAGGGATCAGGAGCACAAGTAGTGTTCTCCTCTATCCCTCCAGTTGCAGGGGAAGATGCGGGAAGAAACAGGAGGAGTCAACAGATCAATACCTGTCTCCAAGCCTGGTGTCATAGGCAAAATTTGGGGTTCTTTGATCATGGGTCAGTTTACATGGCACCAGGCCTGCTGGCAACAGATGGGGTACACCTGTCGCAAAAGGGGAAGAGGATCCTAGCTCAGGAGCTAGCAGGGCTCATTGATAGGGCTTTAAACTAGATTGGAAGGGGGAAGGGGATAAAACCAGGCTAGCTAGTGAGAAGCCTGGGGATGGCAACTCAGCTGCTAGTGGACGGTGTGCTAGCGAGGACCTTTACTCTGCTTGAGTCAGTGAGGGTACGGAACAGGGAGCTGTGCGGCAGCAGCAACGGTGCAGCTTCATCGGGGGCTCAGCTCAAATGCCTTTATGCAAATGCACGTAGCATGGGGAATAAACAAGAGGAGCTAGAGATGTGCGTACATCTGTGGGGCTATGATATCATCAGCATCACGGAGACGTGGTGGGACAGCTCCTATGACTGGAGTACTGGGATGGGAGGATACAGGCTCTTTAGGAAAGACAGGCAGGGGAGATGAGGAGGAGGTGTCGCCCTCTATGTCAAAGAGCAGCTGGAGTGCATGGAGCTCCGCCTGGGATTGGATGAGGAGCCCACGGAGAGCTTATGGGTCAAGATTAAAGGCAGGGCAGGGACTGGCAACATTACAGTGGGAGTCTGCTACAGGCCACCTGACCAGGACGAGTGAGCAGATGAGGCCCTCTATAGGCAGATAGGAGAAGCCTCACGTTCAAAAGCCCTGGTCCTCATGGGGGACTTCAACCACCCCGACATCTGTTGGAGGGACAACACAGCAGGGCACAGGCAAGCCAGGAGGTTCCTGTAATGCACTGAGGACAACTTCCTCCTCCAAGGGATAGAGGAGCCAATGAGGAGAGGTGTGATGCTGGACCTTGTTCTCACCAACAAGGAGGGGCTGGTGGGGAATGTGAAAGTCAAGGGCAGCCTTGGCTGCAATGACCATGAAATGGTGGAGTTTAAGATCCTTAGGGCAGCGAGGAGGGTGCGCAGCAAGCTCGCTACCCTGGACTTCAGGAGAGCAGACTTTGGCCTCCTCAGGGATCTGCTTGGTAGAATACCATGGGATAAAGCCCTAGAGGGACGAGGGGCCCAAGAAAGCTGGTCAGTAATCAAGGATCACCTCCTCCGAGCTCAGGAGCAACGCATCCCGACCAAGAGGAAGTCAGGCAGAAACACCAGGAGGCCTACGTGGATGAACAAGGAGCTCCTGGCCAAACTCAAGCAGAAAAAGGAGGCCTACAGAGGATGGAAGCAAGGACGGGTAGCTTGGGAGGAATACCGAGAAATCATCCGAGTAGCCAGGGAGCAAGTCAGGAAAGCTAAAGCCCTGACAGAATTAAATCTGGCCAGAGATGTCAAAAGGAACAAGAAAGCCTTTTATGGGTATGTCAGTGACAGAAAGAAGACTAGGGAAAATGTGGGCCCTCTCCGGAAGGAAGCTGGAGGCCTGGCTACCCGGGATGTGGAGAAAGCTGAGGTGCTTAACGACTGTTTTGCCTCAGTCTTCAACAGCAAGTGCTCTAGCCACACCGCCCAAGTTGCAGAAGGCAAAGGCGGGGACTGGGAGAATGAAGAACCACCCACTGTAGGAGAAGACCAGGTTTGAGACCGCCTAAGGAACCTGGAGGTGCACAAGTCCATGGGGCCTGATGAGACGCACCCGTGGGTCCTGAGGGAACTGGCGGACGAAGTTGCCAAACCACTCTCCATCATATTTGAGAGGTCGTGGCAGTCTGGGGAGGTCCCCACCGACTGGAGAAGGGGCAACATCACCCCCATTTTTAAAAAGGGAAAAAAGGAAGACTCGGGGAACTACAGGCCAGTCAGTCTCACCTCTGTGCCTGGCAAGATGATGGAGCAGTGTTTTAACGCGACAAGCAGATCCTCCTCAAAACCATGCTAAGGCACATGGATAACAAGGAGGTGACTGGGGACAGCCAACATGGCTTCACCAAGGGCAAATCGTGCCTGACCAACTTGGTAGCCTTCTATGGTTGGTGGACAAAGGGCGGGCAACTGACATCGCCTACCTGGAGTTGTGCAAGGCATTCGACACTGTCCCGCATGACGTCCTTGTCTCTAAATTGGAAGGACATGGAGTTGACAGATGAACCACTCGTTGGATAAGGAACTGGCTCGATGGACGCACTCAAAGAGTTGCAGTCAATGGCTCGATGTCCAGGTGGAGACCAGTGACGAGGGGTGTGCCTCAGGGGTCGGTACTGGGGCCGGTGCTGTTCAATATCTTTGTCGGCAACATGGACAGTGGGACTGAGTGCACCCTGTCGCCTTCGTCGGCGTGGCGACCTGGTTCAGGGACGGCTCGGCGACCCACCCCTCGGCCGCTCGGGTCATCAGCACGCAGACACCAATGTGGTGGACGGCAAATGGCGTTTATTGATAAATAACACAGCGTTATATAGCCTAGGTTTACAGCATCATTTCCGTCTGCTTACTTCACGGGTTAAACGCTATTGGCTATTAGGACAGGGGGGGGACACTACCTTTCCGTACAGCGCGACATCTTCAGACCGCCAAGCCTTAACTACCCACATTTCCCCCCTCCTTATGCTTAACTAAATAGGCTAATATGAAATATAAAGTTGTAATACTTAACTTAACTTAGTATTTAACTTAAGACTTAAACTTAATATTATGTTAGACTTAACCTTAATTAATCTTAACTATAACTTAAAAATATAAATATTAAGATCTTACGATAACAAATATAAGGCGCCTTGAACAAATGCATTTGTAAATTAGCTAAAACATAATCTGAAATATATATAATATAATTTTAAAATATAATCTTAAAGTCTTAAAAATTCTATCGATATTCTTATTTTATATTTATTCTATATTTTACAATAGTTTTAAAAAGGATATGCTATAAACCTGAAAAAGTATAAGGCACAGTAAACAGGTAAAAGTTGAGGTAACTTTTAGGATAACACTGGGTAGGTACGTTTTTAGAGCAGCTGACGGTGTTCTACGAACATAATGTTAACTTTCTCTAGCCGACTCTTGACGAACGACACGATTCCATTCAGTATACAGGGTCCAAAAATTAGTGCTATTACAATCATCGCGATTGGTCCTATCAAGGTGGATAGCAGGGTGGTTAACCATGGGATTAAACACTGCCAGAGATATGCATGGAGTAAGGCCTGTTTTGGAACAGATCCATTGAGCTCCTTTAGAGGGAATAACCCATTTTTCTTTGGTTTTTCCCACTGTGGACGAGACAGAACTACAGAGCTTCCGTTTTTGTCCCCACACATTGCCTATACAGGTCCCAGATCCAGAAACATATTGCATGGTTATCCTCCTTTTCTTCTCTCCCCAAGAACACTGAAGTGGTACGGATCGGGTGTCTAGGCTATATGTTGTGTTTACCCCTATAGCCTCATAAAAAGGGGGTTTCACATCATAGCACAACCAACAGTGTGCAGTTAGGTTTGGGTTGCTTTGGTTCAAGGTGTCATAGGTAGCTCGCATTAGTTTCCATAAGGGGGGTTCCCTTGTCCCATCGAGGGAGGATATTACATCACTTTGGGTGGTCTCCAGGGGGCTAGCAGTTATCTGTGGTCCACTAACAATTGGATTGGGGCCAATTCCATGAGGAGGGTTTTTTATTATTTCCTCCTTCCTTATATGTATCAATCCACCTCGATCTTGTCCTGGTTCCCAATACCTAATTTCCCAAGTTCTTCCCGTTACCCATCTTGAGTCTTCTGGATGAATTACTTGGAGGATTATAGCGTCACAATTACTGTACCCTACAGATCCTCCAGACCAATCAAGTCGTGGATGTTTGCAACCTAGTGGTCCCCATGTTGTCGTTAAATATTTGTCTGGGATTGGGGGTGTCCAAGCGGAAGCGATAGTGACACAGTCCCAATATGCGCAATAATATTGATTAGGAGAATTACAATATCCCTTTCCTGGGTTAGATTGTGGACATAAGTAATAGGGCCGCTGGTTTAGGCAGGGCTGTATGGGTGCTAATTCACACAGGTGAGCAGCAAATCTAGGAGGTCCTGCTGTTATGACTTCCCTTACTACTCGACCATTTACAAGGTTCCGTAGGACCCACCTATATGGCTGATGGTGATGGTAACTTGATTCTGCCTGTCCTATAATGACAAGCTCCAAGATTAGGATCACACAAAGGCATCGTAGCCCCCCTTTGCGGACGCTATTCTGCCGTTGTCTGGATTCTGTCCGTGAGGAGGTTTCAGGCTCGGACAGGACGTTTGCCGACTTGTCGTCTTCTCTTGTCACTGGGGTGTACGGGTTACGGGGGTGTCCGATGATCCGGTCCTGTGGACAAAAACTCACAGTTTTCATTAGTTTTATTCTGGCAGGTATGGTGCGAACAGCCACCTGGATCGGGGTTAGATGCTCTTCCTTCGCGACATGCTTAATCATGTCTGCGATACTCGACCCCGCTGATAGTGATCGCAGGATTTCTTTGGTTGTTGAATTACACTGCTGACGTAAACATTCCGCTATGACTGGGCCTTTTGCCTCTGCAGGCAAGGCCGAAGAATCGACCGCTGCTTGGAGACGATCCACGAATTTTGTGAAGCTCTCACTTTCACTTTGCTTTATTGTGGACCATGGCGATGGTTTGATAATGACTCTAGAGGCTATACGAATAGCTTCTCTGGCCGCACGAGTAGTTGCCATAACTTCATGGGCCCGCAGGGCTTGGGCTTGCGCCTGGGGAGTAATCATTGTGGGATCTGTACCCATTAACCGCTGCAGGCTGGAGCCATGCAGTGGATGGTCTGCCCCAGTTACTTGGGCTAGTTGCTTCGTACAGTTGTCCTCCCATTCTTGTTTAAAAACGATCATCCCTGCCCCGTCAAAGATCAATCTACAAGTTTGTTTTATATCGAATGGGAGCATATCGTCTCCCCCGAATACACCATCTATGAGGGTAGAGACCATGGCAGAATTAAGGCCTTTATCTGCGATTGCCTTAACAATCGCTTGTATGTCCTTAGGGTTTATCGGTGTGTGGACCCTCTGTCCCCCGTCCGTCACCCGGACCGGGAACGCTAGCGCGGCCGATGGGGCCCAGTCGGCGCACGTAATCTTTATTCTCCTCCAGTCCGTGAGAGGGATTTCCCCACCTCGTGGTTTCTCTTTAATTTGGATGGGAATATTTTGACTCTTGACTTTATTTATCTCTGTTTCCTCCTCTACTACGTTTAAATCAGTTGCGAGCCACTCGTCCCCACTGGTGTTCGAATCGGAGTCGGAACTCGACTGACTGGTTACTTCCGGTCTCCAGTACCTTTTTGCCGAGCTCCGGCCCCCTCCCCTATGGGCGGGCCGCTCCTCCCCCCCCGGGCCCGCCCCGCCCACCGCTCGGCGGGGTGCCCACCTCACAGGCGCACCTTTTGAAATGCACGCTCTGATTGGCTGTCTGCCCCCCGCTCGCCCCCCTGTTCTCTTCCACCTCCCGCTTGATAACTTGTGCGCTTGATAACTTTAGCACTTCCTCCCTGTTATCACCAAAGGAATTTTCGTCCCGCCTTTCCCCTTTGTGCTCGGTGCCATCTTGGGGCGCATAGGGCGGTGGTGTAGCCCAGACTTCCTCAGACCCGTTTTTTTCCGTGGCGCTCCTAGCCTCCTCGGCTAACCCGCCCCAGAAGGATTTAGCCTGTTTCTGTCCCTCCGTAAGCGGGTCGGGGTCCGGGAGTTGAGGGGATGTATCGCCCTCTTGCTGATCTTTAGGCTCAGCAGAGCCGTTATCGTCTGGGGGGTGCAAAGTCTGTGTGACACTGTCCCGCATGACGTCCTTGTCTCTAAATTGGAAGGACATGGAGTTGACAGATGAACCACTTGTTGGATAAGGAACTGGCTTGATGGATGCACTCAAAGAGTTGCAGTCAATGGCTCGATGTCCAGGTGGAGACCAGTGACGAGGGGTGTGCCTCAGGGGTCGGTACTGGGGCCGGTGCTGTTCAATATCTTTGTCGGCAACATGGACAGTGGGACTGAGTGCACCCTCAGCAAGTTTGCCAACGACACCAAGCTGTGTGGTGTGGTTGACATGCTGGAGGGAAGGCATGCCATTCGGAGGGACCTTGACAGGCTGGAGAGGTGGGCCTGCGTGAACCGCATGAAGTTCAACAAGGCCAAGTGCAGGGTCCTGCACGTGGGTCAGGGCACTCCCAAACACAGGTACAGGCTGGGCGGAGAGTGGCTCGAGAGCAGCCCTGAGGAGAAGGACTTGGGGGTACCGGTGGATGAGAAGCTCAACATGAGCCGGCAATGTGCGCTTGCAGCCCAGAAGGCCAACCATATCCTGGGCTGCATCAAGAGAAGCGTGGCCAGCAGGTCGAGGGAGGTGATTCTGCCCCTTTACTCCGCTCTCGTGAGACCCCACCTGGAGTACTGCGTCCAGCTCTGGAGCCCCCAACATAGGAAGGACATGCATGTGTCGGAGCGGGTCCAGAGGAGGGCCACGAAGATGATCAGAGGGCTGGAGTACCTCTCCTACGAGGACAGGCTGAGGGAGCTGGGGCTGTTCAGCCTGGAGAAGAGAAGGCTCCGGGGTGACCTTATAGCAGCCTTCCAGTACCTGAAGGGGGCCTACAGGAAGGATGGAGAGGGACTTTTCACAAGGGTGTGTAGTGATAGGACAAGGGGGGGAACGGCTCTAAACTAAAAGAGGGCAGATTAGATATTAGGAAGAAGTTCTTCACCATGAGGGTGGTGAAATGCTGGAACAGGTTGCCCAGAGAAGCTGTGGCTGTCCCCTCCCTGGAAGTGTTCAAGGCCAGGTTGGATGGAGCTCTGAGCAACCTGGTCTAGTGGAAGATGTCCCTGCTCCTGGCAGGGGGGTTGGAACCAGATGATCTTTAAGGTCCCTTCCAACCCTTACCATTCTATGATTCTATGATTCCAAGTTTCAAAATGTTTGTGCTATCCTACCTCAGGTAGGAGTACTAAATGTACTTCCTGACAGACTCTTACCCCTGAGCGCCTACCCTCAAGATCTGCAAGATTACACTTGGGCAAACAAATTTAGCAGCTGTAGGTGGTGTATGCATTGTGGACATTTCTTGGATGCACTACAGCTGTACAATCCTCTTTTCACAGCCCAAAGCTTCCTTCGGATCCCACTTTGACAGCAGTTTCAGTAATGTCATTGTTTAGGTCTGGACAGACTAAACGCATGCATTGATTACTATGCAATAATTGGTTCCGTGTGAAGGAGCTTGGATATTTATTGTCCCTGTGAAAGAGTGATTATTAATGCAAAGAATACTACAAAGTTACAGGAAAAGTGGCTATCTCTACTTGCCCTTTCCTTGCTGACAGGAGCAGCATTTGTCAGAGGTTGGGAGGAGTAGTGTGTTGAGGGTGTCAGTTCTGGCCATGCACGAGCATGGTCCCAGGCATCCCCAAAGGCAGAGTCATGCTCCCCTCTTTGGGCTGAGGTGGATGTGTTTTATGAGGTGGAGAGCACCTTCCAGATTATTTCATCTTTAGTTGTAGTTGGACTGCTCTGAACTGTTGCTTGCTGATTGGTGTAGCGAGTTGCCAGGCAAGTATTCTTGTATAAGTTTAGTTCTGCTATTTCTGCCAATTATGTGTTTTTTAATAACACCTGCTTCGTTGTGCTTCGTCTACCAAAAGTTACAACCCTAACAACTACATAGCAACATAACGAAGGTCAAACAGTGGGCCTCCAACATCAGTCTAGTTGTTCGAGTGATGTCAGCTCAGTAGGCCAAGACAACCAGAGGAGGGCAGAGAGCACAGGGGGCAGAGACAGCACAGGGGTTAGAGAGGGGGGCCAGAGAGAAAGAGAGAGAGCGCAAGGGGGTGGAGGGTGTGTTGCGCAAGAGTGGGGGCAGGGCTGAAGGGATTTTACAAGTGTAGCACTTCTCTGTCTCCTTCCTTTCTTGCCTTCAGAAATCTTTACAAGGCCTTTTTTTGAAAAGTTAAGTTCTAAACCCCTCAAGTTCATGCCAAGGAAAAGTTCTTAACAGCTTCGATTTACACATTCCAACAGTTATGGCCCTTATGAATGCCTTAATTTATACAATTTGAACATTAAACTCATACAAAGAAGTTGATTCTTAAAGACTTTAATTTTTTTAAAAAGCATTCAAGACTGTTTTCTAACCAATGTGCATCATCAACAGGTTCAGTGAAAACACCAGATTTCTTCCTAGTATGACATCTATAATATCAAAAGCATACTATGAGAATTCACGCAGCATAAATTGGTACAACTGGTACATAGCATCACTTGGTACAATGTTTTAGAAGAACAAAATTAAACTTTAACATTAACCACCATAAAAACAATCTTTCCAACTCGTACAAAGCACAGTAAAAAGCCATCCTGACACATGTTGAAAAACTGCACGCTAACAGGTCAGTATGACTGGAAGAGAGTATGTTTTATATAAATGAAGCAATTAAGCAGTTGAAAAACTGTTTACACTCTTTCCTGCTGTTAACTGGACAAACATGCAGGAGTCAGATTAAAACATACTATAACTCTGTCTCCTGTTTTCTGAATGGGATTTTGAGATGTGTGTATCGCTTATTAATACTGGATAAAACCATTTAAATTCTTCTCAAATGAAGATTAAAGGGGCTGTTATCCCACAAAATTTAACATGAAAATACTATGCTTATAAAATGTTTAAAACTTTTGGTCCGTAGATTTCAAATGCAAAAATGAATAACTTTTATTTTGTAATTAAAAAAAAAAAAAAGACTCCAGTGGCATCATTTCTTTTCAGAGAGATTCCTTTGGATTTTCAAGCTCTCTCTCTTCACCTGATGTTCTAGAAAAATAATAAAGCAATGTTAATAGCCATATAAAGAATTTTAGACAGAAGTCTTATTTTAAAATTCATTGACCTGGAATAAGATGAGAATCTCAGTGTGTTGATGCACATTCAGCAGTGGATGAAGTTTGGAAGACTGAAGCAGTTAGTGATGCCAACTTCCCTCCTTGAGAGGACTGTCGTCCCCCCCACCCCCACCCCCCACAAACTGACCTCAAGTCAACATGCCAAGCTGTGAACTGCAGTTACTCATGATCTGATTTGTACTCCATTCAGGCGTTCCTGAATAGTAAGCCAAACAGGTTTTTACTGTAGTTTTGACACTGGTACCAGTACCAAACTCAATGCCCTTGGAAGTGTAGAAGATGGAATCCGATATTCTTTTTGTGCTGGAAAAGGAAAAGGAAATTTGTGTTGACTGCAGGACCATGCCATCAGCAGCATGCACATTCAAGCTTGTAGCTTCCTTTCACTCCAACCAGCACTAATGTATTGGTTTGCTAGAAAACTTTTCACATCCTCCTTCTGGATTTTAGCAGCGGGGTTTCTTCTCCTGAGTTATAAAACCTGAATGATTGCAGCATATTGCTCCAGGTTGTTTGCAGTGACCATTGCAACAATCATTTAAGGTTTACTTTCCCCCTCATAAACAGAGTGCTTCATCCCAAATATTTATGAATTTTTATCCAGAAACTATTGGGCTTTTTATGCCTCCTTACTCTACTAAACTAGTTTGTTTATTTTTTAGCAGTTTAGAAATATATTTTATGCAATATTTTAGGAAGCAAGTAATGCTTTATGGGGAGAGGGTCTATGGTTTTAATTTGTGAATTGCTTTCTTTAAATTAGGCTGAAAAACAAGCTGAAGCTGTGGAAGCTGCAGTGGTAGCAGCTGCAGTGGCTGTGACTCCAAAAGTAAGCCCTAAAAGAGGAAGACCAGCAGGTAACTTTAAACAAAAAGGAATTTATTTATTTTCCCCCATGCAAAATAACTTAATAGAGATAATCAGATGATTTATTGCCCCCAGATCTCCAGAGTATTACAGAATATTTCCTAATATGTAAACTTCCAATTTTTATTTTTATATATATATATAAATATATATATATACACACACATCTAAACTATCCTACATGGCAACCTGAGGTATTTAGCAATTTAGCACATAAAGGGCCTGAAAATGTTTATGGTTATGCTGAGTCCTCTGAAATAAGGATCATTGTATCCCCTTGCAAGTATCACCTTTACGAAAGCCTCCATAGGATTCGGCTAACTTACAGACTATGCAATAAGACCTCTGTTTCGTTGTGGCTTCACAAAGGTTTATATTAATCAAAGATCTATAAAACTGGTACTTAAGTTGTGTTAGAATATCCATAAAACAGGTTTTTAAAAAAATGGGGGGAAGGAGACTGTCTATAGGTAGAACTCAGAGGACAGTAAAAACAAATGAAGAGCTGGAGAGATTTTGCTGAAAAGAGGTTTAAAGGGAATCTCTGTAGACCGATAGACAACTGAGAAGAAAATATAACTATTAAAAGAAGCATGTAATTTAAAAGATTTTGCTAATAGTTCTTCAGTACTCATTTGTGAAAGTAGCAATGACTTAATTGTAATTCTTATGGCAAGTTTGCAAGTATTCTTGAAGGAAACGTTTAAAATTTGTTTACTGCTAACATGGGGAAGTTTATTGGAGCACTTAAATATGCTATATGAGCATTTAGTCTGGGAAACAGATAATTTAATACTTTATACTCACCTGTATCTGGTGGCATTATGAAAAGAACTTTTAGAAAGCGCAGCCATAGTTAGCTCCCAAGGTTAACTATTTAAGACTAGATGTGAGGAAATGAAGTATTACCTTAGTACTTCACCCACTGTCGTTATATTTATTAAATTAACATTTTTAATATTTTAATGTGTGGGATTATATTGATCTTTCAAATTAATTGTGTTTATACAAGCTATTGTCTGTAAGAGCAGGAAAGGACCTTTACAAGAGATGCTTGGGCACCCTATGGGAAATGTGTTACTAGATGATGCACTGTGCAGCATTCTCTCGCATTAATATGATGCATGCATCTCTTGCTTAGCAGTGCTCCACACTAACACCAGCAGCATTTCAAACACTGGGCTGTTAGTTTTTTACCTAACAGAATGTTCACTGGGGATAGCAGATAAGCATGTTCCATAAATTTCAATCCATAATGGCAGTATACTAAGTATTTTCATTTTACAGAATTCGAAGGGTATAAACGTCGAGAAGGTGGATAAACTATTTAGCTCGCTTTAGCACTGAAACATGGGGAAACTGAGAAAATGTAGAACTGTGCTGTATACCTCAGTGTGGTGGTAGAATTTCTTGGCACTAATTTACTCTCAGGGAAAGGGATGGAAGCTCCATGAAGCTCTTAAGACTACTACTAATAAATAGGCTGAGTTTAGATTTGCACACTAAATCACTTAAGTTTCCCCCCCCCACTTATTATTGTCTCATTGTTCCACTTATTATTCTCTTGTTTCAGGCTTATTTTTTTTTATTAGCTGCGTAACATGAGGCAGGGCCGTTCTGAGTGCACTGGGTGGAAAAGGCACAGGAACCTCTTAGATTGCTACCTTAAAGTATCAAAGTGTTGGCTGAGATTTTAATTTTTCAAAGGGATCTCGATTAAACTTTGATACACAGTTCCAACATTTGAATTTTTTTAAATGGAGTATTTACCCTACTCAGTTTGACTCAAGTGTTGCTTCTGTGTGTTGACATGACAAACAATCCTTTTAGATAAGGAATGGGTGGTGGCTGTGAACTAACCTGTTCTTTTTGTATAATTAGCAACTGAAGTAAAGGTTCCAAAACCAAGAGGGAGACCCAAATTGGTGAAACCACCTTGTCCTTCAGAGACCGACATGTGAGTTGGCTTTTTCTATAAAATGTCTGTCTTCATTGTAAACCAAGTGGTTGCATTTGATGAGCTGTCATGACTTACTGAGTTCCTGCCCAGCATTTTCCTTGTAATACTCAGTATAAGTTGGATGTTGCAGTCAGGATGGGTGGATAACCAGATGGGTAAAAAAGTGGTTGGATGATTGGGCTCAGAGGATAGGGGTTAATAGGTTGCTTTCTACCTGGAGGCTGGTAACAAGTGGAATACTGCAGGGGTCTAGCCTGGGACGTGTCCTGTTTAACATCTTTATCAATGACTTGGAGGAGGCAACAGAGTGCACTCTTTCCCTTCCAGTTGCTGACTATCAGCCCGGTTATCCCAGCATCGGAGCAGCCAGGCAGCAATCTGCTCACCTGACTGGCGGCTATAATCTTTCCGCACATCTCAAAGTTCTGATGAGGTCAGGGACCGGGTAGTTTCCGCTTCCTGTTTGAGTTCTCTCACTCCTTCCTCCACTTCCCTTGTTGAAGGACCGGCTTCTTGATCAAATCTTTCCTTTTCTTCCTTCTCTCTTACTAATCGACAATATGGACCCGTTGCTCTCCTTGTCCACTGGTTTTTGTTTTTCACTAGTGGGGCAATTACTGTAGTTGTTGTTTGGG
Organism: Opisthocomus hoazin; assembly: GCF_030867145.1. Taxonomy (NCBI): domain Eukaryota; kingdom Metazoa; phylum Chordata; class Aves; order Opisthocomiformes; family Opisthocomidae; genus Opisthocomus; species Opisthocomus hoazin. Next base: position 37,552,516 of record NC_134453.1, on the reverse strand, counting down.
TCCCTACCTCAACTCTATTGTCCTCAGACGAAGTTTGGGTCCCTGCCTCAGCCACAGTCTTCTGAGAGTACTGAACTGTGGCTCGATAGGCACAGGCCAGACCCCAGTACACTGCCAGAATCTGCTGGTTTTCATTGGGGTAGGCAAGGCACCCTTCTATCAGGTGGCGCGTCAGTTTGCCCGGGTTGTTTGCCTATTCAGGTGTAAAATCCCAGGCTGTGGGAGGTGATAATCATTCTAGGAACCTGCCCAGATCCTTCCACGCACCCTGCCACCCAGGCACTGGCTGTTTTAGGGCATGTTTCAGTATCGCTTCACCCAGAATCTGTTTTCTCTTACACCAGGACGAGACCACATTCCACAAAACCCATAATATGGCAACAGTATTAACTAGTAGTATTAGACAGCTCACGTGAGGGTGAACAAGGATCTTGGGAGCCTGCCTAATAAAACCATCCACAGAAATCCCGGGTAGGGAGAGGAAGATGTATTCCCTCGTCGTCTCCACAAGATAGCAAGGTTGTCAACACCAGGACAAAGCACATAGTCATTGTTTGTAGTAACATGTTCCAAAGCTCAGCGAAATAAAGAGATAAGCAACGCAAACAACCAATTCCTTGAACCACACAGGAGCTTGCCACTTAATAACAACTATAGCTATAGCACATTTAGTACAAAACTGGCGTTGTATTCGTTATCACGTTGGGCGCCAAGGGCTGCTGTGGTTTTGCCTCAATTTGCAACAGAGAACCACACAGTTACTCTCTCACTCCTTCCCCCTCCCCAGTGGGATGGGGAGGAGAATCCGAAGGAAAATAAAGGCAAAAGCTCGTGGGTTGGGATGAGAACAGTTTAACAGAATGGCAAAGGGAGAAGAAAACAACAATCAATAATACTAATAAAAAGCATATACAACATGCAATGTTCTCACCAACTGATGCTCAGCTTGCTCCTGAGTAGCAAAAGCCCCGCCTTCAGCCAGCTCCCCACTTACATACTGAGCATGACATCACATGGTATAGAATATCCCATTTGATTGGCTGTTTGGGTCAGCCCAACCAGCTTCTTGTGAAAATTAATTCTATCCCAGCTGAACCCAGGACAGCTGACCATGAGCCAACAGTGTGCCCTGGCAGCAAAGGAGGCCAACAGTATCCTGGACTGTATGAACAGGAGCGTAGGCAGTTGTATTTGATCTGTCTGGGATGGAGTTAACTTTCCTCATAGCAGCCCTCATAGTGCTGTGCTTTGTATTTGTTGCTAGAAAGGTGTTGGTAGCACACCAATGCTTTGGCTATTGCTGCTCAGTGCTCACAAAGGCTGGAGGGTGGGCAAGACGTTGGGAGGGGACATAGCCGGGATAGCTGGCCCCAACTGCCCAAAGGGATATTCCATGCTATATGATGTCTTGCTCAGCAATAAAAGCTAAGTGAAGGGGGGGGGGGGGGGGGGGGGGGGGCAGGAGGGGCATTCATTATTAAGGCGTTTGTCTTCCAAAGCAATTGCTACACGTACTGAGGTCCTACTTCCCAGGAAGTGGTTGGACATGACCTGCTGACGGGAAGTAGAGAATAATTCTTTTTTTTTTTTTTTTTGCTTTGTTTCTGGGCGCAGCCTTTGTTTTCTTTCATTAACCACCTTTATCTCGACTCACCAGTTTTTCATCTTATTTTCTCCCCCTGTCCTGCTCGGGGGGGGGGCGGGGAGCGACAGAGTGGCTTGGTGGGCATCTGGCAGCCAGCCAAGGTCAACCCACCACAGCAGTAGATTGAGAGAAGTGATTATCCCCCTCTATTCAGCACTTGTTAGACCACATCTAGAATCCTGGGTCCCCCAATACAAGAAAGATGCTGACTAACTGGAGCGAGTTCAGCAGAGGGCCACCAAGCTGGTCAGAGGGCTGGAACACATGTCCTATGAGGAGGGGCTGAGGGAATTGGGCTTGTTCAGCATGGAGAAGAGAAGGCTTTGTGGGGGAGGTCTAGTAACAGCCTTCCAATACCTACAAGGGGTTCATCAAGAAGAAGGAGCCAGGCTCATCACGACAGTGCATGGTGGGAGGATGAGAGGCAAGAGGCATAAATTGAAACAAGAGAGGATCAGACTGGGTATAGGGAAATACTTTTTCACCCTGAGGACAGTCAAGCAGTGGGGCAGGGTGCCCGGAGAGGTTGTCCAATCTCCATCCTTGGAGGTCTTCAAGACCAGACTGGAAAAAACCCTGCCTGAGTAACCTGGTCTGAACCGCCCCCAGCAAGGGGTTGGACAAGAGACTTCTAGAGGCCCCTTCCAACCTGAATTATCCCATGACCCTATGAAATGAAAGATCTAAGAGTGAGCCAACTTTGTGCAGGTGGAATATTTGATAGTAAAAACAAAAAAGTACATCTTCCTGAACTGAGAGTCAGGTTCTCTTTTCAGCTGGGTGTAGATAACGAATATGAAGCTTAAATAATTTACTCTGGTTTAGTGTTCATGAAGAGGAGGAGACAAAGAAAAAAGGACTGGAAGAAAAGCCCAAAAAACAAGGGAAAAAAGATGAGGAGAGTCAGAAGGAAGATGACAAATCGAGGAAGGAATTTGATAGAAGAGAAGCAAAGAGGGAGACCGAACCAAAAAGGAGAAATACTTCCCAAGTGGGTTCTGCATCAGCATCTGATTCTGAAGAGGATGAAGGAGAACATGAAGGTGATAAGGTATATTGCTCTTTATTGACTTACTTATTGTAAAGAACAGTAGTTCACTGAAAATATTTCTTAAAGCTAATACTCGGTCTTGAATTTTGTCTATTAAGTCTTGGAGCCTTGTGTCTGGCTAATATAGATGCATGTCTTGGAAATGAGAAGTTGCAGAATTCCTTTCTGTGAAATAATATTGTCAATAACTTTTACATATTTACAAATAAAAAAAAATTCTAATACTTTAATTTTTTAAAAGATGGATTTAAATGCAAGTGATTTATTGTAGCAAAAGTTTGTTGTTTGTTTGGGGTTTTTTTTGTTTTAATATGCTTACTTGAATGCATATATTTTTTTTGTCCCGAGTGTTGAGAATCTGTGGGGTCTGTGAAATATATTTTTGAAAGATAGGAAGCTTGTCTCTAGCTGATCATTTGGGAATGGCTTTGGGTTTTTTGGTGTTTGGGATATTCTTCTCCGTACCTGAGAGAAAGCAGTAAGTAAGCAAGCTTCTTATCTGCATATAAAAGATTTAGATTTAGTTACAGAGGCATACTAACTCTCATCAGGGTGCTTCATGGACTAGAGCAATAATGTGTAGACATCTAGAGCAGGTAGGTTTAACTATTAATGTTTTTGACGTTCAGTAATCTAAAGACTCCTTCTCTCTTCTCACCCTAAAACCCTAAATAAAAACAGAAGAAAAAAGGAGGGAGAAACTTTCAAGGAGCTCGTAGAAGAAACATGTTACAAGGCCAACATGAGAGAGAACTGACAGAAAGAAAGCATAAGCAAGAGGAGCAAATGGAATCTGAGCTGTGAGTATATTTTAATACATAGTGTCTGTACATTGTGGTAGTACTTTGAAACTAAGAGGAGGCACAAAACTTGACAGAATTCCCAGTTGGCTTGCACTGTGTTCTGTGTCCTCCCTCTGCCTTTTTTTTTTCCCCAAGCATTATTTAACTGTTTAAGTGGAGAATAAAAAAGCCCTTGTAAATCAATATGTAGTATTGCGGGAGGATTGGAAAAATTGAATCCAGAAATTAAGTGATGTCAATCTTTCAGTGACAGATTTCCTAACAGTAGGACAGAGTTGGTGGGTTCTGTTTAGAAGTATCCTGAGAATACCTGAAGGGAGAGCTAACTCTCTTGTTCCAGCAGGGCCATGTATTACATTTTAAGTAAGTCTTGAATACATGAGAATGAGATTTATACCAAAATTCTATAGCCATGAATTAAGTTGCTCAGGTTGTGGAATACATAGGGTTCCCTGGAAAACACTTCCTTCTCTGTCTGGCAGCTGGAGGCTATACTATCACACAGAGCAAGGAAGAAGTTATGATTTATGCTACTCTGGCTCTGCAAAGCTAGTTGAGTAATATCAAGCAGTTTGCAGTCAGAAGATAAATTATCACAAATGAACCAAGCATTAGCATGGAGAGAAGTTCCTGCCAGAAACTTAGGGGGTTGGGAGAGCAGGAAGAAATCAATCTGACCCATTCTCAAGACCTATTCCATAAGTGGGTGAGAGGAAGAAGGGGGAGAACAAGGTAAAAATTCTGGGATTTAGGAGAAGGAAACGGTCCTCTTCATCTATAACCTTTCTCTATCCTTTAACAAGAATCTGGATTTATTTACTCTCCCCCCCCCCCCAATTGATTTTGTCTCTTTCTTGTCAGTTATTCTTTCTTTAGAAACCTAAACACACTTCTTCCTTGGGGCAAACCTAAACTTTTCCAATGTCCCAAAGACGCTAAACTGTTTTTCTCATTTCTGCAATTCTTAATATATTATGTAAATCTGACGTGCTTTTTGATTTCTGCAACAAATTGTCACGTGTTCTTTTGGTTATAATAGAATCATAGAATGGTTTGGGTTGGAAGGGACCTTAAAGATCATCTAGTTTCAAACCCCCCTGCCACAGGCAGGGATACCTTCCACTAGATCAGATTGCTCAAAGCCCCACCCAACCTGGCCTTGAACACTTCCAGGGAGGGGGCATCCACAACTTCTCTGGGCAACCTGTGCCAGTGCCTCACCACCCTCACAGTAAAGAATTTCTTCCCAATATCTAATCTAAATCTGCCCTCTTTCAGTTTAAAACCTTTACCCCTCGTCCTATCACTACGCTCCCTGATAAAGAGTCCCTCCCCATCTTTCCTGTAGGCCCCCTTTAAGTACTGGAAGGCCCAGAGCCTTCTCTTCTCTAGGCTAAACAACCCCCAACTCTGTCAGCCTGTCCTCATAGGGGAGGTGCTCCAGCCCCCTGGATCATCTTCGTAGCCCTCCTCTGGACCCGCTCGAGCAGGTTCATGTCTTTCTTATGCTGGGGGCCCCAGAGCTGAACACAGTACTCCAGGTGGGGTCTCACGTCTGGGAAACTATACAGAGCTCCACTTCAGTAAAAGTAAGGAGCAGTAGCTTATCTTAGTGACTATGCATAGTTTAGATTATACCTGATGCCTAATTACTAAGCACAAAACCTAACGTTGATAAAATGTGAAAAGGTTTATTTTTCTTTTTGCTTTCTTGCAACTTCCTCTGTCAGCATAACAGATACAAATTGAATTTTTTGTTTCATTTTTTAAATAATTATTTTCAGTTTTTCTGGTCTAGGTAGCTACCTCATTAATATTTATTAGGCAAACTCAATTCAGTGCTTTGTACATAAGACACAGCCTTGCTTAAACAATGTGAGTCTGTGCAGGTACAGCTGTGTTGCTACTCAGTCTACCGCCAAATTTGTGCCAACATCCTCAGCTATTCATCCTCTCAGTTGGTAAAAAGAAACAAAGAAGCTTGTTGAACAATGTTGCAGAAAAGACCTTGACTTTTGCTGATTTAGTATGCATTACCAACTACCGCTTTTCTTAGTACCAATGAATAATTCAACACGTCCCAGACCTTAAAAAGATAACTTAAGGAAACAGCATATATGCCTATCAACACAACTGAAAGTAGTTCTTAAGCACAATCTCTTGGAATACATTATTTTCTAGAATGCACAGAATCATAGAATAATTCAGGTTGAAAGGGACAGGAGGTCATCTAACTTCAACCTCTGGCTCAAAGCAAGATTAGCTATGGGATCAGATTGTTCAAGTACATATTCAAAAAGATATGAAAGCATCTTATCTCTAGTTAACAAATGGAGTAATGTTACAGCAATATTTAAAATACAGAACTGAAGAGACATTTACAAACCATTTGCTCAGACTCAATACTCAGTGCTTACAAGTGTTTTGTAAATTCATGTTTTTCTCATGTATACTCTGCTCAATGGTCTCTTTAAACAATTTAACACTGCATATGAAATTGTAAGCAAGTTTCACGTGACAGACAAATAGTTTGCAGATTGTTTGAGTTTTAACATGTGCAGCATATGCATTTCTCAGCATGAAAGGTGTACCAGTTTAGTCAGAGTGGTAAGCTCACTAGTGGACTTTTACTGCAAAAACTGTAAACTAACATTGGTTTAAGCAAGATAGGTTTGTGTTATGCACACATTGTTTGATAATGGTTAATCCAAATAAATTGCTCTTAAGTAGCCATACAAGGGTTTACGTAAACAGGTTTGATTTCTTTGTTTAGATAAGTCTCTCTCTCTCTCTCTCTCTCTCTCTCTCTCTCTCATAGAGGGAAATGTATATTGGCAGAACGTAACATAGCACTACCACTGGCTCAATTCTTGGAAGCTATACTTGCAAGTTTTAAAGGACAAAAGCACAATATTGTGCTGGAATATTTAAAGAAATATATTAATTAATTTGCCTGTAGTTGCTTGTTTGAGACAACCTGGTCAAGACATCTCGTGCAAGTATGCGAAGTGTTTGTCTTCAGTTTCTTTTGACCAGTAATGACCACTGGTGTGTCATGTCTGCACCCAAATGGCGTCATGCTTTTAGCAGGAAATAAAAAGGGCAATCTGACTCAGTTTGTCTCTTGCCACTACAAAAATCCAAGTGTTGTCAGGTTCTGTAGAAACAAGGAAGTGGAACAGGTCATGAAAAATGTACCTTGGAGAGACAGTTATTAAAAGTGGCCATTTGTTTTCAAGTGATTGGCCAAATAATTTCCACTGTCCAACCGCTTAATTTACAGTTTCAATTAACTCAGATGCCACACTGCATTAATGTCATATTGCATTTTGAACAACTCATTGATTTAAGCACAGTGCTGTGTTGCATAACTTGGATTTTGGAACCTGCACTGATCTCTTATTTATAAAAGGTACTCTTTTAGTATGCCACTCATCCAGGCAAAATAAACATTTGTAATTATCATTATTTAGCTGAAAACTCCCAAATGACATTTTTTAAAGCTGTGCAATCAGAAACCAGTAATTCCAAGACTACCTCTGGAGCAAAATCAGATTCCTGTTCATCTGAAAAAAAGAGATAAAACATAACTTAAGTTTACCCTGCTGCATTAATAGTCAACATGTCCCGCAGATTTATATACGAAGTTTTAGCTTCCAGGCAGCCAAAAGGAATGCTGGACACCACAAGTCTCTCAGACTCTTTCATGCTTCTAAAACCAAGGAGAACGCTGCTGACAGTATAGCTTCCCCCAACGAATACTGCTGGACAAAAACAGTCGGTGAGCACTGACTACAGGAGTACCTGAAGAAAACAAACTAGCACTTCAAGAAAAGAGTTCAGCTAAAGGTTGATCTTAGAATCCCCCCCCCCCCCCCTTTTTACAAAATTCTGCAGAATTATATAATAATATTAAGCTTTTGGAAGTCTGATTCAGTATCTGAATAAAATGTGAAAGGAGTATGGAAACTGATATACATGCAGCATTTTTATTTAATGGATGCTTATTTTTGTGACATTTGGAAAAGCTCCCTGAATGGTGGAATATACCAATTAAAATAAGGCTTTTAAATTCTGTGATAAAACAAGACTGAAGACTTGATAAATAGGGTTTATTTGGGGTTTTTTTTGTGAATTTAAATATTTTAGGAGTTTTCTTTAAAGATTGTGGTGTACTTATCACAGAATCACAGTAGAGTTGCTGTGGGAGCCATTTTATTTGTCATGTAATCGATCTTTTTCCCATAATTCCCTGAGGTAAACTTGAATGTCAGTTTTAAATTTGGATCCTCTTACAATATTCTCTCTCCATCAATCTGTTTCGTACACCGCAGTTTTATCTCAATTGTGCATTTTAATAATACATTTGTTTGCTGCTTCTAGGGGAAACAGTCCGCTAATCTGGAGGATTCCTTATCTGAAGTATCTTGATAAATAAATTCATTTATTTTATTCTGGTCTTTGAGGAAACCAGAATTTGACTTCTATATTTTTACACACAATTTGAATATCTCAAAACATCTCATTTAAAAGTTATAATAAGAAAAGACTCAAAACTTTAGAAGATGGCATTGTAAAAATGCTTTCATGTTTTGATAGGCAAAATAAAGAAGAAGGTAAGAAATCAGAAGTTAAGAGGATGGAGAAGAAGAGAGGTTAGTTTAAAGAATATTAAATATTCTTTATATATATATACACAACATATAAATCCACAATATCTTAACTTTTTTAGGAAAATACATGTCTAGACTTACTGCTAAGGGGGTTTTGGGATCTCAGTCAAAAGGTGTTTGATCTGTGACTACTTCCTTCAGATCATTGAAGCAGTGTATTTTTGGTTTAGGCCTTCTACATTCTTTCCTTCAGCAGTGTGTTAGAACTGGTCTTCAGTATTCTCATCTTACTGTCATCCTAGTTTTTAAACCTTTTACATGTTCTCCATTCACTAGCATATGAAATCAAAGGTTCTGTTTCTTTGAACTGAATCACTTTAGTTGTTTATCTTCACAACTAATTGTCTGTTCCATCATAGCAGAATAATCAGAGGGGACCCCTTGCAAATAGTCAGATGGTATCCTTTTCCAGGGAAGGAGCTTAAATTTGGGATAGTTACCGAGTTCTTGTCCACCAGACCAGACTTCCAAACCAACCTTCACAATAAAAAGTCATTTCCTTCCTAGTGTCCCTACCCTTCTTAGGTATGTCTTAAGGGCTGTTCAAACCACTGCCTTCAGGTTCCATCTATCTTTTGTTATATAGTAGAAATCCAGTGGCCTCCTGGCTCTAAGACGGATCCACCGCTGGCCAAAGCTGACCCAGTCAGCAATATTGGTGTCACATCTGTAAAAACATATTTAAGAAAGGGTAAAAAATGCTGTATAGCAGCTGTGTGAGAGAAGAATGAGAAAAATGTGAGAGAAACAACAATGCAGACACAAGGTCAGTGAAGAAGGAGGGGGAGGAGGTGCTCCAGGCGCTGGAGCAGAGATTCCCCTGCAGCCCATGGTGAAGACCATGGTGAGACAGGTGGTCCGCCTGCAGCCCATGGAGGACCCCATACTGCCAGAGCAGGTGGATGTGCCCTGAAGGAAGTTGTGACCCCGTGGAGAGCCTGTGCTGGAGCAGGCTCTGTCGCGTTAAAAGGGGGTAAGGGAGTCTGATAAGCGGCAAAAGGAGAGCCCTCCCGTTGAGTCACGAGGTTCAGAGCAGACCCCCTTGCGTTCTAAACTCTCTCTCAGAGGAGAGTCTAGGTGCGGCTGGATCTACTCCTAGTCCCAGACTTGGTCAACGGTTTATGTCTAAAGGGTTAAGTGTGGAGCCACTTATCAGAGTCAACGTTTGCCTGTCAGAGCCCTTCCAAGGACTTTCACTGAAACAGTTTCGCAAAGTTGAAACAATAGGCAATTTATTCAAGCGACAGGTATCACAGATTCGGGATTGCCATTGATAAATGCACTGTCTACAAAAGTTGCGCCTCTGACTTTGTCAGATGTATCCCCAGGAACACATTGTTAACTAAAGCGCTAAACCATTACCTTGAGCTCAACTTTTGTAGACAGTGCATTTATCAATGGCAATCCCGAATCTGTGATACCTGTCGCTTGAATAAATTGCCTATTGTTTCAACTTTGCGAAACTGTTTCAGTGAAAGTCCTTGGAAGGGCTCTGACAGGCAAACGTTGACTCTGATAAGTGGCTCCACACTTAACCCTTTAGACATAAACCGTTGACCAAGTCTGGGACTAGGAGTAGATCCAGCCGCACCTAGACTCTCCTCTGAGAGAGAGTTTAGAACGCAAGGGGGTCTGCTCTGAACCTCGTGACTCAACGGGAGGGCTCTCCTTTTGCCGCTTATCAGACTCCCTTACCCCCTTTTAACGCGACAGAGCCTGCTCCAGCACAGGCTCTCCACGGGGTCACAACTTCCTTCAGGGCACATCCACCTGCTCTGGCAGTATGGGGTCCTCCATGGGCTGCAGGCGGACCACCTGTCTCACCATGGTCTTCACCATGGGCTGCAGGGGAATCTCTGCTCCAGCGCCTGGAGCACCTCCTCCCCCTCCTTCTTCACTGACCTTGTGTCTGCATTGTTGTTTCTCTCACATTTTTCTCATTCTTCTCTCACACAGCTGCTATACAGCATTTTTTACCCTTTCTTAAATATGTTTTTACAGATGTGACACCAATATTGCTGACTGGGTCAGCTTTGGCCAGTGGTGGATCCGTCTTAGAGCCAGGAGGCCACTGGATTTCTACTATATAACAAAAGATAGATGGAACCTGAAGGCAGTGGTTTGAACAGCCCTTAAGACATACCTAAGAAGGGTAGGGACACTAGGAAGGAAATGACTTTTTATTGTGAAGGTTGGTTTGGAAGTCTGGTCTGGTGGACAAGAACTCGGTAACTATCCCAAATTTAAGCTCCTTCCCTGGAAAAGGATACCATCTGACTATTTGCAAGGGGTCCCCTCTGATTATTCTGCTATGATGGAACAGACAATTAGTTGTGAAGATAAACAACTAAAGTGATTCAGTTCAAAGAAACAGAACCTTTGATTTCATATGCTAGTGAATGGAGAACATGTAAAAGGTTTAAAAACTAGGATGACAGTAAGATGAGAATACTGAAGACCAGTTCTAACACACTGCTGAAGGAAAGAATGTAGAAGGCCTAAACCAAAAATACACTGCTTCAATGATCTGAAGGAAGTAGTCACAGATCAAACACCTTTTGACTGAGATCCCAAAACCCCCTTAGCAGTAAGTCTAGACATGTATTTTCCTAAAAAAGTTAAGATATTGTGGATTTATATGTTGTGTATATATATATAAAGAATATTTAATATTCTTTAAACTAACCTCTCTTCTTCTCCATCCTCTTAACTTCTGATTTCTTACCTTCTTCTTTATTTTGCCTATCAAAACATGAAAGCATTTTTACAATGCCATCTTCTAAAGTTTTGAGTCTTTTCTTATTATAACTTTTAAATGAGATGTTTTGAGATATTCAAATTGTGTGTAAAAATATAGAAGTCAAATTCTGGTTTCCTCAAAGACCAGAATAAAATAAATGAATTTATTTATCAAGATACTTCAGATAAGGAATCCTCCAGATTAGCGGACTGTTTCCCCTAGAAGCAGCAAACAAATGTATTATTAAAATGCACAATTGAGATAAAACTGCGGTGTACGAAACAGATTGATGGAGAGAGAATATTGTAAGAGGATCCAAATTTAAAACTGACATTCAAGTTTACCTCAGGGAATTATGGGAAAAAGATCGATTACATGACAAATAAAATGGCTCCCACAGCAACTCTACTGTGATTCTGTGATAAGTACACCACAATCTTTAAAGAAAACTCCTAAAATATTTAAATTCACAAAAAAAACCCCAAATAAACCCTATTTATCAAGTCTTCAGTCTTGTTTTATCACAGAATTTAAAAGCCTTATTTTAATTGGTATATTCCACCATTCAGGGAGCTTTTCCAAATGTCACAAAAATAAGCATCCATTAAATAAAAATGCTGCATGTATATCAGTTTCCATACTCCTTTCACATTTTATTCAGATACTGAATCAGACTTCCAAAAGCTTAATATTATTATATAATTCTGCAGAATTTTGTAAAAAGGGGGGGGGGGGGATTCTAAGATCAACCTTTAGCTGAACTCTTTTCTTGAAGTGCTAGTTTGTTTTCTTCAGGTACTCCTGTAGTCAGTGCTCACCGACTGTTTTTGTCCAGCAGTATTCGTTGGGGGAAGCTATACTGTCAGCAGCGTTCTCCTTGGTTTTAGAAGCATGAAAGAGTCTGAGAGACTTGTGGTGTCCAGCATTCCTTTTGGCTGCCTGGAAGCTAAAACTTCGTATATAAATCTGCGGGACATGTTGACTATTAATGCAGCAGGGTAAACTTAAGTTATGTTTTATCTCTTTTTTTCAGATGAACAGGAATCTGATTTTGCTCCAGAGGTAGTCTTGGAATTACTGGTTTCTGATTGCACAGCTTTAAAAAATGTCATTTGGGAGTTTTCAGCTAAATAATGATAATTACAAATGTTTATTTTGCCTGGATGAGTGGCATACTAAAAGAGTACCTTTTATAAATAAGAGATCAGTGCAGGTTCCAAAATCCAAGTTATGCAACACAGCACTGTGCTTAAATCAATGAGTTGTTCAAAATGCAATATGACATTAATGCAGTGTGGCATCTGAGTTAATTGAAACTGTAAATTAAGCGGTTGGACAGTGGAAATTATTTGGCCAATCACTTGAAAACAAATGGCCACTTTTAATAACTGTCTCTCCAAGGTACATTTTTCATGACCTGTTCCACTTCCTTGTTTCTACAGAACCTGACAACACTTGGATTTTTGTAGTGGCAAGAGACAAACTGAGTCAGATTGCCCTTTTTATTTCCTGCTAAAAGCATGACGCCATTTGGGTGCAGACATGACACACCAGTGGTCATTACTGGTCAAAAGAAACTGAAGACAAACACTTCGCATACTTGCACGAGATGTCTTGACCAGGTTGTCTCAAACAAGCAACTACAGGCAAATTAATTAATATATTTCTTTAAATATTCCAGCACAATATTGTGCTTTTGTCCTTTAAAACTTGCAAGTATAGCTTCCAAGAATTGAGCCAGTGGTAGTGCTATGTTACGTTCTGCCAATATACATTTCCCTCTATGAGAGAGAGAGAGAGAGAGAGAGAGAGAGAGAGAGACTTATCTAAACAAAGAAATCAAACCTGTTTACGTAAACCCTTGTATGGCTACTTAAGAGCAATTTATTTGGATTAACCATTATCAAACAATGTGTGCATAACACAAACCTATCTTGCTTAAACCAATGTTAGTTTACAGTTTTTGCAGTAAAAGTCCACTAGTGAGCTTACCACTCTGACTAAACTGGTACACCTTTCATGCTGAGAAATGCATATGCTGCACATGTTAAAACTCAAACAATCTGCAAACTATTTGTCTGTCACGTGAAACTTGCTTACAATTTCATATGCAGTGTTAAATTGTTTAAAGAGACCATTGAGCAGAGTATACATGAGAAAAACATGAATTTACAAAACACTTGTAAGCACTGAGTATTGAGTCTGAGCAAATGGTTTGTAAATGTCTCTTCAGTTCTGTATTTTAAATATTGCTGTAACATTACTCCATTTGTTAACTAGAGATAAGATGCTTTCATATCTTTTTGAATATGTACTTGAACAATCTGATCCCATAGCTAATCTTGCTTTGAGCCAGAGGTTGAAGTTAGATGACCTCCTGTCCCTTTCAACCTGAATTATTCTATGATTCTGTGCATTCTAGAAAATAATGTATTCCAAGAGATTGTGCTTAAGAACTACTTTCAGTTGTGTTGATAGGCATATATGCTGTTTCCTTAAGTTATCTTTTTAAGGTCTGGGACGTGTTGAATTATTCATTGGTACTAAGAAAAGCGGTAGTTGGTAATGCATACTAAATCAGCAAAAGTCAAGGTCTTTTCTGCAACATTGTTCAACAAGCTTCTTTGTTTCTTTTTACCAACTGAGAGGATGAATAGCTGAGGATGTTGGCACAAATTTGGCGGTAGACTGAGTAGCAACACAGCTGTACCTGCACAGACTCACATTGTTTAAGCAAGGCTGTGTCTTATGTACAAAGCACTGAATTGAGTTTGCCTAATAAATATTAATGAGGTAGCTACCTAGACCAGAAAAACTGAAAATAATTATTTAAAAAATGAAACAAAAAATTCAATTTGTATCTGTTATGCTGACAGAGGAAGTTGCAAGAAAGCAAAAAGAAAAATAAACCTTTTCACATTTTATCAACGTTAGGTTTTGTGCTTAGTAATTAGGCATCAGGTATAATCTAAACTATGCATAGTCACTAAGATAAGCTACTGCTCCTTACTTTTACTGAAGTGGAGCTCTGTATAGTTTCCCAGACGTGAGACCCCACCTGGAGTACTGTGTTCAGCTCTGGGGCCCCCAGCATAAGAAAGACATGAACCTGCTCGAGCGGGTCCAGAGGAGGGCTACGAAGATGATCCAGGGGGCTGGAGCACCTCCCCTATGAGGACAGGCTGACAGAGTTGGGGGTTGTTTAGCCTAGAGAAGAGAAGGCTCTGGGCCTTCCAGTACTTAAAGGGGGCCTACAGGAAAGATGGGGAGGGACTCTTTATCAGGGAGCGTAGTGATAGGACGAGGGGTAAAGGTTTTAAACTGAAAGAGGGCAGATTTAGATTAGATATTGGGAAGAAATTCTTTACTGTGAGGGTGGTGAGGCACTGGCACAGGTTGCCCAGAGAAGTTGTGGATGCCCCCTCCCTGGAAGTGTTCAAGGCCAGGTTGGGTGGGGCTTTGAGCAATCTGATCTAGTGGAAGGTATCCCTGCCTGTGGCAGGGGGGTTTGAAACTAGATGATCTTTAAGGTCCCTTCCAACCCAAACCATTCTATGATTCTATTATAACCAAAAGAACACGTGACAATTTGTTGCAGAAATCAAAAAGCACGTCAGATTTACATAATATATTAAGAATTGCAGAAATGAGAAAAACAGTTTAGCGTCTTTGGGACATTGGAAAAGTTTAGGTTTGCCCCAAGGAAGAAGTGTGTTTAGGTTTCTAAAGAAAGAATAACTGACAAGAAAGAGACAAAATCAATTGGGGGGGGGGGGGAGAGTAAATAAATCCAGATTCTTGTTAAAGGATAGAGAAAGGTTATAGATGAAGAGGACCGTTTCCTTCTCCTAAATCCCAGAATTTTTACCTTGTTCTCCCCCTTCTTCCTCTCACCCACTTATGGAATAGGTCTTGAGAATGGGTCAGATTGATTTCTTCCTGCTCTCCCAACCCCCTAAGTTTCTGGCAGGAACTTCTCTCCATGCTAATGCTTGGTTCATTTGTGATAATTTATCTTCTGACTGCAAACTGCTTGATATTACTCAACTAGCTTTGCAGAGCCAGAGTAGCATAAATCATAACTTCTTCCTTGCTCTGTGTGATAGTATAGCCTCCAGCTGCCAGACAGAGAAGGAAGTGTTTTCCAGGGAACCCTATGTATTCCACAACCTGAGCAACTTAATTCATGGCTATAGAATTTTGGTATAAATCTCATTCTCATGTATTCAAGACTTACTTAAAATGTAATACATGGCCCTGCTGGAACAAGAGAGTTAGCTCTCCCTTCAGGTATTCTCAGGATACTTCTAAACAGAACCCACCAACTCTGTCCTACTGTTAGGAAATCTGTCACTGAAAGATTGACATCACTTAATTTCTGGATTCAATTTTTCCAATCCTCCCGCAATACTACATATTGATTTACAAGGGCTTTTTTATTCTCCACTTAAACAGTTAAATAATGCTTGGGGAAAAAAAAAAGGCAGAGGGAGGACACAGAACACAGTGCAAGCCAACTGGGAATTCTGTCAAGTTTTGTGCCTCCTCTTAGTTTCAAAGTACTACCACAATGTACAGACACTATGTATTAAAATATACTCACAGCTCAGATTCCATTTGCTCCTCTTGCTTATGCTTTCTTTCTGTCAGTTCTCTCTCATGTTGGCCTTGTAACATGTTTCTTCTACGAGCTCCTTGAAAGTTTCTCCCTCCTTTTTTCTTCTGTTTTTATTTAGGGTTTTAGGGTGAGAAGAGAGAAGGAGTCTTTAGATTACTGAACGTCAAAAACATTAATAGTTAAACCTACCTGCTCTAGATGTCTACACATTATTGCTCTAGTCCATGAAGCACCCTGATGAGAGTTAGTATGCCTCTGTAACTAAATCTAAATCTTTTATATGCAGATAAGAAGCTTGCTTACTTACTGCTTTCTCTCAGGTACGGAGAAGAATATCCCAAACACCAAAAAACCCAAAGCCATTCCCAAATGATCAGCTAGAGACAAGCTTCCTATCTTTCAAAAATATATTTCACAGACCCCACAGATTCTCAACACTCGGGACAAAAAAAATATATGCATTCAAGTAAGCATATTAAAACAAAAAAAACCCCAAACAAACAACAAACTTTTGCTACAATAAATCACTTGCATTTAAATCCATCTTTTAAAAAATTAAAGTATTAGAATTTTTTTTTATTTGTAAATATGTAAAAGTTATTGACAATATTATTTCACAGAAAGGAATTCTGCAACTTCTCATTT
Organism: Opisthocomus hoazin; assembly: GCF_030867145.1. Taxonomy (NCBI): domain Eukaryota; kingdom Metazoa; phylum Chordata; class Aves; order Opisthocomiformes; family Opisthocomidae; genus Opisthocomus; species Opisthocomus hoazin. The sequence continues at coordinate 37,536,341 of NC_134453.1, read as the reverse complement.
CCAAGACATGCATCTATATTAGCCAGACACAAGGCTCCAAGACTTAATAGACAAAATTCAAGACCGAGTATTAGCTTTAAGAAATATTTTCAGTGAACTACTGTTCTTTACAATAAGTAAGTCAATAAAGAGCAATATACCTTATCACCTTCATGTTCTCCTTCATCCTCTTCAGAATCAGATGCTGATGCAGAACCCACTTGGGAAGTATTTCTCCTTTTTGGTTCGGTCTCCCTCTTTGCTTCTCTTCTATCAAATTCCTTCCTCGATTTGTCATCTTCCTTCTGACTCTCCTCATCTTTTTTCCCTTGTTTTTTGGGCTTTTCTTCCAGTCCTTTTTTCTTTGTCTCCTCCTCTTCATGAACACTAAACCAGAGTAAATTATTTAAGCTTCATATTCGTTATCTACACCCAGCTGAAAAGAGAACCTGACTCTCAGTTCAGGAAGATGTACTTTTTTGTTTTTACTATCAAATATTCCACCTGCACAAAGTTGGCTCACTCTTAGATCTTTCATTTCATAGGGTCATGGGATAATTCAGGTTGGAAGGGGCCTCTAGAAGTCTCTTGTCCAACCCCTTGCTGGGGGCGGTTCAGACCAGGTTACTCAGGCAGGGTTTTTTCCAGTCTGGTCTTGAAGACCTCCAAGGATGGAGATTGGACAACCTCTCCGGGCACCCTGCCCCACTGCTTGACTGTCCTCAGGGTGAAAAAGTATTTCCCTATACCCAGTCTGATCCTCTCTTGTTTCAATTTATGCCTCTTGCCTCTCATCCTCCCACCATGCACTGTCGTGATGAGCCTGGCTCCTTCTTCTTGATGAACCCCTTGTAGGTATTGGAAGGCTGTTACTAGACCTCCCCCACAAAGCCTTCTCTTCTCCATGCTGAACAAGCCCAATTCCCTCAGCCCCTCCTCATAGGACATGTGTTCCAGCCCTCTGACCAGCTTGGTGGCCCTCTGCTGAACTCGCTCCAGTTAGTCAGCATCTTTCTTGTATTGGGGGACCCAGGATTCTAGATGTGGTCTAACAAGTGCTGAATAGAGGGGGATAATCACTTCTCTCAATCTACTGCTGTGGTGGGTTGACCTTGGCTGGCTGCCAGATGCCCACCAAGCCACTCTGTCGCTCCCCCCCCCCCCCCCCCCCCCCCCGAGCAGGACAGGGGGAGAAAATAAGATGAAAAACTGGTGAGTCGAGATAAAGGTGGTTAATGAAAGAAAACAAAGGCTGCGCCCAGAAACAAAGCAAAAAAAAAAAAAAAAGAATTATTCTCTACTTCCCGTCAGCAGGTCATGTCCAACCACTTCCTGGGAAGTAGGACCTCAGTACGTGTAGCAATTGCTTTGGAAGACAAACGCCTTAATAATGAATGCCCCTCCTGCCCCCCCCCCCCCCCCCCCCCCCCCCCCCTTCACTTAGCTTTTATTGCTGAGCAAGACATCATATAGCATGGAATATCCCTTTGGGCAGTTGGGGCCAGCTATCCCGGCTATGTCCCCTCCCAACGTCTTGCCCACCCTCCAGCCTTTGTGAGCACTGAGCAGCAATAGCCAAAGCATTGGTGTGCTACCAACACCTTTCTAGCAACAAATACAAAGCACAGCACTATGAGGGCTGCTATGAGGAAAGTTAACTCCATCCCAGACAGATCAAATACAACTGCCTACGCTCCTGTTCATACAGTCCAGGATACTGTTGGCCTCCTTTGCTGCCAGGGCACACTGTTGGCTCATGGTCAGCTGTCCTGGGTTCAGCTGGGATAGAATTAATTTTCACAAGAAGCTGGTTGGGCTGACCCAAACAGCCAATCAAATGGGATATTCTATACCATGTGATGTCATGCTCAGTATGTAAGTGGGGAGCTGGCTGAAGGCGGGGCTTTTGCTACTCAGGAGCAAGCTGAGCATCAGTTGGTGAGAACATTGCATGTTGTATATGCTTTTTATTAGTATTATTGATTGTTGTTTTCTTCTCCCTTTGCCATTCTGTTAAACTGTTCTCATCCCAACCCACGAGCTTTTGCCTTTATTTTCCTTCGGATTCTCCTCCCCATCCCACTGGGGAGGGGGAAGGAGTGAGAGAGTAACTGTGTGGTTCTCTGTTGCAAATTGAGGCAAAACCACAGCAGCCCTTGGCGCCCAACGTGATAACGAATACAACGCCAGTTTTGTACTAAATGTGCTATAGCTATAGTTGTTATTAAGTGGCAAGCTCCTGTGTGGTTCAAGGAATTGGTTGTTTGCGTTGCTTATCTCTTTATTTCGCTGAGCTTTGGAACATGTTACTACAAACAATGACTATGTGCTTTGTCCTGGTGTTGACAACCTTGCTATCTTGTGGAGACGACGAGGGAATACATCTTCCTCTCCCTACCCGGGATTTCTGTGGATGGTTTTATTAGGCAGGCTCCCAAGATCCTTGTTCACCCTCACGTGAGCTGTCTAATACTACTAGTTAATACTGTTGCCATATTATGGGTTTTGTGGAATGTGGTCTCGTCCTGGTGTAAGAGAAAACAGATTCTGGGTGAAGCGATACTGAAACATGCCCTAAAACAGCCAGTGCCTGGGTGGCAGGGTGCGTGGAAGGATCTGGGCAGGTTCCTAGAATGATTATCACCTCCCACAGCCTGGGATTTTACACCTGAATAGGCAAACAACCCGGGCAAACTGACGCGCCACCTGATAGAAGGGTGCCTTGCCTACCCCAATGAAAACCAGCAGATTCTGGCAGTGTACTGGGGTCTGGCCTGTGCCTATCGAGCCACAGTTCAGTACTCTCAGAAGACTGTGGCTGAGGCAGGGACCCAAACTTTGTCTGAGGACAATAGAGTTGAGGTAGGGACCCAAACAACAACTACAGTAATTGCCCCACTAGTGAAAAACAAAAACCAGTGGACAAGGAGAGCAACGGGTCCATATTGTCGATTAGTAAGAGAGAAGGAAGAAAAGGAAAGATTTGATCAAGAAGCCGGTCCTTCAACAAGGGAAGTGGAGGAAGGAGTGAGAGAACTCAAACAGGAAGCGGAAACTACCCGGTCCCTGACCTCATCAGAACTTTGAGATGTGCGGAAAGATTATAGCCGCCAGTCAGGTGAGCAGATTGCTGCCTGGCTGCTCCGATGCTGGGATAACCGGGCTGATAGTCAGCAACTGGAAGGGAAAGAGTGCACTCTGTTGCCTCCTCCAAGTCATTGATAAAGATGTTAAACAGGACACGTCCCAGGCTAGACCCCTGCAGTATTCCACTTGTTACCAGCCTCCAGGTAGAAAGCAACCTATTAACCCCTATCCTCTGAGCCCAATCATCCAACCACTTTTTTACCCATCTGGTTATCCACCCATCCTGACTGCAACATCCAACTTATACTGAGTATTACAAGGAAAATGCTGGGCAGGAACTCAGTAAGTCATGACAGCTCATCAAATGCAACCACTTGGTTTACAATGAAGACAGACATTTTATAGAAAAAGCCAACTCACATGTCGGTCTCTGAAGGACAAGGTGGTTTCACCAATTTGGGTCTCCCTCTTGGTTTTGGAACCTTTACTTCAGTTGCTAATTATACAAAAAGAACAGGTTAGTTCACAGCCACCACCCATTCCTTATCTAAAAGGATTGTTTGTCATGTCAACACACAGAAGCAACACTTGAGTCAAACTGAGTAGGGTAAATACTCCATTTAAAAAAATTCAAATGTTGGAACTGTGTATCAAAGTTTAATCGAGATCCCTTTGAAAAATTAAAATCTCAGCCAACACTTTGATACTTTAAGGTAGCAATCTAAGAGGTTCCTGTGCCTTTTCCACCCAGTGCACTCAGAACGGCCCTGCCTCATGTTACGCAGCTAATAAAAAAAAATAAGCCTGAAACAAGAGAATAATAAGTGGAACAATGAGACAATAATAAGTGGGGGGGGGAAACTTAAGTGATTTAGTGTGCAAATCTAAACTCAGCCTATTTATTAGTAGTAGTCTTAAGAGCTTCATGGAGCTTCCATCCCTTTCCCTGAGAGTAAATTAGTGCCAAGAAATTCTACCACCACACTGAGGTATACAGCACAGTTCTACATTTTCTCAGTTTCCCCATGTTTCAGTGCTAAAGCGAGCTAAATAGTTTATCCACCTTCTCGACGTTTATACCCTTCGAATTCTGTAAAATGAAAATACTTAGTATACTGCCATTATGGATTGAAATTTATGGAACATGCTTATCTGCTATCCCCAGTGAACATTCTGTTAGGTAAAAAACTAACAGCCCAGTGTTTGAAATGCTGCTGGTGTTAGTGTGGAGCACTGCTAAGCAAGAGATGCATGCATCATATTAATGCGAGAGAATGCTGCACAGTGCATCATCTAGTAACACATTTCCCATAGGGTGCCCAAGCATCTCTTGTAAAGGTCCTTTCCTGCTCTTACAGACAATAGCTTGTATAAACACAATTAATTTGAAAGATCAATATAATCCCACACATTAAAATATTAAAAATGTTAATTTAATAAATATAACGACAGTGGGTGAAGTACTAAGGTAATACTTCATTTCCTCACATCTAGTCTTAAATAGTTAACCTTGGGAGCTAACTATGGCTGCGCTTTCTAAAAGTTCTTTTCATAATGCCACCAGATACAGGTGAGTATAAAGTATTAAATTATCTGTTTCCCAGACTAAATGCTCATATAGCATATTTAAGTGCTCCAATAAACTTCCCCATGTTAGCAGTAAACAAATTTTAAACGTTTCCTTCAAGAATACTTGCAAACTTGCCATAAGAATTACAATTAAGTCATTGCTACTTTCACAAATGAGTACTGAAGAACTATTAGCAAAATCTTTTAAATTACATGCTTCTTTTAATAGTTATATTTTCTTCTCAGTTGTCTATCGGTCTACAGAGATTCCCTTTAAACCTCTTTTCAGCAAAATCTCTCCAGCTCTTCATTTGTTTTTACTGTCCTCTGAGTTCTACCTATAGACAGTCTCCTTCCCCCCATTTTTTTAAAAACCTGTTTTATGGATATTCTAACACAACTTAAGTACCAGTTTTATAGATCTTTGATTAATATAAACCTTTGTGAAGCCACAACGAAACAGAGGTCTTATTGCATAGTCTGTAAGTTAGCCGAATCCTATGGAGGCTTTCGTAAAGGTGATACTTGCAAGGGGATACAATGATCCTTATTTCAGAGGACTCAGCATAACCATAAACATTTTCAGGCCCTTTATGTGCTAAATTGCTAAATACCTCAGGTTGCCATGTAGGATAGTTTAGATGTGTGTGTATATATATATATTTATATATATATATAAAAATAAAAATTGGAAGTTTACATATTAGGAAATATTCTGTAATACTCTGGAGATCTGGGGGCAATAAATCATCTGATTATCTCTATTAAGTTATTTTGCATGGGGGAAAATAAATAAATTCCTTTTTGTTTAAAGTTACCTGCTGGTCTTCCTCTTTTAGGGCTTACTTTTGGAGTCACAGCCACTGCAGCTGCTACCACTGCAGCTTCCACAGCTTCAGCTTGTTTTTCAGCCTAATTTAAAGAAAGCAATTCACAAATTAAAACCATAGACCCTCTCCCCATAAAGCATTACTTGCTTCCTAAAATATTGCATAAAATATATTTCTAAACTGCTAAAAAATAAACAAACTAGTTTAGTAGAGTAAGGAGGCATAAAAAGCCCAATAGTTTCTGGATAAAAATTCATAAATATTTGGGATGAAGCACTCTGTTTATGAGGGGGAAAGTAAACCTTAAATGATTGTTGCAATGGTCACTGCAAACAACCTGGAGCAATATGCTGCAATCATTCAGGTTTTATAACTCAGGAGAAGAAACCCCGCTGCTAAAATCCAGAAGGAGGATGTGAAAAGTTTTCTAGCAAACCAATACATTAGTGCTGGTTGGAGTGAAAGGAAGCTACAAGCTTGAATGTGCATGCTGCTGATGGCATGGTCCTGCAGTCAACACAAATTTCCTTTTCCTTTTCCAGCACAAAAAGAATATCGGATTCCATCTTCTACACTTCCAAGGGCATTGAGTTTGGTACTGGTACCAGTGTCAAAACTACAGTAAAAACCTGTTTGGCTTACTATTCAGGAACGCCTGAATGGAGTACAAATCAGATCATGAGTAACTGCAGTTCACAGCTTGGCATGTTGACTTGAGGTCAGTTTGTGGGGGGTGGGGGTGGGGGGGACGACAGTCCTCTCAAGGAGGGAAGTTGGCATCACTAACTGCTTCAGTCTTCCAAACTTCATCCACTGCTGAATGTGCATCAACACACTGAGATTCTCATCTTATTCCAGGTCAATGAATTTTAAAATAAGACTTCTGTCTAAAATTCTTTATATGGCTATTAACATTGCTTTATTATTTTTCTAGAACATCAGGTGAAGAGAGAGAGCTTGAAAATCCAAAGGAATCTCTCTGAAAAGAAATGATGCCACTGGAGTCTTTTTTTTTTTTTTAATTACAAAATAAAAGTTATTCATTTTTGCATTTGAAATCTACGGACCAAAAGTTTTAAACATTTTATAAGCATAGTATTTTCATGTTAAATTTTGTGGGATAACAGCCCCTTTAATCTTCATTTGAGAAGAATTTAAATGGTTTTATCCAGTATTAATAAGCGATACACACATCTCAAAATCCCATTCAGAAAACAGGAGACAGAGTTATAGTATGTTTTAATCTGACTCCTGCATGTTTGTCCAGTTAACAGCAGGAAAGAGTGTAAACAGTTTTTCAACTGCTTAATTGCTTCATTTATATAAAACATACTCTCTTCCAGTCATACTGACCTGTTAGCGTGCAGTTTTTCAACATGTGTCAGGATGGCTTTTTACTGTGCTTTGTACGAGTTGGAAAGATTGTTTTTATGGTGGTTAATGTTAAAGTTTAATTTTGTTCTTCTAAAACATTGTACCAAGTGATGCTATGTACCAGTTGTACCAATTTATGCTGCGTGAATTCTCATAGTATGCTTTTGATATTATAGATGTCATACTAGGAAGAAATCTGGTGTTTTCACTGAACCTGTTGATGATGCACATTGGTTAGAAAACAGTCTTGAATGCTTTTTAAAAAAATTAAAGTCTTTAAGAATCAACTTCTTTGTATGAGTTTAATGTTCAAATTGTATAAATTAAGGCATTCATAAGGGCCATAACTGTTGGAATGTGTAAATCGAAGCTGTTAAGAACTTTTCCTTGGCATGAACTTGAGGGGTTTAGAACTTAACTTTTCAAAAAAAGGCCTTGTAAAGATTTCTGAAGGCAAGAAAGGAAGGAGACAGAGAAGTGCTACACTTGTAAAATCCCTTCAGCCCTGCCCCCACTCTTGCGCAACACACCCTCCACCCCCTTGCGCTCTCTCTCTTTCTCTCTGGCCCCCCTCTCTAACCCCTGTGCTGTCTCTGCCCCCTGTGCTCTCTGCCCTCCTCTGGTTGTCTTGGCCTACTGAGCTGACATCACTCGAACAACTAGACTGATGTTGGAGGCCCACTGTTTGACCTTCGTTATGTTGCTATGTAGTTGTTAGGGTTGTAACTTTTGGTAGACGAAGCACAACGAAGCAGGTGTTATTAAAAAACACATAATTGGCAGAAATAGCAGAACTAAACTTATACAAGAATACTTGCCTGGCAACTCGCTACACCAATCAGCAAGCAACAGTTCAGAGCAGTCCAACTACAACTAAAGATGAAATAATCTGGAAGGTGCTCTCCACCTCATAAAACACATCCACCTCAGCCCAAAGAGGGGAGCATGACTCTGCCTTTGGGGATGCCTGGGACCATGCTCGTGCATGGCCAGAACTGACACCCTCAACACACTACTCCTCCCAACCTCTGACAAATGCTGCTCCTGTCAGCAAGGAAAGGGCAAGTAGAGATAGCCACTTTTCCTGTAACTTTGTAGTATTCTTTGCATTAATAATCACTCTTTCACAGGGACAATAAATATCCAAGCTCCTTCACACGGAACCAATTATTGCATAGTAATCAATGCATGCGTTTAGTCTGTCCAGACCTAAACAATGACATTACTGAAACTGCTGTCAAAGTGGGATCCGAAGGAAGCTTTGGGCTGTGAAAAGAGGATTGTACAGCTGTAGTGCATCCAAGAAATGTCCACAATGCATACACCACCTACAGCTGCTAAATTTGTTTGCCCAAGTGTAATCTTGCAGATCTTGAGGGTAGGCGCTCAGGGGTAAGAGTCTGTCAGGAAGTACATTTAGTACTCCTACCTGAGGTAGGATAGCACAAACATTTTGAAACTTGGAATCATAGAATCATAGAATGGTAAGGGTTGGAAGGGACCTTAAAGATCATCTGGTTCCAACCCCCCTGCCAGGAGCAGGGACATCTTCCACTAGACCAGGTTGCTCAGAGCTCCATCCAACCTGGCCTTGAACACTTCCAGGGAGGGGACAGCCACAGCTTCTCTGGGCAACCTGTTCCAGCATTTCACCACCCTCATGGTGAAGAACTTCTTCCTAATATCTAATCTGCCCTCTTTTAGTTTAGAGCCGTTCCCCCCCTTGTCCTATCACTACACACCCTTGTGAAAAGTCCCTCTCCATCCTTCCTGTAGGCCCCCTTCAGGTACTGGAAGGCTGCTATAAGGTCACCCCGGAGCCTTCTCTTCTCCAGGCTGAACAGCCCCAGCTCCCTCAGCCTGTCCTCGTAGGAGAGGTACTCCAGCCCTCTGATCATCTTCGTGGCCCTCCTCTGGACCCGCTCCGACACATGCATGTCCTTCCTATGTTGGGGGCTCCAGAGCTGGACGCAGTACTCCAGGTGGGGTCTCACGAGAGCGGAGTAAAGGGGCAGAATCACCTCCCTCGACCTGCTGGCCACGCTTCTCTTGATGCAGCCCAGGATATGGTTGGCCTTCTGGGCTGCAAGCGCACATTGCCGGCTCATGTTGAGCTTCTCATCCACCGGTACCCCCAAGTCCTTCTCCTCAGGGCTGCTCTCGAGCCACTCTCCGCCCAGCCTGTACCTGTGTTTGGGAGTGCCCTGACCCACGTGCAGGACCCTGCACTTGGCCTTGTTGAACTTCATGCGGTTCACGCAGGCCCACCTCTCCAGCCTGTCAAGGTCCCTCTGAATGGCATGCCTTCCCTCCAGCATGTCAACCACACCACACAGCTTGGTGTCGTTGGCAAACTTGCTGAGGGTGCACTCAGTCCCACTGTCCATGTTGCCGACAAAGATATTGAACAGCACCGGCCCCAGTACCGACCCCTGAGGCACACCCCTCGTCACTGGTCTCCACCTGGACATCGAGCCATTGACTGCAACTCTTTGAGTGCGTCCATCAAGCCAGTTCCTTATCCAACGAGTGGTTCATCTGTCAACTCCATGTCCTTCCAATTTAGAGACAAGGACGTCATGCGGGACAGTGTCACACAGACTTTGCACCCCCCAGACGATAACGGCTCTGCTGAGCCTAAAGATCAGCAAGAGGGCGATACATCCCCTCAACTCCCGGACCCCGACCCGCTTACGGAGGGACAGAAACAGGCTAAATCCTTCTGGGGCGGGTTAGCCGAGGAGGCTAGGAGCGCCACGGAAAAAAACGGGTCTGAGGAAGTCTGGGCTACACCACCGCCCTATGCGCCCCAAGATGGCACCGAGCACAAAGGGGAAAGGCGGGACGAAAATTCCTTTGGTGATAACAGGGAGGAAGTGCTAAAGTTATCAAGCGCACAAGTTATCAAGCGGGAGGTGGAAGAGAACAGGGGGGCGAGCGGGGGGCAGACAGCCAATCAGAGCGTGCATTTCAAAAGGTGCGCCTGTGAGGTGGGCACCCCGCCGAGCGGTGGGCGGGGCGGGCCCGGGGGGGGAGGAGCGGCCCGCCCATAGGGGAGGGGGCCGGAGCTCGGCAAAAAGGTACTGGAGACCGGAAGTAACCAGTCAGTCGAGTTCCGACTCCGATTCGAACACCAGTGGGGACGAGTGGCTCGCAACTGATTTAAACGTAGTAGAGGAGGAAACAGAGATAAATAAAGTCAAGAGTCAAAATATTCCCATCCAAATTAAAGAGAAACCACGAGGTGGGGAAATCCCTCTCACGGACTGGAGGAGAATAAAGATTACGTGCGCCGACTGGGCCCCATCGGCCGCGCTAGCGTTCCCGGTCCGGGTGACGGACGGGGGACAGAGGGTCCACACACCGATAAACCCTAAGGACATACAAGCGATTGTTAAGGCAATCGCAGATAAAGGCCTTAATTCTGCCATGGTCTCTACCCTCATAGATGGTGTATTCGGGGGAGACGATATGCTCCCATTCGATATAAAACAAACTTGTAGATTGATCTTTGACGGGGCAGGGATGATCGTTTTTAAACAAGAATGGGAGGACAACTGTACGAAGCAACTAGCCCAAGTAACTGGGGCAGACCATCCACTGCATGGCTCCAGCCTGCAGCAGTTAATGGGTACAGATCCCACAATGATTACTCCCCAGGCGCAAGCCCAAGCCCTGCGGGCCCATGAAGTTATGGCAACTACTCGTGCGGCCAGAGAAGCTATTCGTATAGCCTCTAGAGTCATTATCAAACCATCGCCATGGTCCACAATAAAGCAAAGTGAAAGTGAGAGCTTCACAAAATTCGTGGATCGTCTCCAAGCAGCGGTCGATTCTTCGGCCTTGCCTGCAGAGGCAAAAGGCCCAGTCATAGCGGAATGTTTACGTCAGCAGTGTAATTCAACAACCAAAGAAATCCTGCGATCACTATCAGCGGGGTCGAGTATCGCAGACATGATTAAGCATGTCGCGAAGGAAGAGCATCTAACCCCGATCCAGGTGGCTGTTCGCACCATACCTGCCAGAATAAAACTAATGAAAACTGTGAGTTTTTGTCCACAGGACCGGATCATCGGACACCCCCGTAACCCGTACACCCCAGTGACAAGAGAAGACGACAAGTCGGCAAACGTCCTGTCCGAGCCTGAAACCTCCTCACGGACAGAATCCAGACAACGGCAGAATAGCGTCCGCAAAGGGGGGCTACGATGCCTTTGTGTGATCCTAATCTTGGAGCTTGTCATTATAGGACAGGCAGAATCAAGTTACCATCACCATCAGCCATATAGGTGAGTCCTACGGAACCTTGTAAATGGTCGAGTAGTAAGGGAAGTCATAACAGCAGGACCTCCTAGATTTGCTGCTCACCTGTGTGAATTAGCACCCATACAGCCCTGCCTAAACCAGCGGCCCTATTACTTATGTCCACAATCTAACCCAGGAAAGGGATATTGTAATTCTCCTAATCAATATTATTGCGCATATTGGGACTGTGTCACTATCGCTTCCGCTTGGACACCCCCAATCCCAGACAAATATTTAACGACAACATGGGGACCACTAGGTTGCAAACATCCACGACTTGATTGGTCTGGAGGATCTGTAGGGTACAGTAATTGTGACGCTATAATCCTCCAAGTAATTCATCCAGAAGACTCAAGATGGGTAACGGGAAGAACTTGGGAAATTAGGTATTGGGAACCAGGACAAGATCGAGGTGGATTGATACATATAAGGAAGGAGGAAATAATAAAAAACCCTCCTCATGGAATTGGCCCCAATCCAATTGTTAGTGGACCACAGATAACTGCTAGCCCCCTGGAGACCACCCAAAGTGATGTAATATCCTCCCTCGATGGGACAAGGGAACCCCCCTTATGGAAACTAATGCGAGCTACCTATGACACCTTGAACCAAAGCAACCCAAACCTAACTGCACACTGTTGGTTGTGCTATGATGTGAAACCCCCTTTTTATGAGGCTATAGGGGTAAACACAACATATAGCCTAGACACCCGATCCGTACCACTTCAGTGTTCTTGGGGAGAGAAGAAAAGGAGGATAACCATGCAATATGTTTCTGGATCTGGGACCTGTATAGGCAATCTGTGGGGACAAAAACGGAAGCTCTGTAGTTCTGTCTCGTCCACAGTGGGAAAAACCAAAGAAAAATGGGTTATTCCCTCTAAAGGAGCTCAATGGATCTGTTCCAAAACAGGCCTTACTCCATGCATATCTCTGGCAGTGTTTAATCCCATGGTTAACCACCCTGCTATCCACCTTGATAGGACCAATCGCGATGATTGTAATAGCACTAATTTTTGGACCCTGTATACTGAATGGAATCGTGTCGTTCGTCAAGAGTCGGCTAGAGAAAGTTAACATTATGTTCGTAGAACACCGTCAGCTGCTCTAAAAACGTACCTACCCAGTGTTATCCTAAAAGTTACCTCAACTTTTACCTGTTTACTGTGCCTTATACTTTTTCAGGTTTATAGCATATCCTTTTTAAAACTATTGTAAAATATAGAATAAATATAAAATAAGAATATCGATAGAATTTTTAAGACTTTAAGATTATATTTTAAAATTATATTATATATATTTCAGATTATGTTTTAGCTAATTTACAAATGCATTTGTTCAAGGCGCCTTATATTTGTTATCGTAAGATCTTAATATTTATATTTTTAAGTTATAGTTAAGATTAATTAAGGTTAAGTCTAACATAATATTAAGTTTAAGTCTTAAGTTAAATACTAAGTTAAGTTAAGTATTACAACTTTATATTTCATATTAGCCTATTTAGTTAAGCATAAGGAGGGGGGAAATGTGGGTAGTTAAGGCTTGGCGGTCTGAAGATGTCGCGCTGTACGGAAAGGTAGTGTCCCCCCCCTGTCCTAATAGCCAATAGCGTTTAACCCGTGAAGTAAGCAGACGGAAATGATGCTGTAAACCTAGGCTATATAACGCTGTGTTATTTATCAATAAACGCCATTTGCCGTCCACCACATTGGTGTCTGCGTGCTGATGACCCGAGCGGCCGAGGGGTGGGTCGCCGAGCCGTCCCTGAACCAGGTCGCCACGCCGACGAAGGCGACAGGGTGCACTCAGTCCCACTGTCCATGTTGCCGACAAAGATATTGAACAGCACCGGCCCCAGTACCGACCCCTGAGGCACACCCCTCGTCACTGGTCTCCACCTGGACATCGAGCCATTGACTGCAACTCTTTGAGTGCGTCCATCGAGCCAGTTCCTTATCCAACGAGTGGTTCATCTGTCAACTCCATGTCCTTCCAATTTAGAGACAAGGACGTCATGCGGGACAGTGTCGAATGCCTTGCACAACTCCAGGTAGGCGATGTCAGTTGCCCGCCCTTTGTCCACCAACCATAGAAGGCTACCAAGTTGGTCAGGCACGATTTGCCCTTGGTGAAGCCATGTTGGCTGTCCCCAGTCACCTCCTTGTTATCCATGTGCCTTAGCATGGTTTTGAGGAGGATCTGCTTGTCGCGTTAAAACACTGCTCCATCATCTTGCCAGGCACAGAGGTGAGACTGACTGGCCTGTAGTTCCCCGAGTCTTCCTTTTTTCCCTTTTTAAAAATGGGGGTGATGTTGCCCCTTCTCCAGTCGGTGGGGACCTCCCCAGACTGCCACGACCTCTCAAATATGATGGAGAGTGGTTTGGCAACTTCGTCCGCCAGTTCCCTCAGGACCCACGGGTGCGTCTCATCAGGCCCCATGGACTTGTGCACCTCCAGGTTCCTTAGGCGGTCTCAAACCTGGTCTTCTCCTACAGTGGGTGGTTCTTCATTCTCCCAGTCCCCGCCTTTGCCTTCTGCAACTTGGGCGGTGTGGCTAGAGCACTTGCTGTTGAAGACTGAGGCAAAACAGTCGTTAAGCACCTCAGCTTTCTCCACATCCCGGGTAGCCAGGCCTCCAGCTTCCTTCCGGAGAGGGCCCACATTTTCCCTAGTCTTCTTTCTGTCACTGACATACCCATAGAAGGCTTTCTTGTTCCTTTTGACATCTCTGGCCAGATTTAATTCTGTCAGGGCTTTAGCTTTCCTGACTTGCTCCCTGGCTACTCGGATGATTTCTCGGTATTCCTCCCAAGCTACCCGTCCTTGCTTCCATCCTCTGTAGGCCTCCTTTTTCTGCTTGAGTTTGGCCAGGAGCTCCTTGTTCATCCACGTAGGCCTCCTGGTGTTTCTGCCTGACTTCCTCTTGGTCGGGATGCGTTGCTCCTGAGCTCGGAGGAGGTGATCCTTGATTACTGACCAGCTTTCTTGGGCCCCTCGTCCCTCTAGGGCTTTATCCCATGGTATTCTACCAAGCAGATCCCTGAGGAGGCCAAAGTGTGCTCTCCTGAAGTCCAGGGTAGCGAGCTTGCTGCGCACCCTCCTCGCTGCCCTAAGGATCTTAAACTCCACCATTTCATGGTCATTGCAGCCAAGGCTGCCCTTGACTTTCACATTCCCCACCAGCCCCTCCTTGTTGGTGAGAACAAGGTCCAGCATCACACCTCTCCTCATTGGCTCCTCTATCCCTTGGAGGAGGAAGTTGTCCTCAATGCATTACAGGAACCTCCTGGCTTGCCTGTGCCCTGCTGTGTTGTCCCTCCAACAGATGTCGGGGTGGTTGAAGTCCCCCATGAGGACCAGGGCTTTTGAACGTGAGGCTTCTCCTATCTGCCTATAGAGGGCCTCATCTGCTCACTCGTCCTGGTCAGGTGGCCTGTAGCAGACTCCCACTGTAATGTTGCCAGTCCCTGCCCTGCCTTTAATCTTGACCCATAAGCTCTCCGTGGGCTCCTCATCCAATCCCAGGCGGAGCTCCATGCACTCCAGCTGCTCTTTGACATAGAGGGCGACACCTCCTCCTCATCTCCCCTGCCTGTCTTTCCTAAAGAGCCTGTATCCTCCCATCCCAGTACTCCAGTCATAGGAGCTGTCCCACCACGTCTCCGTGATGCTGATGATATCATAGCCCCACAGATGTACGCACATCTCTAGCTCCTCTTGTTTATTCCCCATGCTACGTGCATTTGCATAAAGGCATTTGAGCTGAGCCCCCGATGAAGCTGCACCGTTGCTGCTGCCGCACAGCTCCCTGTTCCGTACCCTCACTGACTCAAGCAGAGTAAAGGTCCTCGCTAGCACACCGTCCACTAGCAGCTGAGTTGCCATCCCCAGGCTTCTCACTAGCTAGCCTGGTTTTATCCCCTTCCCCCTTCCAATCTAGTTTAAAGCCCTATCAATGAGCCCTGCTAGCTCCTGAGCTAGGATCCTCTTCCCCTTTTGCGACAGGTGTACCCCATCTGTTGCCAGCAGGCCTGGTGCCATGTAAACTGACCCATGATCAAAGAACCCCAAATTTTGCCTATGACACCAGGCTTGGAGACAGGTATTGATCTGTTGACTCCTCCTGTTTCTTCCCGCATCTTCCCCTGCAACTGGAGGGATAGAGGAGAACACTACTTGTGCTCCTGATCCCTTAACCTGTTGCCCCAGAGCCCTGAAGTCCCTTTTGATTGCCCGTGCGCTTTTGTCCCTAACCTCGTCACTGCCAACCTGAACAACTAAGAGTGGGCAATAGTCAGAGGGCTGTACCAGACCAGGGAGTTTCCTAGTGATATCTCTCACCCGGGCCCCAGGGAGGCAGCAGACTTCCTTGTGGGATGGGTCCGGTCAGCATATCGGGCCCTCTGTTCCCTTCAGAAGGGAGTCGCCTATGACAATTACCCTTCTTTTTGTCTTTGTGGAGGCAGTCGTGATGCATGGGGCTGACTGCCTAGCTCTGGGCAACCCCGTGCGTGGGCCTTCGTCCACCTCGTCATTTGCCTGGCCATCCGGTTCCAGAGCCTCATACCTATTGCGTAAGGGCACCTGGGGTGGAGAGGGAGGCCAGGAGGGGATTCAGCTGCCGCCCCGAGCAGGGACCCATTTCCATTCCCCCCTGTCTCTCAGGTCCTCTCCTTCTGCCTGGTGGCGAGAGGGCAGGGGATCTTCTGCTTCTTATGGAGCATCCATCCTCTGCGTTTGTCTCGGGGATGGCAGGGCATGGCTCCACCAGTCTATTTCCCTCTCGCACTCCCTGATGCTCCTTAACCTTTCTACCTCCTCTTTGAGCTCTGCCACCAGGCTGAGCAGATCATCCACCTGGTCACAGAGCATACAGGCGTTCTGTCTGCTGCCCTCCGATACCAGTGACAGGCTCAGGCACTCCTTGCAGCCGGAGGCCTTCACAGCTGCCTGTTTATGCGGGAGCTCTGTCTGAGTCACCACATTCCGCCTGGTGATGGCTTTCAGATGAGTGGAGACCATAGCTCAACGTCTCCTAGCTGAGCAAGCGATGACCACCAGTTGAATTTACCCGGGGAGCTGGCCGAGCCTCGGGGCCCTGCCTGTGCGAACTGCCGCGCAAACGGCCGCACCATGCCCTGGCTGATGTGCCACGCCCTGTTTGCCCATCCTGTTCGCCACGCTCCGGGTCGCTTGCACTCCCCAGGGGCTGCTTATGTGAGGGGGGAGGGTGCCACCGTCACACTTGACCCCGCCCATGCTGAGTCAGAGCTGCCGCTCATCAGGGCTCAGCACTTCCCACTCTTGGGGGGGGGAGGGGGCACGCTCTCTCTCCTTGGGCGCCTGCCTCGGCAGTTCTGCCGCTTGGAAAAGGTTCCCCCGGCGTGATCCCTTGCTCCAGAGCCCTTCACCAGGCGGTCTTCCAAACTTGTTCTAATGTAAGAGCAAGGGAACCTGGGAAGTGACTCCTGAACCTCCAGTACCTGGATGAGATGAGGAATGAGTGCCTTTGGCTCAGTGCCTGGTTTGGATGCATCCTCCAGTAGCTTGGGAACCGAAGCCCGAGCACACCAAGAGCCTGAAAGAATTGGCAACCCAACTGGGAAAAGGCTTTAATGCCTTGTACTGGGTCTGTCTGGGCTGGAGTTAATTTTCTTCGTAGCAGCCCTTATGTATGGTGCTGTGCTTTACATGTGTGACTAAAACAGTGTTGATAACACACCAATGTTTTAGCTATTGCTTGCACAGCATCAAGGCCTTCTCTGTTTTTAACACTGCCCCCCTATCCTATGCCCCCCCCCCCCCCCCCCGGGAGTAGGCTGGGGGTGGACAAGAGGTTGGGAAGATACACAGCCAGGACAGCTGACTCAAATTGACCAAAGGGAAATTCCATGCCATAAAACGTCATGCTCAGTAATAAAAATGAGGGGGGTGGGGGAGTGGGGAGGGGGAGTCTTTCCAAGGTAGCCGTTGCACCATGGGAAGTAGTGAGCGAGTGCCTTTGCATCACATGTTTTTTTCCTTTGTTTCCATCATCTATTAAACTGTCTTAATCTCATCCGACAAGTTTTTTCTCAGTTTTGCTCTTCCAATTCTCTTCCCCATCTCTCAGGGGGGAGGGGGAGTGAGTGAGCAGCTGGTGGGTGCTTTGCTGCTGGCTGGGGTCAACGGGAAACGGTGAAAAATGCACCACATTGATGTGGGGACGTGCCTTTGCATGCTGGCCTCTTTTAGAATGAAGTTGTAAAGGTCAACTGCAGGTGTGAGAAGCAGAGAACCGAGCAGCCGCTCTAGAGCGCAGTAATGGCTTACCTAGCTGGAGTTGCCCCCTTAGTCCAAACTAGGCAATGGAAAAGGAAGTATAAGAAAGTATAAGAAAGAGTATAAGAAAACCTGCCAACCTGGCTACTAAGGTTCTGGGATGTGGGCACCAGTGGCTTGGAGCTAGATAACCAGGAGGCACCACGATTGGGGGGGGGGGGCTCTGTCCAGTGATGGAGCTGTGGATAGTGCAATCAGATCTTGTGGTGAAACTAATCTGTGACATAGACTGCTTGCTGGAGTGAGAGGATGTGATTTACAGAAAGAGGACCTTCTGGATACATGCATCCAGAAGAGGTGGCATATGGCTGAGGAAGGGATTCAGAGGTTAAGGGAATGAGCGGTGGTCAAAGCAGTGTATGGCATAACAGACAGCCCACCTTTGATCGATCTGGACCAAGAGAGAGTGGCGCAGGCCATTTGGAAGTGATTGGCTTGTGGGTGGGGCCCCTCGGTTAGCCAGTACCATGGCTGCATGGCTGGGATGATCTTAGGAACCAACCCCTTGGCCCTGGTGGGGGAAGTAGGTGATGCACTCCGTCTGTGAAGTTTCTGCCTCCTCCCCTGTGAAGGCCACCATGTGAGAACAAGGGGGGCCGGTGCCACCTGCTGATGGACTGAAGGAGCGGATGCTCCGGAGTTACCCACGGAGCTCTGTGGGCATGGCTGTAAGAGCAAGGGAAGGACATGGCCCGGTGGCATGGCAGAAGCACCAGGGACTTGACCACCCAGGTACATGAACTACAACAGCAACAAAGAATATCCGCCAAACCACAGCAGGCTGAGAATGGCCTCACGCCATCAGCCCCACCAGCGGAAGACTCCTCCTGGAAGAACTGGCTCCGATAAACCTCCCACAGGGAAGCCCTGCCTCCAGCCAGTTTGGGAAAAGGGATGACGAAGATATTACAGAGGATAACAGGATTTACCGTCCCCCCCGTCCTCCCCCTTTCCCTAAGCTTTTATTGCTGAGCACGATGTCATATGGTATGGAATATCCCTGTGGTCATTTGGGGTCAGCTGTCCCGGCTGTGTCCCTTCCCAAGAACATTTTACATGCGACTGGCCCCTTTTACACCCTTTTCTGTCTACCCCCGTCTTTGTTCCTCCCTGCTCCCCCTTCCCCTGAACATTGTCTCATCAGCTGGAAGAGTCCCACTGACCCCCTCCTGGCTCCACTCCTGGACCCACAGGTTTGGGGACCCAATTCTCCAGCCTGTCCAGGTCTCCCTGGATGGCAGCACAGCCTGTTGGTGTATCCACCACTCCTCCCAGTTTTGTATCGTCAGCAAACTTGCTGAGGGTACACTCCATCCCTTCATCCAGGTCATTGATGAAGAAGTTGAACAAGACTGGGCCAAGTACTGACCCCTGGGGGACACCACTAGCTACAGGCCTCCAACTAGACTCTGCACTGCTGATGACAACCCTCTGAGCTCTGCCATTCAGCCAGTTCTCAAGCCACCTCACTGTGACCACTCATCCAGCCCACACGTCCTGAGCTTGCCTAGGAGGATGTTATGGGAGACAGTGTCAAAAGCCTTGCTGAAGTCGAGGTAGACAACATCCACTGCTCTCCCCTCATCTACCCAGCCATTCACGCCATCGTAGAAAGCTATCAGGTTGGTCAAGCGTGATTTCCCCTTGGTGAATCCATGTTGACTACTCCTGATCACCTTCTTTTCCTCCACTTGCTTGATGATGACCTCCAGAATGAGCTGCTCCATCACCTTTCCCGGGATGGAGGTGAGGCTGACCGGCCTGTAGTTCCCTGGGTCCCCCTTCTTGCCCTTTTTGAAGGCTGGAGTGACGTTGGCCTTTCTCCAGTCCTCGGGCACCTCTCCTGTCCTCCAGGGCCTTTCAAAGATGATGGAGAGTGGCTCAGCAATGACATCTGCCAGCTCCCTCAGCACTCGTGGGTGCATCCCATCGGGGCCCATGGATTTGTGGGTGTCCAGATTGCCTAAGTGATCTCTCGCACGATCCTCCTCAACCGAGGGAAGGTCGTCCTTTCTGCAGGCTTCCTCTCTTACCTCCAGGGCCTGGGATGCCTGAGGGCCAGCCTTAGCACTGAAGACTGAAGCAAAGGTGGCATTCAGTAACTCTGCCTTCTCTGTATCCTCCATCACCAGGACACCCACCTCATTGAGCAGCGGCCCCACATTATCCCTAGTCATCCATTTGCTGCTGATGTAGTTGAAGAAGCCCTTCTTGTTGTCTTTGACATCCCTTGCCAGATTTAATTCCATGTGGACCTTAGCCTTCCTCGTTGCTGCCCTGCATGCTCTGACAGTTTTCCTGTATTCCTCCCAAGTGCCTTGCCCTTCTTTCTACATTCTGTAGACCTTTCTCTTCCATTTGAGTTCTGCTAGAAGCTCCTTGCTCATCCACGCAGGTCTCCTGCCACCTTTGCTAGATTTCTTACTCATGGGGATGCACCCTTTCTTACGTGTTTTCACAGAGGTGACACCAGCTTCGCTGATTGGCTCAGCTTTGGCCTGCAGTGGGTCTGTTGCCAAGCTGTCTGGAACCAGCTGTGTCCGGCACAGGGCATCCCCTTGCCTCTTCTTACAGAGAACACCCCTGCAGCCCCCCTACTACCAAAACCTTGCCATGTAAACCCAATACACCCCACCATCTGTCACGGACTTATACAAAAGGTTTTGAAAGAGGGCAATGCCCCAGATCACTTATAGTACATGGATGACATCATAGTATGGGGAAACACCACCCAAGTGGTGTATAGCAAAGGCAAATCGATCACTGAAATTTTACTAAATGCAGGATTTGCCATCAAGAGGAATAAGGACCTGCACCAAGAAATACATTTTCTGGGTGTCAAATGGCAAGATAGGTGCCATCTCATTCCTATTAACACGATTGACAAGACTGTGGCAATGGCACCACCAACCAATAAAGAGGAAACACAAATGTTTCTTGGAAAGGTAGCATTTTGGCAAATGCACATCCGCAGATACAGTCAGCTTGTGAACCCACTGCACCAAGTCACCAGAAAAGAGAACTCATTCGAGTGGGGAACCGAGTAACAACAAGCCTTTGACCAGGTAAAACAAGAAGCAGCACACGCGGTTGCCCTGGGGCCCATCAGAACCAGTCCAAATGTCCAAAACGTACTCTACGCATCAGCAGGGGACAAAACAAGCCAGTGGAGTTTATGGCAGAAAGCACTAGGAGAGACCAGAGGAAGATCCCTTGGATTCTGGAGCTGAGGCTACCAAGCTGCTGATGAAAACTATATCCTGATGGAAAAAGAAATATTAGCCGCCTATGAGGGAATGTGGGCAGCATCTGAAGCGGTGGGGACAGAATCACAACTGCTGCTGGCACCTCGGCTACCAGTATTTCACTGGATGCTGAAAGGAGAAACGCCCTTGACTCACCATGTGGCAAGTGCTACCTGGAGTAAACGGACAGCCCTGATTACCCAGTGGGCTCAGAGACGCCCGGGCCTGACAGAAGAGCTGATGGAATGGCCTGAAAAAACGTGATTTTGGGGTCTCACCCAGGATATTGCCACGTGCTCAAGAAGCCTCAGGATATGACAAGCTATCTGAAGAAGAGTGCCAATATGCCTTGTTCACTGACAGCTCTTGACGAATTATTGGCAATCAGAGAAGACAGAAACCTGCCATTTGGAATCCTGTCCAATGGGTGATAAAAACAGATGAAGGTGAAGGACAATTGAGTCACTTCGCTGAAGTCCAAGCCATAAGAATGGCCACCAATGTAGCATTACAGAGGAAACAGCCTAGGTTATACCTGTATACTCACTCCTGGATGGTGGCTAACGCCCTCTGGGGCTGGTTCACACAGCGGAAACAGAGGAAGTGGCAGAGACAAGGAAAACCTATTTGGATGGCTAACTTGAGGGAAAACATCGCACAGGATTTGGAAAAACTTCATGTGCCAGTGTGACACGTCAATGCATGCACTGGGTCTGGCTGGGATGGAGTTAATTTCCTTCATAGAAGCCCCTATGATGCTGTGCTTTACATTTGTGACCAAAACAGTGTTAATAACACACTGATGTTTTAGCTATTGCTGAACAATGCTTACACAGTGTCAAGGCCTTCTCTGTTTCTCACTCTGGCCCCCCCAGGGAGTAGGCTGGGGGTGGGCAAGAGGCTGGGAGGGGACACAGCCAGGACAGCTGACCTGAACTGACCAAAGAGTTATTCCATACCATATAATGACATGCTCAGCAATAAAAGGCAGGGAGGGGGAGGGACTCTTTCCAAAGTAGCCATTGCTTGGGAACTGGCTGGGCATCTGTCTGCTGGTGGCGAGCGACTGCTTTTTGTGATGGTGTGCTCCCGACCTGACCTTTTCCATAACCCTGCTCGAGTGATAACCACTGGTGTTGGTCATGATGGATGCATCTGGTCGTGATGGCTGCAGCTGGATCAGAGTGGATTTGGGGGAGACAGATAACAGCACAATAGCCAAGGGCTACTTTATGGCAATGCACCCACCTAACCACAGTGCTGGTCAATGTCCGACTCAAGCCAAATTCGGAAGCTGTAGTCGGTATGCAAATATGACTATGAGTCAGTCATCTTACCTCCTAAATAGTGAGCAGCCCAAGAGCCCTTTGAGCTCTCCTGCACGGCAGAGGGCTGCATGCCAGGATCTCCCCTTGAGTTTGGGGGCGCCCCTCAAGGTTGAGAGATTCCTTGCCGCAACAGATTCTCGGTAAGTGACTAATAAGCGCGCTAAAACTTTGAAACCTTAGCTAAGTGATATAAAGGATTGGTTGTGCACGTATAATCCTTTAGACACAAACCATTGACCAAGTCTGGGGCTAAGACTGGATCCAGCCACACCTAGACTCCTCTCTGAGAAGGAGTTTAGAAGGCAAGGGAGTCCTTTCTGAACCTCATGACTCAACGGGAAGGTCTCCCTGACGGTTTTGTCTGACCCTGTCCTCTACGCAGTAAATAATCCAGTGTACCTTGCCATCGAATCTTGTTAAACTGCTGTCGCATTTACTATCAAACTTTGTTAACTCACTGGTTTATATCAATAAATATATTGTTGTTTGTCTCTTACGAGTGAAGTGCATGGCTCCATCCGCGACACTTTTGCATCACTTTTTTTTTTTACTTTTTACTTGGAATAGACTGCCCAGGGAAGTGGTGAAGTCACCATCCCTGGAGGTGTTCAAAAAACGTGTAGATATTGCACTTTGGGACATGGTTTAGCAGTCATGGTGGTATTGGTTTGATGGTTGGACTTGATGGTCTTAGAGGTCTTTTCCAACCTTAATGATTCTGTGATTCTGTACTTTCTCCCCCCGCCCCTTATTAAACTATCTTTATCTCGACCCACAAGTTTTCTCACTTTGGCCCTTCCAGTTATCTCCCCCATATCTTTTGGGGGTGGAGGGGGAGGGGGGGAGGGGAGGGGGAGCTGAGCAAGCAACTGGGTAGGGACTTACTTGCCAGCCGGGGTCAACCCACCACAGTCCTTTTTGGCACCCAACGTGGGGCTTGAGATAACAAGAGATTTCACCATAGCATGCTAGATGGAATTTACAGTTGTTTACAGAGCACCTGGCATCGAGCCAAGGTTAACCCACCACAGTCCTTTTTGGCGCCCAATGTGGCACATGAGACAACACCAGTTTTGAATTAAGCGTGCTGTGGCTATAGCAGTTATTAAGGGGCAAGCTTCTGTGCAGGTCACCGACTTTGTTGGCTGCACTGCTTATCTCTTTATTTTGCTGAGCTTGGGAACATGTTAATGCAAACAACGGCTATGCACTTTGCCCATGCATTGATGGCCTTGCTGTACTGGGGGAGCTATCTTATGAAGAGAGTGAGGGAACACATCTCCCTCTCCCTACCCGGGATTTCTGTGGATAGTTTTATTAGGCAGGCTCCCGAGGTCCTTGTTTACCCTTAGGTGAGCTGTTTAATACTACTAATTAACACTGCTGGCATATTATGGGTTTTGTGGAATGTGGTCTCGTCCTGGTGTAAGAGAAGACAACTTTTGGGTGAGGTGATTCTGAAATGTGCCCTGAGGTGGCCGGTCCCTGGGTGGCAGGGTGTGTGGAAAGATTTGGGCAGGTTCCTAGGACGGTTGTCACCTCCCACAGCCTGGGATTTTACACCTGAACAGGCAAACAACCCGGGCAAACTGATGCGCCACCTGATAGAAGGGTGCCTTGCCTACCCCAATGAAAACCAGCAGATTCTGGCAGTGTACTGGGGTCTGGCCTGTGCCTATCGAGCCACAGTTCAGTACTCTCAGAAGACTGTGGCTGAGGCAGGGACCCAAACTACAGTAATTGCCCCACTAGTGAAGAAGAAACAGTGGACAAGGAGAACAACAAGTCCATATTGTCGTTAGTAAGAGAGGAGGAAGAAAGGGAAAGGTGTGATCAAGAGGCCGGTTCTTCGACAAGGGAAGTGGAGGAAGGAGTGAGAGAACTCAAACAGGAAGCGGAAACTACCCGGTCCCTGACCTCATCAGAACTTCGAGACGTGCGGAAATATTATAGCCGCCAGTCAGGTGAGCAGATTGCTGCCTGGCTGCTCCGATGCTGGGATAACCGGGCTGATAGTCAGCAATTGGAAGGTAAGGAAGCCCAGCAGCTGGGTTCCCTTGCTAGAAACTGGGGAACTGAGAGAGGACATGGAAAAGAGGCAGCAATTTGCAGTCTCTGGAGAGAAACTTGTCTGTACTGGAGGCTGAGGTGAGCTTAGCAAGGGACAAGTGGCAAAAGCACCCCACTGTGACCGGCCCAGAGGCCCCTTGTATCCTTGGCATAGACTGCCTCAGGAGAGGGTACTTCAAGGACCCAAAGGGGTACCAATGGGCGTTTGGTGTGGCCACTGTAAACACAAAGAAGATCAAACAGCTATCTACCCTGCCTGGCCTCTCAGAAGATCCCATCGCTGTGGGATCACTGCGATTTGAAGAACAGCAGGTGCTAATCACTACCAGGATGGTGCATTGGTGGCAATATCATACAAACTGAGACTCCCTGGCTCCCATCCATGAGCTGATTCGTCAAATGGAGAGCCAAGGAGTGATCAGCAAGACTCGCTCACCTTTTAATAGCCCCATATGGCCAGTGTGAAAGTCTGATGGAGGGTGGAGGTTAACAGTAGAATACTGTGGCCTGAACGAAGTGACGCCACCGAGTGCTGCTGTACCAGACATGTTAGAGCTCCGATATGAACTGGAGTCCAAGGCAGCCAAGTACTATGCCACCGTCGACATTGCAATGTGTATTTTTCAATTCTTTTGGCAGCAGAGTGCAGGTCACGGTTTGCTTTCACTTTGAGGGGTGTCCAATACACCTGGAATCGACTGCCCCAGGGGTAGAAACACAGCCCTACCATTTGTCATGGACTGATCCAGGCTGCACTGGAAAAGGGTGAGGCTCCTGAACATCTACAATACGTTGATGACTTCATTGTGTTGGGCAATACAGCAGAAGTTTTTGACAAAGGGGAGTGTAATCGATGGCCTTGCTGGACTTGTCAATGCAAGACAAAAGACATGCTTGGACTCAGGGGCCAAGAGCCAAGAGTTAACAAAGGGAGCAATTAACTGGTGCTTATCTTATCAGACAGAAGTAAGGGGGGATAGCCCATCACTGTAAACCAAGTGATCTGTGGGGCGCAGCAGAGGCCACCCAGCCAGAGATTGCTTTGGATAAAGAACAGATGGCTCCCGGAAGCGCATACCAAGCTGCCCGCTCCATAGGCGAGTCAAACTGCTGAGATCCACTTCTGAGGACATGACATTCCATGCCAAGAGCCAATCGACACATAATAATTGACTTAGTCCCACCTCGCCAAAAGATTTCCAAACATATAAATATTGGCACTTGAAAAACTCTCTTTGGGAGGAGGAGCCAAGCGAGAACTTCACCTGACGGATGGGTCGGACGGGTCCACGGGCCTGAACCTGTCTTCCCCCCCCAAGAAGGGACGCCTTTTTGGTAAGAGTCGCGCCTCTGACTTTGTGAGATGTATCCCCGGGAACACATTGTTAACTAAAGTGCTAAACCATTACCTTGAGCTCAACTTTTGCAGACAGTGCATTTATCAATGGCAATCCCGAATCTGTGATACCTGTCGCTTGAATAAATTACCTATTGTTTCAACTTTGCGAAACTGTTTCAGTGAAAGTCCTTGGAAGGGCTCTGACAGGCAAACATTGACTCTGATAAGTGGCTCCACAATTAACCCTTTAGACATAAACCGTTGACCAAGTCTGAGACTAGGAGTAGATCCAGCTGCACCTAGACTCTCCTCTGAGAGAGAGTTTAGAACGCAAGGGGGTCTGCTCTGAACCTCGTGACTCAACGGGAGGGCTCTCCTTTTGCCGCTTATCAGACTCCCTTACCCCCTTTTAACGCGACAGTAAAAATTGTCATAGTCGGCAGGATTGCCATGGATAACCTGCTACAAAAATATAAGTGTGCACCATTGTTCTGGTTTTGCCTGCAGCCGGCAACAAAAGCGCCACGCAGCAGCCCCTCCCCCCGCCGGGGTGCGGAGGAGAATGGAAAGAAACAGGCAGAAAACCGGTGGGTCGGGATAAGGGCAGTTTAACAGAACAGCAAACAAAGGGAACAGCAACAACAACGATACAGATAAGGAGAAAACACAACAACGAACCGCACGACCCAGAGAGCCGCTCTCCCGGACCGCACCGGCGCCTGCGATCCCGAGCCGCGAGTGAGTTCCCGCCGCGCCGCTGCCCCCCCCACCGGAACCCAGCATGACGGCACATGGTATGGAATACCCTGCTCTGTTTGGCCAGGTTGGGGTTGGGTCAGCCCACCCGGCTGCGTCCCTTCCTGGATTCTGGTGAAAATTAACCCTGTCCTGGCCGAACCCAGGACAACCATCACAAGCAGGAATTGAATGGGCCCAGAAATTCTGGAAAGATGAGGGTAAAGTGGTAGAATGGATGAAACAATGTCTAAGTGAGCAAAAGATCAAAAACACTAAAGGGCAAAAATTTATTTGTGCTCTGTTAGGGGCTCGCCTATCTTGCGCACAGAAAGAAATTAAAGAGTCCCTACCGCCCGAAAAAAATTGCAGATGTAGAATATGCTGCACTAAAATCAAAAAATGAAGTATTAAAAACATCACTGACTTTTGAAAAGGAAAGTAGAAAGAAATTGGAGACACAAATCGACACCCTAAAAGGTGAAATCGGTTACCTTAAATCGCAATTGTTTTGGGCCAATAGGCGAGAAAAACATTTAGAAGGAAAATGAAATCTCTCGTTAAACCAGATACCATCCTCGGTCTCAGCTAAACAAATCCGCAAATTAATACAGTATGCGGATCCCGAGACACGGGATGGAGACATCTGGGACAGTGATGATTGTGATGAACTGGAGGAAAATTCTGATTATGATTTAGCCCCAGAACCTATACCTATTCGACCATTGATTAAAACAGAAACCACCGATGAGGTTGGAGACCCGGCTCGTACTACAGTACAAACCATCCCATGGTCTCCTGCTGAATTGGCAAAATTGCAGGAAAAATATTCCAGGCGTCTGGAGGAGTCCGAGATGTAATATGCATGTCGAGTCTCCCTCACCGGGGGAGACCGAATCCTCTTAAATGAGGAAGAAGCAGGAGGCTACTGGGGTCCTGGAGTATTCCTAACTACCACTCCAGGTATTCATAATTATTCATTAACTATGCGAGCTGCTTATTGGGCTGGCAGCATAGACCCGCAAGACAGAGGAAAACCTTCTGTTATAATGACGTACGGAAAGCAGACTCCACAATCTGTAAGATTGTAAAGTAGGTATGTTTATTTGGTGCCGGGCAGCACGGGGGGTAGTCCCACCAAAGTTGTGCGCGCCGAGCAGCAACGTGTCTCTTCAATTTATACAATCAAATATTACATATACATTAGATTTCCCAATACACCTATACATATGCATCTATCCTCATTGCATATCAAAATCAGTTCCGAGAAATAATTTCCATATTATAATTAGTTCCAAGAAGTAATTTCCATAGACTCCTCCCAGTTGCACTTGCGCAGTGCCTCCTGGTGGTGGTCGTCGGGGGTCCCAAGATGAAGGCCCATCCTCTTCATCACGGTGTCCGCTGATTGACCTTTGTTTCTGCGCAAACTCAGTTCTCTCCTGGCTCCCATCCATACAGCAGGGTCGGTCTTGACCGGTTCTAGGCGACTCCCACCCCTATCAGGAACTAACCCCTTTGTATGGAGATGCAAGACTCTGCTTCAGTTAATTTAGACAACAGATAAGCACTATCAGTTTTTTAGATGCACAGCAACTATTAGGTAATGCCACTTCTATTAAAATCCCTTTTAACCACTTCCTTCAATAAAAGCCTTAGGGTTCTCTGATTTGGTGACATCTGTGCAAAAGGCTGCCTGCATACAAGCAATGCATGAGCGGGATGTGTTAATAAGATCCCCAATGTTAGCCCCTATACATCCGGCAAGATTAACTCCATTGATCCGAGGCCTCCCAGACAGTTTAAAAACATATGTGGCCAATGTGCAAGATCGACTTCAAGTCACTCGACCCAGACAATGCCGACGCCCACATCGGGGGCAAGATCAGGATCAGGACCAAGATCAAAATCAAGTAATCACTTGGAGTGAATTTGTACAAGACATAGTAAACTATGGGCGGAGGATGGCTGGATCGGATCCTCACAGTTATCTGATCCGCCACCTCGGCGACTTCGCCAGATTCACAGCCCTAAGGCTAAGCCTGAATGCAAATTAAAATTTGATAAGGAGCGTAACGAGCTCTGGCGTAAAGCTCGAGCTATGGGGGTGCCACGGCACCTACTGGTTGGTATATCCATGACTGACCTAAAAATTCTTGTACAGTCATTAAGCCATAAATTTAATTCAACAAAGAAAGGTCAGCCGGCAGAAAACAAAACAAGTCCTGTTAACACTGCACCCTCTGCCCCACAGCAGGAGCTAATTGATTTAACAGACACTCAGGCAAAAAACGCACATCCCTGGGGTGGGCTGTGAACCTCCTTCCCCGGCGGGTACTAGCTATACAGTGGCTCTCTGATATACCTCCTGAACCTGTCATTGCCATTCCGGTGGGACCAAAGAAAGTTTTTGTCAATTTCCTCATTGATACAGGTGCTCAAATTTTGGTAATCACCAAGGAGACCGCAACATGCTTAAATGTAAAACCTGGTCGCCGTAAAGCAAAATTTACAGGCATTGACGGAGTCATAAGGCAATGCCCTACAGCAAAAATTACCCTGTGGCTCCCAGGCGAACAAAGATTAACCTGCACTGAAGTACTGGTCGGTGCTGCTAACACTAATATCTTAGGATTTGATTTGTTGTATGGCAGAGTGTGGAAACTCCCTGATGGTTCACAGAATCACACAGAATCACAGAATGGTAGGGGTTGGAAGGGACCTCTGTGGGTCATCTAGTCCAACCCTCCTGCCGAAGCAGGGTCACCTACAGTTTGGAGTTTTGCTGGGCGAGAAATTAAACAGAATGAGCCTAAAAAAATTAATTTATTAGAAATGTCCGTATCTTTACCACCATCAAAAATTACAAACACAAAACAGTACACCCTACCAGCAGCTGCACAATCGGGTATTGATGGGGTGGTAAAAGACTTAGAAAACCAAGGCATCATCACTCGTACACACTCACCCTATAATTCCCCTGTTTGGCCAGTTAAAAAACCAAAATGGGCAATGGAGGCTCATGATTGATTACAGGCGATTAAACGGCAACTCTGCACCTTTAACTGCAGCTGTACCTAGCATTGCAGAATTGGTAACCCTGACACAGGGAGCATCTCGCACATGGATGGTGTCCTGGGTTTGGCCAGGACAGGGTTAATTTTCACCAGAATCCAGGAAGGGGCACAGCCGGGTAAGCTGACCCAACCCCAACCTGGCCAAACAGAGCGGGGTATTCCATACCATGTGCCGTCATGCTGGGTTCTGGTGGGGGAGGCGGCGCGGCGGGAACTCACTCGCGGCTCGGGAGGGCTCAGCGGCGGTTCGGTCCAAGAGAACGGTTCTGTTCTGCGGTCTCTGTTCTGTGGGTTTGTTCTGTGTAATCCCCTTCTCTGTATCGTTGTTGTTGCTGTTCCTTTTGTTTGCTGTTCTGTTAAAGTGCCCTTATCCCGACCCACCAGTTTCTGCCTGTTTCTTTCCATTCTCCTCCGCACCCCGGCGGGGGGAGGGGCGGCTGCGTGGCACTTTTGTTGCCGGCTGCAGCCAAAACCAGAACAGATGGCAACTTTAGATGTAAAAG
Organism: Opisthocomus hoazin; assembly: GCF_030867145.1. Taxonomy (NCBI): domain Eukaryota; kingdom Metazoa; phylum Chordata; class Aves; order Opisthocomiformes; family Opisthocomidae; genus Opisthocomus; species Opisthocomus hoazin. Next base: position 37,506,577 of record NC_134453.1, on the reverse strand, counting down.
ATATGTTTTTTTACGGTTCCACTCCAGGAACATGATAAGGCCCGATTTGCTTTTACCTGGAAAGGGATACAATACACCTTTAACAGGCTACCCCAGGAATATAAACATTCCCCCACCATTGCTCACAATGCTTTAGCTAAAACACTGACTGGAATTCCTATTCCGTCAGATGTTATTCTATATCAATATATAGATGACCTTTTGATTGGAGGGGAACGATTTGACACTGTTAAACAAGCTATGGATGATGTGACATTGCGATTAACAACCTTGGGTCTGGAAATTCCCCCAACCAAGTGTCAGGGACCCACACAGGAAGTCAAATTCCTAGGGGTCTGGTGGATCAAAGGAGCCTTCTCTATCCCTCCTGACACACTGGAGAAAACAGAACAGGGACAGGACCCCTCTAATGTTAAGGAATTGCAACAAGTTTTAGGAACTTTAGTATACTGGCGTAAACATGTCCCTGGATTTTCTATCATTGCTCGACCCCTTTATAATTTACTACAAAACAAGAAATCATGGGAGTGGACAAATCAACATTCTAATGCCCTGGAGACACTGGTAAAAGAATTGAGACTATTTCAGCAGCTAGGTCCTGTACATCCCTCTGATCCAATTCATGTGGAATGGGGATTTAGTGAACACGGTTCTCATTGCGATGTTTGGCAAAGAGGACCTGAAGGGCCTGAGCGTGCACTTGAGTTCAGTTCAAAGTCCTTTAATGATACTGAATCGCGATACTCGGACCTGGAAAAGGGACTATTGTCTTTGGTACAAGCTGTAAAGCGAGTGGAACAAATACGAAAAGAACAGAGTGTAATCATTCGGGGACCTTTCCGCCTCCTAGACACAATATTTAAAGGGACGGTGCCGCCCGCTGTCATTGCCCAAAAGTCTACAGTCCGTAAGTGGTATGCCTATCTGGAAAGCATCCATGACGTTATGCCTATTACAGAGGGCAGCACTAAAGTGTCTAAATTACCAAAAGATACAGACAGTACTTTGCTGTTCCAAACTCCTCCAAGCAAACCATCTCCAATTCGGGAGGCACTTCCTCTAACAGAAACCAGCAACCTCGAAGGGGTATGGTTCACTGATGCATCATCCTGCAGGCAAAACAATGAATGCAATTATAATGCAGTGGCGCTGGAAGTAGCCACGGGAGAACGGGTCAGCGAAACAGGTAAAGGAAGTGCACAAGTGAGGGAGCTTAGGGCAGTCTTACTAGCTGCACAACACGGTGCTGACTATATTTACACTGACTCATATGCTGTTTTTAAAGGAGCTACCGAGTGGGTGAGCCACTGGGCAGCCAACGACTGGCAGGTAAATAGAGTCCCAGTCTGGCAAACTGACAGCTGGAAACAATTGCTAAAAATAGGAGAACAAAGGATACTGCACATTGGTTGGGTGAAAGGGCATGATCGGTCAGCCTCTGTTGCTGCCCAGTTCAATCAACAAGTTGATAGCCTCACACGGCTACATGAAATTGATATTGTAAGTGATGATCTAGAATGGAACATTTACTGGAATGGTTACATGCAAAACGAGGGCACACAGGCCAGGCCGAGCTGATTTGTATTGGGAAGGCATAGCCCAGGGATGACCTGTGTCAACAAAACTGTGTGAACCAGTGGTAACTGCCTGTTCACAATCTCGCCTACGACTTAACAAAGATCATCCAAGTAAGGTGCCTCCCATGCACATTCGAAATAAAAAAAAACTGTGGCACACCTGGCAAATTGATTACATAGGTCCATTGCGACCCTCAGGGGGCAAAAAACATGTATTAGTAGGGGTGGAAGTTGTTTCAGGAATTACCATGGCAACAGCTGTCCCGGCTGCAACTGGAGATAACACAGTTTACAGCCTGAAGGAATGGTTCAGCACACTCCCCCTTCCTGAGGAGATTCCAAGTGACAACGGATCACACTTTACAGCCACAGTGGTACAAGACTGGGCAAAAGAAGAAGGAATTCGGTGGGTATTCCATACTCCGTACTACCCCCAAGCAAACGGTATTGTTGAGCGAACAAACGGGTTAGTTAAGCGATTTGCTAAAACCCATGAATCTGGGTGGCATCTGCGACTATCCAATGCCATCTATCAATTAAACAATAGATGGAGCAGAGATGGCTGTCCCAAAATGAAAGTCTTCTCTGCTTCTGCCACAACTTTGGTGCCAAAGGCAGACGTAAAACTAGAACACCCTTCTGCCTTTTACGCAGGCCAGCCAGTGCTGGTCAAAACGCCTCAGACTGGAACAGTGGCACTAGTATTAACAAAACCAAAAAATCTTTACGCTTGGGAAGCGAAAGATAGCTCTGGAAAACTGCATCGAATCAGTACTAGGTGGATAGTACCTACCTTTTAACCTATTACATGCCAGTTTCAATGACAGCCGAGCACTTTCCTTTCTTTTCTGTTTGCAGGTATTTTCCAAACGCTGGGAAACTACACCTAAAATCACGGACTGTCATGTGTCAAAACAGACTGCCCTCAAGGACTGCTGATTTATACTTCTAGTCCTAATCCGTGGAATCATCTGTAAACCAAAGTTCCAAGAAACTCCAAACAATCTGACAAAAAGGATAATAGTGATTTAATTCTGATAGGAATACTGATTTCTAGTTTTATTTGTATATTAAACAAGAAACGGTTCATGCAGTAGCCCTTGGGCCCGTCCAGGCAGGACAAGGTGTTAAAAATGTGCCCGACACTGCAGCCAGGGAGAATGGCCCAACCTGGAGTCTCTGGCAGAAAGCACCAGGGGAGACTCGAGGTCAACCCCTAGGGTTTTGGAGTCGGAGATACAGAGGATATACTGAGGCCCGCTATACTCCAACTGAGAAAGTGATACTGGCAGCATATGAAGGAGTTCGAACTGCTTTGGAAGTGATTGGTATTGAAGCACAGCTCCTCTCAGCACCCCCACTGCTGGTCCTGGGCTGGATGTTCAAAGGGAGGGTCCCTCTACACATCATGCCACTGATGTTTTGACATTAGGAAACACTGATAAAATAATTTTGATTTTATCAGAACAGTCCTTAAGACATTCACATATGGTAAAAAGTGCAGGGTGATTTAAATTCTATTATTTATAGGGCAGGTAATTTTCTAATTAATCTTTGCTGTAGCTGCCTGTCCTCTGACAGTAACTGGCTACATATTATTGAGATCTCTTAAATTCTCTATACAAGTATGAAATGATGGTGCAGGTAGGATGAGGATTAAAAATGAAATGAGGTCTAGCTATAACAGGTACAAAGAAAAGAAAAATTGATCTGCTGTGTTGCTCTAGTTTGCCTGGTTTATTTATACCTTCTAGTAAATTTAAAACTGAGTATGTGTTTGACATCACAGCTTACGCTGAACTGTTTAGGTTTCAATTGACTCTTGCTTGTGCGAGTTGAACCCTATATATCAAGAGAATAAAATTAATTAGAGATGTCAAGAACTAATTAGAGATCTCGAGACTGGTGGCAGCCTGGGCTGCGCTAATCACGCCCTGGTGGGATTCACAGTCTTGCGGGATATGGGCCAGGTGAAGAGTAGAGTCAGGACCCTGAATTTTAAGAGAGCAAATGTTCAGTTGTTTAAGGAATTAGTGGGTGGGATCCCCTGGGAAACTGCCCTCAGGAATAAAGGAGCTGAACAGAGCTGGCAGCTCTTCAAGGATATTTTTCTTAGAGCGCAAGAGCTCTTGATTCCCACGTGTAAGAAATCAGGCAGGGAAGGCAGGAGACCGGCATGGCCCAGTAAGGACATCCTGGTCAAACTAAAGTGTAAGAAGGAAATGCACAGGCAGTGGAACCAGGGGCATGTATCCTGGGAAGAACATAGGGACGCTTCCCAGAGGTGTAGGGATGGGATCAGGAAAGCTAAGGCACAGCTGGAGCTGAATTTAGCAAGGGATGAGAAGAATAATAAGAAGGGCTTCTACAGATACATTGGCCAGAAAAGGAAGATTAAAGAAAATATACACCCACCCACCCACACACCTGCCCCAATAAATAGGATAGGAGAACTGGTGACAACCGACATGGAAAAGGCTGAGGTACTCAACAACTGCTTTGCCTCAGTTTTCAGTGAAAATCTCTCTTCCCACGTCTCTCAAGCCCCTGAACCTCAAGGCAGGGACTGGGGGAAAGAAGTTCCTCCCATCATAGCAGAAGGTCAGGTTCGAGACGACTTGAGAAACCTGAACATATACAAGTCCACGGGACCCGATGGCATGCATGCCAGGGTCCTGAGGAAATCGGTTCATGTAGTTGCCAAGCCACTCTCCATTATATCTGAAAAGTCATGGCAGTCAGGCAAAGTCCCCGGTGACTGGTAAAAGGGAAAAATTGCACCCATTTTTAAAAAAGGTACAAAAGGAGGACCCTGGGAACTGCCAACCAGTCATCCTCAACTCTGTACCGAGTAAGATCATGGAGCAGATCCTCCTAGAAGATACATCGAAACATACGGGAGACAGGGAGGTGATTAGAAACAGCCAACATGGCTTCACTGAGGGCAAATCGTGCCTCACTGAATCTAGTGGCCTTCTATGATGGAGTGACTGCATCGGTGGACAAGGGAAGAGACATGGATGTCATCTACCTGGACTTCTGTAAGGCCTCTGATACAGTCTCCCACAACATTCTGGCTGCCAAATTGGAGAGATATGGCTTTGAGGGATGGACCGTTAGGTGGATAAGGAACTGGCTGGATGGCCATGTCCAAAGAGTTACAGTCAATGGCTCAGTGTCCAAGTGGAAACCAGTGACGCGTGGTGTCCCTCAGGGGTCCATATTGGTACAAATACTGTTTAATATCTTCATCAACAACATAGACAGTGGGATTGAGTACACCCTCAGCAAGTTTGCAGATGACGTCATGCTAAGTGATGCAGTTGGTTTGCTCAAGGGCAGAGATGGCATCCACAGGGCCCTGAGAGGCTTGAGGAGTGGGCCCAGGTTATATTCAGCTTGTGAGCCCTCTCTATCGAGTAACCCAAAAGAAGAACTATTTTGAGTGGGACCCTGAGCAACAACAAGCCTTTGAGCATTTCAAACAGGAAACAGCTCATGCGGTACCTCTTGGGTCTGTCCGGACAGGACCAGCTGTGCAAAATGTACTCTGACGGAGCTGTACACAAGATATGGAAGATTGATCAAGAATAAGCACAGGAACAGAGATCTGAGCAGGCCACACGGGAAATAGTTATTGTATGCATGAGTGGATAAAAGGGTCAGGCTGGAAAACTGCCTGGAGCACCTGTATGGTTGTTTGTGACTGAAGACAGTCACGAGGGATGAATGTGTGAGAAAGCTAACTCTCTCTGATTAGGGAGTGTGAGAAAGGAGGGAATCATCCTGTTTGGCCTCATAGCTCGGACTCGTATCTGTGGATATAAAATACTTTCTTGACTGTGTTGCAAGATCGCTCGCTTGCTCGCTCTCTTGCTTGCTTGTTAGTTTGCTTGCTCGCTTACTTGCTTGGCTTCAGAATACAGGAAACTTGCCTTGAGAAGAGAGAAAAGTCCGACTGACTTCTTCACCACATTTGATGATTTCAATCGCCGCATTGGGCTGATTTCTTCGCTGCGGTACTCTACACTGCATCCAGGGAGCATGGTCTCACCTGGAGCCTCTGGCAGAAAACATCAGGAGAAACCTGAGGTCGACCATTAGGGTTTTGGAGATGGGGATATAGAGGATCAGAAGCCCACTACACCCTGACTGAAAAAGAGATACTAGCAGCATATGAGGGAGTTCGAGCCGCTTCAGAAGTTGTTGGTACAGAAGCATATCTCCTCTTGGCACCACGTTTGCCCATGCTACACTGGACGTTCAAAGGAAACATCGCCTCTATACATCATGCAACCAACGCCATATGGAGTAGGTGGGTAGCATAGATCACGTAATGGGCTCGAATGGGGAAACCTAACCACCCAGGAATCCTGGAAGAGATCATGGACTGGCTGGAAGGCAGAGATTCTGGAGCATCGCCTGAGGAGGTGGCTGGTGCCCAAGAGGCACCACCATATAATGAGTTAGCAGAAGATGAAAGGCGTTATGCTTTGTTTACTGATGGATCCTGTTGTATGGTAGGAAACCATCGAAGTGGAAAGCTGCTGTGTGGAGTCCCACACGACAAGTCGTTGAAGCCACTGAAGGAGAAGGTGAGTCGAGTTGGTTTGCAGAAGTGAAAGCCATTCAACTAGCCCTAGATATTACTGAACGAGAAAAGTGGCCAGTACTCTGTCTCTATGCTGACTCCTGGATGGTGGCTAATGCCCTATGGGAGTGGCTACAGCAGTGGAAGAAGACCAATTGGCAGCGCAGGGGTAAACCTATCTGGGCTGCTGCATTGTGGCAGGACATCACTGCCCAGGTAGAAAACATGGCTCTGAAGGTACATCATGTAGATGCTCCCATGCCCAAAAGCTGCGCCACTGAAGGACATCAAAACAATGAACAGGTAGACAAGGCTGTCCACATTGAAGTAGCTCAGGTGGACCTGGACTGGGGAGCCTAGGGGTGAGTAATCTGTAGCTCGATGGGCCCACGAAACATCGGGACATCTAGGGAGAGATGCAACATACGGATGGGCTCATGATTGAGGGGTGGACTTGACCATGGAGACCATCACACAGGTCACTCATGAATGTGAAACACGTGCTGCAAACAAGCGAGTCGCATGAGTAAAATCTCCCTAGAACAGAGGGTGGTGCCTGGGTTTTCGATATGGCGAGGCCTGGGAAACTGACTATATTGGACCACTGCCACGAACACACCAAGGCAAGTGCTACATACTCACCCTGGTGGAAGCAACTGCGGGTTGACTAGAAATATACCCTGTAAACCATGCCACTGCCTGAAACACCATCTTAGGCCTTGAAAGGCAAATTTTGTGGCGACATGGTACCCCAGAAAGAATTGAATCAGACAATGGGACTCATTTCCAAAATAATCTCATAAACTCCTGGGCAAAGAAACACAGCATTGAGTGGGTGTATCACATCCCCTATCACCCAGAAGCCTCTGGAAAGACTGAGAGATATAACGGACTGTTAAAGACTACGTTGAGAGCATTGGGCAATGGGGCATGGAAGCACTGGGATACAAATTTAGCAGAAGCCACTTGGCTGGTTAACACCAGAGGATCTGTTAACCGTCCTGGTCCTGCCCAAACAAAACCCCTACATACTGCAGGAGGAGATAAGGTCCCCAGTAATGCACACAGGGAAGTGGGTGGGGAAGGCGGTGTGGGTTGCTCCTTCCATGGGAAAAGGCAAACCCATTTGTGGGATTGTCTTCGCCCAAGGACCCGGGTGTACTCGATGGGCAATGCGGAAGGATGTGGACACCCAGTGTGTGTGCCTCAAGGAGATTTAACCTTGGGGAAAAACAATCTGTGATGCAAGTTGTATGTTGCAGGAAGTAATGTAGCAGGAATGACCTGAACTGACGAGGAGTGAGTTTTGCAAGGAACCAGACGAGTGCAACGATGACCAAAACCAAGCCAGTGCTGGTGCCCAACAATCGAACATACTGCTTCTCCTGTCCTGAGCACCCATCTTGACAGATGGGGACAAAGTCATAGCCTGTTCTTGTGAACATCAGGAGGAGTGGAGGAAGCCCATGGAACAGGAGAGTAACATCTGTCTGTTAAAGGACAGGGAAGAGTAGTTAATGAGAATGTATAAATCTGTATGTCAGGTATAAAGATGGTTTAAGTATGTAGTTTAAGTTGAAAGTGTTGGTAAGAAGGGATTTCAGTAATGAGAATTAAATACAATGGGGATGGTTAGAAGATATATATACATGTATTAAATTATGTGGGACCTGAGCATGACCCAAATGGTATGGAATAAGGGGTGGAGATTGTATTGGGTCTGGCTGGGATGGAGTTAATTTTCCCCATAGCAGCCCTCATAGTGCTGTGCTTTATACTGGTAGCTAGAAAGGTGCTGATAACACACCGGTGTTTTGGCTACTGCTGAGCAGCGCTCTCACAGCATCAAGGCTGTCTCTCCAACATTTCCCCCTCACCAGTAGGCTGGGGGTGGGCAAGATCTTGGGAGGGGACATAGCCAGGGCAGCTGACCCCAACTGACCAAAAGGATAAAAGTCAGCGAGAAAGGTGACAGCGGCGACGGTAAGATCCGCGGCTTGGCGCTCGACCGAGGCGCACAGGGGGTTCCCGGAGCCAGGGAAACCCGAGGGAAGAGCAGCAAGACCCACCAGGAGCCGGCAGCTCTCGCGAGCGGGCGGGGTTGACATTGGCATGGGCGTTGCCAGCGGCAACTGCAGGAGATTTAAACGGCCCTTAAGGAGCGCGAACGACCAGGAGCGCGGCGCGGCAGTTTGCGCAGGGAGGGCCCTACAACCTGCCTGTAGGCCACAGCCGAGGGGTGAGCTCCAGCTCTCTGCCATAATGGTGGGCACTCGCCTCAGAGCTAGAACCAGAGCTCCTACAGTGGATGCCCCTGTGATGTCTGATGCCTCCACCCAGACGGATCTGGTAACAAAGGAGACTTCAGTGCAGGCTGCAGCTTGCAGCGAGTGCCCAGACCCTTCTCCTGGAGCACTGGTAAGTGCCTGCACAAGATGCAGGCAGGTTGAGGATCTGATACGTCAGGTGGCCGAGCTGCAGGAAACAGTTAACAGGCTACGCGGTATCAGAGGAGCTGAGTTGGAGATAGATACATGGTTGCAGAACCATGCTCCTGTGTAGACCAACAATGAGAATGAGGCACCTTGGACCCTGGTGACCCGCAAAAGGAGGACTCCGCTCCAGCCTCTACCCTCCAGCATAACTACCACAAACAAATATGAAGCTTTAACATTCGTAGATACCCAGGAGCAAGGTCCGCAAGAGGAAACTACACCAGCAGCACACAGCGGGTACCGTAAAAAGAAATGACGGGTACTCGTGGTGGGTGACTCCCTGTTAAGGGACACTGAGGCGCCCATCTGCCGACCTGACAGGGAGGCACGCGAGATGTGCTGCCTTCCGGGAACTAAGGTCTGAGATGTGACCGAGAGGGTGCCACAACTTGTGAAGAACACAGACTACTATCCGCTGTTACTCTTTCACATAGGCACAAATGACACCGCAAGTCGGAACCTTAGTAGAATTAAGGAAGATTTCAAAGCCCTGGGGGTGAAAGCAAAAAGCTTTGGTGCCCAAGTTATCTTTTCCTCCTTTTTACCAGTTGAAGGAAGGGGATCAGCTAGAAACAGGCGCATTATGGGTATCAACTCTTGGCTTCGTGACTGGTGCCGATGTGAGGGTTTTGGTTTTTATTACAATGGGACTTTCTTCAATGACTATAACCTGTTAGACAGGGATGGGACTCACCTGTCTAGAAAAGGCAAGGGGATCTTTGGCAACAGGCTAGCCAACCTGGTGTGGAGGGCTTTAAACTGAAGGACTCAGGGGGTGGGGGGCAAAGTCACAATGCTCAAGCCATCCCATCTGGCTGGGGATTAAGAGTGGCTAATCAGAGCAGGGACAAATATTCCTCAGCTGTGTCCCAAGGTGAGAAGAAAAAGACCAACAACCTTAAGGGTGGGCATGGACATGGCAGATCCTCTTGCACCCCTCCAGGGAAATCAGCATGCTTGAGTTCATCCCTGAAATGTATGAACACCAATGCACGCAGCACGGGCAACAAGCAGGAAGAATTAGAGATCTGTGTGTGCTTGCAGGGCCATGATCTCATTGCAATCACAGAGACATGGTGGGACAGCTCGCATGACTGGCATGCTGTCACGGATGGCTACTCACTCTTTAGGAAAGACAGGCCAACAAGGAGAGGTGGTGGAGTTGCTCTATATGTGAGGGAGCAACTGGAATGTATTGAGCTCTGCCTGGGGGCGGATGAAGAACGAGTCGAGAGCTTATGGGTTAGAATTAAGGGACAGCCTCATATGGGTGACATTACTGTGGGTGTGTACTACAGGCCACCTGACCAGGAGGAGGAAGTTGATGAGGCCTTCTACAGGCAGCTGAAAGTAGCCTCACAGTCACAGGCCCTGGTTCTCGTGGGGGACTTCAACCACCCTGACATCAGCTGGGAAGATCATACAGCTAGGCACACGCAGTCCAGGAGGTTCCTGCAGAGCATCGATGATAACTTTCTGATGCAAGTGGTGGAGGAGCCGATGAGGAGAGGCACTCTACCGGACCTTTTACTAACAGACAAAGAGGGACTGGTTGAGGATGTGAAGGCTGGGGGCAGCCTCAGCTGCAGTGACCATGAAATGGTGAACTTCAGGATCCTGCCTGGAGGAAGCAAGGCGATAAGTAGGATCAAAACCTTGGACTTCAGGAGAGCTAACTTTGCCCTCTTCAAGGAGCTACTTGGAGGAATCCCATGGGCCAGGGCTCTCGAAGGCTGGGGGGTCCAAGAGAGCTGGTCGCTAATTAAACATCAAATCCTCCATGCTCAGGAGCAGTGCATCCCCCTGAGCAAGAAATCTAGCAAAGGAGGCAGGAGACCCGCATGGATGAGCAAGGAGCTTCTAGCGGAGATCAGGTGGAAGAGAAAGGTCCATGGAATGTGGAAAGAGGGACAGGCCGCTTGGGAGGAGTACAGGAATGTTGTCAGAGCATGCAGGGATGCAACGAGGAAGGCTAAGGTCCACATGGAATTAAATCTGGCAAGGGATGTCAAAGACAAGAAGAAGGACTTCTTCAACTACATCAGCAGCAAAAGGAAGGCTAGGGATAATGTGGGGCCACTGCTGATTGAGGTGGGTGTCCTGGCGACGGACGATGCAGAGAAGGCAGAGTTACTGAATGCCACCTTTGCTTCAGTCTTCTGTGCCAAGGCCAGCCCTCAGGAATCCCAGGCCCTGGAGGTAAGAGAAGGAGCCTACAGAGAGGGTGACTTTCCCTTGGTCGAGGAGGACTGCGTGAGGGAACACTTAAGCAATCTGGATGCCCACAAATCCATGGGCCCCGATGGAATGCACCCACGAGTGCTGAGGGAGCTGGCGGATGTCATTGCTGAGCCACTCTCCATCATCTTTGAGAGGTCCTGGAGGACAGGAGAGGTGCCCGAGGACTGGAGAAAAGCCAATGTCACCCCAGTCTTCAAAAAGGGCAAGAAGGAGGACCCAGGGAACTACAGGCCGGTCAGCCTCACCTCCATCCCGGGAAAGGTGATGGAGCAGCTTATCCTGGAGGTCATCATCAAGCAAGTGGAGGAAAAGAAGGTGATCAGGAGTAGTCAACATGGATTCACCAAGGGGAAATCATGCTTGACCAGATAGCTTTCTACGATGGCGTGACTGGCTGGGTAGATGAGGAGAGAGCCGTGGATGTTGTCTACCTCGACTTCAGCAAGGCTTTCGACACTGTCTCCCATAACATCCTCCTAGGCAAGCTCAGGAAGTGTGGGCTGGATGAGTGGGCAGTGAGGTGGCTTGAGAACTGGCTGAATGGCAGAGCTCAGAGGGTTGTCATCAGCAGTGCAGAGTCTAGTTGGAGGCCTGTAGCTAGTGGTGTCCCCCAGGGGTCAGTACTGGGCCCAGTCTTGTTCAACTTCTTCATCAATGACCTGGATGAAGGGACAGAGTGTACCCTCAGCAAGTTTGCGAATGACACAAAACTGGGAGGAGTGGTGGATACACCGGAAGACTGTGCTGCCATTCAGCGAGACCTGGACGAACTGGAGAGTTGGGCAGAGAGGAACCTGATGAAGTTCAACAAGGGCAAGTGCAGGGTCCTGCACCTGGGGAGGAACAACCCCATGCACCAGTACAGGCTCAGGGCTGACCTGCTGGAGAGAGGGACCTGGGTGTCCTGGTGGACAACAAGTTGACCATGAGCCAGCAGTGTGCCCTGTTTGCCAAGAAGGCCAATGGGATCCTGGGGTGCATTAGAAGGAGTGTGGCCAGTAGGTCGAGGGAGGTTCTCCTCCCCGTCTACTCTGCCCTAGTGAGGCCCCATCTGGAGTACTGCGTCCAGTTCTGGGCTCCCCAGTTCAAGAAAGATGAGGAGCTACTGGAGGGAGTCCAGCGGAGGAGTATGAGGATGATGAGGGGGCTGGAGCATCTCTCCTATGAGGAAAGGCTGAGGGAGCTGGGCTTGTTTAGCCTGAAGAAGACAAGGCTGAGAGGGGACCTTAGAAATGCCTATAAATATCTGAAGGATGGGTGTCAGGAGGATGGGGCCAGACTCTTTTCAGTGGTGCCCAGTGACGGGACAAGGGGCAACGGGCACAAACTGAAGCACAGGAAGTTCCATCTGAACATGAGGAAGAACTTCTTCCCTCTGAGGGTGACGGAGCACTGGAACAGGCTGCCCAGGGAGGTTGTGGAGTCTCCTTCTCTGGAGATATTCAAGACCCGCCTGGACAAGGTCCTGTGCAGCCTGCTGTAGGTGACCCTGCTTCGGCAGGGGGGGTTGGACTAGATGACCCACAGAGGTCCCTTCCAACCCCTACCATTCTGTGATTCTGTGATTCTGTGTTGTGGGGGACCATGTCAAAGGCCTTACAGAAGACCAGATAGATGACATCCATAGCTCTTCCCTTGTCCACTGATGCAGTCACTCCATCATAGAAAGCCATTAGGTTGGTCAGGCAGGACTTGCCCTTGGTGAAGCCATGCTGGCTGCCTCGAACCACCTTCCCGTCCTCCATGTGCCTTAGCATAGCTTCTAGGGGGATCTGTTCCATGATCTTCCCAGGCACAGAGGTGAGGCTGACAGGTCGGTAGTTCCCAGGGTCCTCCTTCCTACCCTTTTTTAAAAATGAGCGCAATGTTTCCCTTCTTCCAGTCACCAGGGACTTCACCTGACTGCCATGACTTTTCAAATATCATAGAGTGGCTTGGCAACTACGTCAGCCAATTCCCTCAGGACTCTGGGATGCATCTCGTCAGGTCCCATAGACTTATGTATGTTCGGGTTCCTCAGGTGGTCACGAACCTGGTCTTCCCTTACAGTGGGAGGGACTTTGCTCCCCCAGTCCCCGTCTTGCTGTCCATCCATTCGAGAGGTGTGGGAAGAGAGGTCTCCAGTGAAGACTGAGGCAAAAAAGTTGTGGAGTACCTCAGCCTTCTCCTCATCCGTTGTTACCAGTTTGCCAGTCATGTTCATCAGAGGAGTACGCATTATTTGACCTTCCTTTTCTGGCTGACATACCTGTAGAAGCCCTTCTTGTTATTCTTAGCATCCCTTGCCAAGTTCAGCTCCAGCCGTGCCTTGGCCCTCCTGACCCCATCCCTACACAAACGGGCAGCGTCCCTATACTCTTCCCAGGAAACCTGTCCCTGCTTCCACTGCCTGTGCAGTTCCCTCTTGCCCTTTAGTTTGACCAGCATGTCTCGACTCGGACTCTCTTGCCTTCCTTGCCTGATTTCTTATACCTGGGGAATGAGAGCTCTTTCGCTCTGTGCGAAGCATCCTTAAAGATCTGCCAGCTCTGTTCTGCTGCCTTGTCCCTCAGGGCATTTTCCCAGGGGGTCTTACTGACTAACTCCAGGAGTGTGAAGTCCACCAATGCGTGATCACTGCAGCCCGGGCTGCCTCCAGTCTTGACGTCAATGATGAGCTCACTTGCACTGGTGACCATCAGGTCCAGTATTGCATCCCCTCGGTTAGGGATGTCTGTTACCTGGCTTAAGTCTCCGTGCATCCTTGGCATAGACTACCTCAGGAGTGGGTACTTCAAAGACCCAAAAGGGTACCAGTGGGCCTTTGGTGTAGCTGCTGTGGGTACAGAGGAGATTAAACAGGTATCTACCTTGCCCAGCCTCTTGGAGGATGGCTCCATTGTGGGGTTGCTGTGGGTCGAAGAACAGCAAGTGTCGATTGCTACCATCACAGCGTACTGGCAGCAATATCACACCAACTGAGATTCCTTGGTTCCCATCCATGAGTTTTTTTGCCATCGGCTGGAGAACCAAGGAGTGATCAGCAAGACTCGTTCACCCTTTAATAGTCCCATATGGCCAGTGAGAAAGTCTGATGGAGGGTGGAGGCTGACAGTGGACTACAGTGGCCTGAAGGAAGTCACGCTGTCATTGAGTGCTGCTATACCGCACATGCTAGAACTCCAATATGAACTGGAGTCAAAGGTGGCCAAGTGGTATGCCTCAACTGATATTGCCAATGCATTTTTCTCGATCCCTTTGGTGGCAGAGTGCAGGCCACAGTTTGCTTTCATGTGGTGGAGGGGCGTGCAGGACACCTGGAACTGACTGCCCCAGGGGTGGAAGCACAGCTTTCCCGTTTGCCGTGGACTGATCCGGACTGCACTGGAACAGGGTGCAGCCCCTCAACACCTGCAGTACATCAATGACATCATCATGTGGCACAACACAGCAGAGGAAGTGTTTGTGTTTCCTTCTGAAAGCTGGTTTTTTTTCTGTAAAACAAAGCAAGGCCAAAGGACCTGCACAGGAGAACCAGTTTTTAGGAATAAAATGGCAAGATAGGCATCTTCATATCCTTATGGATGCAATCAATAAGATAACAGCTATGTCCCCACCAGATAATAAAAAAGAAACATATGCTTTCCTAGGCGTTGTGGGTTTCTGGAGAATGCATATTTCGGGTTACGGTCAGATTGTGAGCCCTCTCTATCGAGTGACCTGAAAGAAGAATGGTTTCAGATGGGGCTCTGAGCAGGGACAAGCCTTTGAACATATTAAACATGTTCATGCAGTAGCCCTTGGGACGGCCCGGACAGGACAAGCTGTGAGAAACGTGCTTTACAGCGCAGCCGGGGAGCATGGCCCCACCTGGAGCCTCTGGCGGAAAGCACATGGAGAGACTCCAGGTCGACCTCTAGGGTTTTGGAGCTCAGGATATAGAGGATCCGAGGCCTGCTACACCCCGACTGAAAAAGAGATACCAGCAGCACATGAAGGGAGTTTGAGCCCATGTCCCACAGTGCCCATGTCCCAAAGGGAGGTGCCACTGAAGAACAAATCAGCAACTATCAAGTGGACCAAGCTGCTCAGATTGCCATAATCGACAAAGACCTGGACTGGGAACATAAAGGGCAACTATTTGTAGCTCGATGGGCTCATGAAACGTCAGGACATATAAGATGAGATGTCACCTATAGCTGGCCAAGAGACCGAGGGGTGGACTTGTCTAAAGATTCTATTATACAAATAACAAAGGACTGAAATTTGTGCATTAGCGAAAAAACTAAACAACAAAAAATATTAAGGCATGGAAGATGACATTTAAACCACCGATTTGGAGATGCATGGCAAGTAGACTACATTGGACCTTTGTGCAGGACTGCTAGGGGGCATTGATAGGTCCTAGCCATGGTAGAAATGACTACAGGCTGGCTGGAGACTTACCCAGTGACCCATGTCACTGCTAAAAGCACAGTAGTAAGTCTCGAAAAACAAATTTTGTGGGGACATGGTACACCTGAAAGAATTGAGCCTGACAAATGGCTGTCATTTCAAAAATGAAATTATAAAGTTAGGAACAGCTGAACATGGAATTGACTGGATATACGGTATTCCCTATTATCTCCAGGCCTTGGGAAAGGTAGAATGGCGTAACAAACTCCTAAAAACCATGCTACAAGCCCGGGGAAAAGGGGATATGAGAAACTGGCATGTTCATTTGGCAGAAGCCGCTTGGCTTATAAACACTGGAGAGGCATCATCCTAACCAGGCCCAGTCGAGGCTAGACCTCTGTTACCTCCCTAAGTCTGACTCTTCCCTTTTAGATTGGAGGCTTGAGACATAGCTGATCGAGATGGTTACATTTATTGATTAAGCAACACACCTTTAAAAAGCTAATAATGCCTTAGTTGGCTAGCAAACTCACCACTGTTAATAGTAATATTAGTACACAATTATATCACTGCAAGTAATATTGAGTTATGATTCTATTGCTTATTATTGATACAAAGTTATATTGCTATAAAGAAAACTTACAAAACACACACATAAGTGCTATTAAGTTGCAATGCTACTGCCTTTCCTCTTGCACTTAGTAGTAGGGCACAAGTCTATCCCTCCATACAAGTTTATTCCATCTTACTCCATCCTCCCACACCAAGTCTTCTGGACATAGGCCTGATGGAGAGTCCAGCAGGTTGTCCAAGGGGGTTCCCTCCAGTGTCCTGGGGAGCTTGGGTCTGCAGGTCAGCTTCACCACCGTTTGTAGGCCTCTGCACTTCTACCGTTGCAAAATCCCCCAGTTCTTTGTCCCTCACCTGATTTTATGCCTTATTCCCCATTTTTTCTTTTCCTGAACACACCTTTTAACCACCCCTGCAACCTCCTTTTCTCCACCCAAACACAGCCCAAACAAACAACACCCTGAACTGCCACTAAGCATATTCCTTAAACATAAACCGTCGTGGTCTAAGGCCAGTTCTGAATCCAGCCGCACCTAGGCTCCTCTCTGAGAAGGAGTTTAGAAAGCAAGAGGGTCCAGTCCGAACCTGGTGACTCAACGCGAGGGTGTCCCTGACTCCTTACACTTTTCTTTTACTCTGTATAAATCATTTTCCGCTCACAACCCCCTTTGATTTTGTATTCCATACATTTGATAAGTAATAGAGCGAACCTTGCCAACGAACTCTGTAAGATCACATTTTCTAAATTTTCAGTAAAATCTTTTCTTGCAAAACCTTTGAGTGATCATTTAAACAACCCAACCACTCATTCGCAACACTCATGTCTACCACTAAGTGCTCATCTCAGCTGCTCACTTAAAAAGGACACACAGCCACTGCCCACACCAACACAAGTGCTCACAACTATTTTCTCTTTCCACCCTCCCACCCCCCCCCAAGTGAACAGATTGGGGGTGTGCAAGGGGTTGGGAGGGGACACAACCAGGACAGCTGACCCAAACTAACCAAAGAGATATTCCATGCTATATAATGTCATGTCCAGTAATAAAATGGAGAGGAGAGGGGTTTAGGTAAGTTAGCCATCTTTTTCTCAGGAACTGTCTGGGCATCGGGCTACCCATGGGAGGTGGTGAGTGATTGCCTTTGCATCACTTGTTTTGTTTTGTTTTCTTCCTCTCTTCTTCCACTTCTCCTTTGCTTATTCATTTTTGTCTTGACTCATAAGTGATGTGGGAAATTGACAATTAGTTCGATTTTGCTATAGCTTTAGTTTAATTTCATTATATAACTTTGCATCTATGTTAAGGTAAGAGTTAAACACTGTTAATTAATTTAGTTCTGCTCTTTGTAATCTTGCTAACAAGGACTGTTGTGGCTCAAATGTAGCTAACAAGGACTGCTTGCGAGACAGACGAAGAGAAACAAGGACTGATAACCAGAACTTTGTTGTCTGTAAGAAGCAACTCTCTAGCTGAAACTGGTTCTATGGTTTGGGACTCAGCCAACACAGACAACTCAGGAATTTTTGAGCCAAAGGTGAAAGCACACAGCGAGGAAGACTACGAGCCTTCCTCCAGAAGACCCCCACAGACGACCACCAGACGACACTGCGCAAGTGCTAAAGGGGGGTGGAGTATGATAATGAATTCCTAGAAATAATTACAATAGTCCAGCCTACTTAGATAAGCTTTGTAATAAATAGGTGCATGCTTCGTGACTCGGTGTGCAAGTTAGGAGGAGCGATCCCCCTTGCACCTGGCGCCGCAATAAACATACCTGCTTTATAACTCTCTGAGTTGTGAAGTTTGATTCCGCACGTCATAAGTTTTCTTGCTTTTACTCTTCTCCTCTTCCCCCATCCCACTGGGGGTGGGGGGTGGGGAGCGAGCGAGCAGCTGTGTGGTGCTTAGCTGCCTACCAGGGTTAACCTACAACAACTCCCTTCTGACTCTATGGTCCATGCTGGTTATATTTCATTTCCGTTATATGCTTTTTGGACAGAATTATCTTACTTTAGCCTTGATACCCCTACCTACTCCTAATTAAGCACAAGCAGTTTGCATACCAGAGCAACGACATGACCCTGTTAGTGCTCACACCATACTTCTGCCCTTGAAGAGTTTTCATCACGCCTCTGGTTCCCATCAGAGGCCTTAGCTAGTTTTGAAGCCTAATATTACAGTGGGACCTCTTGCTCACAGCCTGTCAGAACAGTAGCTGGAGATAAGGTTCGAATCATGACAGGCCATGATTGGACGGGAAACATGATTGTTTGGGCTGTCACCCCCTTAGGGGAAGGGAAAACACGGGGGTGGGGGTGGTGGTAGTGTTTGCACATGGACCGGGACATACAGCATGAGTAATATTACAAAGCAGAGAAATTAAATGTGTACCTACACACACACTGACTGTAATTAACCAACCCCCTGTGAACCTCATTATACACAGGAAGATGAACCCTGTTTTGGTACGGACAGCAGTCTGGACTTTGACCTTAACAATGGCACAAACAACCACCCCGCAGTGCTGATCGCAAGCTACCACGTCACCATGGAATGAGGTGGAATCATATGAAATGAACCGTAACAAAAAAAAGTATTGGAGGATTCATGGTATGGTAGGAAATTGAAGGGGAGCATGTTACCGTATAATAATCCCTAATGATAATACAACCCAGTTAACTCAGAATAGCAGCCAGAGTGGAGCAGGTAAAAATGAAGCCTGGTATGTAGGCTATATCAGTGAACATAAAGGACTTCTCACCAGTATGATGACTAGACTTAATTGAACCACCAAGTTCACAAATATTTATAAATGTACCCAAAACAACCTAAAATTAGAATTTAAATGTGAGACCCTATGTAATGGAAGAAACACAAACCAACGCTAGTGAATTAACCTCAATATTACCTTGGCAAAGAACATGGTGAACCCCACAATTTGTAGCACCACCCTCCAATATGTTTACCATAGGTAAGTGGCAAACTTTACCTGGAGTAAACGAATAAGAGAAAGAGTACCACGTCAAGTGGGACTGGAATGTAAGTTGACACAATACCACCTGTGCGCCTTTTATTATAAGGATTCAACATGCCATGTTCCCTGAACAAGGCATCCGCAGAAGAACTAAAAGAGACATATCAGGAATGCTAGGACTTGGAAGAGTTGCCTTAAACACCAATATGGATATCCAAGCCCTGCAAGCCCAGCTGCAACTGGTTGGACAACTAACCTCTCAGCACCACCTTGAGGGGCTAGCTAAAGCTGCTATCCAATTAGAAATGGCTCACCTCCAATTGCACTGAATAGAAAGAAAGACCTGGGAAGTCATGAAATATGCATCTAAGACTATTTACACTGGTGTTCAGAATGAGTTTTTGGACACTACCTGCCAAAGTATGCAACTGGCCGCTTTACTAATAATGAACAAGTATGGTTAATCTGCGAAGGAAAATATTTGAGATAGCGGAGCCCATATGTTACATCTTCCTAATACCTCAATAGGAGCAGTACTTAGCTGTGAGCTGCACACCTAAGACGTGAGGGCACTTCTAAGAATCAGGTGGAAAAAACAACCCGTGTGGGCTACATACCTCCAGGGAGTAGAATTACCAGTCATAATGGCTGGTCAGTTATGGACACATAGTTTGACATCTCCATGGCTATGAACAGACAGGGAATAAAACAAAATTGTCCCTGTAGACATCTGAGATAGGGTTCTATGCATTAATAATAATAATCAATAATTAATAACAATAATCACTCTTTCACAGAGGCAATAAATTGCCAAACTCCTTCACGTGGATACAATTACTGCATAGTAATTAATGCATGCGTTTAGTCTGTCCTGACCTAAACCACAACACTGCCTCTCTCTCTCAGCCCCTCTTTCTCTGCTCCTCCTTTTGTCCTCTCTCTGTCTTCCCCCTCTCTCTCCCCCTCTCTCTGCCTTCCCTCTCTCTCTGTCCCCGATGTTAGGGGTTTCTGAATCCGACAGCCTGAGAGAAGCGAGGCTGCCACAGCTCCACGTCCCCAGGTCCAACCAGCAGCGAGGCTAAGCATGCATTCCCAGTGGGCACACAAACAAACAGAAGTATACAATACAAATAAACATACACACCGTGGTGGGTTGACCTTGGCTGGCTGCCAGACCCCCACCTAGCCGCTCTCTCACTCCCTCTCCTCAGCAGGACAAGGGGAGAAAATAAGATGGAAAAGTTCACGGGTCGAGACAAGGACAGGGTGATCACTCAACAATTACCATGATGGGCAAAACAGACTCGACTTGGGGAAAATTAATTTAATTTGCTGCCAGTTAAAAATAGAGTAGGATGGTGAGAAACAAAGACAAAACTAAAAACACCTTCCCCTCACCCCACCCCTTCTTCCCAGACTCAACTTAAGGTCCACGGAATGTGGAAAGAGGGGCAGGCCACTTGGGAAGAGTACAGGAATGTGGTCAGAGCATACAGGGATGCGACGAGGAAGGCCAAAGCCCACCTGGAACTGAAGCTGGCAAGGGATGTCAAAAACAACAAGAAGGGCTTCTTCAACTACATCAGCAGCAAAACGAAGACTAGGGACAACGTGGGGCCGCTGCTGAATGAGGCTTGGGGCGGACCTGCTGGAGAGCAGCTCTGCGGAGAGGGACCTGGGTGTCCTGGTGGACGACAGGTCGACCATGAGCCAGCAGTGTGCCCTGGCTGCCAAGAAGGCCAATGGGATCCTGGGGTGCATCAAGAAGAGTGTGGCCAGCAGGACGAGGGAGGTTCTCCTTCCCCTCTACACTGCCCTGGTGAGGCCTCATCTGGAGTACTCTGTCCAGTTCTGGGCTCCCCAGTTCAAGAAAGATGAAGAGCTACTGGAGAGAGTCCAGTGGAGGGCTACAAGGATGGTGAGGGGACTGGAACATCTCCCCTACGAGGAGAGGCTGAGGGAGCTGGGCTTGTTTAGCCTGAAGAAGACAAGGCTGCGAGGGGACCTAATATATGCTTATAAATATCTGAAGGGTGGGTGTCAGGAGGATGGGGCCAAGCTCTTTTCAGTAGTGCCCAGCGACAGGACAAGGGGCAACGGGCACAAAGTGAAGCACAGGAAGTTCTGTCTGAACATGAGGAAGAATTTCTTCCCTCTGAGGGTGACGGAGCACTGGAACAGGCTGCCCAGGGAGGTTGTGGAGTCTCCTTCTCTGGAGATATTCAAGACCCGCCTGGACAAGGTCCTCTACAGCCTACTGTAGGTGACCCTGCTTCGGCAGGAGGGTTGGACTAGATGACCCACAGAGGTCCCTTCCAACCCCTACCATTCTGTGATTCTGTGATTCTGTGATTCTGACTTCACTTCTTTGTTCCCGACTCTTCTACCTTTTGACCCCACAGGCAGTGCGGGGGAAGGAGGGGGGTAGGAATGGGAGGTTGCGGTCAGTTCGTGACGGTTTGTCTCTGCCGCGCCTTCCTCACACTTTTCCCTTGCTCCAGCGTGCATGCTTTCCACAGGGTACAGTCCTTAAATATGTTTTTGCAGAGGTGCTGTAAAGTTATCTGAGTGGTTCAGTATTGGTGCACAGTCAGTCCATTTTGTCTGTTGCTGAGCTGGCTGGAACTGGCTATGACCAGCACAGGGCAGTCCATGACCTCCTTCTACACAGGTCATCCCTGCAGCCTGACCTTGCTACCAAAACCTTGCCAATTATGTCCAAAACATCTCTCCAACCCTTCCCCTATGTGCTAACCCCTCCAATACCAACCCTCACCCCAACCCCAAATCCTCCAAGCCCACCCTTGCCCTACCCACCAACCCCTCCAAGCCCAAACCCTAGCCTAGCTTCCAAGTCCTTTAACCCCCAGACATACCCCAACCACCAACCCATCCAAGCCCAAAACTTCTGCTAATAGCCAATCCCAACTGTTCTTCTACCCACCAACCTCTTCCAAGCCCTGACACATCCCCTAACTGCCAACTCCTCTGGCTCCAACCCTCCCCCTACCCATGAAGGACTTCAAAGCCCAAGCCATCCAAGCTCATCAACCCCTCCAAGCCCAACTCGTATCTTGCAGCAAACCCTGTCTACCCATCTCTCCAATCCCAACCCTATCCACCAAGCCCTCCAAGCTCAACCCATATCCAGATGGTTAAGCCCTCAAAGACCTACCATTAAACCTAGATTCTCGCCGCTCTAAGCCCAACCCCTCCAGGCCCATTCCTTAACCCTAAGTACCAAGCACTCTAGGCTCAAACCTTACCCTGTCCACCAACCCCCTCTCAGCCCAATCTTTAGCCTAAATCCCAACTCCTCTAACTGCCAACATCTCTAACCACCGACCCTTGTAAACCCAAGGCCTAGCCAACACGCCAACCCCAAATTTTACCCTTCCTGCCAACTCCTCCAAGCCCAACCTGTATCCCTAACCTAAAGCCCAACCACTCTAACCCCAACTGAAAGCAGCTCAAACCCAACCCTCAGCCTAACCCCCAAGCCCTCTAAACACAAGGCCTAGGCTAACCACCAAACTTGCTAACACCAACGCTCTACCCTAACCTCACCCCTCTAACCAAACCCCTTACCCTAACCACGGACCCCTCTGAGCCCAACCTTCATCCTGACCCCCCCCAACTCCTTGAACTCCAACACTTTACCCAACCCTAATGCCAACCCCTCGTACCCTGGCCCTTCCCCTAACCACCAAACCTGCTGCCAATCCCTCCAAGCTCAACCCTTACCCTGCCTGTCAACCTGTCAAAGCCCAACACTTTCCCTAACCCCAAATACTCCAAGACCAGCCCTTTTCCATGCCCGCCAACTCCTTCAACTCCACCCCTTCGAAGTACAGCCCTTATCTGTGGAGTCCTGGCTGGACGAGAGGGGACATAGCTTGGTGCCGTTGAGCAACCCAGGTTCCGATCCGGAGGTGAGCCTTGAGAGCGGCGAACACGGAACCCTGTTGGGAAGGTAGAGCAACGAGCTCGGGACACTGGAGCAGGGGGACCATCACGTCGCCGTTTCGTGCCGCACTGTCACTTCCTGCTACGCTGTCGTTTCCTGCCACAGCGCTGCTTCCGCATTGAGATGCAGCTCTGCACCAATCACAGCGAGTTGCAGTAGTTTTGCCTATATATGGTTAGGGTTCTAACCAATCAGATGCTGTAATTGCTTTGCTATATAAACCTTGTTTTGCTGACTAATAAAGGTTGAATGATCAATACTCATATTGGGGTGACACCGTTACAACGGATCCGTAACCCACACCAACATTTGGTAGCAGAGGATGGACGGTTTCCCTGCAGGAATCCCTGAGACTGCGGTGAGCAGCTAGAGGGGGGGTGTGGGAACAACGGCTGGGAGTGGTGCTGCCTGGGTGCAGAGTTGCAGGGCAGACACGGACGGCCGCCTCCCAGGAGTTAAACGAGCCCCACTGGTGCTGCCTGGCACAGCTGAAATTGAACGTGGAGGCCGGGGTCGCAAGCATGGACATAGAGGCTGCGGCAACGTTGCTCGTCGGTATGCTCTCTAAGAGAGGAATAGACGCAACGGCAAAGCAACTCATGAAGTTGATTAAACTGGGGCAGTGATGGGGTCACTTTGCGGATACCCCGCTACTGTTTTCCGTCTCGGAATGGCGAGAGTTGGGAGAGACAACGTGGGAAAGGACAATAACGGGGGAGGAAAAGGAAGAAAAGGAGATAAAAGGCATCCGCGAGCTCTGGCGAACAGTATTAGAGACCTTAAAAGCCATGAAAGCTGAACGAGAGGTGGCGTGTGCTGCAGCTCGGATGCTAGCTCCTGAGCCCGGGAAAGATCACGCGCCTAAGCCTGGGACATTAGCACGGGTTTTTGGGCTACCTGCCGTTAGAGGGATGACTGGGATCACCTGTAAAACAATTGCCGAGATTCGGGCGAGTGCAGAGCGTGATTCCGACGCTGGCAAAGAGGGGGGGGGCCCACCGGAAGTTGCCGCTAAAGAAACCAAGCAGAAATGTGAGCCGGACGCAGAAATATGACCGCCCCCGGGGAGAGGGGAGGAGTCGGGCGCGGAAGTACAACTGCCTTCCGGAAGAGGGGAGGAGCGGCTAGCACCACCTCCAGAGGGGGAGGGAGAAGGGGCGCGGTCTACAACATCGGCCCCTCCTCTCTATCCTCCATTGCCGCCCTCCAGTGAGGCGTCTCCACCCCTGACTCCCTCTAATGACGGGCAGAGCGGATTGCAGGGAAAAGCAGCGTGCAATCTTTTGCAGTCAGTTTTGCAGCGTCTTCAAGACATGAGCTCGCAGTTCCAGCATATGTCAATCATTGCCAACCCCCCCCCACCGGGAAAACGAGGCTTCCTCTCCAAGATGTTTAGTTGGGCCTCCGGTGTCGATCACACCTGCCCGCTGGAGCGGTGTTATAAGGGATGCCATCCTAGATGGACAGTGGAACGTTGCCACCACTATAGGAGGTACTCAGGCGTTAGCCTGTCCTGTGGTACAGGTTAATGGTCAAGGCAAATGGGAACCACATGACTGGAAAATTTTACAACAGACCCGTAATACTATATCTCAATATGGGGTGAGATCTGAGGCCACTCGACAAATTGTTACCTGGATTTACTCCGCTGACCTGATGTGTCTGCATGACTGTCGAAATTTAATGCGATTGTTACTCACCCCTACTCAGTTCTTGTTGTGGGGAGCAGCGTGGGCACAACGGGCTATGGATGAGGCGATGCGACATCAGGACCAGCAAAATCTTTACCATGGAGTAACGGTGGACATACTTACCGGACAAGGAGTTTATGCTAATCTGGAGCGGCAATTGACCTTCCCCGCCCATGTGCTTCAATTGTCAGCACGTCTTGCCCTGGAAGCTTTCCTTGCACTGCCTGGTTCGTCTGCTCCACCTTTCGGAACTGTAGTGCAAGGAGCCACTGAAACTTACAGCAACTCCATCAACCGGCTGTGGGGTGCGTTAATGAATCATCCAGATTTAAATGAGGAAAGCAAGCAGCAAATGTTTCGTGTGTTAGCCTTTGACAATGCCAATAAGGCTACAAAGCAGCTTCTGGCAAGTCTGCCGAAAGGGGCGGGAGTTGAAGACATGCTGTCCAGGGTCGAGAGGGCTGGAGCACAAAAGCAACAGGCGACGGTCGCTGCTGCCGTGCAAGGCACGGTCAGAGAGGTTGTCCAATCACTTGCAGCTGCAGTGCAACAAAACAGTCCTCTGCAGGTGCAATTGTCAGTCCACCGTATTTGCTATCGGTGTGGGGAAAAGGGGCACGTCAGACGCTGCTGCCATAGCGCCGTCTGGTGTGAAAGATGTCAAAAGAATAACCATGCCACAAAAGTATGTTCGGGAAACGAGAGGAGGAGCGCGGACAGAGGCCGCGTGTGGAAACAAATGAATCCTCTGGGCAAAGCAAGAGTTTTTCACAACAGCCTCAAGCTGCAACCAGAGGCAGCTTGGGAATCGACTTGGAAACCACAATAGATGTCGTCCTTAACGACACGACCGTACATGAGATCCCTAGCAATGCGGTCGAGCCAAGGATTAATTTAAACGGCGGAATGAAAGGACTTTTAGTGGGACGTTCTTCTGCCGGCATTAAGGGACTACTAATTGTTCCTAGGGTTATCGATGTGGACTATGCGGACCAGATTCATATTATGGTCCATACTCTTTGTCCTCCTTTGTTTGATCCAAAAGGCAGTAAGATAGCGCAGATCCTAGTGATAGGCAGCTCAATCGACCATTCTTTAGCAAAGACTTCCCGTGAAAACCGAAGTCTTGATTCCACAGACCCTACAGTTTGTTTTACTACGAAGGTGGACCACCGGCCTAATATGCGCGTTGTGTTGAGTCAGAAAAATGCATCAGTACAAATCTATGCCATGCTAGACACCGGAGCTGACATCACAATCGTAAGTACGGGTGTTTGACCGGAGGAGTGGCCACTAAGTGTTCCCACAACGGCTATCGCAGGTGTGGGGGGACACTCCGCTCCCATGATGAGCCAATACCCTGTGCAAATAACCTTTCCTGAAGGGCAGGAGGTCAGTTTAAAGGTCTATGTCATGCAGCTGCCCGAAACTCTTCCAGCCCTAATTGGGCGCGACGTTTTGAGTCAAATTGGACTTGTACTAACTACTACCCCTTTTTAGTTATGGGCACTGGCGAGCAGTCGCCCAACCCACCGCTAACCTGGCTTTCCAACGAACCCGTGTGGGTTGACCAGTGGCCCGCGACAGAAGAGCGACTGTGAATAACAAGGCAATTGGTAGCAGAGCAACTCGCTGCAGGCCACATCAAGCCTTCAGTCAGCCCATGGAATACCCCCATTTTCGTCATTCCGAAAAAGAGCGGCAAATGGCGCCTCTTACACAACCTATGTAAGATTAATGAGCAAATGCAACCCATGGGAGCTGTACAACCTGGAATGCCATCACCTGCTATGCTTCCATCGGGTTGGCACGTAATCATTGTTGACTTAAAAGACTGCTTTTTCACTATACCTTCACATCCGCGAGACACTCAGCAGTTTGCCTTTTCGATACCGGTAACCAACAAAACAGCACCTTCAGAGCGCTATGAGTGGGTTGTCTTGCCACAAGGCATGAGAAACTCACCCACGCTGTGTCAACTTTATGTGGCTTGGGCCTTAGCTCCACTCAGGGAGCAATGGCTGAATACGATCATTTATCATTATATGGATGACATCCTCTGCTGTCAACAGGAAGCGTTCAATGATGATTCCTTGACGCAGCTGAGTACTGTTTTAGCCAGCAAGGGCCTTGTTGTGGCCCCAGAAAAGGTTCAGCGATCTGCACCATGGAAGTATTTGGGGTGGCGCATCTCTGACGCCAAGATCCAACCACAAAAGGTGGAGCTAGCAACAAATTTGCGCACATTGACTGATGTACAGACCTTGCTTGGAGATATCCAGTGGGTGCACAGCTGTGCTGGTATTTCCAATGCTGACATTGCACCATTGACATTACTACTACGTGGCTCGCATCCCAGCACAGCAGTCACCCTATCACAGACGCAACAAGCAGCTTTGCAACACATCGTACAGAAGCTTCAAACAGCCTGGACTGCTAGGCGACTGCTAACCCTACCTGTCTCCTTGCTTATTTGTAACCCTGCCGGGTCACCATATGCCCTTGTTTGTCAGTGGCAAAACAAGAAGGGGGAGACTCATTCCTGTACAGCATCGTTGAATAGTCCTGATTTTGCCACTGACAAGCCTATTAGGGGCGATGATCCATTTTACATACTAGAATGGGTGTTTTTAAGTGTGCAGCCGAAGACTAATACACAGACACGATCAGAAGCTGTGGGAGAGCTAATCAGAAAAGGTAGGACGAGGATAGTGGAAATACCAGGGGAAGAGCCACAGGACATCAGTATACCGGTCAAAGCAGCAGATTTGGAACGGTGGTTGAGGCATGCTCTACCCATACAGGAAGCTCTGTTAGGCTATGGTGGGAGGATACATTCCCGACAGCCGAAAGGGAGATTGTGGCAGTTCTTGAAGCGTAATCTATGGCTTGAGAAGTCCAGACTTCAGGAGAAGCCGCTGGCCGAAGGAATCACAGTGTATACAGATGCAAGCAGGAGGCTGCGTAAGGCAGTTTGTGTTTGGCAAGAAGGGGGCCAGTGGTGTCATCATATGATACAAGGACAGGATGGAGATTCGCTGCAAATTTTAGAGCTGACTGCCGTGGTCTGGGCTTTAACTAATTGGCTAAATGAGCCTTTAAATGTTGTAACTGATTCCCTTTATGTAGCCGGGATAGTGCCTCAAATACCGGATGCCTTGCTTAGGGAGGCAGCCAACCCTAGATTAGGCAAGCTGTTTATCCAGTTGTGGACCATACTGTCTCAACGGGCCGTACCTTGTTGCATCATCCACGTGCGTAGCCACCAATGGGATCTGGGACTAGGGCACGGCAATCAAATTGCTGACAACTTAGTCAGTCCCGCATGCCCTATGCCTCCAGTAGACAAGTTTCAGCAGGCCAGACAGAGTCATGAGAATTTTCACCAAAATGCAAGAGGTCTGCGAAGGCAATTTGGGTTGACAGAGAATGAGGCTCGTTATATTGTACGGGCCTGTCCTAAGTGTGGAAACCAAGGACCAGGTATAGGCCAAGGGGTCAATCCAAAAGGGCTGAAGGCACTTGCGCTGTGGCAGATGGACGTCACGCACTTCTCCGAATTTGGGCGGCTGAAGTACGTGCATGTCACAATAGACACCTTTTCGAAAATGATATGGGCCGCTGCTTTACCTGGGGAGAAAGCGCAACATGTTTGTAAACATCTGCTTTCGTGTTTCGCAGTACTGGGGGTCCCTGAAGAAATTAAGACCGATAATGGACCTGCCTATGTCAGTCAAAAGCTGAGATCATTCTTGTTGACGTGGGGAATTAAGCACACCACGGGAATTGCGCATTCTCCGACAGGGCAAGGCCTCATAGAGCGCACTCATCGTGTGCTGAAAGACTACTTAGATAAACAGCGAGGGGTTGAAACAGAAGTGCAACCGAGATTGCATCGAGTTCTTTTTACTTTGAACTATTTGTGCCTTATGGGTGATCAGGAGGCACCGCCTGTTGTGGTGCATCACCAGAACTTAAAATTCAATAGTGCAATGACTTTACCGCGGTTTAAAGTGATCTACAGAGACCCGACTACTGGAGAGTGGGCTGGACCCGTACCAGTGATGTTTAACGGTCGAGGGTATAAGTGTGTTTCCACAGATCGCGGTCCAGTCTGGGTGCCTAGCCGAGCCGTGAAGCCTGCTTTGAATCGGCAAGACAAGTTAGCCGAGGAGCAACAAGCAGACTCTCACGAGCAGAGCAATCAAGTAGAAATAACCTGAATAGAGGGAAGAGTATATGAGTGGTTACCAGGAGGTACTTGTCACCGATACCAACTGTGATGTTTTGTAAGATCTGTAAGCCTCGGGTTTTACGTAGTTGTTACACTTGCCAACAATAGCGGCGGCGGCGAATATCGCTTGCGAAGCATCGGTGTGATCAGTGCCTTTAATAGGGCGCAGCGTAGCTCGCGTTTTAATTGTTGCAAGGCTCAAGACAGAAAGAAGCGATACTTATCTCTGTAGCCGCTCGAAGTGGGTAAGGTTAACAAACCAAAGAACTAAAACCGTATGGGTAAGTAGTTTTTTTTAGTATAGCCAAAGTAAGCTAGTACCTGCTATTTGGGCCATCCCCAAAGCAGAGTGGGAAAGACGAGAGTGCGATGCTTACATCAGCTTTGAAGGGAATGGCAGGAAAACGTGTGGTTACCCTGTTAGCCGCACTCTTTAAATGTTGTCAGATTATAGCAGGTGAAGAAACCCTTTACCGCATTGTGGAATTATTAGTAAAATTAAGGTTTTACATCTAAAACTTAAGATTTATATGAAAAACGTAGCAGTGTTCACCCATTGAGGAAAAGCATGAAATCAAAAGGAGCTCTGAGGATGGGACACAGCTGCAGCAGGCATGCGAGGAATCCACTCACACAGCAACTCCCTGCAATGTACCATAGAGGACGGAACGGAGTGGAGACTCCATGGCCCTGCTCCGTGATGATAAAGTGGGAAGAAATGGTTCTCTAGAACTGATAAGCAGCTCATCTGGCCCCCTGAGCCAACAGGTTTTCGAAACCTTGCCAAAGTGCTACCCTCTCGTGAACTTTGCTCGTTTTAATATCATTATAATACCAAAACACACCTCCATCCGGAAGGCTACCCGCCTCCGAGGTGCGACCACCCCTCTTCGAGTCTGCACTCTCGATTTTTTGTAAACCATACCTTTAAACGTGAAGCGAGAAAATTTTACACCAATCATGATAAAAGGTATGTATGACTACAGTCACTCAAACTCCACCTTAAAGACAGAAAGGATATAAAAATAGCCAGGGAAATGGGGGATTTTCGGAGAAGAAGATAACACCGTAGATTTTCGGAGAAGAAGATCTTCGGAGGAAAAGAAGATAACACCGTGAGCAAGTCAAGGGAAACTCCACCTCAGACTGCCTCCGACAGCCGGGATTGGCCGATGGGCTGAGCCTTGCTTCTCTCCCCCTTGGGACGCCTTGGGTGAGACTTAAACTAAGCACTTTTCTCGGGAATAGTTACTCCCTAATGTTTATAGCCAGGCTGTATTATTTATAATCTTTTCACGCGTTTTGGATTTGCACGTGCTTTCTTGCAGACAGTCACTATCACCGGCAATTCAGAAAACCTATATACCTGTTGCACAAATAAAACTGCACTGTTTCAGTAGCCAGTTGTCACAGTTTCTCACTGAACGCGACCAAATGCGGCCGTGCTAGTTCATGAGCACGACTGGACTGAAGGTGCAGACTGCTATTAGTGTATCCAGAATCGTGGTAGTTTAATATACGTATTAAACGCGACTGGACTGGTAGTGGCAAATTGGACATCACTCAGAATTTAAACCTAGCCGCACCTAGCCTCTCACTTCGGTGAAGAGCGTTAGAAAGCAGGGGGTTTATTTTCTGCCAAATTAACGTGACAGAAAATTGGCGTCACAGACAGGGTTGCCATGGATAAACTGCTGCAAAAATATGGTTGTGTCCCTTCACAAGTCGGGATGGAGTGGGCCCAGAAGTTTTGGAAGGGCGAAAAGAAAGTAGTCGAATGTGTTAAACAGTGTCAGGTTTCACAAAAGCTCCGAACGGGTAAAGGTAAAGGAGTGATTTGTGCAGTGTTAGGCGCCTGTTTATCTTGTGCACAAAAAGAAACGAAGGAAGGCCCTGCTCCTACTCTGGTCTCTGCCGTAGAACACGCAGCTTTAAAATCAGAAAATGAGGTGCTGAAATCAGCATTAGCTTTCCAGAAGGAGACAGGAGAAAAATTAGAAACTCAGGTTAATAAACTTACAAACCAAGTTCACGAGCTCTTGGGGGAAAATAGAAATTTAGAATATTGAAATGCTAGACTCAGGGGTGAGGCTCAGCATTTTAGGATGTTGTTGGAAAAGATGAATGGGCTTTTAGATAAAATGCAGCCTTCTGCCCAGGTCCAGCAGATTCGTAAGTTAATGCGTTACCCGAGCTCAGGAATGCAGACTGAAGATTTTTGATGTAACAGTGATGATGAGGAGGTCAGTGAAGTCGAAGGGACTTTTAAATCCCAAGTGATACCCCTGCGACCTTTGGTTAAAACTGAAACCGCTGTTGATGATGATGATGAAATCCATACCACTACACATACCGTGCCGTGGACACCAACAGAGTTGGAAAGAATAAAAGAGAAATACTCCAGGCAGCCAAGCGAGTCAGCTGTTGAGTATGTGTGGTGAGTTTCTGCTGAAGGCGGAGATAGAATTATGTTAAGTGAGGATGAAGCGGGAGACACCTGGGGACCTGGAGTGTTGTTAACCACTGTGCCAGGAGATCATTGTTATTCCCTAACCGCTGGAGCAGCCTACTGGGCAGGCGGTATGGATCCGCGGGAAAGGGGAGAGCCTCTAGAGATCAGAGCTAAGGGTTACTGTGACCTGTCTGCAGCAGTACGAAAAGCAGCTTGCCTGCAAGCTATGTATAACCGGGAGGAGTTTCGAAAATCCCCGATGTTAGCTCCTATTGACACAGACCGACTAGCCCCTCTCATCCGTGGTCTCCCCAATTGCCTTAAGCCATTAAGGTCGAAACTCGAAACCACATACGGGAGATTTGTGATAACCCTAACCATGGTCGGGGTCGGCGTAACCATATACCCACTTGGAATGAATTTGTGCAGGAAATAGACAAATACGGACACCAGATGGGCTGGGCTACCCTAACTGGTGAAAAGCCCCCCGATCCTACCCGAAGGATTTGCCAGGTCCACATAAAAGACTCCAAATCTGATCGAATGCATACTCACAATCCTAAACCTGACGGGAGATTTAAACCTGATAAGGAGTGAAATGAGTTGTGGCGTAAAGCCCTGGACCTGGGGGTGCCTCGACGGCTCCTGCACGGTGTCCCTACGGAAGATCTCCGTGCACTGATCCAATCCTTAACTAGAAAAAATAATTCAGTTGGGGTAAAGCATCCAACCGGAGAATCTCCTGGTTATGACAATGTTGTGCCTTCTGCACCAGAATCTAACATGACTGATTTGTCAGAGTCCCAGCAAAAAAACTCCCATCCCCGTGGAGGGCAGTGAGCCACCCTGCCCGGCAGGTACTAGTGATTCAATGGCTCCCTGGTAAAATCAATGAACCTATTATTGCCCTTCCCATTGGACCCCGGAAAATATTAACCAAATTTCTCGTCGATACCGGGGCCCAAATGTCAGTAATCACTAATAAAACAGCACAACTTTTAGGCATAAAACCCACCCGACGCAAAGTCAAATTTATGGGGATTGATGGTGTGATAAAAACATGCCCCACTGCAAAAATTACCCTCCGGTTACCAGGAGAACAGAGAATGACCAGGAAAGAAGTGTTAGTGGGTGCTGCCCACACTAATCTTTTAGGATTTGATTTGCTGCACGGGCGAGTGTGGAAACTCCCCGATGGAACTGTATGGAGCTTTGGAGGACATGAAAAGGGATTAAACACAGTGGCACTAAGTCTGCTAGAAACATCCATACCGTTACCCCCCCTCTAAAATCACTAATGTTCGGCAATGCCCATTGCCAACAGCAGCACTTACCGGTATTGACGGGGTGGTAGTAAAATTGGAAAAAAAAGGTAAATGCCAATACTACACCCCTAACTGCCGCAGTTCCAAATATTGCTGAAGTGGTGAAATACCCTACAAGTTTTTACGCAAGACAACCTGTGCTGATAAAAATGCCTCAAACTGGAGCAGTGCCAATGGTACTAGTCACTCCTAAAAATCCCTATGCATGGGAAGCGAAAGATTGCTCAAGAGAAATACACTTAATCAGCACCCGATGAATTTCACTTTCCTTTTAACCCCATCGGAGTTGTCGACTGAGCGTGTTTTTTCTTTCCTTTTGTGTTCACAGGAATCCTGGATGAACTGCAAGTGGACGGACGCATTGGCTTACGCTAACCTCGAGTGCATCCAAGGAATTTTGTCCCTCATTCTAACTGTAATACTATTTCTACTTAAAATGAATGAGTTTAGCAACTGTCATCATATATGACAACAAAAAATTGCAAATACATGAATCAGAATAAAAGCATTCGATGCATAGGTGGAAGGTCAATAAAGGAAGAACAATCCACATAGGTTGTTGAACCTTTAATGCTAGTAGTAGAAAATATTTCTCTCCTTCAACCCAAGTTACCAGCAGAAAATTTCCTGAACAAAAACCAGAACCCACAATAGATAGGAAGCATTGTGCATCTGATGTTTGTTGGTTCAATTTTACTATAATTCAATCAGTATCTGTTGTCTGTTTGGGAAGCACTGACAAAGGAGACAAAGCACTATGATTTAAATTTGGGTTAGACATATCACAGGAAAAGACTTCAACTACGGCTATGCCTGTATCAATCACGATGTCACCCCCAACAAAATTTTGAGAATGAATCCATTCAGACACCCACAAGTCTAAATCCTTACATTTTTAACATTGGTCCTTACGTTATCAAAAATACCGGTCAACAACAAATATTGTTTAACCCGACCTACTCTCTCTAGTGAGTGGAACTATCAATGCAGATTAATGTCTCTGCCATCAAACCTATTTGCTCACCTTTCCTAGGTACATCCTATGCGGGATGATATGCGTGGTTACATGAACGAACCCTTACCTCCTCATAACGATTGAAAAGAGATGTAACTGGTATCTTAAGAACAAACTTAAAAGTCTTAAACAGTATAGATGCTGAAGTACTTGCTAACAAACTAGTCACAACTACTGGTGACTTGAATAGGTTAGAACAACCCCTACGGTCTTCCTTTTTAACCCTGGGAAATCACCAATGGCTTTTTTCGAATATATTACCTCAGTGGGAAGAAACAAGTGAAAAGGACCATCAGCTGATTGCAAATGCACTTGGTGCAGCCCAAAACAATATTTCTTTAGCACTCAGCTGTATCCAAGCCCAACTTTGGATGCAATTGATGACTGCTGCAATTATAAGGGAAGGTGAAAAGGGCACCTTATCTACCGAAATTTGAAAAGTGATATGGGATAATGCAATTGACTTTGAGAAAAAATTTCAGTCCTGATGGTACCTAGTTAATTTCACCTATGACCCCACTGAGAGTAAGGCCACTGCTTTTGTCTTAACAATACAAAATGCCTCGGTATATACCATACACCCAATCATTGCATTAGGATTAAATCACAATGGAACAGTACTCTATCCTATTGAGCATAGAGTGTGGGCCAAAAAAGATGGTGACAAATGGCAAACTGTTGATGTCGATGCATGTATCACATGAGAACAACAAGGCTTTATTTGTGAGAGTAATACCCTTAAAGCGCAAGACATTTGTCTCGACACCAAACAAAGCGTTTGTCATTTTGAGATACCCCCAACGCTGTGATTGTACATGTTGGGAAAGGATGTGTTTGCATGAGATCTCCTTGTAATTTTGTATTCATAGATAACATAGTCACAGATATTGATAACCATTTGAATTTTTGTGTTTGTAATTTCACTAACATTGTTGGATGCGATTTCAGTTATTCGACTCCTGTTACGTCTCACCAACTGTTACAGACCAACTATACAGTGATTCACAATTTACTCCCTGTCCCCATTGGAATGAACATCACATTGGTGAAAAAGCTGCTACAACATGATGACTTGAAACGACTATTAAAGGAGGCCCAAGAAAACAGACAAAATACTCTAATTACTGTCCATCATGATGTGGAAGAGATACATCAAGTACTGGAGAGAGTCAAAGAAGACGGAGAACACAAACGGTAGAACACTCTTTTCAGATGGTCGCCAACAGCTACAGGACTCTTTAACAAGATGTTGCATCCCATTGTTGTTTTATTAGTACTCATCATATTGTGCTTTGTTTTAACATTTGCTTTGTATGTTAAACTTTGGCTTATGATGAAAAAGTGAACTCGCTTGCTAGCTCCCCAAAATTCGTTTGTACTTGACAACTCTTACCACAGGAACACATGTGACATTCCAGATTAATCCCAAATCTAGTGAAGTTTGAGTGACTTTAGTCACGGGGTGGAATATGTGGAATTATTAGTAAAATTAAGGTTTTACATCTAAAACTTAAGATTTATATGAAAAACGTAGCAGTGTTCACCCATTGAGGAAAAGCATGAAATCAAAAGGAGCTCTGAGGATGGGACACAGCTGCAGCAGGCATGTGAGGAATCCACTCACACAGCAACTCCCTGCAATGTACCATAGAGGACGGAACGGAGTGGAGACTCCGTGGCCCTGCTCCGTGATGATAAAGTGGGAAGAAATGGTTCTCTAGAACTGATAAGCAGCTCATCTGGCCCCCTGAGCCAACAGGTTTTCGAAACCTTGCCAAAGTGCTACCCTCTCGTGAACTTTGCTCGTTTTAATATCATTATAATACCAAAACACACCTCCATCCCGAAGGCTACCTGCCTCCGAGGTGCGACCACCCCTCTTCGAGTCTGCGCTCTCGATTTTTCGTAAACCATACCTTTAAACGTGAAGCGAGAAAATTTTACACCAATCATGATAAAAGGTATGTATGACTACAGTCACTCAAACTCCACCTTAAAGACAGAAAGGATATAAAAATAGCCAGGGAAGAGAGAGAGAGTCAGGGAGATAGAGTCTGAGACCAGGAGATGGAAAGGGAGAATGATAAAGAATGAATGAGACAGAGAGATGGAGATGAAGAGAGAGGAGAGAGAAAGAGACTGAGATGGCGGGGGTGGAGCACCGAGACAGAGCAGGCGACATGGAGAGCGAGAGTGTGAGAGATGAGAGTGCGAGAGAGACCAAGAGCATGTGAGAGAGACTGAGAAAATGATGAGGGGACGGGGTCCTGAGACTGAGAATGAGGGAGAGAAATTGAGAGAGATGGGGAGAGTGACCCTAACAGAGCGAGATGAGGAGAGATAAAGTGATCGAGGGAGAGGCTGAACAAGGGAGAGGCACTGAGGGAGGCTCTGAGAGAGAGTCCAAGAGAGAGACCGAGCAGTGGGGTAGACCAAGAGACACTGAGAGATGTACCAATAGAGAGAAAGGCAGAGAGACAGAGAGACTAAGAGAGAGTATGGGAGAGATGCTGGGGGAGAGTGAGGCACACACCAAGGCAGACCAAGATCGAGAGTGTGAGCAGGACTAAGAAAGAGAGATGGGAAGAAAGAGAGTGAGAGGTAGGCCGAGGGAGAGGCCGAGAGAGATGGGGCAAGAGATTAGGGAGTGGGGGAGTGAATGGGATGGGGAGAGCGAGAGCATGTGCTAGAAAGCCATGACCTAGTTGCCCTTACTGAAACTCGGTGGGACAAATCCCATGACCAGACTGCGGCTATCAATGGCTACAAGATGTTCAGAAGAGACAGGCGAGGAAGGAGGAGCAGAGGAGGTGCCCTGTATTATGAAGAAATGGATAGATTGTGAAAGAACAGTCTCTGAAGAATAGCCACAAGCAGGTTGTAAGCTTATGGGTAAGAATTAGAGACAGAGGCAACAAAAGGAGCCTTGTGGTTGGTGTCTACTACAGGCTGCCCGATCAAGGGGAGCCAATTGACGAAGCCTTCTTCCTCCAGCTACAGGAGGCATTGTGCTCGCAGTCTCATCCTGCTGGGGACTTCAACCACCCCAACATCTGCTGGAAAAGTAGCACGGCGAGCTGCAGGCAATCCAGGAGACTCCTGGAGTATATGGAGGATAACTTCTTAAGCCAGGTAACAGACAGCCCTACCCGAGGGGATGCAATACTGGACCTGATGGTCACTAGTGCAAGCAAGCTCATTGGTGGCATCAAGACTGGAGGCAGCCTGGGCTGCATTGATCACGCACTGGTAGAGTTCACAGTCCTGAGGGATATGGGTTTGGCGAAGAGTAAAGTCAAGACCCTGAATTTTAGGAAAGCCAACTTCCAGCTCTTCAAGGAGTTAGTCAGTAAGACCTCCTGGGAAACTGCCCTGAGGGACAGGGGAGCAGAACAGAGCTGGCAGATCTTTAAGGATGCTTTCCATAGAGCACAACAGCTCTCAGTCCCCAGAGGGCAAGTTAGGGGGGGGACAGAGACTGAGAGAGTGAGACATCATGTGAGGGAGCAAGCCACATTGAGACTGAGAGAGAGACTCACGCAGAGAGATCACTGGGGCAAGAGCCCAACACATAGAGAAACCAAGGGCCCGAGAGTGAGGGATACAGAGACACGCAGACAATGGAAAGAGATACAGAAGGAGAGAGACTGTGCGAGCTTGAGAGGCAGACACAACATGAGAGAAAACGAGATGACAGAAAGACAGACATACAATGAGGCAGGCACAACAGACACATGAATCATAGAATCATAGGTTGGAAAAGACCTCTAAGATCATCAAGTCCAATCATCTATCCAACACCACTATTTCTACTAAACCATACCCCCAAGTGCCACATCTACACGTTTTCTAAACACCTCCAGGGATGGGGATTCCACCACCTCCCTGGGCAGCCTATTCCAATGTCTGACCACTCTTTCAGTAAAGAAATTTTTCCTAGTATCCAATCTAAACCTCCCCTAAAGCAACTTGAGGCCATTGCCTCTCGTCCTGTCGCTAGTTACCTGGGAGAAAAGACCAACACCCGCCTCACTACAACCTCCTTTCAGGTAGTTGTAGAGAGCCATAAGGTCCCCCCTCAGCCTCCTCTTCTCCAGACTAAACAATCCCAGTTCCCTCAGCCGCTCCTCATAAGACTTGTTCTCCAGACCCTTCACCAGCCTCGTTGCTCTTCTCTGGACATGCTCCAGCAACTGAGTGTCCTTCTTGCAGTGAGGGGCCCAAAACCCAC
This sequence comes from Opisthocomus hoazin, assembly GCF_030867145.1. Classification (NCBI taxonomy): domain Eukaryota; kingdom Metazoa; phylum Chordata; class Aves; order Opisthocomiformes; family Opisthocomidae; genus Opisthocomus; species Opisthocomus hoazin. The sequence goes on along the minus strand of NC_134453.1, from coordinate 37,468,838 downwards.
AACAGTACTCGAGGTGTGGCCTCATCAGTGCCGAGTACAGGGGCACGGTCACCTCCCTACTCCTACTGGCCACACTGTTCCCGATACAAGCCAGGACGCCATTGGCCTTCTTGGCCACCTGGGCACACTGCTGGCTCATGTTCAGGCAGCTGTCGACCAACACCCCAAGGTCCTTTTCCGCCGGGCAGCTTTCCAGCCACTCTTTCCCAAGCCTGTAGCGTTGCATGGGGTTGTTGTGACCCAAGTGCAGGACCCGGCACTTGGCCTTGTTGAACCTCATACGGTTGGCCTCGGCCCATCGATCCAGTCTGTCCAGATCCGTCTGCAGAGCCTTCCTACCCTTGAGCAGATCAACAATCCCGCCCAACTTGGTGTCATCTGCACACTTACTGAGGGAGCACTCAATCCCCTCATCCAGATTATTGATAAGGATATTAAACATGACTGGCCCCAAAACTGAGCCCTGGGGAACACCACTCGTGACTGGCTGCCAGCTGGATTTAACTCCATTCACTATCACTCTCTGCACTTGGCCATTCAGCCAGTTCTTTATCCAGCGAACAGTACACCCGTCCAAACCATGGGCAGCTAGTTTCTCCAGCAGAATGCTGTGGGGAACAGTGTCGAAGGCCTCACTAAAGTCCAGGTAGATGACATCCACAGCCTTTCCCTCATCCACTAGGCAGGTCACCTGGTTATAGAAGGAGATCAGGTTGGTCAAGGAGGACCTGCCTTTCATGAACCCATGCTGGCTGGGCCTGATCCCCTGGCTGTCCTTCACATGCCCGGTGAGCGCAGTCAGGATGAAAGTGAATGAAAAAAGAAAAAGGAAAGGATGAGAGGCAGAGACAGACACACAAGAGAGACAGACATGGGACAGACACGTGAATCACAGAGTCACAAAATCACGGAATGGTAGGGGTTGGAAGGGACCTCTGTGGGTCACCTAGTCCAACCCCCCTGCCGAAGCAGGGTCACCTACAGCAGGCTGCACAGGATCTTGTCCAGGCGGGTCTTGAATATCTCCAGAAAAGGAGACTCCACAACCTCCCTGGGCAGCCTGTTCCAGTGCTCCGTCAACCTCAGAGGGAAGAAGTTCTTCCTCATGTTCAGACGGAACTTCCTATGCTTCAGTTTGTGCCCGTTGCCCCTTGTCCTGTCGCTGGGCACTACTGAAAAGAGCTTGGCCCCATCCTCCTGACACCCATCCTTCAGATATTTTTAAGCATTTCTAAGGTCCCCTCTCAGCTTTCTCTTCTTCAGGCTGAACAAGCCCAGCTCCCTCAGCCTTTCCTCGTAGGAGAGATGCTCCGGGCCCCTCATCATCCTCATGGTCCTCCGTTGGACTCTCTCCTGTAGCTCCTCATCTTTCTTGAACTGGGGAGCCCAGAACTGGACGCAGTACTCCAGATGGGGCCTTACTAGGGCAGAGTAGACGGGGAGGAGAACCTCCCTCGACCTACTGGCCACACTCCTTCTAATGCACCCCAGGATCCCATTGGCCTTCTTGGCAAACAGGGCACACTGCTGGCTCATGGTCAACTTGTTGTCCACCAGGACACCCAGGTCCCTCTCTCCAGCAGGTCAGCCCTGAGCCTGTACTGGTGCATGGGGTTGTTCCTCCCCAGGTGCAGGACCCTGCACTTGCCCTTGTTGAACTTCATCAGGTTCCTCTCTGCCCAACTCTCCAGCCTGTCCAGGTCTCGCTGAATGGCAGCACAGTCTTCCGGTGTATCTACCACTCCTCCCAGTTTTGTGTCATTCGCAAACTTGCTGAGGGTACACTCTGTCCCTTCATCCAGGTCATTGATGAAGAAGTTGAACAAGACTGGGCCCAGTACTGACCCCTGGGGGACACCACTAGTTACACACCTCCAACTAGACTCTGCACTGCTGATGACCACCCTCTGAGTTCTGCCATTCAGCCAGTTCTCAATCCACCTCACTGACCACTCAACCAACCCACACTTCCTGAGCTTGCCTAGGAGGATGTTATGGGAGACAGTGTCAAAAGCCTTGCTGAAGTCGAGGTAGAGAGCATCCACTGCTCTCCCCTCATCTACCCAGCCAGTCATGCCATCGTAGAAAGCTATCAGGTTGGTCAAGCATGATTTCCCCTTGGTGAATCCATGCTGACTACTCCTCAACCAAGGGAAGATCATCCTTTCTGCAGGCTTCCTCTCTTACCTCCAGGGCCTGGGATTCCTGAGGGCTGGCCTTGGCACTGAAGACTGAAGCAAAGGTGGCATTCAGTAACTCTGACTTCTCTGCATCCTCCGTCGCCAGGACACCCATCTCGTTCAGCAGTGGCCCCACATTATCCCTAGTCTTTCGTTTGCTGCTGATGTACTTGAAGAAGCCCTTCTTCTTGTCTTTGACATCCCTTGCCAGATTTAATTCCATGTGGACCTTAGCCTTCCTCGTTGCATCCCTGCATGCTCTGACAGCATTCCTGTACTCCTCCCAAGTGGCCTGCCCCTCTTTCCGCATTGCACGGACCTTTCTCTTTCACCTGAGCTCCGCTAGAAGCTCCTTGCTCATCCATGCGGGTCTCCTGCCTGCTTTGCTAGATTTCTTGCTCAGGGGGATGCATCGCTCCTGAGCATGGAGGTAGTGTTGTTTAAAGAGCGACCAGCACTCATGGACACCCCAGCCTTCGAGAGCCCTGGCCCACGGGATTCCTCCAAGTAGCTCCTTGAAGAGGCCAAAGTTAGCTCTCCTGAAGACCAAGGTTTTGATCCTACTTATCGCCCTGCTTCCTCCAGGCAGGATCCTGAAGTTCACCATTTCATGGTCACTGCAGCCGAAGCTGCCTCCAGGATGAGACACAACTCGAGAGAGACAGAACAAGAGGTGCCAAGCACATGAGGCTGACACGAGACAGGCACAATGAGATAGGGACACACACACAAATAGAGACAAAGAACGTGAGATGGGAGAGACATGAGAGATGCAGGGAGGCACAACTAGAGAGTGCGACAGAATGTGAGACACAAGAGAAACAGAAACAAGAGAGAGATGAGACAGAGAGACACACACAAGACACACACAATGAGACAGAGACACAGACAAACAATGAGAGAGGCAGGAGAAACTGCAAGAGAGACATGCAGCAAGAGACAGACTCTGAGAGTGAGATGGAGATCGGCACGATGAGAGAGCCAAGAGACACACAATGAGTCAAACACGAGAGACTTATAAAAAGAGAGAGAGAGCTGATAGACGAGGCATAAGAGACAGACATGAGAGGCGTGAGAGAGAGAGGAAGAGACACAAGACAGACACGAGACATGACAAGAGATCAACTGGAGGGAGACAAGAGACAGACCTACAACTAGAGAGAGAGACACAGGAGACAATGGGACAGGCACAACGAGAGAGCGGGGCAAGAGAGAGAGACAAAGAGAGAGAGAAGCCTCAAGAGCTAGACAGATGAAACAGAAAGAACTAGAGAGGAAAGAACAAGAGACGTGAGACGGAGACAGACACACAATGAGACAGACACACACGAGATACACACATGAGAGCGACACAATGAGAGAGAGAAACACAGACACCACAGGACAGAGAGACAGACACGAGAGAGACAGACAGGCACAAACACACAACTAGAGAGACAGAGACAGAACAAGAGATGTGCAAGAGACAAGAGACAGACAGAACTAGAGAGAGAGAGACAATGAAGAGGCATACACACAAGACAGACAGACACACAATGAGACAGTCACACATACACACACACACTTGTGATGGGTGCGCTTGACCCCTCAACCAGACTTGCAATGATTTAGCACAGGCTCTAGAGGAGGTAAAGGCCTGAGCCGTAGCCAGGCCAAGAACTCCTCTAGTTTCAATCTGTTCTCTGAAAACCCAAAAAGGAGCAGAGTGACACAGTGAGCATCGATGCATGTGAGCTTGGAACACCAATCATGCGGTCAACTCATGAATAGCAGGTGGCTTTTCCAAGACTCATTCATCAAAAAACAAAGTAAGTTGTGGGTACAATGAGTCTTATACATACCTTTCCCATGGCATGTAACTTGACTACAAGCAAACCACTTTATCCCATAAATATGACAGCCTAATTGAGCCTTCTTTAAGCTAGGCTGCTAGGTAGCGTGGCTGCATGGCAGTGATCTCCTGTTGAGCTGGGGTGCCCCTCAAGGTTTCTCCTCGAGGCAGAGAGATCTTTGACCAAGAGCAGATCTTTGGTAAGCGACCGATATCGCACATAACTCTGTAGTATGATAACTTTGATTTTGCCTTGGAACTTTGATTGCATGCTGAATTGATGCTAATGAAGCATTCATGTATAATCCTTTAGACCTAAAACTGTTGATGAAGTCTGGATCCAGTCGCACTTAGGCTCCTCTCTGAGAAGCAGTTTAGAAAGCAAGGGGGTCCATTCTGAACCTCGTGACTTAACGAGAGGGTCTTCCATACCCTTATTGTCTCTGGTCTCTCTGCTAATCATTCTAACTCGAGTGTAACTCAATTTTCCTTTGCATATTTCTTCCATGTAGCAATTAATAGAGTGAACCTTGCCATCGAACTTTGTTAAGTTGCTGTAGAAGACCGCTACAAACTGGTTTTGTCTCGACATTGCTATTGCCATCTCTTGCTGGCCTCTGGAAAGAAACCGCCACAACGACCTGCAGGAAAGCGCTTGCGCACAGAGTAGCCCGTGGACGGGCAAGAACAGACTTGTCTAAGCAGGCAGCATGCATGGCAGGAACTGCATGTATGCGGACATGCTCTGCGCATGCGCAAATGCCCCTATAAAAGGGCAGCACATGGTCCTCGCTGCCCCCTTGCTCTCCTCCTCGCCGCCCTCCTCTTGCTCTCCTCCTCACTGCCTGGCTGCTGGGCTCTACTCTCGCCGGGGCTCCACGCCTGCACAGAGACTGAGCCGACTGGACATCGCTGGACATCGTCGAATCCGTGGTGGTGGTAACTGATCCTCTCCCCCCCGCACTTCTTTTCCATGCCCGCTGGGGTTTTTCCGACTTTTATCCCTTTTTTTTTTTTTTCCTGTCTCGTCTTCTCCTCCTTCCCCCCCGCTGCTGTCCCCGCCAGACCTCCGATTCCCGGTTCACCGAAAATAAAGTTTACAAGGTTGCACGGCATATGACTGCGTTTGCATCTTAATCTCGTCTCCTGGGATCGCATCGAAACCTCCCCGATATCGGATCGGGACATTTTTATTGGCGTCAGGGACAGGATCCCTCGAGACAAGAGTGCTGTGCCTCCTTGCTGTGGTGCGCTCTGTGATTGCCTGTGAATGAGTGCGAACGAAGTGTGAGGAAGGCGTGAATGGCGGTTTCTCGTTTCCTTTTGTACTGCTCTTATCACAGATTTGTGTATTAGTATATGGTTTGGCCTCCTGGGAGTGAATAGGGGAAACTTGGACTTTAAGGTGTGACCCTCTCAGAATGATATCCCCTTTGTAGGAATTTTTTGTAGGAACTTTGTGGGAATTTTGTGCTTTAGATTACGTTTTGGCCTCCCGGGAGCATATCAGGGAAGCTCGGATTTCAAAGCGTGGCCCTCCCGGGACGACATCCCCTTTGTAGGAAAATGGCCGCCCAGCAGGCAGCCGACACGTGTGATTGTGTGTCCGTGCGGGCTGAGGAAACAGAGAGGCTGTATGACTTTCTAGAGGCTCACCGCGCTCGCCCCTCGCTCCAGGGGCAAGGCTGGGCGAGGGACCATTGGTTTCGGTTACAGAGTGTGGTAGACAGAATGAAAATGTTGCAAAAAGAAGCCAGAGTTAAGAGGGGGAAGGGAAAAGTGATCATCTGTGTGGTGTTGGGAGCGAGTTTGGCTGCTGCAGTGGAGGAAAGGAACCAGAGGTCTGGTCAGGCTGAGGCGGTGGTAGATTCTCTGCAAGCAGTGGTAGAAACTCTGCGAGAACAGTTGCAGGAAAGTAAACGGCTGCTGGAGGAGGAAAGGCGCCAAAACGTAATATTGAAGGAGGAGTTAAGGAATCAGCTCCTGAGGGACGCAGACTCCTTGGCGGAAACAGAAGTAGCGCGGGCAGAGAAAGAGATACGATCGATCTATCCCCAGGGTGACTTGAAGGGAGCAAAAGAGACCGCAGGCAGCCCCCCCCACATGTATCCATTGGTTAAAACGGAATTCGTATATGAAGACGACGGTGATAATCGTCCCCAGGTTATTACTAAAGAAACCCCTTTTGCGGCAACCGAATTGGCAAAGCTGCGAAAAGATTTTGCGAGAACCGCGAGAGAATCGGAGACCGAATATGTCTGGAGGGTGTCCCTGTCGGGGGGGGATGGGATCTTCTTGTCGGAAAGGGAAGCGGAAGGGTACTGGGGCCCGGGCGTGTTCTTAACCACCGGCGATCGCCGAGCCCCATGGTCGCTGACTCAGAGGGCTGCGTACTGGGCGGGGGGGTTGAACCCGCTGGAGAGGGGGAACCCCCTGGCCATAACGGGCACGACAGATCAGTTGCTGGAAAGTGTGCAGAAAGCGGCTTGCCTTCAGATGATGTATGATCGGGAGCTCAAGCCTTATCTGAGCTCCCCGATGCTGCTGCCGGTAGACCCTGAAAGAATGACTCCCCTAATACGGGGGCTTCCCGATTCCCTGAAACCCATAGGGATCCAGCTGCAGGGGAGAATTCAAAACACCCCCAGCGAGGAGAGAATCGCGGCTGCCCTGGAGGGGGGGGCGGCCCCCGACCGTCGGTGGCCAGGGAGGAAAGTGTGGACGTGGGGGGAGATAGCCCAAGAGCTGATTAACTATGGGAGGAGATACGGACCTGTTAACCGGCCGTATCAAAGAGCTGAAACCAGAGCCGTGCGAGCCGCAGAGCGAGGGAGTGGGCAGTCATTTTTCTCGGGGAGAAGCCCGGATCTGGCCGGGAAAGAAAAGCCCCTAAATCAGCAGGTGATCTGGCAGTTAGGGCTTCAGAAGGGCATTCCCCGGGACCTCATGGATGGACTCCCGACCAAGAAGCTAGGACAGCTTGTGCACAGATGGTTAGGGCAAGGAATCGGTTCTGAGCCAGGTCCTAGTGCCCCACCCTTGGTGGATCTGGGGGGGGAGCAAAATAGGGAGAAGATGGTGGGAAACTAAATCCTCCGCTCCCCCAGGGTGAGGGGGGAGGCGGAGGGTGGATGTTTGTAAGACAGCTCACCTGCAATAACAAAGGGGATTTATTGATTACGGTGGCGGTAGGGCCAAAGAGGAGATCGGTAACCTTTTTGGTTGACACTGGAGCACAAATTACTGTGCTAAGCCGGGTCGAGGCGGAACGGTGTGGAATTTCGGTCCCGTCCAAAAGACTGATAGTTTTAAACGCCTTGGGGAAAACCCAGACAGTGCCCATGACTCCGGTGACATTATGGCTACCGGGGGAGGAAGACCCCGAGGACACCATGGTAGCTGTGGGACCTTTCCAAATGAACCTTTTAGGCATGGATGTTTTAAAGGGTAAACAGTGGCATGATACCCAGGGAAATTCGTGGTCCTTTGGTGCCCCCCAAATTAGACAATTGGCTCAAACCCCAAGCGCGGAGGTGCATCTGCTACAAGCGGCGCCTGCCCTCCCCCCTTCTAAATTAACGAATGTGAAACCCTACCCGCTGCCGTTGGGAGCCAGGGCAGGCACAGCCCCGGTGCCGGCAGAGCTGCGGGAACAAGGAGTGGTGGTTCCCACCCACTCGCCTTACAATTCCCCGGTCTGGCCGGTGGCGAAAACCTAATGGAAAGTGGCAGTTAACGGTCGATTACCGCCGTTTGAATGCTAATACGGGACCGTTAACTGCTGCTGTGCCCAACATTGCCGAGCTCATTAGCACCATTCAGGAGCACGAACCCGATTCTGGCAACTATTGATGTTAAGGATATGTTCTTTATGGTTCCCCTTCAACCTGAAGATCAGAGCCGTTTTGCTTTCACCTGGGAAGGACAGCAGTACACTTTCACTCGGCTTCCCCAGGGCTATAAGCACTCTCCCACGTTAGCTCACCATGCCCTAGCGCAGGAATTGGAAGTGATCCCCATACAAGCTGGGGTGAAGATTTATCAGTATATAGATGATGTGCTTGTGGGAGGGAGTCAGATAGAGGAAGTTAAGGAGGCGCAGCGGGACATTATCACCCATTTAGAACGTATAGGATTGACGATTCCGCCTGAAAAGATAGAAGCCCCTTCTAGTGAAGTGAAATTTTTGGGAATCTGGTGGAGGGGGGCAATGACTTGTATCCCCCCTGATACTCTGTCCTCCCTCGACCTAATTAAAATGCCAGAATCAAAGAAAGATCTGCAACATGCATTAGGACTACTTGTGTTCTGGAGGAAACATATCCCTGATTTTTCGATTATTGCTAGACCTTTGTATGATTTACTGCGGAAAAAGGCCCAATGGGAGTGGACCCAGGTCCACGATGAGGCGTTATGACTGTTGGTGTTTGAGGCAAATGCATACCAAGCCCTTGGACCTATCCATCCGACAGACCCAGTCCAAATCAAATGGGGGTTTGCCCGAACTGGGCTCTCAATTCATTTGTGGCAGAAGGGACCAGAGGGGCCCATTCGGCCCATCGGATTCTATTCACGTAGTTTCAAGGATGTTGAAAAAAGGTATACAACTTGGGAAAAGGGTCTATTTGTAGTTAGTCTAGCTTTGAGAGAGGCTGAACAAACTATCCGACAGCAGCCCATAATCCTTCGGGGCCCATTTAAAGTGACCAAAGCAGTTTTAACAGGAACCCCACCCCCTGACGGGGTGGCTCAAAGAGCCTCCGTACGGAAATGGTATGCCCAAATAGAGCATTATTGTGAGATCTTTTCTGTATCTGAAGGAGCTACTAAAGTGTTGAATATACAGGATGAGGCAGACCTAGATAAGGATGCGCCCCAGCTTGCTCCTGTGATACAAACAGCTCCCCCATTTTCTGAACAGTTACAGAACGTATGGTTTACAGATGCTTCGTCGAAGTGAGAAGGAAAGATTTGGAAGTATCGAGCTGTGGCACTTCAGGTCGGGACTAAGGAACAAATCATTACTGAAGGGGAGGGCAGCGCGTAGGTGGGAGAGCTAACTGCAGTGTGGAGTGTATTCCAGCATGAGGCCCAAGCTGCTTCCCCTGTATATATTTATACTGACTCCTATGCAGTTTTTAAAGGCTACACAGAGTGGCTGCCATTCAGGGAACAGAATGAATGGGAGGTTAACAGGATACCGATATGGCAAAAGGAAAAATGGCAAGATATTCTTGCAATTGCTAAATGTGGGAAGTTTGCAGTGGCATGGGTTGCATCCCACCAACAAAGTGACACCCCAGTGAACCGATGGAATGCTGAAGTGGACGAACTAGCTCGACTAGTTCCTCTGCAGAGCACCCAAATAACAGAAAATTTGGAACATTTATTAGAATGGCTGTATATAAAATAGAAACATTCAGGGATAAATGATTTATTGCGTGAGGCGCAAGCTCGAGGGTGGCCAGTTACCAGGGAGGAATGCAAAACATGTATATCCTCTTGTGAACAGTGTCGTGTCCGTTTGGACAGACACCCCCTGGAAAATGACCCCCTGCACTTAAGGAAAAGGTTTGTGGGAGGCCTGGCAGGTTGATTACATTGGTCCGTTTCGAAAATCAGAGGGAAAATGTTACATATTGGTGGGTGTTGAAATAGTGTCTGGACTAGTACAGGCCAAGGCATGTGCCAAGGCGACAGGGGAGAACACTGTGAAGGCCCTGAAAGAATGGTTTGGGACCTTCCCTAAACCACAATCGATTCAATCGGACAATGGTTCACACTTCACAGCTAAAATAGTTCAAGAATGGGCGGCCCAAGAGGGAATTTCATGGGTGTTCCACACACCATACTACCCACAAGCAAATGGGATTGTGGAAAGAACAAATGGTTTACTAAAGCGATTTCTGAAACCACACAAATCAGGATGGGCCGAGCGGGTGGGGGACGCAGTGACCAGTGTCAATAGCCGCTGGGGAACAAATGGATGTCCAAAGATTACAGCGTTTTGCCCCTAGGCACCAACAATTATGCCCACCTCGCATGGCCCTGGTCACTCTAACAACCCATCCCATTTCCCCGGGCAACCTGTCCTGGTTGAACTCCCCACTGTGGGAGCAGTACCGTTGGTATTGGATACCCCGGGGAACAAATATATTTGGAAGGCGAGAGACGCTTGTGGGAAGGTCCATAAGATTCACACTAAGTGGATTATTCCTTCCTTCTGACCCGAGAAGCGAGTTTGTTTCTGTTCTTACTTTCCAGGAACAACTGACCCGGACACACCCTCCCAGAGGAAGCAAAATGGACACAGATTGTGACTTAATCAGAATGCGCACATTATTGTTGGTCGTACTAGTTGGGGGATGCATCTATGGAAGCCATGGAAAACCACTTCCTCCACCTCCCACTGATCCCTACGATCCCTTTAAGGACAATGAGTTTGTGTTGTTAGCCAATGCTGTAAGTCGAACTTTTAATCTGAGTCACTGTTGGGTCTGTGGTGGACCCCTGGGGTTATCGAGCTGGCCATGGACGTCTACACCCCTCACCCCAGCCCAGATTGTGAGCAATTACAGTGAGACCACGAATTCTACTTGGGGTGATAGCGGAACATGGCCAATTCAGTTTCCGGCTGTTGGGCAATATTGTTTAAACTGTGTCCAGGAGGGAGGGATCCATGTTGGGGAAAGCAAGTGCAAATGGACACTCACCTGTAAGCTAGTTGATAAAGATAGAGGTGTCCGCATATGGATGTGGCTTGATGAAGCCGGGCACAGTCGGGGATTTAAGGCATACTGGTCAAGCAAAAATGAAACCTTCCTCCAACGGTCCAATTATTACCCCTATAGTCAAGTGTGTGAGTGGAAAAATGATTCTGGCTCCTGGTACTGCACTGGCCGCATAAACGACAGCCCCACTGAGTTTTTTAACCCTTTTGGCGACAAGGACACAACTCTTTTTCAATCTCCAAGGGAGACAGCTGGACCATTTGCTTATGGCACTAAGGCAAAAAGGGGTCATTATTGGATCTGCGGACATACTGCCTACAAACGTTTACCGGCAGAATGGGCAGGGACTTGTTATGTAGGGATTATCCGGCCCATGTTTTTCCTCCTCCTAGAGATGGGTGGACCTCGTTTGGGGATAAGACTATATGATGATCTGGGGGATAGAACGATTGCCCGTAAAACGCGATCTATTGAGGTTAACCTGGGTGGAACGCAAAAATGGGGGAGTGATGAGTGGCCTCCTGAGAGAATAATTCAGCATTACGGACCTGCCACCTGGAACCCCAATGAACCAATATCAGGGGCAAGGGAACCAATTTATAATCTAAATCGGATAATTCGATTGCAAGCGGCCCTGGAAATCATCACTAATAAAACTGCAGATGCCTTAGACCTTTTAACTCGACAGTCTCAACAGATGCGCACAGCAATCCTTCAACATCGCATGGTCCTGGATTACCTGTTAGCTGAAGAGGGGGGGGGGTGTGGGAAACGAAATATTTCTAACTGTTGCTTGGAGATCGATGACGTGGGTGAAGTGGTCCTGCAATTGACTAAAGATATTAGGAGAATCGCTCACGTTCCAGTACAAACATGGAATGGTTGGACTGGTGATTTGTGGTCCTGGTTGCCAGGGACACGATGGGTAAAACAATTACTACTATTTTTGTTATGCGCGGTTGCTGCATTAATGTTTTTACCATGTATTGTTCCCTGTTTTGTTCAGTTAATCCAACATGTGGTATCCAATATGCAATTCATACCCATCACGTCACCTGACGGCGTAAGACAGATCCATGTCATTCGACAATCAAAACCAACCACTGTACCCATCATTTAGACCCTATAGAATTCACAGACTGTCAAAGGGAAGAATTGCATACCTATATCCATGTCACACCCACCCTGATTTTCTGTGTTTGTTATCATGAAAAGACTACCTCATACTTACCTGATTCATCAAACTTTTGTTCAGTAAGACATTGTTAAACTTAACAGTGTTCGAAGAGACAGTGTTTACATTGTGTAATGTTTCAACATGCCTACGATTGTGCATTTCTGTGCCATACCCCTTTTTTTTTTTCTTTTTTTTGGTCCCTCCTTCCCCTGCCGTGTCACCCATCCCTTCTATCCTGGTTTCTACCCCTATTTCTCTCTCTCTTTCTCTCTCTCTCTCTCTCTCCCTCTTTCTCTCTTTCTCTTTTTCTTTCTCTCTCTCTCTCATTTCTCGTTCCCTCTCGTTCTGTATCTCTAGACCACCACCACCTCCCACACCACCGCAAAGGCAGCAATGTCGAGCCACGGGGTGGTGTAGAAGACCGCTACAAACTGGTTTTGTCTCGACATTGTCATTGTCATCTCTTGCTGGCCTCTGGAAAGAAACCGCCACAACGACCTGCAGGAAAGCGCTTGCGCACAGAGTAGCCCGTGGACGGGCAAGAATGGACTTGTCTAAGCAGGCAGCATGCATGGCAGGAACTGCATGTATGCGGACATGCTCTGCGCATGCGCAAATGCCCCTATAAAAGGGCAGCACATGGTCCTCGCTGCCCCCTTGCTCTCCTCCTCGCCGCCCTCCTCTTGCTCTCCTCCTCACTGCCTGGCTGCTGGGCTCTACTCTCGCCGGGGCTCCACGCCTGCACAGAGACTGAGCCGACTGGACATCGCTGGACATCGTCGAATCCGTGGTGGTGGTAACTGATCCTCTCCCCCCCGCACTTCTTTTCCATGCCCGCTGGGGTTTTTCCGACTTTTACCCTTTTTTTTTTTTCCTGTCTCGTCTTCTCCGCCTTCCCCCCCGCTGCTGTCCCCGCCAGACCTCCGATTCCCGGTTCACCGAAAATAAAGTTTACAAGGTTGCACGGCATATGACTGCGTTTGCATCTTAATCTCGTCTCCTGGGATCGCATCGAAACCTCCCCGATATCGGATCGGGACAGTTGCCCTTTTACAACATCAGCTTTTGCTAACACCTTTGACAGTGGTTCTTTAAGTGATCTAAATCACTCATTCACAACAAATTAGCGTAGTCAGCAGAATCCTAAATCAGGAAGAATAAAAACCAAAGGGAGCAAGACCTACAGGAAGAACTGAAAGCCAGAAAGGCAGCTGAATTAATACTGTCATTGAAAACTGAACAGCTGCAGAAACAGTTACAAGAAGAATAAGAAAAAACCACAGAAGTTGGAAAAAAGATCTAGATGATGCTCATGCAGGATCTGCATCCCCCTAACCGCATTTTCCTGGGTTCAGCTGGGATAGGGTTAATTTTCACAAGAAGCTGGGAGGGGACACAGCCAGTATGGCTGATGCAAACTAGCCAGACAAAGGGGACATTCGATGCCATGTGATGCCATGCTCACTATAAAGCTGTGGGAGCTGGCTGGGGGAGGAAAACAGCTGCTTTGGAGTGGACTGGGCATCGGCCGGTGAGAAAATTGCGTTGTGTATTCCTTGCTTTGTATATTCTTTTTATCAGTATTGCAGTTGTTCTTTTCCTCTTCCTTTGCTGTTCTGTTAAACTGTCTTGACCTGACCCACAAGTTTCGCCTTTTTTTTCTGATTCTTCTCCCCATCCCACCAGAGGAGGAGGACCAAGCGAGCAGCCACGTTGTTCTTTGTTGTTGGCTGGGGCTAAACCACAACAGATCTTTTTGGCAAACAATGTGGGACACAAAGAGTTGGGATAACAGCAGATCTGACCAGAAGGTGCTAAAACAACTTTGTTATAATTTGTTGCACCCATTTATTATATTAGTTAAATAGTCGCTGGTCACAATGTTGCTTTGTTTGGTCACATGGTTGTGGTATGTAAACCCTTACTTGCTGTATGTGTTCCCTGCAGTGATGTTTATCACCTCTGGAAAAAGGATGAGGATTATGATTTTGCTGTACTGTGTAATATTGATTTATGATATGATAACATTACTGGGCATGAAGTTAGGCTTGTATTTGTGTGCAGCACTGCGGTCATTTCCATACCTCAGAGGCTGTCTCTCGGAATTTATCAATAATTGAACCCACTCTCTGGGGAAAAACGGAGGGGATGTTTTCCCTCACTCTTTCACTCCTCCTTTCTCCTTCAGGCTAGTCATAACAGCTTTTGAGAATTTTTAATATCCTTAGGATGTTCAAGCCAGCATGTTTCTATTGTTCTGTCTCCTGAATGGGTTTCAGGTCTTGTTTAGGGTTAAACAAGTAGTTAAAAACATCACCCAGAGATCTTCCCCGGGGCTGGATAGCTATGAGTGGCAGGGTTTGTGGAATTGCATGGACAAATGCCTAGGACAGTGGGCACCCCTGGTGTTTTGGAACCTCACCCCTGAACAATTATAGAATCCTGACAAACTAGCAGAATATTTGGAAGAAGTGTGCTGCCACCCTGGGAATTCCAGGGAGACACAGATTATTGCAATGTGCTGGGGTCTGGCCCATGCCCACAGAGCTACCCTGTTCAACACTATTCAGAGCTCTAAAGGGGAAGGGGGGAAAACAAAGTGACAAACACCACGGCTGCCCCAACACCCCACGACAGGCACAGTGGCTGCTCCAACCCTGGTGGCAGGCACTGTAGCGGAACTAGAAAACCAACCTGTGCTGGTATCAATAGCACCTATAAAGAAAATGAAATATGCAAAGAAATCAACTCCCCCGTAAGGGATGACAACTAGTCAGGGCCACTACAGGAGCAGGAGAAGGAGGAGGAGGCAGAGATCATCACCCGGTCCCTGTCCCTGAGCGAGCTGCGAGAAATGCGGAAAGATTTCAGCTGCCGCCCAGGCAAGCACATTGTCACCTGGCTGCTGCTGGGATAACGGGACCAGTAGTTTGGAATTAGAGGGCAAGGAAGCCAAGCAGCTGGGATCCCTGGCCAGGGAAGGGGGCATTGACAAGACCATTGGAAAAAAGGCACAAGCCCTCAGCCTCTGGAGGTGACTTCTGTCAGGCGTGAGGGAAAGGTACCCCTTCAGTGAAGGTGGTGTATGTTATCCAGGCAAGTGGACCAAGATGGAAAGGGGTATTCAGCACTTGAGGGAATTAGCTGTGTGGGAGATGATTTACTACGACCCGGATAATGCACAGTTACCCACAGACCCAGATGAAGTCCAGTGCACACAGCACGTGTGGAGGGAATTTGTACAGAGTGCACCATCCTCGTATGCTAACTCATTGGCAGTAATAGACTGGAAAGGTGAAGAGGCACCGACAGTGAATGAGGTGGCTGTCCAATTCCAGCAATATGAAGAAAGTCTCTCTTCCTCCTTTGTCTCAGCTGTGGAGAAATTGTCCCAGAAGGTCCAGCAACTCGAAGAGACTATGTCCTACCCCCCACCTGTATGGGCCAGTGTCTCAGCTACTAGGGGCAAGCGTTTCTCTGCTCAAGAGAAAGGATGCAGAAGCTACACACCACAGGGCACCCTGTGGTTTTACCTGCATGACTGTGGAGAGGACATGAGGAAGGGGGATGGAAAATGTACCTCAAGTCTAGAGGCACAAGTGTGTGAGTTGCAAGGAAAAACAATCATCACAGAAGGCGATTCTTCTCGGAAAAATGCCACTCCAGTTTCCAGCGGGCAGTTCTCCAGACAAAACAGACAGTTTCATCTTACTCCTGATCTTCCTGAAGGGACCTCTAAGTCATTTCTACAGCAACTCTGACCAGGATTAGAGGGGCCCTGCCTCCAGCCAGGTGGAGGAAAGGGACAACCGGGTTTATTGGAATGTGTGGATTCGATGGCCTGGCACGTCAGATCCACAAGAGTATAAAGCTCTAGTGGACACTGGTGCGCAGTGTAATTTAATGCCATCAGATTTCAAAGGGTCAGAGTCCATTTGCATTTCGGGAGTGACAGGGGGGTCCCCAAGAGCTGAGTGTATTGGAGGCTGACGTGAGCCTCACTGGGCAGGAGTGGCAGAAGCACCCCATTGTGACTGGCCCTGAGGCTCCATGCATCCTTGGGATAGACTGTCTTAGGAGAGGGTATTTCAAGGACCCAAAGGGGTATCGGTGGGCTTTTGGCATAGCTGCCTTGGACATGGAGGAAATGAAACAGCTGTCTATTTTGCCTGGACTCTCGGAGGATCCTTCCATTGTGGGGTGGCTGAGGGTTGAAGAACAGCAGGTGCCAATCACCACTACAACAGTGCACCGGCGGCAATATCGCACTAACTGAGAATCCCTTATCCGCATTCATCAGCTGATCCGCCAGCTGGAGAGTCAAACTCGCTCACCCTTTAATAGTCCCATATGGCCAGTGAGAAAATCTACTGGAGAGTGGAGAATGACAGTAGACTACCGTGGCCTGAATGAAGTCACACCACCGCTGAGTGCTGCCGTGCCAGACATGTTAGAACTCCAATATCAGCTGGAGTCAAAGGCAGCCAAGTGGTATGCTACAATTGACATCGCTAATGCATTCTTCCCCATTCCTTTGGCAGCAGAGTGCAGGCCACAGTTTGCTTTCACCTGGAGGGGTATCCAGTACACCTGGAATCGACTGCCCCAGGGGTGGAAACACAGTTCCACCATTTGCCATGGGCTGATCCGGACTGCACTGGAAAAGGGTGAAGCTCCAGAACATCTGCAGTACATCAATGACATCATTGTATGGGGTGACACCGCGGAGGAAGTTTTTGAGAAAGGGGAGAAAATAGTTCAGATCCTTCTGACAGCCGGTTTCGCCATTAAGCGAAGTAAAGTCAAGGGACCTGTGCAAGAGATCCAGTTTTTGGGGATAACATGGCAGGATGGGCACCGTCAAATCCCAATGGATGTCATCAACAAAACAGCAGCTATGTCTCCACCAACCAGCAAAAAGGAAGCACAGGCCTTCCTGGGTGTTGTGGGTTTTTGGAGGATGCACATCCCAAATTACAGCCAGATTGTAAGTCCTCTCTACCACGTGACCTGGAAGAAGAATGATTTTGAATGGGGCCCTGAGCAATGACAGGCATTTGAACAGATTAAACGGGAGATAGTTCATGCCGTAGCCCTTGGTCCAGTCCGGTCAGGGCAAGATGTTAAAAACGTGCTCTACACCGCAGCCGGGGAGAATGGCCCAACCTGGAGTCTCTGGCAGAAAGCACCAGGGGAGACTCGAGGTCGACCCCTGGGGTTTTGGAGCCGGGGATACAAAGGATCCGAGGCCCGCTATACTTCCACTGAAAAAGAGATTCTGGCAGCATATGAAGGCTTTGGAGCTGCTTCAGCAGTGGTCGGCACTGAAGCACAGCTCCTCCTAGCACCACGATTGCCGGTCCTGGGCTGGATGTTCAAAGAGAGGGTCCCCTGTACGCATCATGCCACAGATGCTATGTGGAGTAAGTGGGTCGCGCTGATCACACAGTGGGCCCGAATGGGAAGCCCCAGTCGCCCAGGAATTTTGGAGGTAATCATGGACTGGCCAGAAGGCAAAGGTTTTGGAGCATCACCAGAGGAGGAGGTGACACGTGCTGAAGAGGCCCCACTGTATAATAAGCTGACAGAAAATGAGAAGCAGCATGCCCTGTTCACGGATGGGTCCTGTCGCATTGTGGGGAAGCAGCGGAGGTGGAAGGCTGCTGTATGGAGCCCTACACAACAAGTCGCAGAAACTGCCGAGGGAGAAGGTGAGTCAAGCCAGTTTGCAGAGGTGAAAGTCATCCAGCTGGCTTTGGACATTGCCAGTCGAGAAAAGTGGCCAGTGCTCTATCTTGACACCAACTCCTGGATGGTGGCCAATGCCTTGTGGGGGTGGCTGCAGCAATGGAAGAAGAACAACTGGCAGCGCAGAGGCAAACGTATCTGGGCTGCCCCATTGTGGCAAGATATTGCTGCCCGGCTAGAGCAGTTGGTTGTAAAAGTGCGTCACGTGGACGCCCACGTCCCTAAGAGTCAGGCCACTGAAGAACATCAAAACAACCACCAGGTGGATCAGGCTGCCAAGATTGAAGTGGCTCAGGTGGATCTGGACTGGCAACATAAGGGTGAACTCTTTATAGCTCTGTGGGTCCATGACACCTCAGGCCATCAAGGAAGAGATGCGACATATAGGTGGGCTCGTGACCGAGGGATGGACTTGACCATGGACACCATCGCACAGGTTATCCATGAATGTGAAACTTGTGCTGCAATTAAGCAAGCCAAGCGGGTAAAGCCTCAGTGGTATGGAGGACAATGGCTAAAATATAAATATGGGGAGGTTTGGCAGATTGACTACAACACACTGCCACAAACCTGCCAAGGCAAGCGCTATGTGCTCACAATGGTGGAGGCCACCACCGGATGGCTGGAAACCTACCCTGTGCCCCATGCCACCGCCCGGAATACCATCCTGGGCCTGGAAAAACAAGTCCTGTTGTGACATGGCACTCCTGAAAGGATTGAGTCGGACAACGGGACTCATTTTCATAACAGCCTCATAGACACCTGGGCCAAAGAACACGGTATTGACTGGGTGTATCACATCCCCTATCATGCACCATCCTCTGGAAAAATTGAAAGGTACAATGGACTGTTAAAAACTACCTTGAGAGCACTGTGGGGTGGGACCTTCAAACATTGGGATACTCATTTAGCAAAAGCTACCTGGTTGGTTAACACCAGAGGGTCCACCAACCGGGCTGGTCCTGCCCAGTCATAACTTCCACTTACTGTAGAAGCGGATAAAGTCCCCGTAGTGCACATGCGGAACATGTTAGGGAAGACAGTCTGGGTTAGTCCTGCCTCGGGTAAAGGCAAGCCCGTCCGCGGGATTGCTTTTGCTCAAGGACCTGGGTGTATCTGGTGGGTAATGCAAAAGGATGGGGAAGTCCGATGTGTACCTCATGGGGATTTGATTTTGGATGAGAATAGTCAATAAATGAAATTGTATGATGTTAACTTCTAAATGACCCTGTCACTGTCTGTTATCACTACTACAGTTGTTGCGTATCAGTAGTATTACAGTCAGAATCACCCAGACTAATGAAGGATGGACTTTCCCGAAACCTAGTAGAGCACAGCGATGATGGGACTGGACCTGGCTTCAGCAACCGGCACCCAGCAACTTCAGCAAGATCGACATCTCCAACTCGCAGACCATGGGCACGGGCCGCACCAGATACATCAGCCGCAAGCTCTGAATGCAGCATACGACCATCCAACATCACACATCATCTCTCCTGCCCTGAAAGACTGTTACGACAGTGTTATGGTTTGGCTGCGGTCAGCAACAAAAGCGCCATGCGGCCGCCCCTCCCCCCGCCAGGTTGCGCAGGAGAATGGAAAGAAGCAGGCAGAAACTTGTGGGTCGGGATAAGGGCAGTTTAACAGAACAGCAAACAAAGGGAACAGGAACAACAACAATAGAGAAAGGGGGAATACACAAAACAAACCAGCAGAACAGAGCCCGCAGAACCGAGCCGCTCTCCCAGACCGGACCGCTGCTGCGCACTCCCGAGTCACGAGAGCGTTCCCGCCTCCCAGCTCCCCCCCACCGGAACCCAGCATGACGGCACATGGTGTGGAATACCCTGCTCTGTTTGGCCAGGTGGGGTCAGCCCGTCTGGCTGTGTCCCTTCCTGGATTCCAGTTAAAATTAACCCTGTCCTGGCCAAACCCAGGACAGACAGATGGAGCCCAACGTCATGGTTTAAATGAACTCAACGGACACTTTAGAGTGATGATCCATAGACTAAGGGAATGACATCTGTTTGTATGTATTAAAGACAGGAGAAGTGGTGGTGACTAACTGGGAAATGGGGACCTGAGCATGACGTGGATGGTATAGAAGAAGGAGTGGATAATGTCCTGGGTTTGGCCAGGAAAGGGTTAATTTTTACAAGAAGTCGGGGGGGGGGACACAGCCTGGCCAGCTGACCCAACCTGGCCAAACAGAACAGGGTATTCGATACCATGTGACATGATGCTCGGTTCTGGGTGGGGGAGCTGGCGGGAGGGAAGTTTATCGCGACTCGGGATTGCGCAGTGCATTGGGTAGTGAGAGTTGATCTGTGCATTTCCGCTGTTTTGTTTTGTATATTCTTCTTATCAGCGTTATTGTTGTTGCAGTTTGCTTCATTTGCTGTTCTGTTAAACTGCCCTTATCCCGACCCACGAGTTTTTTCCTTTTTCTTTCCGTTCTCCTCCTGACCCCAACAGGGGGAGGGGCAATAGATCAACTGCGTGGTCCTTTGTTGCCGGCCAGGACCTAAACAGTAACAACAAGCCACCTGGTTAGTTAACACCAGGGGATCAATAAATCGAGCTGGCCCTGCTCAGTCAGATCTTTTACATACAATAGAAGGGGACAAAGTCCCTGTGGTGCATGAAAGGAGTATGCTGGGGGAAATTGTCTGTGCTATTCCTTCTTTCGGCAAAGACAAACCCATTTGCGGGATTGTTTTCGCTCAAGGGCCTGGATGTACTTGGTCAGTCATGCTGAAGGATGGTGAAGTCCGATGTGTACCTGAAGGAGGTCTGATTCTTGGTGAGAATACTCAGTTTTTAACTGTATGTTGTTAATTGCTACATGATACTAACAGTGTCCAGTAAGTGTCTTCCAGGTTAATGCAGTGGTGATGAAACCTGAGCTAGCTTCATTGAGTGGCTTCCGGTCACTTCCTTGAGATATTGACATCTCTAACCTGAAACCCTTGTATACGAACCGCACCAAACTACATACCATCTCTCCTGCCCAGAAAGACTGCTGTAACAGACGAAAACCCACAGTTATAAACTAATTAACTCAGTGAACTCTTTCTGGAAAAATATGAATCATAACCAAATGATATGTATGTATGTCTGTATATATGTATATAGGTGTATATATATATTTCAACATGGGGAAAGGCAACAGTGATTTGAGCATGACGTAAATGGTATGGAATAAGGGGTGGAATGTTCTGGTTTTGGTTAAAACAGAACCAATTCTCTTTTAGTGAATCTTCCTTACAACTAAATTCTTCTAAGTAACTGCGTTTGTCTGAAGTTGGCTGCATATTTTACAGACACTGTCTGCTCCAAAGTTGATAACACCTAATGTCTATAGTCTTACTGAGCTAATGGTAGGAATGGAAGGCAGATAAAGGCCCCTGTTTATAATTATTACTATAGCAGCCAAGGCCACCGATAGACCTCTTAGGTCCTGCAAATGAGTAAAGGGTCATACTTGCAGGGAGGGGTGGACAGAACAGGTGACCTGCTGTTGACCAATGAGGTATTCCATGCCATGCACTATCTCAGCTATTAGGAGTAAGTGTTTCTCTGCTCAAGAGAGAGGATACAGAGGCTACACACCACAGGGCACCCTGTGGTTTTAGCTGCATGACCATGGAAAGGACATGAAGAAGTGGGATGGAAAATGTACCTCAACCCTAGAGGCACAAGTGTGTGAGTTGGAAGGAAAAACAATCACAAAAGGGGACTCTTCTAGAAAATATGCCACTCCAGTTTCCAGCGGGCAGTTCCTCAGACAGAACAGAAAGCCTGATCTTACTTCTGATCCCATTGAAGGGACCTCTAAGTCATTTTTACAGGAAGTGAGCAACAATCACTATCAACAGGATTTGAGTGGCCTTGCATCCAACCAGGTGGAGGAAAGGGACAACTAGGTTGATTGGACTGTGTGGATTCGATGGCCTGGCATATCAGACCCCCAGAAGTATAAGACACTAGCACACAACAGCGCACACTGTATTCTAATGCCATCAGATTACAAAGGGTCAGAGTCCATCTGTATTTTTGGAATGCCAGGGGGATCCAAACAGCTAACGGCATTGGAGGCTGATGTGAGCCTCACTGGGAAGGAGTGTCAAAAGCACCCCGTTGTGACTGGCCCCAAGGATCCATGCATCCTTGGCATAGATGATCTCAGGAGAGGGTATTTGAAGGACCCAAAAGGGTATCAGTGGGCTTTTGGTATAGCTGTCTTGGAGATGGAGGAAATTAAACCCCTGTCTACCTTGTCCAGTCTCCCAGAGGATCCTTCCGTTGTGGGGTTGCAGAGGGTTGAAGAACAACAGGTGCCAGTCGTCACCACAATGGTGCACCGGCGGCAATATTACACCAACCGAGACTCCTCGGTCCCCATCATAAGTTGATCCATCAGCTGGAGAACCAAGGAGTGATCAGCAGGTCTAGCTCACCCTTTGATAGTCCCTTATGGGCCAGTGAGAAAATCTACTGGAGAGTGGAGACTAACAATAGACTATCGCTGTCTGAATGAACTTATGCCGCTGATGAGTGCTGCTGTGCCAGAAATGCTAGAACTTCAATATCAGCTGGAGTCAAAGGCAGCCAGGTGGTATGGCATATCATTGATATCGACAATGCATTCTTCTCCAACCCTTTGGCAGCAGAGTGCAGGCCACAGTTTACTTTCACTTGGAGGGGTGTCCAGTACGCCTGGAATCAACTGCCCCAGGGGTGGAAACACAGTCCCACCCTTTGCCATGCACTAATCCAGACTGCACTGGAAAAGGGTGAAGCTCCAGAACATCTATAGTACATCAATGACATCATCATATGGGATAACACAGCAGAAGTCATCTTTGAGAAAGGGGAGAACCAAACATTCTGAAAGCTGGTTTTGCCATAAAATGAAATAAGGTCAAGGGTTGGTACTGAAGCACAGCTCCTCTTAGCACCACGATTGCCGGTCCTGGGCTGGATGTTCAAAGGGAGGGTCCCCTCTATGTATCATGCCACTGATGCTATATAGAATAAGCGGGTCACACTGATCACGCAGTGGGCCCAAATAGGAAACCACAGTCACACAGGGATTCTGGAAATCATCATGTACTGACCAGAAGGCAAAGATTTTGGAGCATCACCAGAGGAGAATGTGATGCGTGCTGAAGAGGCCCCACCATATGAAAATGAGAAGCCATATGCCCTGTTCACAGATGGGTCCTGTCGCATTGTGGGGGAGCAGCGGAGGTAGAAGGCTGCTGTATGGAGTCCTACACGACAAGTCACGGAAACTGCCGAGGGAGAAGGTGAGTCGAGCCAGTTTGCAAAGGTGAAAGCCATCCAGCTGGCTTTAGACATTGCCAGTCGAGAGAAGTGGCCAGTGCTCTATCTTTACACCGACTCATGAATGGTGGCCAATGCCTTGTGGGGGTGGCTACAGCAATGGAAGCAGAGCAACTGGCAGCGCAGAGGCAAACCCATCTGGGCTTCCCCATTGTGGCAACATATTGCTGCCTGGCTAGAGAACGTGGTTGTAAAAATACATCACATAGATGCCCATGTACCCAAGAGTCGGGCAATTGAGGAACATCAAAACAACCAGCAGGTGGATCAGGCTGCTAAGATTGAAGTTGTTCAAGCAGGGGGCCAAATTCTTTTCACTGGTGCCCAGTGACAGAACAAGGGGCAACGGGCACAAATTGAAGCATAGGAAGTTCCGTCTGAACATGAGGAAGAACTTCACTCTGAGGGTGACGGAGCACTGGAACAGGCTGCCTGGAAAGGTTGTGGAGTCTCCTTCTCTAGAGACGTTCAAAACCCGCCTGGATGTGGTCCTGTTCAGCCTGCTCTAGATGAACCTGCCTTAGCAGGAGTGTTTTTGCCAAGAGCCAATCAACACATAATAATAGACTTAGTCCCACCTCGCCAAGATCTGCTAAAAGATTTTTCAAAGGTATAAAACTGGCACTTGAAAATCCTCTTTGGGAGGAGGAGTCAAACGAAAAACATTACATGACAGATGGGTCGACGGGCCTGAACCTCTCTTCCCCCCCACTGAGCTCAGTTTTTGTAGATAGTGCATTTATCAAGGGCAATCCCGAATCTGTGATACTTGTCGCTTGAATAAATTATCTGTTGTTTCAACTTTGCGAAACTGTTTCAGTGAAAGTCCCTGGGAGGGCTCTGACAGGCAAATATTGACTGTGATAAGTAGCTACATACCTAATCCCTTAGACATAAACCACTGACCAAGTCTGGGACTAGGAGTGGATTTAGCCGCACCTAGGCTCCTCTCTCTAAGAAGGAGTTTAGAAAGCAAGGGGGTCCATTTTGAAGCTCATGACTCAACGTGAGGGCTTTCTGGCCCCCTCTCCCCCCTCGCCACTTATCATGCTTCTTGAAACCCTTTAACGTGACAGGAGCTGACCGGGGGAGGGAAATTGCTGCTCCGGAGTGGGCTGGGCATTGGCCGGTGAGAAAATTGCATTGTGTATTCCCTGCTTTGTATATTTTTTATTATCAGTGCTGTTGTTGTTATTGTTCTCTTCCGTTGCTGTACTGTTAAACTGCCTTTATCCCAACCCAGGAGTTTTGCCTTTTTCTTCCGATTCTCCTCCCCATCCCACCCAGGGGGGAGGAGGAAGCAAGCGGCTGCATGGTTCTTTCTTGCTGACTGGGGCTAAAGCATGACACCAACGAAGGAGACAAGTGAGTAATTCACTACATTTGCACAAAAGAGAAATTTTGTTCATAGGTCAACCTCTGTGTCTATGTTTGTGCCATTTTTGTCTCTGTGTGTGATTTGCTGTGAAAACCCTGCTGTAAGTCTCTTGTGAACCTTGCCTTTTTCGAATCTTTAAGTTACTGTTTTTTGTAATAAGTTTTATTGAATCACACTATTAACGAAATCTATTTGCGACAATTTGCCGTAGTCGGCAGGATCCTAAATCACTCATTCGAGACAATACTGAGAAAGAGAGCTAGTAAAACTGGTTCTTAATTTGCCTTTGATTAGCTGATTAAGAGGCTAATTAGAGAGGCCTATGGAAAAGGAGTCCCTCG
Source organism: Opisthocomus hoazin (assembly GCF_030867145.1). NCBI lineage: Eukaryota > Metazoa > Chordata > Aves > Opisthocomiformes > Opisthocomidae > Opisthocomus > Opisthocomus hoazin. The sequence goes on along the minus strand of NC_134453.1, from coordinate 37,444,103 downwards.
GGCTTTTATCACCCTTCTCATTTAAAGGGCTCTCCATGTACTTCTGCCCATTTACCTTAGCAGCACCAACTTGAGACAGTTTGAAAACATACTTGTGGCTTTAAGCCCACTGCCATCCTCAGCAACACACAAGCTTTTGCACAGCTTCCCAGAGAAGCAGTCCAGTTCAGAAAAAAAAAAAAAATTGTTTCCCCCACTCCCAAAAGCAGGGTCAGCTCCTCACATCAATGAAAAATGCTTTTACGATCACAGTACAATGGCAGGAAAGAACAGCAGCAACAGGCTAATACTACCATGAAGTTACTTATCAAACCATGCCCCTAATGTGTAGCAGAGAAGCCAAATCATATTGTCCTTAGAAGCATGGGTTGGAAACATTAAAGAAAAACCTCAAAGCAACAAGAAGTTGGGAGAGAATCTAGAAAATAAGAAATCCTGACATATCTACAGTCTCCTTCCTACTACCAAGAACTCTTGACAACATCCATCAGTGTAGTACCTAAAACTGTTGAGAACTTAAAACCTAAAAAAAAAGGACACTAATATCCTGTAATATAGTAGTTTCCAGAAATGAGTTGGAAATAACTGAGGTATTACAGATGTAGCACTACAATCCTCACCTAGTTTTGTGCTTTTAGGTTTATTTATACGACACATACCACCAACACCTTCACGATAAGGACCACACACCTCTCTTCCATACTCTGTGTGTGTATGTATGTGTGTGTGTGTGTGTGTGTGAGTGCATGTGTACATCACATGAACAGAGCTAAAAACATTAAGGATGTAAATCTAAAGATGTTTGTTACACTGTAATGCCAAATTCATAGTGAAGTAGAAAGGTTTTCCCTCTCTCCCTTGTAGTAGAGACTACATACAGCAGCAATAAACAGCAGACATTTCAGATAAATGCAGTTTAAGTTCAAGTACAATATATTTTAAAAGGACACAACCTGGTTTCAGCAGGATTTTAAAACAATACATGCTTATGCAAGCCAAAAAGAAACTTTGTCTACATAAACTAGCATAAACCAGTTACTGATAGACTTCCTGACATGAAAATTTGATGAGTATGAAAACCCTTACATGCATTCATATGAAGATTTGTAGTAATTTAAATTGACTCTTAAAAAAAAAATCTATTTAGTGAAATGTGGGAAACTGTATAACTTGAGACAGAACAGCGCTGCCTCATGACCCTGAAGGATCAGCGCATCCTGTGCCTCCCTTTGCTGTTCTCATGAGGTAAGCTGTTTTCACATATGCAGCTGCAAAAGATCCTGGAAAACAGCTACTGTGAACTGGCATCCGCAAAGCCACAAATCCAAAGCTGATTTGCTCTAGTAACTATTGTATTAGTATATAAGGTATTCACTTGAGCAATAAAGGGATTCTGATCGAGCACAGATTGGGGTCCGTGCAATCATTCACCACAGTGAAAGAGTACTCTTTCAGCCTAGACAGAATCTAACGTTGTTGTAGATTTTTCAGCCAAAGTTGTCGCAGAGCCCTACCTGTTCCAGCTATTAAACAGCCTTCAGAAATATATTGTGAAACAACACTAAATCTTGACAGTCATTTCCTCTTTCACTTAGCTAAAAATACTGTATAAGTTTTCATTAAGTATATTCTGACTTAAAAAACTAGATCTGTAAAGTAATTCACTTTCACAAATATTTACAGCTCCTGAAAAGCACTACAGAAGGAGAAAAACTTTATAATGTTCCAGCCTAAAAACAAGAAAAAAGATCAGTCACAGCGCTGACACAGTGCTAAATTAAAGTAATTATGACTTCAGCAATACATTTCTAAACTTGATAGATTTTCTGATAAAAAAAACCCTAATTACTTTAGCCGTTCACTTGGGAAATAACAGACTTCCTCCTTTTGGCTTCTCCTTTGTCTTCATTGCCCTCAGTAGGCTCTTGACAACTTCTGCAAATAGTTTCTTTGATGGCACTGTTAACAGTTGGATAGGACTAAAATACAAAAACATCACACTTGAAATCTAAATACCTTCCTATACTACAGAATAATGATATTAAAAGTTGCACTGTATCTGAAGATCTAAGTAACCTCTGGTTAAAGCTGCAAGAATGTTAAAACATCTTATCTAGTTTATTAATTTTCAATTTAAATTGAGAATTGACAGTATTTTCATTATCTACCTTTCAAGCTCTCATGCACTAACAGCAGCTTATATTTAGGTTATAAATATTGCAGGGGAACATTTTCTGAAGTTCAATTTAATAAATGGAAGATTTCCAAGTCAAACATGACTTGTCAGGATCTTGGGCCAAGAGGTAAAGCTACACCAGAAACAAATTCCACCATGGGGTACCTCTTCCAAACATATGGCAAACTGCACAAGGGCATTCTTGTATATACCTATAAATGTAATAAAGCCAACTAGTAATTCATCATCAACAAATGCAAGAAACCAAAATCCACTATTTAAAACTTTTGTACAATTTTTATTTCAAATAATACCAAAAAGCATGGTTAACCTTCTTGGCCAAGAAATCCAATTTTTAATTAGCTGTCAATACTAAGTGAGCACAGAAAGCAATTACTGTTTTCCTGAAAACATCAGTACATTAATATTTTCAAGAGCCTGAAGAATTAAAGTAAAAGACATGGAAGTAGAGGAAGAGAAGTCAAAATTACTCTTTTTAATTAGATTATTTGATGAATAGTGTTCTCATTATTAAATCTTAGCTCTTTTGCACAAAACTGGCAGAACACCCTCAACTCTTACTTTTTTAAATTATGCATCTTTTCCTCTCCAACAACACAACTAAAAACTTTGCCAGTCTACGCATAACCATGTATAGTGACTACTGCAATGTACTGGCTGTACACAGTCCCACTTTGAATACTGCTGGAAAAAATCCATTTTCCTAGCTTGTCAGATTGTCCAGATCTCTTTTCCACTGATTCTTCATTCTCCATGAGAAACTGCATGCCTTTAACTGTCAAGACTTTTCACTGCCTAATTTCACCCTGTTTTGGACCCATCCTCATCAGCTACTGAGGTCTCAGCTTCTGCCTCTGTCACTTTCAACCACTTTTGTTTCCTCATATGCTGCTCCTAAAATGAGCAAAAGCTTCCTCATAAATATCCATAAACCCACATGTCCAGGGTTCAGCTGGGATAGGGTTAATTTTCACAAGAAGCTGATTGGGCTGACCCAAACCAGCCAATTAATTTGGATATTTGATACCATGTGACATCATGCTCAGTGTTTAAGTGGAGGAGCTAGCTGAAGCATGGTGATTTGCTACTCAGGAGCAAGCTGAGTATCGGGCGGTGAGAACGTTGCACTCTCTATATTCTTTTTATCAATACTCTTGTTGTTATTTTCTCCTCCCTTTGCTGTTCTATTAAACTGTCTTTATCCCAATCTGTGAGTTTTGCCTTTTTCTTCTGATTCTTCTCCCCATCCCACCGGGGGGGGGAGGGGAGAACCAAGGAGGAGTGAGAGAGTGACCATGTGGTTCTTTGTTGCCGGTCAGGGCTAAAACACAACACCACACAACACCACACAACACCACACAACTACCTTGCGTCAAATTCTTATTTGAACCTATTTACCTGTTGTGGTTTAGCCCCACTCAGCAACAAAGAACCACGCGGCCACTCGCTCCCTTCTCTCCCCCCCCATGGGATGGGGAGAAGAATCAGAAGAAAAAGGCAAAACTCATGGATTGGGATAAAGACAGTTTAACAGGGAACTGTTTAACAAAGGAAAGGAACAATAACAACAGAAGTACCAATAAAAAGAATATGCAAAGCAAGGAATACACAATGCAATTTTCTCACCATCTGATGCCCAGCACATTCCTGAGCAGCAATTACCCTCCCCTGGCCAGCTCTCCCAACTAAATACTGAGCATGATGTCACATGGTATCAAATATTCCATTTGCTTGGTTAGCTGTCCTGGGCGGTGTCCCCTCCCAGCTTCTTGTGAAAATTAACCCTATCTCAGCTGAACCCAGGACATTACCTTCCTCCACTAAGAACAAAACAAAAAAAAAAACAGGTTAACTGTTAATTATGCCAAATGCAGAGATTATGGCCATCCTTCCATGTTTTTTTATGCTCCCTTCACCCACTGTTTTCTCTTCAACTGTAAAGGGCTATCATTATTTTCTGCAGTTGTAGAATACCATACGCAATAAAGTTTTTTGTTTATGACTAGGGCTGCTGGGTGCTACTGCAGCATGTACTGAAATTCTTACAACTTTACTTCACAAGGAAATGGTGAAAAAGTATACTGACCCTTTTTTCCAAACAGGGAAAAGTACATGTCCCTTGTTAATACAGTCTTTCTGCCCTGCCAGCACCTTTCTCTATATGTAAGCAGAGAAAATACTCATCCAGAAGAGAATATCTGATCTGCTGGTCTTACTTTGACAACTCAAACTCTTTCTTTAGCCATGTTCTCCTTTAAAATAGGCACACAGTAACTAGAGAAGTCTTGTGTAGCAAAGATTACCAATGCAAAAAGGATATCTAGTATTACACGTGAAAGTAATGCCGAACATTGAGAGACCAATTTTTCTTATTTGTATTACAGTATTATCCAGAGGCCCTAGATTGTGATCAAGGTCCACACAAATGTCCTGTAGTCTTTACAATGTTCTGAGCGGGTAAGTATAAACAAAATAAGCATGAAGAAGACAATTTCTTTGTCTTTAGAGTAACCTTGGGGCTTCTGATGGATGGATGGCTATAATTTAAGCCCGAAAGGTTTAACAGGAGAATATGAAACAGGGGATCACTGACAGACAAGGATTTATTCAAGCAGGCTATGTGACAATTTTGGTGGTAATAAGATGCAACATTGCTTCCAACAAACATAAGAAGGAAGGAAAATATAGTATGCTAAGATATCACATAATGAAATATTGCCATGATATTTGTAGAGAGCAAGTACTCACAGCTTAGAAGGTGTGACAGATGCACCCACTCTGAGTGAGTGAACAGTACTTGCTTCATCACCATTTCATTGCCATTTGATTTTCATTCAGTCATTGATTAATTACCATTAGACCATTGTTTGATCATTAATAAAACCCCTTTAGTTAACCCCATAACAATGACTTCTCTTAATAATTCACCTGCGATAAAAATTGGCATAGTTGGCAGGATGGCAGATTCAATCACTGACTACTTACGGAGGCATGGTGTTAACCATTCACTGAAATTTTCAGATGACTGGGCATGCAATAAGCAGGATAATTGGAATAAGATAAAAGAACAGTAAAAACTTGTAAGAGGGAAACTGAAAGATGGCAAAGACAAGGGAATAATATGCAAAATTAGGAAGACTAGGGAAAATGTGGGCCCTCTCTGGAAGGAAGCTGGAGACCTGGCTACCCAGAAAGGCTACCTGAAAGCAGGTTGTAGCGAGGCAGGTGTTGGTCTCTTCTCCCAGGTAACTAGCGACAGGACGAGAGGAAATGGCCTCAAGTTGCATCAGGGGAGGTTCAGATTGGATATTAGGAAAAATTTCTTTACTGAAAGAGTGGTCAGGCATTGGAAGAGGCTGTCCATGGAAGTGGTGGAGTCACCATCCCTGGAGGTGTTCAAAAAAACATGTAGATATGGCACTTCAGGACATGGTTTAGCAGGCATGGTGGTGTTGGGTTGACGGTTGGACTTAATGATCTTAGAGGTCCTTTCTAACCTTAGTGATTCTATAACTTTATCCTTGTGTCCTGAAATTGTTAACATGATCTCTCTTTTATTTTACTATAATAAAATGGCATCTCCAATTATACAGAATTGCAATTTTCTCTTATTTTGCTGAGAAATTGAGGTAAACTGTAAACAGCAATAGCTACATTAGTCCAACTTGCAGCTTCGTGATGCAGCTCAATAAATTATTCCCCTATAGCAGCTAAGCCATCATTGCTTTTTTACAATAATATAACAAAACAGATTAAATTATCCACAGACTCTAAATCACTTACCTGCTGATGAGAGAATTTCACTTTGGGATTGTTGTCAATTTCCCATAATCCTTCATTAAAGCCTTTTCTTTTATTTGGTTTGCCATATTTTTCTTTATTTTCATAATAAGGGAATATATCCTTTAGTCCCAAGAATGCCCTTCAAGAGATGAAAATATTAGTTACCAGAAACATCACGTTTTAAATTGCTACTCTTCAATTTAACTTTAGCAGCAGATATTACAAAAATATAATATTCATTAATGATGCACCTGAAGTGATATTCTGTAATCAGCAAAGTGCTGCTACTGAAGCATCTTTAGTCTTCTAAACTTTTGCTTTCAACAAATCCAGTTTTCCATTAGTACTACCATGCTCACTGCTCTCTCCTTGGTGTTGGGTGTCCTGGCAAGAAACAGTCAATCCTTTATCTCGAATGTTATGCCTTGTTAAGGTCACAGTTGACAGAGCCACCCACCACAGAATCACAGAATGGTAGGGGTTGGAAGGGACCTCTGTGGGTCATCTAGTCCAACCCCTCTGCCAAAGCAGGGTCACCTACAGCAGGCCGCAGAGGACCTTGTCCAGGCGGGTCTTGAATATCTCCAGAGAAGGAGACTCCACAACCTCCCTGGGCAGCCTGTTCCAGGGCTCCGTCACCCTCAGAGGGAAGAAATTCTTCCTCATGTTCAGACGGAACTTCCTGTGCTTCAGTTTGTGCCCGTTGCCCCTTGTCCTGTCACTGGGCACCACTGAAAAGAGCTTGGCCCCATCCTCCTGACACCCACCCTTCAGATATTTTTAAGCATTTATAAGGTCCCCTCTCAGCCTTCTCTTCTTCAGGCTGAACAAGCCCAGCTCCCTCAGCCTCTCCTCGTAGGAGAGATGCTCCAGTCCCCTCATCATCCTCGTAGCCCTCCACTGGACTCTCTCCAGTAGCTCTTCATCTTTCTTGAATTGGGGAGCCCAGAACTGGACACAGTACTCCAGATGGGGCCTCACTAGGGCAGTGTAGAGGGGAAGGAGAAACTCCCTCGACCTGCTGACCATACTCCTCTTGATGCATCCCAGAATGCCATTGGCCTTCTTGGCAGCCAGGGCACACTGCTGGCTCATGGTTAACCTGTCGTCCACCAGGACGCCCAGGTCCCTCTCCGCATAGCTGCTCTCCAGCAGGTCCGCCCCAAGCCTGTACTGATGCATGGGGTTGTTCCTCCCCAGGTGCAGGACCCTGCATTTGCCTTTGTTGAACCTCATCAGGTTCCTCTCTGCCCAACTCTCCAGCCTGTCCAGGTCTCGCTGAATGGCAGCACAGCCTGCTGGTGTATGCACCACTCCTCCCAGTTTTGTATCGTCAGCACACTTGCTGAGGGTACATTCTAACTCTTCATCCAGGTCGTTGATGAAGAAGTTAAACAAGGCTGGGCCCAGTACTGACCCCTGAGGGACACCACTTTTTACCAGCCTCCAACTAGACTCAGCGCCGCTGATGACAACCCTCTGAGTTCTGCCATTCAGCCAGTTCTCAATCCACCCCACCAACCACTCATCCAGCCCACACTTCCTCAGCTTCCCTAGGAGGATATCATGGGAGTCTGTGTCGAAAGCCTTGCTGAAGTTGAGGTAGACAACATCCACGGCTCTCCCTTCGTCTACCCAGCCAGTCATGCCATTGTAGAAAGCTATCAGATTGGTCAGGCATGATTTCCCCTTGGTGAATCCATGCTGACTACTCCTGATAACCTTCTTTTCCTCCACTTGCTTGATGATGACCTCCAGGATAAGCTGCTCCATCACCTTTCCCGGGATGGAGGTGAGGCTGACCGGCCTGTAGTTCCCTGGGTCCTCCTTCTTGCCCTTTTTGAAGATTGGAGTGACATTGGCCTTTCTCCAGTCCTCGGGCACCTCTCCTGTCCTCCAGGACCTCTCAAAGATGATGGAGAGTGGCTCAGCAATGACATCCGCCAGCTCCCTCAGCACTCGTGGGTGCATTCCATCGGGGCCCATGGATTTGTGGGCGTCCAGATTGCTTAAGCGATCCCTCACACAGTCCTCCTCGACCACTATCAAACAATGATTAAAAACTGAGTAGCTGACTGATGTTCAGAAAGAGCCAATGCTTCCTTGGCAGACCAAGCTAAAACGTGAAGAAATAAAGATTCCTTAAATCCTGGAAACATAATGCAAGATAATGAGTACGAGTATACGAAGATATGGCTTCAAGCCACAGAAAAGTCTTTCAAAATTATTGAATGAATACCAATACATCTGGGATGACAAAACAAAGTTGGGATAGAGTGATTGCTTAGATCTTTCTAAGAATGCTGTATAGTTTATCCTGAAAGACATGGAAATCTAACTGAAAAAAATATACAACTTTATTAAATGTTTTACATTTAATGCTCAGCATTTCTGTCTTTAAGTATCTTGTATATCTGAATGAAAAGCAGCTTATAAAGAAAATGATAAAGATAATTTTGCTGTTCAAAGATATTTAAAAAGGCCTAAAACTTTTGCTTAAGTTAATAGTGTTTTGAAATGAGGTGGCACAGAATTGGAAACAAACTTACAATTTTTGTATATTCTGATTTTAATTAGAGTTTTTTAGTTTAAGCGTGAAGAGAGAGATACTCAATAATTTGGTGAGTAGAAGTGTTAAACTGTTCCTTATTTTAAATTTCTTCGCCTTTGCTCTGAAAGGAAGCAGTTTTCCACAGTTGCAAGTCTCTACCCACACTATTCAGACTTGGAGAAATATTAGGAATTAGCTACCTTGCTAAGGTCATGTAGCTTACTGGGTTTTTGCAGTTAAATTCCCATACACAAGAAGGAGAAAAGGTCAAGGAAACCTAAACAGCACATATATCACCCTGACATATAGGGCCCAGGGTCTTGAGTCCAGAGTATGACCTTCTGGCCTTCTCTGGGCTACCTATTCCAGAAGAAAGGAAGTGCTTTGCAATGCTGTAAGATATGAGGCACAGATTCAAAAACATTTTTCAAAGTTATATTTGAAAGAAAACATTTGAGAACTTTGGAATGCAGTAGCCCTGAGTCTACCACATTACCAAAATCAGATTTCAGTAAAACTGCTTTGTATGAGTATCAAAGAATGGGTATAAGTTTTCAAATTTGCCAATAATCTATATGAAATCAAACATGATTTCAGAACCTGTCACATTTGAAAAAAAGGTCATTGTGCTTCTAAAAATTCGACAGAAACTTTTAAGATTACATATGAATTAATTTCTTTCTATTCTACACTGGATCTGTGTTCCTGAATACATCTTCAGGAATGACAGTAAAATAAAAAGTGCAATCCAGAATGGCATACGCTAAAAAGGAGAGAAGTAAAAGGCTGCTTTATTTTAACTGCTAAAACATCCTGAAAAGGGTACGAACCTACTGAACAGTATAAAGCAAGGACAAAAAAGGAGGGAGAACAGAAGTCAAACCTTGCTTCCTCTCCCCACAAAACATAATTGAGCCTATATAGAACTATATGAAGTGATGTGAACAGTCAATGAAATGCATGGTTATAGGAACCAAACATGCACAAAGCTCATTGACAGAGAAGTAACTTATTAAAAAGAGTCAAATAGAAAGTAGCGTTAGTGAGAGCTGATAGTGCTTTCTTTTTAATTCATCAGAATACTGTATTTTCTCTACCACATGTATTTTTAAAGATAGGTAGGAAGTACCACCTTAGAGAGATTTTTGTAGACTTCTTAATGGTCTAAAGGAGGACAAAAAAGCTTTCTGCAAGCTGTAAAAGAAATGAAACAATTATACAGATAACTAGCTCTGTGACCTGCTTTACAATACTATTTACAGCTTATTAAAAAAAGGGAATAAAACCAGCATTTCCCCCACAAGTCAAACAGGAAATTAACACTGAATTAGATCTCTGTAATCTACAGTAGAACAACATTATGAAGTAGCATGACAAGTTTCACTGTAATAGCTAGAGAATAGCATAAAAACATATCTAAAGTGGGAAAAATCGAGTCCTTTCAAAGAAAATGTTACGTTCCATTGCAAAATGTTAGTGTTAGCAAAAATATTCATCTTTCTTGGATACTTCACATAGTAGCAGGCATGAAACTAACTGGAGTGAGACCTTGGGCTTCAAACGCACCTCTTCACTTTTTCTCAAACCTTCCCCCTCTTCCCCTCAAAGGATTCAAATGCTACTTATTCCATAGTTTTGAGCTTTATTTCATTTTCCCTTAGAACACAATTTTGAGGATACATGGCACTATAATTAAAATCCCTTACAAAAGAAAGAAAGATATGTCAATCATACCACATTGGGTAGGCTCTTGCTTTTTTACTGAGCACGAAAAAGTGCATGTTGCAGGGAACAGTAGACTATAACCACACTATTTCACAGCAAATGTGGAAAGAAAGCTGCCTATCTTGCCTCTAGAGATTAATTTAAGAAAATATAGTCTGCCACTGAATCACATCATTTTCAAACACATGGTGCAAACTGTTGAGCTACTGTTAAGACATCCTGCAATGAAAACAATATGACTTTTAATCTAAAGGACTTACGTCTCATGAGTGCCAAAAAAGAATATAGGCATTTTATTCATAGGAGGTTTTACTGTTCCATCTGGAATTTCATCCACCTAAGAGAAAAAGAGACTAGAATTAAAGTTTAGTAACAATCAAAACCACTTTAGGGGAAAACACTTAAATGTTAAGTATTAACCTGAAGAAACAAAATACTATCGAAAAAGTGAAAGAGATTTAAACAGAACAAGACTCAATGATTACATATTAAAAAAAACCCCAAGAAACAAATGATATTTGTAAGGGTATGTAGAAGGAGAGTATCTGCTCCTTTAAGAGTATCTGGTCAAGGACCTTTTCAATGCAAAAAAGGTATAATAAGAAAAGGAGGAAACCATTAAAAAAAGAATATACAGGGGCACAATCCTGACCAACAAATAATATTGGATGCAGTGACCAGAACCAAACCTGTTCACTCACTCTAATTGTTAAGGATATGTGGAATGTGAGAATGTTTATTCCAGCAAGGTTATCTAATCAGGGACTTTGTCAGTTGAGAAACTAAGGAAAATGGGGAAGCCAGAAACAAAATATGCAGAGACACAGACCTGACAAAAAAAACGTGGAGAGAGTGAGAAGAAACAAACCTTGCCACTCACACTAATTGATGGGCTATCCAGAAACTACAGGCACCACTTCCAGGAAGATCAACCTGGACTTTGCAACTAAGATTATAAACCAGGGGAGATCCTGGGCACAAGACTGGGAGGGGTAAGGGAATTGATAGAACTATGCAAACCCATGAAGGGACATGTCGGGCAAACAGAAAGCAGGGAGAAACAGAGGGGGGTAGAAAAAAAAGCTTAAAAGGTTAAAACCAGGGCTGGTCAGTATGCTTGTCTAGCTGAGCCCTGTGTCTGATCACTGCAGTCTGTCCTGTCTTCTTTTCTCAACTGTGTCTCTGTGCAATCGCACTCTCTATCCCATGTGTATGTTTTCTGCAAGGACTAAGTGCCAGCTACTGGAGTCAGACTGGGGGTGTAGGCACATGTATTGGGTTTACGTATCAAGGTTTTAGTAGCAGGGGGCAGGGGCTGCAGGGGTGACCTCTGTGAGAAAATGAGCCACCCCTGTGCTGGACAGAGCCAGTTCCATCCAGCTCCAAAACAGTCCCACTGCTGGCCAAAGCTGAGCCAATTAGCAATGCTGGTGGCGGCTCTATAACAGCATATTTAAGAAAGGGCAAAAAAGGCTGCGCAATTGCAGTCAGAAGAGAGGAGTGAGAGAAACAACTATGTAGTCACCAAGGTCAGTCAAGAAAGAGGGGAAGGAGGTACTCCAGGTGCCAGAGCAGAGATTCCTATGCAGCCCACAGAGAAGACCAAGGTGATACAGGTTGTTCCCCTGCAGCCCGATGAGGTCTATGGTGAAGCAGATATCCACACTGCAGCCTGTGGAGGACCCCACACTGGAGTAGCTGGATATACCCTGAAAGAAGCTACAGCCTGCGGAGAGCCCACACAGAAGCAGGCTTCTGGCAGGAACTGTGGCCTGTGGAGAGGAGCCCATGCAGGAGCAGGTTTTCTGGCAGGAAATGTGGCCCATTGAAGATCCATGCTGGAGCAGTCTGTTCCTGAAGGACTGTACCCTGTGGAAAGGACCCATGCTGGAGCAGTTCTTGAAAGATTGTTTCCTGTAGGAGGGCCCCTATGCTGGAGCAGAGGTACAGTGTGGGGAGGAAGGAGCAGAAGAGATGAAGTGTTATGAACTGACTGCAACCCCCATTCCCCATCCTTCCTGCACTGCTGGTGGGTGGAGGAGGTAGAAGAGTTATGAGTGAAGGTGAGTCTGGAAAGAAGGGGTGGGGGGAAGGTGGTTTTAGTTTTGTTTTGTTTCTCACTATCCTACTCTATTTTTAATTGGCAGCAACAAATCAAATTAATTTCCCCTAGTCGAGTCTGTTTTTCCCATGACGATGACAGGTGAGAGAACTCCCTGTCCTTATCTTGACCCATGAGCTTTTTTCATCCTATTTTCTCCCCTGTCCTGCTGAAGAGGGTAAGTGAAATAGCAGCTTGGTGGGTACCTGGCAGCCAGCCAACATTAATCCACCATACCCTGGCCTGTGGTGTCAGCTACTAGAGTGGGTGGGGATCTTGGCCACCAGTCACTGAGGCAACATCAGGGTGAGTACTGAAAACAAGCTATTGGGAGGGATGAGCATGTGTGAGGCAAGTAAGGGGCTCAAAACCAGCTACTGGGAGGGATGAGCATGTGTGAGGCAAGTAAGGGGCTCAAAACCAGCAGCTGAAGCAGGACTGGGGGGTCACAGCCTGTGTGCCTGCTGCCAGCTGCTGGGGGGGGCAGAGTGTCTGTATGTTCCCGAAACTGGGTGTGCATGGGTGTGTGCGCATGTAATTCACTAGCAAGCTTCAAACTGGACTAGCTGGCAAGTAGGGAACCCATGAAGCAGGTAAAGAGGGGCTAGGATCAGGTCAGGAATGCCAGTACTAGGGGAATCAGCAAATCAGCAAATGAGTATGTGCTTGTGAATCTAGAGAGTGTCATATATGTGCCTTCACTAGTTGAATTTCTATCTCTACCAGCCGTAGAGGGGAAGGAAGGGGACTTGACTGTCTGCTTTGGTTTTATGCGAGTCCTATATGTAGATGCTGTTGAAGGCAGTGCCTTGTCTGTGGCAGTCTGTGTAGCCAGCTGTGTCAGTGTCCTCTGTGTGCATGTGTCTCTGGGATATGTGCTCAGTTTCAGTACTGGTTGAACTTGAAAATAGGAAAGCAGCAGCCTCATCCCTCAGCCTGGGTAGAAACCCTGGGTTCACCAGACTGGGCTCTGGCAGACAAGCAAGAGGGAGTCCTGGGCTGGAGAAGGCAGCTGCACCCATAACACCCTTTAACAATACTAACAACTGTTAAAAAAGAAAATAGCATCATCAGTTTTCAAATTACCATTTACTTCAAGAAAGGATGGAGTATAGGCAAAGAGCAGTATTCAGTTCCTCCCAAATATCACCTCCTCCTCACCATAATCTATAGCAACACTTCCTGTTCCCATACCCAGCTGATGACTTACCCAAGCCCAAATATCATGTGTTATGAAAAATATAGAGGTTGTTTTCATGTTTGGCTTTTTTTAATAATTCTAACCTCTGAATATTTTGTCTACAAGACTGCAACCCTGAACTCAAGTAAATTGTTCACCAAATTGTCATCACCCAATGTCAGACTCACAGAATGGTTGAGGTTGGAAGGGACCTCTGGAGGGCATCTTGTCCAACACCTTCCCCCCCCGCTCAAGCAGGGCCACCTAGAGTACATTGCCCAGGACTGTGTCCAGATGGCTTTTGAATATCTCCAAGGAAGGAGACTCCACAACCCCCCTGGGCAACCTGTTCCAGTGCTCAGTCACCCTCACAGTGAAAAAGTGTTCCCTTATGTTCAGAGGGAACCTCCTGTATTTCAGTTTGTGCCCATTGCCTCTGGTCCTGTCACTGGGTACCACTGAAAAGAGCCTGGCTCCATCTTCTTTGCACCCTCCCTTCAGTTAATTAGATACATTGATCCCCCCGAGCCTTCTCTTCTGCACGCTGAACAGTCCCAGCTGCCTCAGCCTTTCCTCATAGGAGAGATGCTTCAGTCCCCTTTGCTGGACTCTCTCCAGTATGTCCATGTCTCTCTTGTACTGGGAGCCCAGAACTGGAAACAGGACTCCAGGTGTGGCCTCACCAGTGCTGAGTAGAGGGAAAGGATCACCTCCCTCGACCTGCCAGCAATACTTTGCCTGATGCAGCCCAGAATACCGCTTGCCTTCTTTGCAGCAAGGGCACATTGCTGGCTCATATTCAACCTGGTGTCCACCAGGACCCCCAGGTCCTTTTCTGCAAAGCTGCTTTCCAGATGGGTGGCGATCAGTATATATTGGTTGTTCCTCCCCAGGTGCAGGACTTGGCACTTCCCCTTGTTGAAGTACATGAGGTTCCTGCCAGCCCATTTCTCCATCCTGTCCAGGTCCCTCTGGATGGCAGCACAACCTTGTGATGTATCAGCCACTCCTCACAGTTTGATGTCATCTGCAAACTTGATGAAGGTACACTCTGTCACATCGTCCAGGTCATTAATGAAGGTGTTGAACAGGATCAGACCCAGTATTGACCCCTGGGGTACACCACTATTTACTGGCCTTCAACTGGACTTTGTGCCACTGATCACCATCCTCTGGGCACAGCTGTTCAGCCAGTTTTCAATCCACCTCCCTGTGTGCTCATCCAGCCCATACATCAACAGCTTCTATGTGAGAATCTTATGGAAGATGGTGTCAAAGGCCTTCCTGAAGTCCAGGTAGACAACAGCCACTGCTCTCCCCTCACTTTCATAGAATTTTATCAAGTTGGTCAAGCATGACTTCCCCTTGGTAAAGCCATGCTGACTACTCTTGATGACTTTCTTGTCCTTCATATGCCCAGAAGCAGTTCCCAGGATTAGCTGCTTCATCAATTTCCCAGGGATCGAGGTGAGGCTCACCAGCCAGTTCCCTGGGTCCTCCTAGCCCTTCCTGAAGGTAAGAGTGACAACTGCTTTCCTCCAGTCCTTGGGCACCTCTGCCAATCATGATGATCAATCAAAGATTATTGAGAGTGGCCTTGCAATGGCATCAGCCAGCTCCCTCATCACTCATGGGTGCATCCCATCAGAGCCCATGGACTTATGTATGTTCAGTTTGCTTAAGTACTTCCTGACCTGATCCTCTTCCAAAAACGGCACATCTTCCTTGTGTCACATTTTCCTCCTGGTCTTTGGGGCCTGGGATGCCTGAAGGCCAGATTGCCAGCAAAGGCTGAGGCAAAGAAGGTATTCAGTACCTCAGCCTTTACCATGTCCTGTGTAACCAGGGCCCCTGCTCCATTCAGCAATGGGCCCACATTTCCCCTAGCATTCCTTTTGTTGGCTATGTACTTATGGAAGCCCTTCTTGTTGCCATTGACATCCCTGGCCAGATTCAATTCCATTTGGGCTTTATCTTTCCTAAGCACATCCCTGCATGCTCAGAGAATGTTTCGATATTTCCTCTCAGATTACCCATCCTTGCTTCCATCATCTGTATGCTTCCTTTTCGTGTTTGGGTTTGGCCAGGAGCTCCTTGTTCAACCACATAGGCCTCTATACATTTTTGACTGACTTCCTACTCATTCAGATGGATCACTCTTGAGCTTGGAGAAGATCCTTGAATATTAACCAGATTTCATGGGTCCCTCTTCTCTCCAGGGCCTTATCCCATGGGATTCTTCAAAGCAGATCTTTGAAGATGCCAAAGTCTGTTGATACCCGTAAATGTGAAATTTCCACTTACTAGAGTGATTGTAATTAAACTATAGATCCTTGCTGCTTTGAGAAGACAGGAAAGCGCTAAGATAAAGAGGCTCCTAAATAACGCTACTTAGACAAACTTGACTTGCTGTTTTGGGGGGAGATAGGAAAGCTCTAAGATAGAGAGGCTCCTAAATAATGTTATTTGGACAGCTCGGCCTTGGGAGGGTAGTTGCACCAAGCTACAGAGATAAAGAGGCACCAAGAGGGCAACAAGACCAGAGCAAAACAACCTGGAAGGACATGATATACGTGATCTTAGACCTGAGTTTGCGCAGAAACAAAGGTCAACTAGTGGACACTGTGAGTAAGAGTACAAGCCATCATCTGAAGACTCCTGACTACTAAGGGATGCTAACAGACATGCGTGAAAGACATTAACATACGCTAATTAGTTAGTTAGTTATAATGAATATGTATGTTGTGATTGTATTTAACCTGAAATGGAAAGGGTGTTTGGTGCGCACGTTTGGAAGAGAGATCCCCGATGTACACGGCGCTGCAATAAAGAATACCTGCTTAATAGTCTTCTGACTATTGAGTCTTCAATTCCGGCTTTTCACGGCATCATTTCTGGCGACCCAGATGGGACTCACTCTGCTCGGCTGCAGGACCCGCTGAGAACAGGACTCCCTAGGGTACCCCCTGGATTTCCCGGAGGGACTCCTCGCCTCGCTTGGATCACTGCAGGAGCAGACAAAGACCATCTAAAGGAGTAAAGATATTCTTTAATTTTTTTTCCTTTCTTTCTCTGTTTTGAAATCTGAGACCGGTCATTTGGAGAGTTCTCATAAATCACAGTAGAAATCCTACGCTGAGCGCTGTATACCAGGCTACTAGTGCCTGAGGGTGTACATTTTTTGGTACTTTGGTACAGGCATGGGTTAAGCTTTGTACTTCTGTCATAACGTACTTGTGGTATTGGTACGCTTAGGTAACCCTCTTAAGTTGTACTTCTGGCAATACGGATTTGTTGGTACTGAACTCGGATATCAAATATCTCGGATACTGGCTTGTTAACATACCCCTCAGGATCGTTAAACCGACAATTGAATGTGAATGAGTGTGAATGTAAGTTAACTGGTGAATAAATAAGTAACTGAAAGGCCATATGGATTTAAAGTGGGGGTGGAAAACTTGAAAAACTGCACATATCTCCATTAAAATGAATGTGAACCTCCTTTTCTTGTAAATTGTTTTATCTGCGACCAGAATATTAATTGTGGCATTTGTGGAATGTGGTCAAAGTGGGATGAAAATGGATGACAGGTTGAAGTTATTGAAATAATCTGTGGAATGATAATAGAAGTACAGAATCAGTAAAGTAAAATGCAAGAACAGCAAAGAGACGGTATTTTAAAAAAAAGCCCCTTAGGATGTATCCTAGCACACTGGAAATATTGTATGACTGTGTGTGAAGCCTCTGTGTGAATGACAAATAAGTCAAATAAGTACAAATAAGTATGAAGAGAGTGTAGAGTTCTGATCTGCGGTTCTGCTCTCCTGTGAGAGAAGCAGCCGGAGACAAAGGAAGCATAAAAGGAAAAAAAAAAAAAAAAAGAAAAGAAAAAAAAAAGAAAAAAACAACAAAAACCCCACATACGTTTGGTATGTTCTGCAGGTATTAATTATTTCCAGTTTTTGACTTGGGACTGTTGTATTTAGACTCTGATTTAGCGGGGCTGCAGTTTATAATTTCTTAAGTATCGGTGCAGGGTCTTCCGGGGGGGGGGGGGGGGGGGGGGTAGGGGTGGGGTGAATTTTGAGAAAGTCTCTCCGAGGATGTATATTAAAACATTGGGAAAAGTAGGGGGAGATCCCCCCCACTCGAATACAGCTTAATAATGTATCGGGTTTGGTTTGTTTAAAGAAAAATTAGCACAATTTAGAAATTGAATTGGGAATTTGGGAATTGGTTTTGGGATACTTACAAGTTGGTATATATTTTGGGGTTCCAAGTTCTCTAGTTATTTGGCACTGATCGATCATTTTGGGACTCTGGTTTTGGGGTACGTATTAAATATACTGTATACAATATTTTCAGAGCTCTATGTGTATATATATAAACATGTTAACTGAAGTAGTTTGCCTGTATATATTGTTGTATTTAAGTGATACACAGTTTGTAAACAGTAGGATTTTAAAATATCCCTTCTAGGTTGTGTGTGTGTGTGTGTGTGTTGTGTTAACTGATTGGTGGAGAAGTTGAGAAGTTATTTTATTGTAACATGATCTTTGGAGGGAGGTGATCCCCTCACAAGAAAGCAATTAATTGAATTATGATATGCTGTTAGAATTGATGTGGTTTTGTAGACAATTAAAAAGGATAGGAGATGAAAAGTTTAACGCGGTATTGAGAAAAACAAAGGAAAATCCCTCTGGATTTTACGAATGGTTCTGTAAAGTGATTAGAACAGCAAGGTATCAAGTTACCAGCTTCTTTGCTAGCTGCTGCTCTGAATGGAAAAAAGCAGAGGAGTACTTAGTAATCAAAATACAAAGACGGAATGAAAAAGAGGGGGGAAACAAGGTAGTCTTCTTCAGTAAAAAAGGGACAAAACCAATACGACAAAAGCAATATCCCTTGAAATTAGAGGATCGAAAAGGAATAAAAGGACCAGTTAATAACTTTTTACAGTATGGACTACTAGTGGAGTGTGAGTCAGAATACAATACTCCTTTATAACCAGTGGGGAAAAAAAAAACAAACAAAAAACCAGATGGAACTTATCCGGTAGTACAAAATAAAAGAGAAGTGAATAAGATTGTTGAGGACATACACCCTGTGGTAGCTAATCCCTATACTTTACTTACTAAATTATGAGATAATCAAGTATGGTTTACAGTACTGAATTTAAAAGATGCATTCTTCTGTCTGCCTTCAGCCAGAGTCAGAATTTATTTGCATTTGAATGGGAAAATCCTACCACGGGTAGAAAAACCCAGCTTATCTAGACAGTGTTACACCAAGGTTTTAAGAATAGCCCAATGATCTTTGGAAATCATCTAGCACAAGAACTTAGAGCACGGAACCCTCCCTCCAGAGATGGAACCCTTTTACAGTATGTAGATGATTTATTAACAGCAACTGAAACAAAACCTGACTGTATACAGTGGACTATCAGTTTGTTAAACTTTTTGGGACTAAACAGCTATTGAGTCTCTCAACAGAAAGCTCAGATGGTGCGGCAACAGGTAACCTACCTTGGATGCAAGCTGTCTGGAAGTCAAAGAGAACTAGGAACAGTACAGAAAGAAACCATCTGCAGGACTCCCCTCCCTCAGACGGTAAAAGACCTCAGGACCTTTCTGGGAATGACAGGTTGGTGCCAGTTATGGATTTATAATTACGGAATACTAGTGAGACCCTTGTATGAACTTTTGAAAAATAACCCACCCGATTGATCTGGTCCAAAGAAGCTCAAAATGCATTTCATACACTTAAGGAAAAACTAATGAAGGCCCCGGCTCTGGGCCTGCCTGATGTTACTAAACCCTTCTGGCTGTTTTCTTATGAGAGACAAGGCATAGCTCTGGGGGTCCTAGCTCAACGGCTGGGACCCTACAAAAGAGCTGTGGCCTATTTTTCTAAACAGCTGGATTGAGCAGGCAAAGGATGGCCAGGATGTCTGCGAGCTGTGGCGGCGGTGGTCTTGAGTATTCAGGAAGCCCAAAAATTTACCTTGGGCCAAAAGATCACAGTACTGGTCTCACACACAGTATCAGCTGTACTGGAACAAAAAGGGAACCACTGGCTTTCCCCGTCCCGATTTTTACAATACCAGGCCATTCTCGTATTAATATTGTAGTAACTAATATTACGAACCCAGCTTCTTTTCTCAGCGGGTCAATCTCTGAACCATTGGTACATGATTGCTTAGAAACCGTAGAGACCGTGTACTCCAGCAGGCCAGATTTGAAAGAGGAACCCCTGGAAGATGCACAGGACTCCTGGTTCGCAGATGGAAGCAGCTTTGTCTGAAAAGGTATTCGAAAGGCTGGGTACGTGGTGACAACAACAGATGAAGTAGTTGAGTCTCAATCACTACCTGCTGGAACATCAGCTCAAAAGGCTGAAATTATTGCCCTAATTAGGGCTCTGGAGTTAACAAAAGGAAAAAAGATAAATAGAATCATAGAATCATAGAAAGTTTTGGGTTGGAAGGGACCCCTAGAGGTCATCTAGTCCAACCCCCCCGCAGCGAGCAGGGACACCACTAACTAGATCAGGTTGCTCAGAGCCCTGTCCAACCTGGTCTTGAATGTTTCCAGGGATGGGGCCTCCACTACCTCTCTGGGCAACCCGTTCCAGTGTTTCACCACCCTCATTGTAAAGAATTTCTTCCTTATATCCAGCCTAAACCTACCCTGTTTTAGTTTAAAACCATTACCCCTCGTCCTGTCACTGCTGTCTCTACTAAAAAGATTGTCCCCATCTTTCCTATAGGCTCCCTTTAAGTACTGAAAGGCTGCAATCAGGTCTCCCCGCAGCCTTCTCTTCTCCAGGCTGAACAAGCCCAACTCTCTCAGCCTGTCCTCATAGGAGAGGTGCTCCAGCCCTCGGATCTTTTTTGTAGCCCTCCTTTGGACCTGCTCCAACAGTTCCATGTCCTTCTTGTGCTGAGGGCTCCAGAGCTGAACGCAGTACTCCAGGTGAGGTCTCACCAGAGCAGAGTAGAGGGGCAGAATCACCTCCCTCGACCTGCTGGCCACGCTTCTCTTGATGCAGCCCAGGACACGGTTGGCCCTCTGGGCTGCCAGTGCACATTGCCGGCTCATGTCCAGCCTTTCCTCTGTCAGTACCCCCAAGTCCCTCTCGGCAGGGCTGCTCTCAATCCTTTCATCCCCCAGCCTGTATTGATACCGGGGATTACCCCGACCCAGGTGTAGGACCTTGCACTTGGCCTTGTTGAACCTCATGAGGTTCACACAGGCCCACCTCTCCAGCTTGTCCAGGTCCCTCTGCACGGCATTCCGTCCTTCTGGTGTATCAACCGTACCACTCAGCTTGGTGTCATCTGCAAACTTGCTGAGGGTACACTCGATGTCGCTATCCATGTCATTGATAAATATATTGAACAGCACCGGTCCCAGTACGGACCCCTGAGGGACTCCACTCGTCACTGGTCTCCATCTGGACATTGAGCCATTGACCACTACCCTTTGGCTGCGACCATCCAACCAATTCCTTATCCACTGAACGGTCCACCCATCAAATCCATGGCTCTCCAATTTAGAGAGAAGGATGTTGTGGGGGACCGTGTCAAAAGCTTTACATAAACCCAGATAGATGACGTCCATTGGTTTTCCCTTGTCCACTCTTGTTGTTACACCATCACAGAAAGCCACTAGGTTGGTCAGGCAGGACTTGCCCTTGGGGAAGCCATGCTGGCTGCCTCGAACCACCTCCCTGGCCTCCATGTGCCTTAGCATATCTTCTAGGAGGATCTGTTCCATGACCTTCCCAGGCACAGAGGGGAGGCTGACAGGTCGGTAGTTCCCAGGGTCTTCCTTTCTACCCTTTTTGAAAAGGGGCACAATGTTTCCCTTTTTCCAGTCACTGGGGACTTCTCCTGACTGCCATGACTTTTCAAATATCATGGGGAGTGGCTTGGCAACTACATCAGCCAGTTCCCTCAGGACTCTGGGATGCATCTCATCAGGTCCCATGGACTTCTGTATGTTTAGGTTCTTCAGGAGGTCCCGAACCTGGTCTTCACTTACAGCTGGAGGGATTTTACCCTCCTGGTCTCCTTCATGCCATCCATCGACTCGGGAGGGGTGAGGAGAGAGGTTGCCAGTGAAGACTGAGGAAAAAAAGTTGTTGAGTACCTCAGCTTTCTCCTCATCTGCTGTTGCCAGTTTGCCGGTCTCGCTCATGAGCGGGGGTACGCTTTCTTTGACCATCTTTTTCCGGCTGACACCTGTAGAAGCCCTTCTTGTTATTTTTCGCATCCCTTGCCAAGTTCAGCTCCAGCTGTGCCTTGGCCTTCCTGACCCCATCCCTACACAACCGGGCAGCTTCCCTATACTCTTCCCAGGAAGCCAGTCCCTGCTTCCACTGCCTGTGCAGTTCCCTCTTCTTCCTTAGTTTGACCAGCATCTCTTGCCTCAGCCATGCCGGTCTCTTCCCTTCTCTGCCTGACTTCTTACACTTGGGGATCAAGAGCTCTTGCGCTCTGTGGAATACATCCTTAAAGACCTGCCAGCTCTGTTCTGTTCCCCTGTCCCCGAGGACCGTTTCCCAGGGAGTTCTTCTGACTATCTCCTTGAAGAGCTGGAAATTTGCCCTCCTAAAATTTAGGGTCCTGACTATGCTCTTCGTTATTCCCATTTCCCTCAGTAGCGTTAGTTCCACCAGCGCATGGTCACTGCAGCGCAGGCTGCCTCCGATCTTGACATCCCCAACGAGCTCACTCGCATTGGTGACCACCGGGTCTAGTATCGCATCCCCTCGGGTAGGGGTGCTTATTACCTGGCTTAAGAAGTTGTCTTCAATGCATTCTAGGAACCTGCTGGATTGCCTACAGCTTGCTGTGTTGCTTTTCCAGCAGATGTCAGGGTGGTTGAAGTCCCCCAGTAGGACGAGAGCCTGCGAGCGCGAAGCCTCCTGGAGTTGGAGGAAGAACGCTTCGTCTGTCAGCTCCTCTTGATCTGGTGGCCTGTAGTAGACACCAACCACTAGGTTCCCTTTGTTGCCTCTCTCTCTGATTCTTACCCATAAGCTTTCGACCTGCTCGTGGTTATTCTTCAGGGACAGCTCTTCACTCTGTAGTGTTTTCTTGATGTAAAGGGCAACGCCCCCGACCCTCCTTCCTCACCTGTCCCTTCTGAACAGCCTGTAGCCATCAAGAGCTACATTCCAGTCGTGGGATTCATCCCACCAAGTTTCCGTGATGGCAATCAGGTCGTAGCTTTCCAGCAGCACGATTGCTTCCAACTCCTCCTGTTTGTTTCCCATGCTGCGTGCGTTTGTATAGAGGCATTTCATCTGAGCTGTCGGCCTTGTTACCTTCATAGCAGAGCACCCCTTTTTTCCCTTGAGGTGTTTCATGGGTATTTTCTTGTTGGCACCTGATACCTCAGGTGCCTCCAGCTCCCTTCTGCAAGACTTCCACATTGCTGCAGTGTCCCTCGCATGCTGCTGGGCAACAGGTTGAGGGCTCCTACTAGCCCCCCATCCTTCTAACCATTGTGTATCATCTCCTAGCCTGTCACTGGCAAGCCTGATAGGTTCTCCTTCCCCCTTCACCTCTAGTTTAAAGCCCTGTCAATGAGCCCCACGAGCTCCTGGGCAAAGATCCTCTTCCCCCTTTGAGAAAGCTGGCTCCCATTTGATGCCAGCAAGCTTGGTGCTGTGTATGTCGTCCCATGGTCAAAGAACCCAAAGTTGTGGCAGTGACACCAGTCACGGAGCCATGTGTAATAGACTGAGTCTGCCTATGTCGCTCAGCGTCTCTGCCCACCACTGGAAGGAGCGATGAAAAGATAACCTGTGCTCCAGATTCCTTTACTAATCGTCCTAGGGCTTTGAATTCTTTTTTAATTAAACTCAGGCTACTTATTGCAACTTCATCCACACCCACGTGGAAAAGCAGCAGAGGATAGTAGTCTGAGGGTCGGACCAGTCTAGGAAGTTTCCTAGCAATGTCCTTGACCCGTGCTCCCGGGAGGCAACAGACTTCCCTGAGAGGAGGGTCAGCCCGGCATATTGGACCCTCTGTTCCCCTCAGCTGGGAGTCTCCTACAACTATTACTCGTCTCTTCCTCCTTGTGGAGCTGATAGTAATATTAAAGGGAGGTCCTTCTGATCTTTGTGCCTCCTCCAATGTGGATGGGTCAACCCCTGCACCATCCACCGCCTTGTCCTCCACATCTAGAGCCTCATACCTATTTATATCCATAAATATATGGACAGATTCCAAATATGCTTTTGGAGTTGTCCACACTCATGGGGCAATTTGGAAGGAGCGAAGACTACTAACTGCACAAGGGAAGCAGGTTAAATATGCTGAGGAAATCCTTCGCCTGTT
Source organism: Opisthocomus hoazin (assembly GCF_030867145.1). Classification (NCBI taxonomy): domain Eukaryota; kingdom Metazoa; phylum Chordata; class Aves; order Opisthocomiformes; family Opisthocomidae; genus Opisthocomus; species Opisthocomus hoazin. The sequence continues at coordinate 37,420,212 of NC_134453.1, read as the reverse complement.
AGAAGCTGTCCGACTGTCAACAAAAGTTGCCATCATGCACTGCCGACGACACCTAAAGGGTAACACTGACCAGAAAAAAGGTAATAAGTTAGGTAACTATGAAGCTAAACAGGCAGCAGAGAGAATGCAAGAAATTTGGCCTTAATTCCAGATAATAGAAATAGAAACCTGAATGACCAAGAAAATGTTGAGTATTCTAAAGCTGATGAAGAATTAATAGAGGGATTAGGAGGACGGGTTCCATCCCAGGGATGGGCCTACACAAGTGATGGCAGAATCATAATCCCTGGTAAACAGATATGGGGGGTGGTTAAAGAAGAACACAGTAGGACACATTGTGGAGTGGACTCCCTGTATAAATTTTTAAATCAGAAATTAATAGGGGAAAAATTTGTATACTACAGTCTGACAAGTAACCCAACGATGTGAAACTTGTTTAAAAAATAACCCCAATACAGGTAACCGGGTACAATTAGGAAGTATTGGGAAGGGAAGTGTACCGGGAGAACATGGGTAAATTGATTTCTCTGAACTTCCAAGAAAAGGAGGGCACAGGTACTTATTAGTACTTACGGATACCTTTTCAGGTTGGCCAGAAGCATTCCCTTCCTTGGTTTGGGGTACCAACAATTATCTCCTCAGATAGGGGGACACATTTTTGTGCAGAAGTAGTGCAACAGGTCAGCAAACTATTAGGAATCGTTATTGGCAGTTACATACGCCCTACAGACCACAAGCCAGTGGGCAAGTAGAAAAGATGAACCACATGATAAAACAACAGACAGCAAAAAATATGCCGAGAAGCGAATCTATATTGGTACCAAGCATTGCCTATTGCACTACTTTGGATACATGTAAAACCTAGGACCAAAGAAAATTTGAGCCCTTTTGAGATACTATATGGGAGACCATATCAGGCTAATTAGCAAGGGGAAGATTTGAACCAGTTGGGAAATCAGTATCTACAGAATTATGTTATATCCTTAGGAAAACAATTAGGAAAAAATTAGTAAAAATAATAAAAATGTTTTGGGTACCAGGGCTAAAGGGTTAGATCACTAAGTCCATCCATTTAGCCCTGGAGATTGGGTTTATGTTAAGAATTTTGCAGGTGATCCACTGAGAGAGGAGTGGAATGGACCTTACCAGGTGTTGCTGACCACTTTCACTGCAATCAAGATTTGAGAACAACCAGCCTGGATCCATTATTCTCGAGTGAAGAAGGCTCCTAAACCAGAATAGACTGTTGAAAAGGCTAGCGGTTTGAAACTACAATTACGGCAGTAACTTTGTTAAACCTAGGCTTATTAGTGAACACTTATAAGTAGGGGAAAAAAATTTCATAGCTTTGTCAGATGATTCTTACCGTGGCTAGGAGTGAGCTAGAGAAAGCCATAATAAACATTTCCATGTTTTTAGAGAAGATGGAAAATCTAACAATAAATACTATGGAAAATTTACAGACAGAAGTATCACCCCTTAGTAAAGTTGTGCCACAGAATCAAATGGCATTAGATTTATTGACCGCCAAAGAAGGGGGAGTATGTATGACTATCAATACCAGTTGCTGTGCATATATCAATAAAGACCGACAGATAGAAGCAGATTTGAATATGCTCTGGGAGAAAACACAAGTATTCCATGAAGCATCTTTGGATGATACTTCCTTGGGGTTTCGAGATTTATGGGATAAAGTGACCTCTTGGCTCTGTAATTTAGAATGGTTAAAATAATTATTCATGGGATTAATCACCCTGATGGTTTCAGGAATACTTGTTTGTATATCTCTCAAATGTTTCCTTTGGTGTTGTCAGGATTCAGCTGAGACACACAGTGACTGGAAAAGGAACAAGATTAGGCACCAAATAGAAACCGGAAAATACTTTTCCCGGACCTTTGGCATGAAAGTCTGAAGAAATTTGAAAATAATACCTATAGAATACAATAGTGAGGATTCGTAGCTTTCTAGCTACAAATCCTCAAAGGAAAAGGAGGGATTGATATCCGTAAATGTAAAATTTCCACTTACTAGAGTGATTGTAATTAAACTAAAGTAGATCCTTGCTGTTTTGAGAAGACAGGAAAGCTCTAAGATAAAGAGGCTCCTGAATAATGCTACTTAGACACGCTTGACTTGCTGTTTTGGGGGATCCAACATATGCTAATTAGTTCTCTGAAAAGTCATGAATATGCTAAGCATTTCTCGGAAATATAATGAATATGTATGTTGTGATTTTATTTAACCTGAAATAAGGTGTTTGGCGCATACGTTTGGAGGAGAGAGCCCCCCTGTGCTCGGCACCATAATAAAGAATACTTGCTTAATAGTCTTCCGACTATTGAGTCTTCAGCTCCAGCTTTTCACGGCATCATTGTCCTGAAATCCAGAGTTGTGATTCTGCATTTGTCCTCCTCCCTCCTCTTGGGATCCTGAACTCCACCATCTCATGACTGCTGAAGCCAAGGCTGCCTTTCAACCTTCAGATCCTCAATGTGCCCCTCCTTGCTGGAGAGTATGATGTCCAGCAAAGCACCTCTCCTCGTTGGCTCCTCTATCACTTGGGTCAGAATGTTGTTGTCTATGCTGTCCAAGAATCTCCCTGGATTGCTTATGCCCTGCTGTGTTGTCTCTCCAGCAGATATCAGAATGGTTGAAGACCCCCATAAGGACAAGGGCCTCTGAGCGTGCAGCTGCTAGTAGCTGTCTGTAGAGGGCCTGATCCACTCGTTCTTTCTAGTCAAGTGGCCTGTAACAGACATTGACTAGAATGTCACCCTTACCTACCCTCTCTTTATTCCTGACCCATTTAGAATCACTACAGGTGTTTTGTGTTTACATCACAGAAACTCTTCACTTGTTTGCTGGCATTGTGTACTTTCCATATAAGGAGCCTTATTTACCACTAGCATTTATACACACCACCACCTCCGCTACCCCAAAACTTCAAAAAAAGAACAATATACTTCTCCTTTCCTTACCGCTCATTTTTCCTCCCATATATGTGGCAGGATTATTTTGTTCTGTGGAGGGAAGCTTAACAGTAGTATATGGAAGAGGAGGGTTTTTTTCCTATTAATTTTGTATTTAGAAATTCAGATTTTCTCAGAGGATGAGCAGATTCTTCATTATTTAATGATGTGATATACTGATGTGGGAAATTGACGATTAGTTTGATTTTGCTATAGCTTTAGTTTAATTTCGTTATATAACTTTGCATCTATGTTAAGGTAAAAGTTAAACACTGTTAATTAATTTAGTTCTGCTCTTTGTAATCTTGCTAACAAGGACTGTTGTGGCTCAAATGTAGCTAACAAGGATTGCTTGCGAGACAGACGAAGAGAAACAAGGACTGATAACCAGAACTTTGTTGTCTGTAAGAAGCAACTCTCTAGCTGAAACTGGTTCTATGGTTTGGGACTCAGCCAACACAGACAACTCAGGAATTTTTGAGCCAAAGATGAAAGCACACAGCGAGGAAGACTACGAGCCTTCCTCCAGAAGACCCCCACAGACGATCACCAGATGACACTGTGCAAGTGCTAAAGGGGGGTGGAGTATGATAAAGAATTCCTAGAAATAATTACAATAGTCCAGCCTATTTAGATAAGCTTTGTAATAAATAGGTGCATGCTTCGTGACTCGGTGTGCAAGTTAGGAGGAGCGATCCCCCTTGCACCCGGCACTGCAATAAACATACCTGCTTTATAACTCTCTGTGAGTTGTGAAGTTTGATTCCGCACATCAATTTGGCACCCCAGATGGGACCCTCTCCATCCGGCTATGGGATCTGCTGAGGAAGGGACTCCTCCGGGCGCCCCCGAGATTTCTCGGGAGGACTCCCCTACTCACCCAGGTCACCGCGGGGACAGACAAGGACCATCACCAGTGGAACAGGTATGTTTATACTGTAAGGGGATACCTGTAAGTCGTGAGAAGACGTCCCACGCGAGGTAAAGAGCATTGGTGCTCGCCCCTGGGTTGGGGGTTTGAGGTCCCCATAAGGTCGTGGTGGGGGTTTGAGGTCCCCATAAGGTGGTGGGGTAAGACTTGTAAGTCTTGTACCCCGACTAATGGTAACTTGGGTTCTCCCGACTGCGGTAGCAGGAGTTATATTTAGTATTGCCATGGTTATTGTTATGCTGTAAAAATTCGGTACCGTGTGTTGTGTGAACGATCGTACCATCTAACACCTAACAATAAGGCCTTGATGTTTGTATGAAGTGCCGGGCTAGCCCCAGAATGTACGTGTATTGTTGTGCTGTTATTGTGTGTTAAAAGTGCTGGGTGAGTGATTGGGCGAGTGAGATGCAGCCTGGCTGCAAAGTGAGTGCAGAGTTCTGATCTGCAGTTTCGTGTTCTCTGCAAGCAGAGCAAGCCAGAGACTAAGGAAGCGTGTGGCAGACTGTGAAACAGTGTTACTTGAATGAAGTATTAACCCTTGGTGTTCTGTACATGGGGATTTTTCATGTAACTCGGTTTTTAAGTGTTTTGTTTGTGAGAAAAACGCTTGGGTACTATTTAGAGACAATTGTCAGTGTACATAATGTGGAAATTGGTCTGACTGGGACAGGATTGATCACTCAGGCAGACTTAAGCAAGCGATTTGAGGAAATTCAGGAAATATCAAAAATCAGTGAAATTCGGGCAATAAAAGTATAGCTACAGAATTCTTGTTATTACATGGGAAGGGACATAGGACAGAGTAGCACTGTGGTCCCTCAATGTGGAGCTCGTACTAGCTCCTGTCCACTTTGTCACTGCTGTTGCCTATTTGTTCACACTCAGTGTTCAAAGTGTTAGAAGTACATTATTTTTGTCAAATGGAAGACAGGAGTTTTATGTTAATAATTGTCTTGAATTTAGGTGTATTTGCTATGGGGTGAGTACACCTCTGCACCTTCTGCCTTGGATAAGGTATTAGTGCTGTTGGTTTAATCAGACTGTATTCCTTAACTAGCAAGGGAGGAAGACAGGGAAAGTTCCTGCAGGATACTCTAGGAGAGCAAAACATTAAATGAATAATGAGAGGTAAACAAAGTGGAGAGACAGTGAAAAAGAGCCTTTTAGGCTGTATTTTGGCTCACTAGAAGGATATAGGAGGACCACCAGGCAGGAGTGTGAACAAAAGGACCTTAATAAAATATTGTAATCAGTGATAGCTTTGGTATAAATTAGATGATAAGGAAAATAGCCCTCTAATGGAACCCTGAATTATAATACTTTGTTGCAATTGATGTTATTTTTGAGAAGAAAAAAAAGAAGTGGGATAAGGTTTCGTATGCAGCCGGTAACTATTGCTCGGTGCTTAAAGTATAGAAGTTTGGTTAAAAGTTGGAGCTGTCGGTGTTAAAAGGATTTGTTTAAGTGCAAAGTTGGTTTGTCGTATGTTGATTGAGGGACAGAGAGGTGGACGTGGTAAATAATGGGGATTTCACAGAGCAGAGAGATACGGAAGAAAAGCCCTTTGGGCTGTATTTTGTATAAAATAAAAAAGAAGAACAAGGAAGTTGAAAGGATGTTGCTCAGCGTGTAGTATAGGGCAGAGATGTACTAAGTTGGATAAAATGAAAGATCCTGGAGTGATCATTTATGTGACCTGCCAGAACATTATTCATTGGGCAGTCAGCAAGTGATGCAGAAACTGAGAGCGGCAGACAGCAGGAATTTGGAAAATTTACTAGACGAAGCATGGAGAGTGTTTAGTAACAGGGAGGAGGAGGATCGAAAGAAAGATAAGCAGATGTTGTTAGCGGCGTTACAAGAAAGTAAAAGAAGCGGATGTTAGTAGCGGTGTTACAAGACAGTGAAAGATTCAGAAGTGAAGGACCTGAGAGGCCCTTGGAAAGAAACCAATGTGCGTGTTGTAGGCAGAGGGGACATTAGAAAAATGAGTGTCCAGAAAAGCAGAGCAGGAGGAAAAGAATACAGGCCCACGTCAAGGAGGATTGACGGGGACCTGGGGAATCTACCCTAGCGGATCCACTGGTTGTATTAAAGCTAAGGAAACGGCAACAGAGCGTGGAATTTTTAGTTGATGCTGGAGCAACATTGTCAGTTTTAAATCAGGCTTTGACACCTGTAGATGATGACTTTGTAACGGTAAGGGGAGCTACTGGCCAAAGTGAAAAGGTGTACTTTCTAAAACCTCTTGAATTCAAATTAGGGAAACAATTGGGGGTACACAAATTTTTATATATGCCTAATTCACCAAGACCTCTATTAAGACGAGATTTATTGGAACAATTAAAGGCAGAAATAAGATTTGACAAAAGGAAAGTAGAATTCTGGGTGAAAAATGACCAGCTAATTAAAGTTTTGAGTTTGGCCCTCATAAATAACCCTGCTGGCTCAGGAGTATCTGAGGAAGTCCAGAACCAGGTATACCCGGGAGTATGGGCCACAGAGGCAGGAAAAGCAAAAAATGTCTCTCCAATAATAATCAAACTTAAGCAAGGAGCGCGGCCTGTAAGGATTAGACAATATCCTCTTAGAATGAAAGACAGAGAAGGAAATCGACCAGTGATCGACCAGTTCATCAAATATGGGTTATTAATAAAGTGTGAATCAGAATATAACACTCCCATTTTACCTGTTAAAAAGCTGGATGGTAGTTATCCAATAGTACAGGATCTCAGGGCTATCAACAGAATTGTTGAGGACCTGCACCCTGTCGTGGCAAACCCATACACATTATTAACCAAATTGATACCTGAATTGGCCTGGTTTACCGTCCTGGACTTGAAAGACGCCTTCTTTTGCCTCCCATTAAGTTTAGAAAGCCAGTTGTTGTTTGCATTTGAATGGGAAAACCCAGACTCCGGAAGGAAGACACAGCTGACACGGACTGTGTTACCCCAGGGATTTAAAAATAGCCCCACTCTTTTTGGAAATCAATTAGCTAAAGACTTGGAACAACGGGAGCAACCCCACGGAGCAGGAACAATATTACAATATGTACATGATCTATTAATAGCCACTGAAATGAAAGAACTTTGTATAATATGGACAATCAGTCTGCTAAATTTCCTTGGACTTAACAGCTATCGAGTTTCTCCACAGAAAGCCTAAATAGCTCGACAGCAAGTAACTTACCTCGAGTATGAGATAGCTGCAGGCCAATGAACACTGGGGACAACGAGGAAGGAGGCCATCTGTCAGACCCCTCGACCACAGACACCTAAAGAGCTCTGCACGTTCCTGAGAATGACAGGATGGTGTCGCCTATAGATATATAATTACGGACTCTTGGTAAAACCGCTCTATGAACTATTAAAATCTGATAAAAAACTCCTCATCTGGAATGAGGAAGCAAAAAGAGCATTCCAACAGCTAAAGAAAAAGCTGATAGACACCCCTGCTTTGGGATTACCAGACACTACTAAGCCCTTCTGGCTGTTCTCTCATGAAAAGCAGGGAATAGCCCTAGGAATCCTAACCCAAAATCTGGGACCATATCGGAGGGCGGTGGCATACTTCTCTAAACAACTTGATGAAGTAAAGAAGGGTTGGCCTAGCTGCCTGAGTGCAGTAGCAGCAGTAGTGCTGAACATTCAAGAAGCATGTAAATTTACACTAGGCCAAAAGATTACAGTACCGGTATCTCATACTGTATCAGCAGTATTAGAGGTGAAGAGAAGACACTGGCTCTCACCACAAAATTTTCTTAAATGTCAAGCTATCCTGGTACAGCAAAATGATGTGGAAATAATGGTTACTAACATTGTCAATCCAGCATCTTTCCTCAGCAGGACCACAGGAGAACCAGTATCGCATGACTACTTGGAAACAATTGAAGCAGTCTATTCCAGCCAACCTGACCTAAAAGAGGAGCCACTGGAGGACGCTGAAGATTGCTGGCACACTGACGGAAGCAACTTCGTTCGACAAGGAGTCCGCAAGGCAGGATATGCAGTAACCACTACAAATCAGGTAATCACATCCAAAGCCCTTGCCCCAAACACCTCAGCTCAAAAGGCAGAAATAATAGTCTTAACTTGAGCATTAGAACTAGCTAAAGGCAAGAAAATTAATATCTGGATGGACTCTAAATACGCCTTTGGGGTAGTCCATGCTCATGGAGCTGTGTGAAAAGAAAGAAGACTCCTATCTACCCAAGGAAAACATATAAAACATGCCGAAAAAATTCTTAAGCTCCTGGAAGCAGTGCAGCTACCCGAGAAAGTGGCTATTATGCATTGTAAAGTTCGTCAGAAAGGAGACACCGCTCAAGAACTGGGCAACGCCATGGCAGACTGCGAGGCTAAAAGAGTAGCTGAGAAGAGTGAATTGGGGGTGCAGTCTTTAGTCCCAGACGGTAAAGTACAAACTGATTGTAAACCCAAGTATTCTAAAGAAAATAAAAAATTAATTGAAGACCTAGGGGGAAAAATAGAAAAAAGTAGGTGGGCAAAGACTCCACAAGGTAAAACAATAATAACATTTGCATTATTGTGAGCCGTCGTTATGGCAGAACATAAAAAATCTCATTAAGGAACAAAGGCCCTGTGTAAATATTTGAACCGGCTGATAGTCGCCCAAAATCTATACACTACTATCAAGCAGGTAACACAACAATGCGAGGTTTGTTTACGGAGTAACCCTAAGACAAGACCTAAAACCCCGCTAGGACAAATTGGGAAAAGTAATTACCCAGGACAGCAGTGGCAAATTGATTTCTCAGAACTGCCAAGAAAAGGGGTTTTTTGATACCTGCTAGTCTTGACGGATACCTTTTCAGGATGGCCAGAAGTATTCCCTTGTTGAACTAATAAAGCTAGGGAAGTAACCAAGGTACTATTGCAAGAAATAATACCAAGATTTAAGGTTCCTGCGGTAATCTCATCAGACAGAGGTTGACATTTTACTGCCAAAATCATTCAAAAAGTTAATAAACTTTTGGGAGTAAATTGGCAATTACATACCCCATATAATCCAAAATCAAGCAGTCAAGTGGAAAAAATGAACCACCTCATTAAACTGCAAATTGAAAAATTGGGTCAGGAGGCTAACCTGTCTTGGCCCCAGTCATTGCCATTAACACTCCTAAGAATTAGAACCAAACCCAGAACCAAAAAAGGACTAAGTGCTTTCGAAATAATATACGGGAAGCCCTACATTGTACAAGCAGGAACATCAACTCAAGTTGGCGATGAGGTATTAACTAGCTATATAATAAGTTTTCAGAAGCAGCTTCGAAAAGTAGAGAAACTGGTCTTAGGAACTAGAACCCGAGGTCTTAATGGGCCTGTACATAATATTGAACCTGGTGACTATGTATATATCAGATCTCTTTTAGATTCTCCACTAAAACCGAAATGGGAAGGACTGTTCCAAGTGCTGCTGACATCCCACACAGCAGTCAAGATTAAGGAGCAGACATCCTGGATCCATCACACAAGAGTGAAGAAAGCTCCTCAGCAGCAATGGAAAATAACGTCCACTGGACCCCTGAAGCTCCACATCCAAAGACGCTAACATGGACTAACCAAGCTAGGCTAAGAACCTTTGCAATAATGTGGGTGGTAACTGTGCTGAAACCCATGAGAGTTGGTCAAAAGCCTATTTTTGATGTACAGGAATTATGAGAAAAGACTTAGCAGGAATGAATCTAGCAACTGTCATCATATATGACAACAGGGAATTGCAATTACATGAATCAGAATGGAAGCATTCGATGCATAGACGGAAGGCTGATAAAAGGAAAACAATCCACGTAGGTTGCAAAATCTTTAGTAGTAGCAGTAGAAAAAATTTCCCTCCTTTAACCCAAGGTACTACGAGAAGATTTTCTGAACAAAGAACAGAACCCACAATAGGTGGGGAACATTGTGCATCTGATGTTTGTTGGTTCAATTTTACTATAATTCAGTCAGTATCTGTTGTCTGTTTAAAGAGCACTGGCAGAGGAGACAGAGCATTATCATTTAAATTTGGGTTAGACATATCACAGGAAGAGATTTCGACTACGGCTATACCTGTGCCCATCACGGTGTCAACTTCTCCTACACCCCAGAAAATGACAGCATCTTATGTATATGAAGTGAGTCCCTATATAGTTAAGCATATGGGCAAATGGAAAATGATAGTTCATTAAAGAAAGTGGAGCTAATAATGATTCTCACATCTCAAAGGAGAAAAAGGGATACAACAGGGTTTGTGGGAATGGGTTTAGGAATTTTGAACAGTATAGATTCCGAGGTGCTGGCGAATAAGTTGTCCACCATTACGCAAAATTTAAGTAGAATACAACACATGTTACGATCGTCACTCTTAGCCGTAGGTAATAATCAATATCTAATGAGAAGAAGCCCAAATGAGAAAAGCCTGAAATCCATAGTTAAAGTTGTAGAAGCCACTTAGAATAGTACCTCCTTGGCCTTTAACTGTGTTCAAGCTCAGTTATGGATACAATCTATGACAGCAGCTATTGTCAGGGAAGGAAAACAAAGCATATTACATTTGGAAATTCGAAAGGTAATTTGGGAAAATGCAACAGAATTTGAGAAGAACTCTCAGTCTTGGTGGAAATGACTTAATTTTACATATAATCCCTTTAACAACATAGCCACAGCATTTGTGTTAACAATATCCGAAGCCACCATATATGACATTTATCCTATTGTTACATTAAAGATATTCCTTAATGGGACTTTGGTTCACACTTTGGAACATGAAAAATGGGCAAGACAAAGTAGGAATAGGTGACTAACAGTTAATGTAAAAACATGCATTATGAGAGAACACCAAGGCTACATTTGTGAAGGAAATACATTACAGGCCCAAGATATCTGTTTAGATACTGAACAGAATGTATGTTGTGGGGTTTCTGGAGAAACAGGGGCATATTGTGAGCAACCCAGACACTCTGAATATGGACTCGATCGGTTTGTAGTAGCACAGGCTTCAAGCAGCACAGGCCTCAAAGCTTTTCTCAGGCTGGTTGTGGGAAAACAAACCTTTCTCAGGCCGGTTGCAGGAAAACAGGCCTTTCTCAGGCTGGCTGTGGGAAAACAAACCTTTCCCAGGCTGGCTGTGGGAAAGACAATTGTTCTCAGGTCAGCTGCAGGTAAACAGTCGTTCTATGAATACTGACCAATCATAGTTTGAGTATTGATTGTGTAACCGGGGTGTTTTATTGATAGATGTTTTTATGTATAGTAACCAATCATAGCTGAGTGTTGCACCGAGTGTTTATGTATAGTGACTAATCACAACTGAGTGCTGTCTATATAATCCAGATTCTCTGCTAATCAAGTTGACTGTTATGGATCATATTGGTCGTGTCCTAGATCCCGCCGCAACAGTATGTCACTTTGAAATTTACCCAGAAGAATTAACAAACACAGTAGTAGTGTATATATAAAAAAATGTGCATGTTTAAAAACTTCTTGTGACAAAATACAGATAAATACGTCCATCAAGGCTATAAAAAAATCATAGTAATATTTGTATTTATAATTTCAAGAAATTAAATAGCTGTAGTTTCAGCTATTCACCTCTGATTACGTCCTACCAGTTGATGAAGGCGAATTACACCTTGATACAAAAGTTACAACCTGTCCCCATAGAAATGAGTTTAAATTTAGTAAAGGAACTACTACAACACAAAAATTTGAAACAGTTGTTAAAGCGAATTCGAGAAAGTGGAAGAAAAACTTTAATTACAGTGCAGCATGACATAGAAAGAATATACCAGGTCATTGAGCAAGTAAAAAGGGACAGAAAACATCACTGGTGAGACATGTTTATAGATAAATCTCCTTCCACTACTAAGACACTAAACGTGCTTATACATCCCATAATAGCTTTATTGATAACAGTGGTCCTTCTCACAATAGCTAATCTTGTATTCTGGTGCGAATTAAAGAATATAATGAGAAAGCTTCAAGCCTTATCTGCTATGGAAATCGTCATGAGAAACATAAGTTAAAACAGTGACAGTGTCAAATATTTTGCCAAAACCCTTGAGGAGGGTAACTTTATAGCAAAAGAATTTGCAAAAGAAGAAAGAAAAGGGGGGACTTGATGTGGGAAATTGACAATTAGTTCGATTTTGCTATAGCTTTAGTTTAATTTCGTTATATAACTTTGCATCTATGTTAAGGTAAAAGTTAAACACTGTTAATTAATTTAGTTCTGCTCTTTGTAATCTTGCTAACAAGGACTGTTGTGGCTCAAATGTAGCTAACAAGGATTGCTTGCGAGACAGACGAAGAGAAACAAGGACTGATAACCAGAACTTTGTTGTCTGTAAGAAGCAACTCTCTAGCTGAAACTGGTTCTATGGTTTGGGACTCAGCCAACACAGACAACTCAGGAATTTTTGAGCCAAAGGTGAAAGCACACAGCGAGGAAGACTACGAGCCTTCCTCCAGAAGACCCCCACAGACGATCACCAGATGACACTGCGCAAGTGCTAAAGGGGGGTGGAGTATGATAAAGAATTCCTAGAAATAATTACAATAGTCCAGCCTATTTAGATAAGCTTTGTAATAAATAGGTGCATGCTTCGTGACTCGGTGTGCAAGTTAGGAGGAGCGATCCCCCTTGCACCCGGCGCCGCAATAAACATACCTGCTTTATAACTCTCTGTGAGTTGTGAAGTTTGATTCCGCACGTCAAGGAATAAGGAGCCTTATTTACCACTAGCATTTATACACACCACCACCTCCGCTACCCCGAAACTTCAAAAAACAAACAATATACTTCTCCTTTCCTTACCGCTCATTTTTCCTCCCATATATGTGGCAGGATTATTTTGTTCTGTGGAGGGAAGCTTAACAGTAGTATGTGGAAGAGGAGGGTTTTTTTCCTATTAATTTTGTATTTAGAAATTCAGATTTTCTCAGAGGATGAGCAGATTCTTGATTATTTAATGATGTAATATACATTTTAAATTCTTTCAACAAGTGTAGTACTTCTGAAGTTTAATACAGGAAATACAGATTTTATTCTAGGAAGGAGTGCTTGCGAACTTGGAAATACTTAAAGTAGCAGGTATCTTTCATAATTAGAAAGCAAACTTTTAACTCCTTTGGAAAAGTTAAAAGCAAAGTAAACCCTCTTATACATCGGAGAATGTAAAAGAGAATTTTTCTTTTCGGAAGCTGTTTTGCCACTGCGAGCTGAAAACTTTAGTTGCTACTTTCTTATTTAGAGGAAAGCTATCTGTCTTTTGGTGTCTATTCATTTTAGTGTTTATTTGGTTGCTGTTTTTTAAATGTTGTCTTCTGAAGTATTAAATAGTGTGCATGTGAGTGAGGGCTTTTTTTAAAGCCAGATATGAAATTCTTGTTCTATGATTTGCTTTATGATTCAGAAAAGTAATTGGCTACCAGTAAACTCAAATCCTTAAGATGATATGTGTTAGAGGAAAATATATCATGCTGGATCCGACAGCCCAAGAGAGGTGAGGTTTCTGCTGGTCCATGTCCCCAGGTCCAGCCAGTAGCAAGACTCAAGGTATATTCCCAGCAGGCACACTCATATGGAGCACACATATACACCATGTATAAACATATATACATGGTCTGGCACACAGAGCAACACAGACCGCATCAATGGCCTCATCCTGCTCTCCTCTCTGGCTGAGCAAGATGGAGGTCAACTAGTGAGAACATATATATATAAGGTGGATCCCTCCAGAAACTGGGCTCAGACAGTCTGTCCAGTAGCTGCCAGCTAGCTGTGTATACATAATGGTTTGTACTAGCAACTGGAGTAGGGCTGTGGCCTTGGGGGCCCATATGTCCAGGAGCCAGCAACTGAGGAGAGGGGGATCCAGGGCCCCTCCCCCATCATTCCTAGTTTAAAGCCCTCCTTACCAGGTCAGAGGCACCCTAGCATACCGATTTCCCAGAAAGGCTTTTGGGGATTTCCCCATAATGGTGCTTTGTAGGTATTTCCTTGCTTACATGCAGATGCTGGGGGTGACCCTGCTTGAGTCCTGTTTTTTTTATTTTGTGATCCCTTCCTGTCACATTATTCCAGGCCCTTTGGTTATCAACCCTGTCTGACACTCCCTCACAGGGCTGCTGGTAACTCTCTCCCTCCCAAATCATTCCTAGTTTAAAGCCCTCCTTACCAGGTCAGCCATCCTACTGGCAAAGATACCTTTGCCCTGCTTAGTGAGGTGGATTCCACCTCTCCCAACCAGACACTGATCTGCAAACTGGGTGGTCCCATGGTCATAGAAACCAAAACCCTGTTGCCAACACCAGTTCCAGAACCAATTGTTGGCATGCATTATCAGTGCCCTCCTCCTCACACCCTTTCCCCTCACCAGCAGGATTGAGGAAAACGCTACCTGGACCCTCATGCCCTTAACTGCCACCTTCAGAGCTCTGCACTCACTTTTGGTACTCTCCAGGTTGCCCCTTGCAGTATCATTGGTGCCCACATGGAAGAACAGCAGGGGGTAGTAGTCAGAGGGCCAGACAAATTTGGGCAGTCCCTCCACAGCATCCCAGATTGGGGCCCCCAGCCAGCAGCAAACCTCTCTTGTCGATAGGTCAGGTAAGCAGATTGGTGCCTCTGTCCCCTGCAGCAGGGAGTCACCCACTACTATCACTCACTGCTTCTTCCTGGTGGTTTTGCATGGTTTAGGGTGAGGTGGCCCAGACCCTTTGCTTGAAAGCACATCTGGCTTCTCTTCACCTTTGAGGGCAGTGAACCTATTTTGTAGCTGTAAGCCCTTAAGAGGAAGGCTCCTGCCCCACCTGGTTAAACAAGTCCCCAGCTTCCATTCTTCCCCTTCTCCAGAGGTTGCACTTACCTTAGTACTAAGGGGTGGACACTGCCTGTCTCTCTACTGCAGTTGGGGTCTGGGGGTCTTCAAGCTGTTGCATCTCAGAGAAGATCCTGTCTATCTCCCTTACATCTTCTCTGATGCTGCACAACTTGCTCACTTCCTCCCATAACTGCTCCGCTTGGTAATACAGCTCCTCCAAGGCAGCACACCTCCTGCAGGACAGAGGGCCATCTCTCCTGGCCTCAGAGAGGCCCCAGACACTCCCTACAACCTGGAAAGCACAGGGCTGCATTCACTATTTGAAGGTCTGCCTGCATCGAAGCCTTTGCCGTAGCAGGGGCAGCTGCTCCAAAACCTGCCAGGGAAACTGCCCTGTGGCGTATATCATCACCATAAGTGAAAACACTTAGGCTGCTTTGAACTAAAAGGAGAACCACTTCTTTGCAACTTTTGTATAAGCTGCTGCACTGGGCATGGCTTTTATAGAGGCCTCTGTCTGGCACTTGCTAAGCAGGTTCTTGACCCTCCCTAATCAGGGTGTAGCTGCAACAAAGGCTCCAGGCACCCTGGGTCAAGGGCAGCTGACCAAGCTTGTTAGAAGCTGCTAGAGTGTCGTGGTTTAGCCTGGCTGGATGCCAGGTGCCCACCAAAGCCGCTCTGTCACTCCCCCTCCTCAACTGGAAAGGGGAGAAAAAATACAATGAAAGGCTCGTGGGTCAAGATAAGGACAGGGAGAGATCACTCACCAATTACTGTCATGGGCAAAACAGACCCAACTTGGGGTTTAATAGCTTAATATATTACCAATCAAATTGGAGTAGGATAATGAGAAATTGTCACCGTTTAGAGCAGGGTGGCAATAACAGAGTGGCAGATTGCCAAACCAAATCTTAAAAACACTTTCCCCCCCACCCCTCCCTTCTTCCTGGGCTTGATTTCACTCCAGATTTCTCTACCTCCTCCCCCCGAGCAACACAGAGGGACGGGGAATGGGGGTTGCGATCAGTTCATCACACATTCTCTCTGCCGCTCCTTCCTCCTCGTACTGTTCCCTGCTCCAGCATGGGGCTCCTCCCACTGGATACAGTCCTCCAAGAACTTCTCCAACATAAGTCCTTCCCATGGGCTGCAGTTCTTCACAAACAGCTCCAGCATGGGTCCTTTCCATGGGGTGC
Source organism: Opisthocomus hoazin (assembly GCF_030867145.1). Taxonomy (NCBI): domain Eukaryota; kingdom Metazoa; phylum Chordata; class Aves; order Opisthocomiformes; family Opisthocomidae; genus Opisthocomus; species Opisthocomus hoazin. Next base: position 37,404,287 of record NC_134453.1, on the reverse strand, counting down.
AGTCCTTCAGGAATGGACTGTAATAGAACAAGTTCTTCCCTTGGAAAGAAGGGGTATTGTTTGTGTTTAATAACGCCCCTTTGATCAAGTAGTGCATGACCAGAATCGTGTTAATGTTTAACCTAAGCTTAGAGACAGAATGTCTTGGCCATTTACACTATGCGATTAATCAAAGACAAATGCTCCTTCTTGAAGGAAAAAAGGAGAGTTGGCAGAAGAAAGTAGCCTTAAGTTGTTCTTAGGTGATGTGTGACCATATATGGATAAAAGGAGTTAGGGTACTTCATCTGGGAAGACACCGAGGACCACCAGAGACCCCCAAAAGGAAGAAGACATGCACAGAAGGGTCTGAAAAGGAGCCAAGAAGAAAGATGACACATTGTTACACATCTCATGTAGATCAAAATGAATATGCATTACATAGATAGAATATGCATGAATTCAATGTATAAATGTAATGAAGAAGCCAGCCTTGGGTGTGCTTGATTTGTGGAAAATCCACCGAGCACCCAGACCTGAATAAAACAACATCTCTCCTGAGTGTGTGAGAATTGGCTTATTGCACACCAGATAAAGAATCTGCTTTTCGGACAACAGGACTGCCCCAGTGTGGGTCCCCCATAGGGTCACAGGTCCTGCCAGGAGACTGTTCCAGCACAGGCTCTCCATGAGGTCACAGCCTCCTTAGTGGTAAATTCACCTGCTCTGGTGTGGGGTCCTCCACGTGCTGCAGGTGGGTGTCTGCTCCACCGTGGAACTCCATAGGCTGCAGGGGGACAGCCTGCCTCACCATGGTCTTCTCCACAGGTTGCAGGGGAATCTCTGCTCCGGTGCCTGGAGCACCTCCTCCCCCTCCTTCTCCACTGACCTTGGTGTCTGCAGAGTTGTTTTTCTAACATATGCTCACTCCTCTCTCCTGCTGCATTTTTTTTTTTCCTTTCTTAAATATGTTATCACAGAGGTGCTACCACTGTCGCTGATTGGCTCAGCCTTGGCCTTGAACTCTATCAGACATAGGGGAAGCTTCTAGCAGCTTCTCACAGCAGCTACCCCTGTGGCTGCCCTGCTACCAAAACCTTGCCACGCAAACCCAGTACACTGAGCTTCCTCAGGTCCACACCCTTTTAGGTCCCCTTATCTTGTCTTTACCTGACAACAGCAGGAAACCTCAAGTTTCTTAGAAGTTTTGTAGGAGTTCTCCCTGTCCCCAGAAGATCTAGAAGCTCCCAAAGAAAAATGCAGAGATTGCTGCACAAACTGCTACATCTGTTTTCTGCTTCTGTTAGCTGTGTCTCCCCTTCCTCCTTCTATTCCCTGACTGCTGAGAGTGATGTCATCTGGTATGGAATATCCCTTTGGTCAGTTTGGGGTCAGCTGTCCCCTCCCAACTTCTCGTGCACCCTCACCTTACTTGCTGGCAGGGCAGAGTGAGAAGCAGAAAAGGCCTTGACACTATGCAAGCACTGTCTGGTAATAGCAAAAACATCAGTGTGTTATCAACACTGTTTACATCACAAATCCAAAACATAGCACCATTCACAGAATCACACAGAATCACAGAATGGTAGGGGTTGGAAGGGACCTCTGTGGGTCATCTAGTCCAACCCTCCTGCCGAAGCAGGGTCACCTACAGCAGGCTGCACAGGACCTTGTCCAGGCGGGTCTTGAATATCTCCAGAGAAGGAGACTCCACAACCTCCCTGGGCAGCCTGTTCCAGTACTCCGTCACCATTCAAGCTACTATGAAGAAAATTATCCCAGACAAAACAAGAACAGTCTCCTCCCCTTATTCCATACCATTTATGTCATGCTCAGGACCCACACTATCCAATACATCCTCATTAGCCATCCCTCCATTCCCGCCCACAGACATCATTCCCCTAGTCTATGGGCCACCCATATAAAATGTCCATTGAGTTCATTTAGTCCGATGATTTGGACTCCATCTGTTATGGCGGTTGCTCAGGACAGGAGAGGTGGTGTGTTGTGTGGAGTTATTGGCCCACATCAGGTTGGATTAGTTCATGAAGGACTGTATCCCATGGGAGGGACTCTATGCTGGAGCAAGGGAACAGTACGAGGAGGAAGGAGTGACAGAGATGAACTGTGATGAACTGACTGCAACCCCCATTTCCCATTCCACTGCACCACTCATGGGGCAGGGAGGAGGTAGAAGAGTTGGGAATGAAGGAGCGAAGTTGAGCCTGGGAAGAAAGGATAGGGGGGGGTGGTTTTAGTTCTATTTTTAATTGGCAATAAATTAAATTAATCTTCCCCAAGCTGAGTGTGTTTTGTCTATGACGGTAATTGGTAAGCAAGCTCCCTGTCCTTATCTTGACCCACAAGCTTTATCATTTTATTTTCTCCCCTTGTCCTGCTGAGGAGGGGGAGTGAGAGAGAGTGAACAGCTTGGTGGGCACCTGTGGAAAATAAATTTAATTTATTGCTAACTAAAATAATAGAACAGGATGGCAAGAAACAAAGACAAAATCTAAAACACCTTTCCCCCATGCCTTGTTCCCAGGCTCAACTTTACTCTTCCGTTCCCAACTCCTCTACCTCCCTCCTGCCCCGAGTGGTGCAGTGGAGATGGGGAATGGGGGGTCGTGGTCAGTACATAACAGTTCCTCTCTGCCACTCCTACCTCCTCACACCTTTCTCCTGCTCCACTGTGGGTCCTCTCTACAGGCTACAGTTCCTGTCAGGAGAACCTGTTCTTGCATGGGCTCTTCGCAGGCTGCAGTTCCCTCAGGAAATATCCATCTGCTCCAGTGTGGGGTGCCAGAGGTTGGTGACCCTGGAGTTATCCAGGTATCCAAGACTCCTTGCTATCTTTGGGAAAGAAATGTGCAGCTCAAGCTTGTGACCTCTGTACTCAGGATCCCCAACATATCTGGATGAGCAGACAACTGACTGAATGGCCAGACCCAGAGGGTGCAAAGTCTAGTTGGAGGACAGTGACTAGCAGTGTACCCCAGGGGTCAATACTGGGTTCAGTCATGATCAAGACCTTAATTAATGAGCTGGATGATGGGGAAGAGTGTACCCTCAGCAACTTTGCAGACAGCACCAAAACTGGGAAGAGTGGCTGGTATGCCAGAGGGTCGTGCTACCATCCAGAGGGACCTGGACAGGATGGAGAAATGGGCTGGCAGGAACCTCATGTACTTCAACAAGGGGAAGTGCCAAGTCCTGCACCTGGGGAGGAACAACCCCATGCACCGATATATGCTGGTGGCCACCCATCTGGAAAGCAGCTTTGCAGAAAAGGACCTGGGGGTCCTGGTGGACACCAGGTTGAATATGAGCCAGCAATGTGCCCTTGCTGCAAAGAAGGCGAGCGGTATTCTGGGCTGCATCAGGCAAAGTATTGCTGGCAGGTCGAGGGAGGTGATCCTTTCCCTCTACTCAGCACTGGTGAGGCCACACCTGGAGTCCTATTTCCAGTTCTGGGCTCCCAGTACAAGAGAGACATGGACATACTGGAGAGAGTCCAGCAAAGGGGACTGAAGCATCTCTCCTATGAGGAAAGGCTGAGGCAGCTGGGACTGTTCAGCGTGCAGAAGAGAAGGCTCGGGGGGATCAATGTATCTAATTAACTGAAGGGAGGGTGCAAAGAAGATGGAGCCAGGCTCTTTTCAGTGGTACCCAGTGACAGGACACGATCCTGGGCAATGTACTCTAGGTGGCCCTGCTTGAGCGGGGGGGGAAGGTGTTGGACAAGATGCCCTCCAGAGGTCCCTTCCAACCTCAACCATTCTGTGAGTCTGACATTGGGTGATGACAATTTGGTGAACAATTTACTTGAGTTCAGGGTTGCAGTCTTGTAGACAAAATATTCAGAGGTTAGAATTATTAAAAAAAGCCAAACATGAAAACAACCTCTATATTTTTCATAACACATGATATTTGGGCTTGGGTAAGTCATCAGCTGGGTATGGGAACAGGAAGTGTTGCTATAGATTATGGTGAGGAGGAGGTGATATTTGGGAGGAACTGAATACTGCTCTTTGCCTATACTCCATCCTTTCTTGAAGTAAATGGTAATTTGAAAATTGCTAGAACCGTTCTATGATTCTATGATTCTAAAAATAGGAAATTTACTGAATTTTAAGCTTTGTTCAATTTTAAGCTAGAATAATGATTATATTAAGACAGATTGCACAGAATAATCTGTCCAAGTAGTTCCAAATACAGAGGCTTCTAACTAGTGACAGGCAGCTTGGAGAATGGGAACCAGGCCTCCAGGACTAATGCACAGAATCACGTGATAGGCAACATCCTTCACAGAGCATGGAAAGATCCATTCTGCGATTCCGTGATCTTACCAAGGAGCCTACCAGAGAAGTAAGAATGAGACATTTCAAATGAACAAAACAAACCAGACAATTGGGCAGTGAGATGATTACAATCCTCACAAAAGAGAAGTCTAGGGTAAACCCAAATATATTTATGTTTGGGGGGGATGTCTGCATGTGAACTGAGAGAGCTAATATCGCCATGTGAACACTGGACATTATTTATAGTCATTAAAGCATGATGTTGTGAAATACACACACTGGGCCTGAAATCCTGACTTTACTCCTATTGATGGTCAGTTTCTTTTTTTATTTTAACACAAAGAAGCCTCTGTAACTCAGAGCCTGTAGAAGCTTCTCAGGTGTGTTAGTTACACAGCTGCTTCTTTTTGTTATATCAAGGGGTTAGTTCTCTGTCCGTGGTGGTTGCATAATGTATTTTTTGTTGTGAAATTGTTAGCTATTAATGCTTCCTTTCCATAGAAGAATTTAGCATTTATTTAGAACAGTTGGTCCAGAGAAGTAATTTCTAGATACAGACTAATTTCACTCAATGAGTGTTCTGTTAAGAGAAAATATTCTTCCCTGGAAGGCTGACACATAGGGCCTAATTTTTAATTTTTTCTTTAATTTTTAATTGGGGATGCTGTTACACAAGCAAAATTATCCCAGAGCTGTATACCTGTTACAGATATAATTGCTGTAATTATACTGAGTTTCCCTAATATTATATGGAATTTACACAGCACAAGGCATTTGCTTCGAATATTTCTCTTGAAACATTTGAAGAGTTTCTTAATGAACATCACCAAGGTGTTATGTCAGAATATTCTTTCTTGTTTTAAAAAAGGGACAAATTGTGTTTGGTTATTTTCTTTTTCATTTGTTTGTTGGCAGCTGCACACAAATGGTACAAATCCAGTATATAAAATTACTCTAGCACCTTCCATAAATTAGTTGTAATTTTGCAAAGAGACAGTTCTAGCATATCAGTTGGCTTACTTACAGACATTAGCATTTCTCTACCCATTAGTGCTATTACTTTTTGCATAGATGGTAATGTTATTAAGCTTCTCTACTTGATGAGCATATACATGTCTAATTTTCTGAGATGGGTTATATGTTCATTTGCAAATATTTCTGTACCATCTATCTTTGTTAATAAGCTGCCTTTGATTAACAATATTGTATTTCAATACAAGCTGCAGAGAGGAGTGTTTATATTTAATAGGCAACAGCATTGGTTTAAAGTTGGGGAAGGACAAGTAATCAAATTGAATAACAGAGATTCTACATGCAAGGTGCCATTCCACCTCCACACCCTTTACATACATTCAGTTTAGTTTATATTGGTAGCATTTCCAACCCCTTGAATAACCCAGGGTTGGTAGGGCAAAAATCATGGCTTAAAGCCACCATACCCCACGTTCCCTATCACGAGCAAGTTTGGTGACTCAACACCGACTCCTACCTTGCATTGTCCATAAGAAGGTATATAGTAGTCCATTTTCTTAAAAGAACAGTATTCTATATCCATGTGTTATGTTTTAGCCTGGATGAATGCCAGGTGCCCACCAAAGCTGCTCTGTCACTCCCCCTCCTCAACTAGACAGGGGAGAAAAAATATGATGAAAGGCTTGTGGGTTGAGGTAAAGACAGGGAGAGATCACTCACCAATTACTGTCACGGACAAAACAGATTGAACTTGGGGAAAAAAAAAAACAAGTTTAATTTATCACCAATCAAATCAGAATAGGATAATGAGAAATAAAACCAAATCTTAAAAACACCTTCCCCCCCACCTCTCCCTTCTTCCCAGGCTTAACTTCACTCCCGATTTTCTACCACTTCCTGGTTTCCTGGGAGCAGCGAAGCAGGATTTGTTCCTGTATAAATTCCCTTAGACTAGAACCCCTCATCTGCAGATCTCATTAATAGTGAGAACACACACAAAGAAATGTTATATCCCTACCTGATGTCAAACAACATTTTGGGACAACATACCTGTTGATTAAATTCATGGCATGCTTCAGACTGACAGTGACACTGTGTTCTCTTGTTTTTCACTAGCTGGATCTGCGTGATGAAAGCATCTCTTGAATGGCCCTTTGTTCTGTTCAGGGCTGGGAGAAGTTCAGTTCTGAGCTTATTGTGAAACAGGCCACATCACTGCAGTACAAAATCTGAATGTGCTGTTTTGCTAAGCATTTCATGTAGGGCATGAGGGTAATCACAGATCCAGATGGTGACAAATTTGGAATGACTTGTGTTCCACATCTTTCTTTGCCTGATTTGCTTCAGTCTTTTGTCTCCTCTCATCCCTCCCCTATCTCCATACATTTGCCTAATCATTGCATTTATACTGCGGCCTAGATGGATGAGCCAAAGAAGAAGTGGGGATAGTTTTGTATGCAAATCATTTCCTTCTATCCACAACTTTGAGCACTCATCCTCTGAGTGTGGTGTGCTCGTGCCTTCAGTCACATGGATGTATCTAGTTCCACACCTCCCCCCCCTTGTTGATTCTTAAGAAGGGCAAATATATAGCACTCATTGTTTGGGACTAGCCCTCTGTTACTGACTAGACCTCCAGGAAAACAAACTAAGAGACAGGAAAATTTTTCCTGGCATTCAGACTCAGCTTTCTTGGCCATATGCAGGTGTCTGTTTTGTTATTTGCTTGTGATTGCCATTTCTTTTTTTTCTCCGTAGAAAAAGGCTTCTTTTTGCCTGTTTTCTCTCCCCTGATTTCAGACAGCCCTCAGAAACCTTACACTTTGACAGATAACTTATCCCATATAAGAATCACTTGCATAGTTTTTAAATACATGTGACTATTTATTGTTCTAGTACATAGTAAAATAGCCATAGATATATACATAAACCATACATTGACAGTTGCATCCATAAAACTATAGCCCATACCATCTCTTACAGGAATTAGTCAATGTCATTTCTGGTATGGCAGAATGGCATAACGGAGTATAGCACATGAGTAAATGGCAGGAGAAGCTATTTACTCATATGCTATTGGGAAAACCAAATTATTTTAATGGAAATGATGATACAAACCAGGCCAGAAAATTTTGACCATATAATTACAGCATAAAGATAATAGCCATATTCTGAGCAGCAGGGAGGTGTGTGTACATTCTGTGTATTTGTGCATGGCTAGAAAAAAGTTTGAAAGTCCTGAATTTATTTGAATAGACTGCAAAATGCAGTCTATCCAATTAAATTACAATAAAGTATGTTTAAACATGCATTTGAGGACATTCAAAAAGAAGTTGTTCCATGAACAAGAGACTAATGAAGTCTGATTTCCTATGAGTATATGTTCCTGACCTGTTAATCTATTTTCAGTGCAGAATTCCCAGTTACCTCTCATGTTCCTTGGGGCACTCCAAGCTGGCAAAAGTATGAACATGCTGTGGCTAGTCTGGAGCTATGTTAGTGCTCTTTGGTCAACAAGGGCATGCATGCAGCTGCCAAGCAGAGTATCTCATGCCTGAGGTCTCTGGCCTTTCCCTCAGTTGAGACACTCACATCTCTGTCCTCTGCCCAGCTGTTGATTCTTCTCCAAACTTGTATAACTTTGCATGTTTGAATTAGAAATAACTGCAAAGCTAAGTTCAAAAGCATTCATTTTTTTTGAGTACAAGGAGGAAAGAAACAGACTGGCAGCACAGGCTCAAGCCAGAAAAGCAGGTTAAAGAAAAGCTCCTTTAAAACTCTGAGTGTAACACTTAACCTTTTCTTGAGAATCTTGTAAACAGCTGGTTGTTAGATTCTCATCTGTGAACTTGTGAAAACAAAGGATATATGAGTGTTGAAAATGTGCACTGATACTGATGAGATGAGGTAGTAAATTGTGACCTGTTTGAACTGAGTTCATGTTCTGCACAGCTTGCTTCATTCATATTGGGAAAAGGAAAGAAAATTGTTCAAGTTGGGCAAAATCACCAACCCGAATTTCAGAAATAAAGTGCAGGTTTTGTAACAAGGCTGTTTGGGTTCTATTATTCTGCTGAATAAGAGGGGAAAGGGGAGAAAAGGTGTTAAAATGTAATCCATTAAGGTGTTACCCATTACATCTGTTTGCCTCAGAAGAGGCAGCCTGTTCTGCAGGACAGCCATAGAAACAGGAGAGGTAAGAGAGAGAAATCGTAAACAAGGCAGAAGCTACTCAGTCCCTGGCCACGGATTTTGTTGATCCTGTTGATCTGGCCCCTGAGCTGTGAACCGACCTCCTGGTCTAACCCTGGACTTGTCTTGTTGCTATGGTCTTGCTTGGAGATCAGTGGACTGTGTCTGACACTTGGACCTGATTACCTTCAGTGGGCGTGATCCTGATTTCCTGACATGCATTCCTGGCTTGACCTTAGACCATTCCTGGCCTCATCACCATGAACTTCCCTGATGATTTGGACCCTTGCCTGAACCTGGCTACCACCCCTGGGTCTGCCCTGCTCACCTCACTCCAGTACTGTGGGGCTGGGTCCTGTTTGGGAAGGCCCATGTGGCCTTGTTATCATGCTTGGCTCCCTGTCCCTTGCTGCCCCCTGACACATTCCTATAATTCATGTGGAAGTTGCTCTCTCGATCTGAGGTCACACAAACGGACACTGAGAAGGCCCCTTGATCTGAGATCACACAAATGAACACTGTGGCTAAACCAGAGACCCAACCCTCAACTACAATAGTTGCTCTAGTAATCAAGAAGAAACAATGGAAGTGGAGGTCAACCTCATTAGTAAGAGGGGAAGGGGCTTCTCCTCAGAGAGAGCAGGAGGAAGAATCAGAAGAGGCAGTCTGCTCTACAGCAGGGCAACCTCAAGAACAGGAGAGGGAAGAGACAGAAATCATAAATGAGGTGGAATATACCTGGTCCTTATCCCTAAGCAAGCTGCGAGATATGCGGAAAGATTATGGCCATCAGCCAGGTGAATAAATTGCTACCTGGTTACTCCAATGCTGAGATACTGGGGCACGCCCTCTGGAACTGGAGGGAAAGGAGGCCCAACAGCTGGGGTCCCTCTCTAGGGAACATGGAATTGACAAAGAGATTGGAAGAGGGGCAGCCATCCACAGCCTGGAGGTAAGGCCTTTCATTTTCCAAACTCATACACATGCACAGATATGGAGCTTCAGTGGAATAATCATGACCTTCAGAGAAGCAAGTGTTAAGTGACTGCAGGATCAGGACACAAAGCACTGACCTTTTTGATCAGAGTGAAAGCGCCTTCAGAGTATCTTACAAAAAGAGTTTGACTGAATATCTACTCTGTCCTCTGTTATATTGTAATTATTTTATATAGGCATTGTAAGTAAATAAATGTAAGTTTTCCCTGCAAACTACACTACGAACCTAGTGAAATGTGTGTGCTGTATATTGCAGTAGCGCTATTACGTTCACTTTCAGAGGAAAACATATCATGAACCTTTCTGAGTGACATGGTGATGTTTGTGCATGATATGATGCAGGCACAATGACTGGTGAGAACTTAGCACAACCTTCTGGGTGGCACATTTCCCCAAAAGTGGGTCAGTTGGTTTCCTGGGAGCAGTAAAGCAGGATTTGTTCCTGTATAAATTGCCTTAGACTAGAAGCACCATACCTGAGACTGTTTACTCTGGTATGAATTCAGATGATGCCCCTTTCTTTGCACCCTTCTGCGCAAACTGCCAAGTTTCTTGGCTGACTTTGTTATCTGCGCTTTGTTGAGTCTTGAAGGGAGCAGGGAGAACAGGAAAGAGGACTGGAAGACTGATTACATACTTGCTCCCTCAACCTACTCTATAGGAATAGCTAATTTTAATAGTCAAGTCTAATTTGTCCCTCATCCTGCTGTGAGGGGAGTGAGCAAGCAGCTGGTGGGTGTTTAGTTGCTGGCTAGAGTGAACCCACTGCAGACATATAGAAAGCTTTAAAGAAATAAATATGAAGTTCAGTAGGACTTTTCCCTCCTAAACCTGCTATTAATTCATTCATTTCCAGATTTTAAGACTCTCAAAAATTACTGCTTGACTTAAACACAAACCCAATACATATCTTCATATATGGAATTGAAGCAGCCCTTCCACAACTTAAAAAACCTTATGACTACTAATGACTACTAGACAGTGCTACATGTCAAAAAAGAGAGACTTATAAAGCACCATAAGCCAAGAACAAACCACGGTGTGGGATCTGCAGTGTGATTTAGAAGTCACTTTCAGCAACAGCAGTGCTACCACATACAGAGACACACACCCACACACACACAGGCAAGATAGAGGCACAACACAATTTATCTGTTTTCTTCTCTATAGGTGTCTGAAAACACTCTTCTCAGCACAAAACTGGAAGGGCAGAAAAGGCAATGAGGAGGAAAAAAGAACAGGTAAAGAGGTAGCAGCAGCCTACACATAGAGGAGGGAGTGTCTTACCCTGGCTGGCCAATGGGGATAACCTTTCATTTTAGCAAAGATCAAGTCTCCGGCTTTGAAATCTCGGCTCATGTTTTCACAGCGATGTGACGCCTGTTGCTACGAGACGAATAAGGTCGGGGGAGGGATCTGCACCTCCTTTTCCCGCCACCAAGATAATTCCAGCCTCTCAAGATCACACTGCCAGAGATAAAAACACCAGGGGATAGGAAGAGGATGCCAACAGAGCGCTCCATCAAGGGTAGTCCCCACCCCGTCATTACCCTCCCCACCCACCTTCTGGCTACAAGAGGGATACTGAAACCAAGCTGCCAAATACATCACCTTCACACACTCCCTCCTAGCGCAGACACCACCCAACCTCATCTCTGGCCCCTGGAGACCCCTCTCCGCCCATGCGCAGCACCCCCCAACCTCATCCCAACCTGCTTACATTCGCACATGTGACTTCCCCCCCCCTCTGCTTGTGCTCTCTCATTCCACTTCCCCACACAATCAATACTACACACATGCATGATACATGCTTTGTATAATATACATGCATAAATAGGAGAGATATATGTACACACCCCTCCAATAAAGCTTCCCCGAGGCCAACAGTGCTCCCGCTGTACCATCTGCCCCCACCCCACACGTATGCGCACGCGCCAGAACGAGAAGAGGGGCGGAGGAACAAAATTTTGCTTGCCCTTCCCCCATAGCTTCAACAGTCGCAGTCTAGTCTCTATCACATTCATGTCCAATCTCACAGTTCACTTCAGTCTGTGGTAGAAAATACCACTATGCTCCCTCTCTCCCTCTAGAGAGCTTGTTGATACTAACCGGAGCTAAAGAAAAACACACACACATGCACAAAAAAAAAGAGAAAGAAAAAATAAGCAAGCCTTGCTGAAAGGAGCTTAATCCCTTCCCATGTGAACGTGTAGAAGGTTAAAGGGGAAAAGAAAGAAGTGATATTGTCTTCTTGCGTTGGGGAAGGGAAAGAGATCCTAATTTGTGTTCTACCCCTATAGAGCAGATGAAATAGTTCATTCCTTCTTTCGCGGCTGCTGCTTGGGGGGAGGGAGGAGGAAATGTGGTATCTGTCACAGCTGGGAATAGGAGAAAGAGAAGCACTTCCGTAGAGGAGGCAGTGGCGGCTGTGTTCAGGCAAGGCAGAGGGGAAGAGACGGTCAACATGTACTAAGTACTGTAATGTTCGTCTAGTAACTTCTCCATTCCACAGTGGTTGTGACGTACTGGCCTTAGCAAGTTTGACCTGCTTGCGCAGGAGGGAGGGAGCTGCCCCTGGACAGAAGCCCACAGGCAACTTCTGGCAAAAACTGTGCAGAAACAGAGACAGAAGTCTGCTGAGAAGCACTCATCCTGGACTGCCGGGGGTGGGAGAAAGGTTTGTTCTGGCTGAGGCAGCTTCATCTTGGCTTCAGGAGTCTGTATCATTTCTTCCTTTAGGTATGCAAAGCTGTGTTCCCTATTTGCCACTTCCGAAGGGCAATGATTATTGCTAGTGATAGTTCAGGTTGGTAATTCACTGCTACTTTGCAAATACACTTTTGGGGCACTGAGGAAAAAAAAGTAACAGATGGTTCTGGGACCATTTGTAATGATACCTGTGAATGTATTTTGGTTCTTTGTGAATAATTGGGATGGCTGTAAGATAAGAGACTCCCAAATAATCCCACTCTAGACAGCTCGGCATCGGGAGAGCAGATGCGTGAACTATAAAGAAGCCTACAAGACCGGAACAAAACAACCTTGAAGGACATAGTATACGTGATCTTAGAACTGAGTTTGCGTGGAAGCAAAGGTCAGCTAGCGGACACCGTGATGAAGAGTATGAGCCTTCATCTGAAGACCCCCGATGACCACCTGAAGGCGCCAACAGACATGTGTGAAGGACATTAACATATGCTAATGAGTTCCTGGAAAAAAATCAGTGATTATGCTAAGCATTTCTTAGAAATATAATGAATATGTATATTAACATAGCATAAATACCTAGTAGTTGTGTCTTTTTGGTACACACATTTGGGCAGAGCTATCCCCTGTGTGTCCAGCGCTGCAATAAAGAATACCTGCTTTCTAAAACTCCAAACTTAAGTTTTGGAGAGTGAATTATTTTGCCGCTTTCTGGTAACAGTAAGAGATGTCCTCCTCAAAGCAGGGTATAATCAGAACACCAACATGAAACTGCATTGCAAGCATTCCAAAGAATGAAAAGCAAGAGAGTCACGGACCAACTGTAGTTAAGCAATTACTTTTCATCCAAACATTTTATTTTGGCCATGGCTCACATACAGTATAGAATACCATTTTTTGAGAACTGCATGTGACTAATTCTGCTAGTATTACACTCATTAGTTGCAGTCTAATAATTAGTGTGTTTCATGACTTAGGTCTTCAATCCTTTTCATCAACTTTTTACTTGTGCATGATTCAGGATGTACTTATGATATTTTTGTACCTTAGATCTTCAAGTGTGAAATGTGGAATGCCTATGTTTGCTCCACTATCTCTCAAAAGTAAAATGTACTTGCTCAGGAATCACAGAGCATGACATTGTTACAGATCATCTGAAATACTGTTCTTTATAATCAGTGAGAGAAAAAACTGAAATATGAGTACTTTAAATGTGAAGATAGACTTGAGATGTGATATTCAGTCCTGACTCTGGAATTTCTCAAATATTGTTGGTGCTTAGCTCCTGTAATGTTCTCATAATGATATTTAACTAAAACTAATGGCATGGTCAAGTTTAGGCTTATTTTTGTGAAGGCAGAAAAAAACTCCTATCCCTAGCACAATTACCAAGTTCCTAAAGGAAGCACAAGAGCTTATTAAAAAAAAAAAGAAATATCAGTAACGCATTTGACAGGGACAAAAAAGCCCCCTGTATTTTCCCCACCTCCTACACATAAATGCCTGACCATTTGGGACCCTATTGTCACTGAAATTGGGAGTAAAACTTCTTAATGCCAATGTATCATTAAAAAGCAGGCATTCTTTATTATGGCGCCAGATGCACGGGGGGATCGCTCTTCCTAATGTGCATGCCATATGTCGCCTCACTCCAAGCTTATATCACCCTGTTACATACATGTGCGTTAAGTTTCCCAGAATGTTCATACATATTTATTCTATTTCCTGGAACTAGTTATCGTATTTGCATAGTCATTACACATGCGTCCTGGGTTTCTGTGGGGCTTCCATGGGGTTCTCGATGGTCTCTGGTGGTCCCTGGTGGCTGTAGAAGTGGTACTTCTTAGTGTCTTTTCCATGAATTCTGAGTCTTTCCTTCCATATATGGTCATGAGTTGGCTCACTGAGAAGTTTGTGGATTTCTCAGGTTCCTTATCTTGGTGTCTGCTGGTTTGTCTGCACTTCTTTAGGATGTGCTAATTGTATGTCCTTGGGTGCATGCTTGCCTGAGGCCTCTGATAGTCAGTCCTTTGTTTCTGCTTAATCCCTTCGAAGTTCCCCACCACCCCCACACACCACTTACCCCCCTGTACACCACATCATGTACCCCGCTTCACAATACTATGGTGCTGTGTTTTGGATTTGTGATCAAAACAATGTTCATAACACGCCAGTGTTTTGGCTATTGCTGAACAGTGCTTGTACAGTGTCAAAGCCTTCTCTGTATCTCACTCTGCTCTCCCCAGCGAATAGGGTGAAGATGCGCAAGAAGTTAGGAGGGGACACAGCTGGGACAACTGACCCAAACTTACCAAAGTGACACTCCATACCCTATGACGTCATGCTCAGCAATGAAAGCTCAGGGAAAGAAGGAGGAAGGGGAGACATTTATGGTTATGGTGTTTGCCTTCCCAAGTAACCATTACATATGCTGAGGCCCAGCTTTCCAGGAAGTGGCTGAACATCTGTCTGCTGATGGTGTCACCGAAAATCCGGGAATAAAACCTCGTAACACCAATGTAGTGTTAAAAGGCAGGCATTCTTTATTGCAGCGCTGGATGCACGGGGCATAATTCCACCGAACGTGCATATCTCATACATTTTCCATGCAGTTTATATAGATCAAAAATATACATATTTATTTTATTCATGCATATTCAGTATTATTCTCTTTGGCGATTGGTGTAAACTTTTCTCGCTTCTTACGTAGATTGTTGCGCAGACTCAGTTACCCTCTTCCATTGTTCCTTTTTGAGTAGGTGGTATTACTTGAGTAGGGGGTCTGTGAGTCGGTGGTTGCAATCTCACCTTGCCGGAATTACCTTTTGCCCACTGGGCTCGCAATCTTGGCAAACCTGGTCAGTTTCTTCAGTCCGCTTCACAGAACCACACTCCATCATTTCTCTTGACAGAAACACAATTACCCACTATGGTTAGCGTTAATGCTTACCTAGAGACTAGACCCTCTGTTGCAAGACCTAATGTCCAGGTGGGTAGGGCTGTACCAGGAACATAGCAGCATTGTTCATGTTTATGGTCAACCGATTCCATCACCTTGGTTACATTTCCCCCCTTTGGAAGTTTTGAAATAATCGTTACTTTCAATACTTCCATTTTAAATCAAATTACATTAATTACACATTGATTCAATATTTATTGCTAATGAAGATCAAATTTTTCAGTAATACAATTATCCATTATTTATTATATGATGATGGGAGCATTGCATCTGAATCACTGAGTTTGTCTCTTATCTACAGCCTGAATGATCATCCGATTGAAGGCTGTTTTATTGGTGAGTTCCCTTTTTAAACAATAGTAAATAAGTAATACCACCAAAAATACAATTAACAAATGTAGCCCAGTGCTAGTTAAGGATTTTACCCAGGAACTCAGATTCCACCCCAATTCATTAAAAATTTTGTCAAGCCAATTTTCTTGCATGTCTTGTTGGATCTCCTGAGTTTCTTTTTCTGTCTGTTCTAATAAATTTAAGTCGCGTTCAGCATCCTGAGTAATGTTGGGGATATGTATACAGCAGTGGTCTATCCTGTCCTTTAGGTATCTGCATATTCCATGTTCCTTTAACAGGAGCATGTCTAAGGCCATTCTATTTTGCAAGGTCATTCTTGAAGTTGCTTGTAACTGCAGGTTTAACTGTTTGAATCCTTTCCTTGTCACATGATTTTTCTACCGGATCAGTTAGTTTATATACCCAGGCCCTATTCCTACAGATTGATAAGGGAGTCAGTAAGGATTCCAAATACCATCCAATTCTTACCCCTGTTGATGGTTCATTCCAATTTTCGTCTTCATCAACTTCTGCTCTCTTTACTCGTAATAATTTCAGATTCTCAGAGTTTCCTTTAAAGGGAGTCTTTTTCCAAATTTGACATAATGTTGGCATTCCCAAAGTAATTTGTTTTACCTTCCCATCCACCGGTAGATGAGTGGACCAGGTTACGTCACTCATTGCCCAAACTAAATGTCACGGACTTTGAATTGTAGATTTTCTACAACTGAATATTGTTCCTCTTTTGGGCTTATATGTACCAGTCAATTGTAAATCATTTTTAAGTCCTCTACACCAGCATCCATATTTCAATGCAGCTGCCAGAGGTGGAACGCTTTGGACTGCTTCACTAACTGTACTACAATTATATACCTTTTTACAATTCCACCAGGGTACGATAATTTCCTTTTCTCGGGAAGTGCTTCCTTTGTCATTAACCGATGGGAAAGCTGCAAAAATCATCCCATCCAAAGTAAAACACCAGGGGGCATTGGCCATGTACTGAAATTGAGATGAGATGGCCATTGACCATGCTGAATCCCACAAAGTCATCTCTTGTTTAGTTGGGTTAGACTTCCTGCATTTCCATTCCATGATTATTTGGCTAACGTTTTTCTTAACCGGTTCATCATAAGCACACCAACCTATATTGGGGAAGACTATTTGGACAAAAACATAATTCAGTAACTTCTCACAATTTGCTCTACTCCCAGGGGTTTTCCATTGCTTTTTAACATAATCTATTCGTTCCTGCCACCCAACAACTGGAACTTGCTCACAATGAGAACTGTCATTGTTGGCTTTTTCGCTACTCAGGTTTGTTGCCAGAATTCCCCATGGAACTGATTCCCCTACTGCTCTTTGGATTGGAAGACATGCAGTTATTTGGGTGTGGGGTTTCTGGAACAACAGGGACATATTGTGAGCAACCCAGACACTCTGAATATGGACTCGATCAGTTTGTAGTAGTGCAGGCTTCAAGCAGCACAGGCCTCAAGGCCTTTCTCAGGCCAGCTGTGGGAAAACAAACCTTTCTCAGGCTGGTTGTGGGAAAACAGACCTTTCTCAGGCTGGCTGTGGGAAAACAAACCTTTCTCAGGCCAGCTGCAGGTAAACAGTCGTTCTATGAATACTGACCAATCATAGTTTGAGTATTGCTTATGTAACTGGGGTGTTTTACTGATAGATGTTTTTATGTATAGTGACCAATCATAGCTGAGTATTGTACCGAGTGTTTATATATAGTGACTAATCATAATTGAGTGCTGTCTATATAATCCAGATTCTCTGCTAATAAAGTTGACTGTTATGGATCATATTGGTCGAGTCCTTGATGCCGCCGCAACAAATGGCGCCCGAACAGGGACCCTCAGATCGGCATTAGCATCGACGGGTGATTTTTCCAGGAAGACCGAACCCTGAGGGAGCGGACGCCGGCCAAAGGTGAGTGCTGCCCCGGCACTCGGGAGTCGCTAGTGCAAAAATCGGGAAAAGAAATCCCGGAAATCCTGCCCTGATCAAGCAGGCGGCCGGGGAGGAGATGGGGTCCACACTGACAAAGGAAGAGTCAGCAGTGGTTAAGCTCCTCCAACACATCCTCTCCGTGAGAGGGCTACAATATGACTCGGCTACCTTGAAGTCTCTGTTGCTGCGGCATGGAGAAAGGACTTAATCCCCTCAGTTAATGCTGCCTTTGAAGTTCAGACATGGGCGGATATAGGAACGAAACTGTGGGAAGAAATTAGTACGGGATCCAAGGAAGCGAGCAAATTCTCCACGTTGTGGAGGCTAATACATGACACTTTGAAAGCTATGATAGCTGAGAGGGAAGCCGTTGCTTCTGCTTTCACTGTGTTAACACCCGAGGGAGGGAGCTGCTCGGCTACAAGTCTGCTGTTTCAGGGTCCTAGTATCCCTCTGCCGCCTGTGAAAGCAGGAGGGGGTCAGAGTTGGCGGCCCGTGGAGCCAGCGGTCTAGGAGAAGGAGTACGCGCGGCGCGACCCGCTGGCGCAGGAGTTTCCACCCTCTATACCACCGGGTCCGCATTTGTCCTTCAATTACAGCATTTTCTATTACCCCCCTCCATCGTTGTCCCATATTAAAATTAGGGTCGCGTATCGGGGGCGTCCTGTCTCCACTCCGACCTCCAGCGGCCACACCACCCCCCTTGTACCGCAGGGTCCCTGCAGACCACACCCACCGCCCGCGCAATCAGGCTTTTGAACACCAGATGCCCCCCCTCCTTGCTCTCTCCACTTCACGCCCCTCTTCCACGCCTCACGTTCGTCATCCCCCACTCCCTTACCGTATTTACTGCGTAAATAGTGATCAGCGTCAGCTAAGCTCATTTCCCCATCTTCCAGCCTGAGCCTAACCCAGCACCATTGCGAATGCCCTGGTGGTGAGCTTTCGTTAATGCTTCCATTATTTGACCCCTCTGAAATCACCTCCCCCATCCCGTCCGACTCCCCACATATGTGCTGCTCGACCGCTCGCAAACTGTCCGTTATGGCTTGGTGAGCCTTTCGATATGCCTGTTCAATCGTGGCGTTACGGGATCCTTTATCTAGTCGTTGCATCTCATCCAACAGCTTTGTCATTTGATCCTGTTGCTTTCTCAATGCGTCCGTAAGTTCACTTTTATGAATCTTTGGGTATAATAGCGATGTTGCTCCTTCGGGCGAGTCAGTATCCATTTCTTGAAAATCAGAGTCCGGGAGCGGCACATTCTCCGGCAGTGGTGGGGCTGTAGGTGGCGCTGGTGCCCAGTCTCCCAATTCAATACTCGGTCCTTCCCAAAACTCAGTTTCACTAGGACGAACGGGATAAGCAGAAGGCGCCGTACGGGGATCTTGATACTCTCCAGCGGGTTGACTGATTGCATAAACAGCTCTTGCGGTGGCTGCAGCCACAGTAGCATCGTCTTTCATATCAGCAATCATATTTTTAACAGTTCGGAAAACAGGGGCTAATTGTCGCGCCTCTTTGTTTCCGACCTGCACAGAGTCCCACAAGTCCATCCCAACTCTGTGCCACGCATCCGGATCGAACACCTGATCCATTGTTATCAGCTTTTGGCGGCGGCACCATAATAACAGTCCCGATATGTCTCCTTTAGTTAACTTAGCGTCGGCTCGATCCGCCAATTCCAACAGGCTTTTCAGCGCCGTGTTTTCTGACACTGCTACAGTGGAACCCATGCTGCCGATGTTCATGCCCCCCCCAGCATGCCACGGATCCTCTCCTGCCTTTCTCGGGCAGCCCGGCTTACCGCGCCAGCTGGCAGTCCCCTGCCTTCTTTTTTGGCTGCGATAAATCCTCAGGGTCACCACAATGCCGAGTTTCAGCATCCGTGAAAGGACGGGAACGACTCTCACACACATTGATACGATGCACAGTCGGATTCTTTATTATCCCGCTTGTGCGGTTATATACATTTTCCATATCTGTACGTGCGATTACGCTTATATCAGATAGGCTACAGACATAAATCACACGCTGTTCACACGCCCCACATTCCCTTATGATTGGTAACCATGCACTAACGCCAATAGCAACAGACTGCCTCCACGTCCTTGAACACATCTTGTTTTTGCTAACCCACACCATGTGCACTATCAGAACTTTCTCAATGGCTATTTTTAGCTGTTTTCCAGCGGCCTGTTCAATTATGCTGTTTTGCTTAAGCGGCCTAGTCGTGCTAATTCTCAAGCTACATCGACCCCAACATCTGGGTTACATTCTGCAAATTAGCGAATTATTTTATCAATCCGACCATCAAATTTTCTTCTGGAGTTCCCCTTGGGAGGTATATCAATTGCTCCGCTTTTATTGACAGTGGATCAGCACTCTCTGTTCTCACTTCTAATATTCTAGATAGTGCTCCCATCGTCATCAGCTTCCAAATCAAGATCCATTTCCCCCATATTCTACAATGATAACCACCTTTTTCAGGCGTATTTTAAGATAAGTTTTGCAGTCTCTGGATCTCTATTGATGATTCTCCATGAAGGGGCCTTCTTCACTCGAGTGTAGTGTATGCACGGTTCCACGCCCTCTACTTTGATAGCAGTGTAAGTTGTTAACAGTACCTGGAAAGGTCCCTTCCACTTCTCCTGCAGTGGTTCAGAGTTCCAAGTCCTTATGCACACGAAATCACCTGGTTGATACTGATGCACAGGTGTATCCAAAGCAAGCAATCTGGTCAGCACAATGTATTTTTGGAGTGTTTCAAGGGTTTTTCCTAAAGAAACCAAATACATTTTTAAATCTGTTTCCCCTGCTACTCTCATGTCCCCTGTGATCAGAGGAGTTTGATAAGGTCTGCCATACAGAATTTCGTATGGACTTACACCATCTTTAGATCTTGACTGGATTCTGATTCTCAGGAGTGCTAATGGTAAAGCTTGTGGCCATTTTAAAGATATTTCTTGACAAATCTTACTTATTTGTCTTTTTAACGTTTGGTTCATCCTTTCAATTTTCCCACTTGATTGCAGCCTCCAGGGGGTATGTAAATCCCAATTCATTCCTAAAATTTTACTTACTTGTTGAACTATTTCTGCTACAAAATGTGGTCCCCTGTTCGAAGACATGCATATTGGTACCCCAAACCTTGGTATTATTTCTTTTAACAATATTTTAACCACTTCTCTTGCTTTGTTGGTGCGACAAGGAAAGGCCTCCGGCCATCCAGAAAATGTATCAATTAGTACTAATAAATATCTAAATCCATTTTGCCTGGGTAATTCGGAAAAATCAACCTGTCAATAGTCTCCTGGGGAATTGCCTTGTTTCTTAACTCTTAAGGGTGCTTTTTTCCGATTTAAGGGATTATTTTTGAGACAAATTGGACACTTGGCCACTATCGATTTAATTATTCCTGTCATTCCTACACACACTGCAGAATATTTTAAACTCAAGACCATAGCATCTATACCCCAATGTGTCTGCGCATGCTTTTCTTTCACAACTCCTAACATAACTTGTGGGGTTACTATTACCTGCTTTTCTGGCATTACTCACCACCTTTCTGTATTTTGTGATGCTTTCAATTTTTCCGCCAATTGTTCATCCAATTTACTATATTTTGGTTTCAGATTTGGGATTTTTATCTGTTTTACTGGTACTAGTGCAAGGATACCTTGTTCCGCAGCCTCCTTTGCCGTTTTGTCCGCCAATCGATTACGTATGTTTACAGCTGTCTGACCAAATTGATGAGCCTTGCAGTGCATTACCACCACTTCCTTTGGCTTCTGCACTTCTTCTAGGAGCTGGAGGATTTCTTCTTTATGTTTTGTCGATGATCCTCGGGCTGAGAGCAGTCCTCTTTCTTTCCAGATGGCTCCATGAGCATGAATCACACCAAATGCATATTTGGAATCAGTCCATATATTTACCCTCTTTCCTTCTGCCATTCGCAAGGCTTGCTTCGACGCCACCAGTTCTGCTTTCTGTGCCGAGGTATTTGCAGGTAGCGTTCCTGACTCCAGTACCTCGGTGATGGTGACAACAGCGTATCCGGCCGTTCGTCTTCCTTCTTTCACAAAGCTACTCCCATCCGTAAATAACTCCAAATCAGGATTTTCCAGAGGTTCATCTTTCAGGTCCGATCTGCTGGAATAGACTTGTTCAACAGTTAGCAGGCAGTCATGTTCTAGATTTTCTGTCGCATTTTCCATCGACAGAAACATTGCTGGATTTACAATAGCTGTGGTTTTAATTCCACATCATCTTGTTCCAGCAAGACAACCTGATATTTCAGCATTCTGCTGGGGGATAACCAATGACCCCCCTTTTGTTCTAAAACAGTTACCACCATGTGTGGTACATAAACCAACATCTTTTGGCCCATAGTCAATTTTCGAGCTTCCTGAATCAGCAATACCGTTGCTGCCACGGCACATAAACATCCTGGCCATCCTTTACTCACGTTGTCAAGTTGTTTAGAGAAGTATCCTACTGGTTGCTTCCCGGATCCCAGACGTTGTGCCAGCACTCCAAGGGGCAGATATTGCCTCTCATGGACAAACAGCTCAAAAGGTTTGGTTAGATCAGGTAGACCCAAGGCAGGGGCCATCATCAATGCCTTTTTAAGTTACCTAAATGATTTTTGGCATTCAGGTGTTCATGTCAGATACAAGTCTTAGGATTCTCTTAAAGCTTCATAGAGTGGTTTCACATATAGTCCATAGTTTGGAATCCAAAGTCGACACCATCCAATCATCCCCAAGTGCCGAGTTTCAGCATCCGTGAAAGGACGGGAACGACTCACACACGCATTGATATGATGCACAGTCGGATTCTTTATTCTCCTGCTTGTGCGGTTATATACATTTTCCATATCTGTACACGCGATTACGCTTATATCGAATAGGCTACAGACATAAATCACACACTGTTCACACGCCCCACATTCCCTTATGATTGGTAACCATGCACTAACGCCAATAGCAACAGACTGCCTCCACGTCCTTGAACACATCTTGTTTTTGCTAACCCACACCATGTGCACTATCAGAACTTTCTCAATGGCTATTTTTAGCTGTCTTTTCCAGCGGCCTGTTCAGTTATGCTGTTTTGCTTAAGCGGCCTAGTCGTGCTAATTCTCAAGCTACATTGACCCCAACATCTCCCCTTTTTTCTTTTCAAAAAAGCTAAGCTATCTTATCATTGCCTTAAAAACATTTGCTCAATTTGTGTTAGTTGCATCACAAAAATTTTCTTCACAGTTACCTCTAGTGCCTCTTGTGTTATGCGTATTATACACGGGACCAACATAATCACTGCCATAATCATTACAACAATAAGCTATAACATTTTGATTAGTGACATTAACCAGCCAGAAATTCCCCATGTGTTTCCTGCTGCATCAAATACTTCCGCAGCCCCAATAAATCAGAATGCATATACAATAGTCTAAAGGCAGAACCCGGAAAACTTACCAAACCAGAAGATGCAAAGGCAGTTACTTAGTCCAGACAAATCCATTAGATCACAAAAACCAAATCAATCCATCAGAATACAGAAATACAAACACTATGACAACAAACACATAAAATCACACATTTATGGTTGCGACCACACACACACACACACACACACACACACAGGCACACCAAGTTTTCAACATAAATCCAAATATTACAAAGACTTATGAACAGACAGCAGGCAGGCAACAAAAGTAATACTGGAAGAATGCCTTTGTCTTATTAATAGTCCCTGCTCAGAACCTTTTGGTCCAGTGATCAGAGGTTCTCCCTGAGAATCCCTCGGTGCCGGCTGGAGGTCCTGCGATCCCTGGGACCATTGATGTTCAAGAGCAGGGTCCTACCTGGGTACCCAAACTCTACTTCCAGAAAGGAGCAAAATAATTCACTCTCCAAAACTTAACCCCGGAGCCCTAGAAAGCAGGCACTCATATTGACACTCGTCAGATAGTACAGATAACAGCTATACATCGTTAGGATGTAGCATCTTTGTTAACCGGGCCCACTGTCTTTTTATCACCAACCCCTTCTTCTTCCATGTTCATTCAAGATGGGTTTGATCCATTTTGCCGGCACCCACTCCGTCTGTCCATTATCTGTAGAAACTCAAGCATATCCCCTCCCCCAAGTGAGTAGTCATACTGGACCTTCCCAAACCCCTTTGTCCGGGCGGAATACCGTTACTAACACCACATCATTGTCATAGACATTTTTGTTTGTTCCCCTGTGCCGAACAGCTGGGGGGTCACTATGACCTCCTCTAACATTCAACCAATTCAGGACAAAAAGGGTTTTGTGTAGACAGTCTGTTGGGGATTGCTCTCCCCCCTTTTTTAAAATATTTAAATGATCTTTTAGTAAGCGATGGGAACGCTCAACAATAGCTTGACTGGTGGAGTTGTATGGGATGCCCCGTACGTGCTTAACACCCCACCGCTGAAGGAAACGGGCCACCACCTGAGACCTGTAGGCTGGGCCATTATCAGTTTTAATTTGTTCAGGTACTCC
Source organism: Opisthocomus hoazin (assembly GCF_030867145.1). NCBI lineage: Eukaryota > Metazoa > Chordata > Aves > Opisthocomiformes > Opisthocomidae > Opisthocomus > Opisthocomus hoazin. Next base: position 37,380,351 of record NC_134453.1, on the reverse strand, counting down.
CAACACAGCAAAGGCTTGCGCCCAATGTCATTGGGTTGCTTTGGCATTGGTAGAAGTAGCTGCTGTTGCCCAGATGGCAGCCGAACACGTATCGACAGAGACATGGATGTGCTTCAAACGCCCAAACTGGGGGAACTCGGTCACATCGGTTTGCCAAAGTTGTCTGGGCTGTAGACCTCGAGGATTTACACCACCATCCTGTATAGGAGTGAGTCTCGCACAGTCAGGGCAGGCTGCAACAATAGCACGCGCATCTGCTTTAGATAATGAAAACTGTCGTTGCAGCGACGCTGCAGACTGATGGAAAAAATCATGCGCTGCTCATGCAGCATCAAAGTTCGTGGACAGTTGTACGGGAGTGGTCGTCACTAGTTGGTCCGCACGGTGGTTACCTTCTGCTAGGCCCCCAGGAATGGAAGTATGACTTCTAATATGAGCTACAAATAGTGGTTCTTGCCACTGTTGAAGCATGTGCCATAACTGAGTTATGGCACTGAACAGCAATGGGTTTTGTATCTTACCGATAAATGCAAAATGTAACCTTTGTACGATACCAACGACATATAGTGAGTCAATCACAATATTAAGAGGTTGTTGAGGCCACCGTTTCAATACTTCCACTACTGCTAAAAGTTCTAAAATTTGAGCAGATCCTTCCGCCACAAGGCTGTGCGAGTACCAGTAGCCATGTAGTTGCCACAGAAACCCGGCACACTTCGATTTGCTGCTCGCATCCGTAAACACTGTCAATGCGTCTAGAGGGCAATCAGTCACAATATTCCATGGCAACAACCGTAAACATGTCTTAAACAACGGGTGACCCAGGTAGTGATTATCTATTACAAACGGTTGGTTCAATACAGCCGCCGCAAATTCATCATTGGTTTGACAAAACTGTGCGACCAATTGGGATGTAAGTGGCATTATTACTTGGTGTGGTACAGCTCCAGCAATAATTTTTGCTCATTGGCATCCTTTATAGATTATAGCCGCAATAGCCTCAATCCTTGTGGTCACAGTTCGTTTGAAATGGCTAGGACCAAAAATCCATTCCAGGATGCATAATGGGTCTGTTTGTTGCTCCCGCCATTGAGCCAGTATCCCAATGATCTCTTCCCGAGAGTCATAGATATATAACTGGATCGGGGAGCCTTCAAGTATCCGGGAGACAGAACCGTGTGAAATCTTCTGCGCGATAATTTGAAGTGCTGCCTCTGCTGGTTGTGTTAATTGGCGTGGTTCGTGAGGATCCTTTCCGTCCTGCAATAATTCATACAGGGGCTGTAAATCCATACTGGTTATTCCACAAACGTTCCGAATCCATTGAAGATCTCCCACCAACTTTTGGACATCATTAAGTGTTTTGACGTTGTCAGCACGTATAGTCAACTTTTGCAGCCTAATCACGGTTTCGGTTAAAGTCATGCCCAAATATTTCCATGGGGGTTGTCGCTGAATCTTTTCAGGAGCCACCACTAAACCCCAATCTTCCAACATCCCCTTTAATTCAAGAACAATGTCATCTTGGATTGGACATCGTGAGGCCAATAAGTCGTCATCCATGTAATGATACAAAATTAGTTCCTGATGAGATCGTCAGAAAGGTTGCAGTGCCAAATCCACATACCATTGGCACATTGTTGGTGAGTTTTTCATACCTTGTGGCAGCACTACCCATTGGTACCGCTTTGTGGGTGATGCTCTGTTAATGGCGGGTACTGTAAATGCAAACTTTTCACAATCATCCGAATGTAACGGGACGGTAAAAAAACAATCCTTCAAATCTAGAATCAGGATATCCCGTTGTTCAGGTATCATAGCTGGCGACGGTAGTCCGGGTTGTAGCAGCCCCATATCCTGCATTACTGCATTAAGTGCTCTTAGGTCTTGTAAGAGTCTCCATTTTCCGGACTTTTTCTGAATGGTAAACACAGGAGTATTCCAAGGACTAGTGGACGGGACCAAGTGCCCCAACTTCACTTGTTCATCCACCAGTTCTTGGAGATGGGCGAGCTTTTCAGTAGACAGCGGCCATTGGTCCACCCGGATCGGCTTTTTTGTCAACCACGTCAGCTTCAGTGTAGGCCTGGATGCGCTCGCTTCAATGGCCACTGTCAAAAGGCGTCTGAATGACACAACCCCATTGTGATAATACGTCTCTGCCTAATAGCCAAATAGTGGTATTCAAGACATAAGGGCGTGCTTGTGCCAGCAACCTACCATCTTGGTCTACAAAGGTAATGAACTCAGTACTCATTTGTGTCGCTGTTGCACCACCGATTCCTGTCACCATGCCCGACACTACCGTCAATGGCCATGACTCTGGCCATTGGGCCCTCGGGATTATAGTAACATCCGCTCCGGAGTCTAACAACATTTTCTGGTCTTTTAGTACAATGCCGTTCGGTCCTTTAATAGTGATCTTTCTTATGGGCTGTTCTGTGGAAAGAGGTTGTACGAATGCCACCAAGGGGGGTCCACTTGAGCCAAAGGCATCACTTCCCCTATAGTTAGGGTCAGTTAGGGGGACCTGAGCAATAAAAGGAATCAGTTGGGCAACCTTGCTGCCTCGTTTGATGGTTAATGGTGGCGTGAATACCTTTAACATAATCCCTATTGGGCCTGTGGAATCTGCATCAATTACCCCTGGTAGGACAAAAATTCCCTTCCTAGATGCAGAGGATCGCCCCACCAACAATGCACTCAGCCCATGACCTAAAGGTCCTGTGGCTACCGAGGGGACGACATGCACCTTATCATCTTCTATAGTGATGACTTGTCCCACAGCCAGATCGACTCCTGCGGAGCCGCTTGTGGCGGCTCGGAGCTCGTCGAGACAGCCATAGCTGTGGGGAACTTTCTCGTCCTCGCACCCCCCCATCCTGGCGCTGCTCTGCCCGTTTCCCCAAAGGGGGGTACCATCCTTTTTAAACTGCGACCTGCATTGAGCTGCTTTATGCCTGAACTTGTCACATCTATGGCATGTCCCTACAAATTCGTCAGCCATCACCTTTTGCTTCTTGATCTGAGGACAGTTTCTTTTGTAATGGTCTTCCTCTCCGCAAATAAGACAACCAGTTTTTGCTTTAACACCTCAATCCCCTTTCCCCGTTTGCATGGCAGGTCGTAAAGCAGCGGCCATAGCAACCGCATGTATTCTGGCCTTCTCTCTTTCCTCCGCTAAGTGAGGTAATCGGGAACAAGCCTCCACGTACCGACTAAGGGTAGACCCACTAGGTAGGGATGCAATTATCTGTTGACATTGAGTGCTGGCATTTTGAAAAGCTAAATCCTTTCCTACTGCACCTTTTGCTTCACTTGACAGATTTGGTGCCGCATCTAATGCTTCCTTTAATCGGTCTATATAGTGCATGTAAGGCTCATCAGGACCCTGACGAATCTGCGTATAAGGTAATACAGGCTTCCCAATCTGTGGTAACTCAGTTAAAGCGGCCAGGGCTAAGCTCTGTGACTGTTGCAATATTCGAGGGTGTAGCGCTGCTTGAGCCGCCCCGTCGCGGAAAGCGCCAGTACCCATGAGCTGGTCTAGTGTGACTACACATAAAGGATCATCGGCACCTAGGTGAAGGTTTTGCATCATTGCAACCTCACATTTATCCCGCCACTTATCCTTCCACAACATAAAGGCAGTGGGGGGCAACACCAATTCTAACAAGGCTCGGGCATCAGCTGGCACTAATATCTGATTTTTGAAAAAGGTGGTAACCAGCGTCATAACTTGCTTGTTATCCAAACCATAGTTCATTACGGTTTTTTGTAACTGGCTCGCTGTTTTCCAGTCAAAAGGAGCCCATATCCGTTGATTCCCCTGCGTAAACACCGGGAATGCTGTTAAACTGTTTGGTAGCATTTGTCCTTCAATTACAGCATTTTCTATTACCCCCCTCCATCGTTGTCCCATATTAAAATTAGGGTCGCGTATCGGGGGCGTCCTGTCTCCACTCCGACCTCCAGCGGCCACACCACCCCCCTTGTACCGCAGGGTCCCTGCAGACCACACCCACCGCCCGCGCAATCAGGCTTTTGAACACCAGATGCCCCCCCTCCTTGCTCTCTCCACTTCACGCCCCTCTTCCACGCCTAATGTTCGTCATCCCCACCCCCTTACCGTATTTACTGCATAAATAGTGATCAGCGTCAGCTAAGCTCATTTCCCCGTCTTCCAGCCTGAGCCTAACCCAGCACCATTGCGAATGCCCTGGTGGTGAGCTTTTGTTAATGCTTCCATTATTTGACCCCTCTGAAATCACCTCCCCCATCCCGTCCGACTCCCCACATATGTGCTGCTCGACCGCTCGCAAACTGTCCGTTATGGCTTGGTGAGCCTTTCGATATGCCTGTTCAATCGTGGCGTTACGGGATCCTTTATCTAGTCGTTGCATCTCGTCCAGCAGCTTTGTCATTTGATCCTGTTGCTTTCTCAATGTGTCCGTAAGTTCACTTTTATGAATCTTTGGGTATAATAGCGATGTTGCTCCTTCGGGCGAGTCAGTATCCATTTCTTGAAAATCAGAGTCCGGGAGCGGCACATTCTCCGGCAGTGGTGGGGCTGTAGGTGGCGCTGGTGCCCAGTCTCCCAATTCAATACTCGGTCCTTCCCAAAACTCAGTTTCACTAGGACGAACGGGATAAGCAGAAGGCGCCGTACAGGGATCTTGATACTCTCCAGCGGGTTGACTGATTGCATAAACAGCTCTTGCGGTGGCTGCAGCCACAGTAGCATCGTCTTTCATATCAGCAATCATATTTTTAACAGTTCGGAAAACAGGGGCTAATTGTCGCGCCTCTTTGTTTCCGACCTGCACAGAGTCCCACAAGTCCATCCCAACTCTGTGCCACGCATCCGGATCGAACAGCTGATCCATTGTTATCAGCTTTCGGCGGCGGCACCATAATAACAGTCCCGATATGTCTCCTTTAGTTAACTTAGCGTCGGCTCGATCCGCCAATTCCAACAGGCTTTTCAGCGCCGTGTTTTCTGACACTGCTACAGTGGAACCCATGCTGCCGATGTTCATGCCCCCCCCAGCATGCCACGGATCCTCTCCTGCCTTTCTCGGGCAGCCCGGCTTACCTCGCCAGCTGGCAGTCCCCTGCCTTTTTTTTTGGCTGCGATAAATCCTCAGGGTCACCACAATGCCGAGTTTCAGCATCCGTGAAAGGACGGGAACGACTCACACACGCATTGGTACGATGCACAGTCGGATTCTTTATTATCCCGCTTGTGCGGTTATATACATTTTCCATATCTGTACGTGCGATTACGCTTATATCAGATAGGCTACAGACATAAATCACACGCTGTTCACACGCCCCACATTCCCTTATGATTGGTAACCATGCACTAACGCCAATAGCAACAGACTGCCTCCACGTCCTTGAACACATCTTGTTTTTGCTAACCCACACCATGTGCACTATCAGAACTTTCTCAATGGCTATTCTTAGCTGTGTTTTCCAGCAGCCTGTTCAATTATGCTGTTTTGCTTAAGCAGCCTAGTCGTGCTAATTCTCAAGCTACATCGACCCCAACACCCAAGAAAGCTCTAAGTTCCTTTGGACTGCTGGGTTCTGGGATTTGACAAATGGTTTCTTTTCTCTCATTGCCTAATTGTCTTTGCCCTTGAGATATTCCAAATCCCAAATAAATCACTGCTTCTCTTCCTATCTGGGCCTTATTTCTGGAAACTCTGTATCCCCCTTGGCCCAAAAAATTCAATAAACTGATAGTAATTTCAAAACATTCTTCCTTGCTTTCTGCTGCTATCAGAATATCATCCACATATTGCAACAATGTTCCCTTTTTCTGGTTCTGTTTCTTCCATTTTTCTAATTCTTTTGCCAACTGATTTCCAAATATTGTGGGGCTATTTTTGAATCCTTGTGGAAGTACAGTCCATGTCAGTTGCATCTTTCGTCTTGTTGCAGGACTCTCCCATTCAAAAGCAAATATGCTTTGACTTTGTATATCCAGAGGCATGCAAAAGAAGGCATCCTTTAAATCTAGTACAGTAAACCATTTATGTTCCTCTTTCAGAGATGCCAGTAAAGTATAGGGATTGGCTACTACTGGGTGTATATCTTGAACTATCTGATTTATAGCTCTTAAATCCTGGACTAGTCGATATTCTTTTCCTCCAGATTTCCTTATCAATAATATAGGAGTGTTGTATTCTGACTCGCATTCGTCCAAAAGTCCATATTCCAAAGATTTTGCGATTAACCCCTCCAATCCTTTTCGAGCCTCCCACTTAATAGGATATTGTTTTTGTCTTACTGGCTTGGATCCAGGTTTCAAGGTCACTTTTACTGGTTCTGCCAATTTGGAGCATCCCGGAACTTCATTTGCCCAAACCAAGGGGATTACCGCGTTTTCCACTTCTTCTGGTATTTGTTCCTCCTTAAAAGAATCCTGTAACATACACACTCTCGCCTCTATGGCTTTTGATTCTGGTATCAATAATTCAGTTTCCTCATTTTTTAAAAGTTATTTGTGCCTCTAATTTGCTTAATAAATCTCGTCCTAACAAAGGCAACGGACATTCAGGCATATATAGAAACTGGTGAGTTACCCACTGTTTTCCCAATCTAAATTTCAATGACTCTAAAAAAGGCCTGTTTTCTCTTTGCCCTATCACACCAACAACATCTACTGTTTTATGACTACATTTCCCTTTACGTGTTTAATACCAAATAAGTGGCCCCTGTATCTACTGAAAATTCTACTTCCTCATTCCCTAGCTTCAATGTAACCAGGTGTTCAGCTAGGGTTCACTCCCCTGGTCCCCTTCATGATTCCTCATCCAGAGTCATCAGCTTAATTGCACGGAGAGTCAGATCTAATTCTCCAGCTTTAGGACATTCCCTTTTCCAGTGCCCGTGTTCCCTACAAGTAGCACACTGATCTCGTGCCAATCGGAGATTCACCTTCCCTCTTTCTCCAGTATTTATTCCTCGTCCTCTTCCCCTACCCCTTCTGTTATTTTCAGTTAAGGCTGCTAATAATTTTCCATCCCTCCACGCTTGTCTCACTTCTTTTTCTTTCTCCCTATTATTATACTCAGTCCAGGCTATTTCAAGCATCTTACCCAGATCTCTAGATTCGGGTCCTTCTAATTTCTGGAGCTTCTTTCTAATATCGGGGGCCGACTGACCCATAAATATGGAGGCCAATTGTGTTGCTTCTTCTGGCTTGTCTGGATCCAAATTAGTATATTTTCGGGCAGTCACCTTCAGTCTTTCCATAAAGGCTGAAGGGGACTCATTTAGTTCTTGTCTCACCTCATAGATTTTTGACCAATTTATTGCTTTTGGCATCGCATGCTTAACACCAAATGAAATCCACCTTTGATATCTAGTTAACATTCCCCTGGGTCCCGGCTGATTTGGGTCCCTCGATGCCGGCTGGAGGTCCCGTGATCCTGCGGATCCGTCGGTATTCACAAGCTGGGTCCCACCTGGGTCGCCAGAAACTGTCACCGAAAATCCAGGAATAAAATCTCGTAACACCAATGTAGTGTTAAAAGGCAGGCATTCTTTATTGCAGCGCTGGATGCACGGGGGATAATTCCACCGAACGTGCATACCTCATACCTTTTCCATGCAGTTTATATAGATCAAAAATATACATATTTATTTTATTCATGCATATTCAATATTATTCTCTTTGGCGACTGGTGTAAACTTTTCTCGCTTCTTACGTAGATTGTTGTGCAGATTCAGTTACCCTCTTCTATTGTTCCTTTTTGGGTAGGTGGTATTACTTGAGTAGGGGGTCAGTGAGTCGGTGGTCGCGATCTCCCCCTGCCGGAACTACCTTTTACCTACTACACTTGCAAACTTGGCAAACCTGGTCAGTTTCTTCAGTCACAGAATCACAGAATCACAGAATCACAGAATTGTAGGGGTTGGAAGGGACCTCTGTGGGTCATCTAGTCCAACGCTCCTGCCGAAGCAGGGTCACCTACAGCAGGCTGCAGAGGACCTTGTCCAGGCGGGTCTTGAATATCTCCAGAGAAGGAGACTCCACAACCTCCCTGGGCAGCCTGTTCCAGGGCTCCGTCACCCTCAGAGGGAAGAAGTTCTTCCTCATGTTCAGACGGAACTTCCTGTGCCTCAGTTTGTGCCCATTGCCCCTTGTCCTGTCACTGGGCACCACTGAAAAGAGCTTGGCCCCATCCTCCTGACACCCACCCTTCAGATATTTGTAAGCATGTATAAGGTCCCCTCGCAGCCTTCTCTTCTTCAGGCTAAACAAGCCCAGTTCCCTCAGCCTCTCCTCGTAGGGGAGATGTTCCAGTCCCCTCACCATCCTCGTAGCCCTCCGCTGCACTATCTCCAGTAGCTCTTCGTCTTTCTTGAACTGGGGAGCCCAGAACTGGACACAGTACTCCAGAGGAGGCCTCACTAGGGCAGTGTAGAGGGGAAGGAGAACCTCCCTCGTCCTGCTGGCCACACTCTTCTTGATGCACCCCAGGATCCCATTGGCTTTCTTGGCAGCCAGGGCACACTGCTGGCTCATGGTTAACCTGTCGTCCACCAGGACACCCAGGTCCCTCTCCGCAGAGCTGCTCTCCAGCAGGTCCACCCCAAATTATTATTAGATTGGTTAGGCATGATTTCCCCTTGGTGAATCCATGCTGACTACTCCTGATAACCTTCTTTTCTTCCACTTGCTTGATGGTGGCCTCCAGGATAAGCTGCTCCATCACCTTTCCCGGGATGGAGGTGAGGCTGACCAGCCTGTAGTTCCCTGCGTCCTCCTTCTTGCCCTTTTTGAAGATTGGAGTGACATTGGCCTTTCTCCAGTCCTCGGGCACCTCTCCTGTCCTCCAGGACCTCTCAAAGATGATGGAGAGTGGCTCAGCAATGACATCCACCAGCTCCCTCAGCACTCGTGGGTGCATTCCATCTGGGCCCATGGATTTGTGGACATCCAGATCAGTTAAGCGATCCCTCACACAGTCCTCCTCGACCAAGGGAAAGTCGTCTTCTTTGTAGGCTTCTTCTCTTACCTCCGGGGCCTGGGATTCCTGAGGGCCAGTCTTAGCACTGAAGACTGAAGCAAAGAAGGCATTCAGTAGCTCTGCCTTCTCCGCATCCTCCGTCACCAAGACACCCGCCTCATTCAGCAGCGACCCCACGTTGTCCCTAGCCTTTCTTTTGCTGCTGATGTAGTTGAAGAAGCCCTTCTTGTTGTTTTTGACATCCCTTGCCAGCTTCAATTCCAGGTGAGCCTTGGCCTTCCTCGTCGCATCCCTGCATGCTCTCACCACGTTTCTTTACTCCTCCCAAGTGGCCTGCCCCTCTTTCCACATTCCGTGGACCTTTCTATTCTGCCTGATCTCCGCTAGAAGCTCCTTGTTTAACCATGCAGGTCTCCTGCCTCCTTTGCTCGATTTCTTTCTCAGGGGGATGCATTGCTCCTGTGCATGGAAGAAGTGTTGTTTAAAGAGCGACCAGCACTCATGGACTCTGCCTTCGAGAGCCCTGGCCCACGGGATTCCTCCCAGTAGCTCCTTGAAGAGGCCAAAGCCAGCCCTCCTGAGGTCCAGGGTTTTGATCCTGCTTATCGCCCTGCTTCCTCCACGCAGGATCCTGAACTCGACCATTTCATGGTCACTGCAGCCGAGTCTACCTCCAACCTTCACATCCTCCACCAGTCCCTCCTTGTTTGTTAACACGAGGTCCAGCAGCGCACCTTTCCTTGTTGGTTCCTCCACCACTTGCATCAGAAAGTTATCATCGATGCTCTGTAGGAACCTCCTGGACCGCGTGTGCCTAGCTGTATGGTCTTCCCAGCTGATGTCAGGGTGGTTGAAGTCCCCCATGAGAACCAGGGCCTGTGACTGTGAGACTGCTTGCAGCTGCCTGTAGAAGGCCTCATCAACCTCCTCCTCCTGGTCAGGTGGCCTGTAGTACACACCCACCTTAATGTCACCCTTATGAGCCTGTCCCTTAATTCTAACCCACAAGCTTTCAACTCTTTCCTCATTTGCCCCCAGGCCAAGCTCAATGCATTCTACTTGCTCCCTCACATACAGAGCAACTCCCCCACCTCTCCTTGTTGGTCTGTCTTTCCTAAAGAGTCTGTAGCCATCTATGACAGCATGCCAGTCATGCGAGTTGTCCCACCACGTTTCTGTGATGGCGACCAAGTCGTAGCCGTCTTGCTGTATAATGGCTTCCAGCTCCTCCTGTTTATTGCCCATGCTACGTGCATTGGTGTAAACACACTTGAGCTGGGCTGTCAATCTCACCCCTGGCCTTGGCACTCCAAGCCTAGGCTCATCCCTAGTGAGCTGGGCAATATCCCCTTCCCCCTTCGAACCTAGTTTAAAGCCCTCTCAATGAGCCCCACCAGCTCGTGGCCAAGAATTCTTTTTCCCCTTTGTGACAGCTGAGTTGCACCTGTCGCCAGCAGGCCCAGTGCTGTGTACACCTCCCCATGATCAAAGAAGCCAAAATTTGACCGATGGCACCAGTCCCTGAGCCACCTGTTAACCAGGTGAGTTTTCCTGCCCCTTTCAGTGCTGTTCCCTGCCACTGATGGGATGGAGGAAAACACCACCTGTGCCCCGATCCCTCAACCAGTCACCCCAGTGCCCTGAAGTCCCTTTTGATGGCCTTGGGACTTCTCTCTGCTATCTCGTCCCCGCCAACCTGCATTACCAAGAGGGGGTAGTAATCAGAAGGCCGCACCAGACCAGGGAGTTTCTTCGCAACATCCCTAACCCGGGCCCCAGGGAGGCAGCAGACTTCCCTGTGGGATGGGTCCGGTCGGCAGATCGGGCCCTCTGTTCCCCTCAGAAGGGAATCACCTATGACAATGACCCTCCTTTTTTTCTTAGTTGAGGCAGTCGTAATTCTTGGGACTGTCTGACTCGTTCTAGGCAACCCCCTGGATGGAGCTTCACCTTCACCCACATCCTCTGTGGCCGGTCCCTCACATTCCAGAGCCCCATATCTGTTGTTTAAGGGCAACTGGGCCGGTGAGGGAGGCCGGGGGGAGATTAGCTTGCCACCCCGAGCAGGGACCTGTTTCCATTCCCCCCCATCTCTTAGGTCCCTTCTTTCTGCTCGGTGGCAAGAGGGTAGGGGGTTCTCTGCTTTCTGTGGAGCCGCCTCCTGCTGCCTCGGCCTCAGGGAGGGCAGGGTGCGGCTCCACCAGTCGATCTCCCTCTCACACTCCCGGATGCTCCTCAGCCTCTCCACTTCCTCCTTCAGCTCTGCCACCAGGCTGAGCAGGTCATTCACCTGCTCGCACCGAACACAGCCGTTGTCTCTGCTGTCCTCCGGTACGAGCGCCAGGCTCAGGCACTCCCTGCAGCCAGAGACCTGGACACCCGCGTTCTTGCGTGGGGCCTCCGTCTGGGTCCCCACACTCCTTCGAGCAACAGCTTTACCACAGGTGGTAACCATGGTTAGAATATCTCCTGGAAGAGCGATGCCCACTACTTGAGTTGCCAGAAGGGGCGGCTGTACCCTGCCAGTCGCCTTCCCCGCTCGCCCTGCCTGCGCAAACTGCTGCGCCGCTCCCGGACTGCTGCGCTGGCTCTGTTTGCCTGCTCTGTTTGCCGGCTCTGTTTGCCGGCTCTGTTCGCCCGCGCTCCTGGTCGCTCGCGCACCCTGGGGGCTGCTCTTATCCGTGAGGGTGTTTGGCCGCTGTCACACTCGACTCCGCCCCCACTGAGTCAGAGCTGCCGCTCGTTGGCACCTCCCGCTTTCCCGCTGGGGGGGGGGGGCGGGGCTGGGGTCTCCTCTCTCTCTCTTGGCGCTTTTTGCCACCTCGCCGCTGCGGTTTTGCCACCGGAGAAAGGGTCCCTCGACGTGAGCCTCTGCTCCAGAACCCTTCACCTTCAGTAGCTTCGCCGATTCCATCACCTTGGTTACAATGGGAAGTAGTGAATGAATTCCTCTTTTTGCTTTCCTTGCATGTGCAGCTTCTGTTCCACCTATTAAACTGTCTTTATTTCAACCTGTAACCAGTGTGACGGAATCAATTAACCATGATCACGAACAATGTTGCTATGTCCCTGGTACAGCCCTACCCATCTGGACATTAGGTCTGGGAACAGAGGGTCTAGTCTCTAGATAACCATTAACGCTTACCGTAGTAGGTAATTGTGTTTCTGTCAAGAGAAATGATGGAGTGTGGTTCTGTGAAGCGGACTGAAGAAACTGACCAGGATTGCCAAGATTGCGAGCCTAATAGGTAAAAGGTAATTCCGGCAGGGTGAGATCGCGACCACCGACCCACTGACCACCTACCCAAGTAATATCACCTACTCAAAAGAGAACAATGGAAGAGGATGACTAAGTCTGCGCAATAATTTACATGCAAAGCGAGCAAAATTTCACCAATCACCAGAGAGAATAATAATGAATATGTATGGATATAAAAAATATGTATATTTTTGATCTATATAGATCTCACGGAAAAGGTATGAGGTATGCACGTTTGGTGGAGCTATCCCCCGTGCATCCAGTGCTGCAATAAAGAATGCCTGCCTTTTAACACTACATTGGTGTTACGAGGTTTTATTCCCGGATTTTCAGTGACAAACCTATGAGTCTTCTCACCTTCCTTCTGTTTTCCCCCTGTCCTAGGGGAGAGGGCAGTGAGCAAGCAGTTGTGTGGGTGCTTGGTTATGGCTGGAGTCAACTCAGCACAATTTCTGTTTAATCGTACAGTTATATTTGTCTTCCATATCTTATTAAAAAGTTTATATTTAGTTGTCAAGTGATTCTTTTGAAATGTCTTGAAGACATGATCATTTTTTCAGTCTTTTGAAGCTTATTTTTTGAAAATTAATTTTTCTCGGAAATTAGAAGCCTTGCACCTTGTGCAAGCCCTAAGTGAAAATATTTTCTTTAAGGAAAGAACTGATTAAAGTATGCTTGCTTCCAGAAAATGGAAAGAAAGTATATTAAATACAAATTAAGAAGTAGAGAAAAAAAATACTGAAGAAATTTAGGAGGCTTATATTTTTTTTGTAATCAGGTTAATTTATGCGTTGTTAAGTAAACGTAAAGCTGAAGACAAATAAAATATTCAAGTACAGCCTCTAATAGAATGGAAACATATATTCTGCAAGCATTCTTTATGATATAAACTGTACAGTGAAGTAAAAAGCTATATTATTGCTTTTAAATTTAGAGTAGGATTATATTACCATTTTTTCCAGCAAATGGTTTTATTCTGAATGACAATATCTGTAGAGTATCAAGTAGAGAGCTTACGGTGGTTTGACTTTGACTGGTTGCCAGACCCCCACCCAGTTACTCTCTTACTCCTCCTCCTCAGCAGGACAAGGGGAGAAAATAAGATGGAAAAGCTCACGGGTTGAGATAAGGACAGGGAGATCACTCACCAATTACTATCATGGGCAAAACAGACTTGACTTGGGGAAAAATATTTTCATTTATTGCCAGTTAAAAACAGAATGGGATTGTGAGAAAAAAAGACAAAGCTAAAAAACACCTCTCCCCCACCCTTCCCTGCTTCTTCCCAGGCTCAGTTTAACTCCTCCATTCCCAACTCCTCTACCTCCACCACTGCAGAGCAGTGCAGGGGGATGGGGAATGGGGGGGTGCAGCCAAATACTGGGGCATGCCGTCTGAAACTGGAGGGCAAGGAGGCCCAGTAGCTGGGGTCCCTCTCTAGGGAACATGGAATTGACAAAGAGTTTGGAAGAGGGGCAGCCATCCACAGCCTCTGGAGGTGGCTCCTATCAAGTGAAGGCAAGGTGCCCCCAAGGAAGAACTTGTAAACTACCGAGGCAGGTGGACACTGCTGGCTCATGGTTAACCTGTTGTCCACCAGGACACTCAGGTCCCTCTCCGCAGAGCTGCTCTCCAGCAGGTCCACCCCAAGCCTGTACTGATGCACGGGGTTGTTCCTCCCCAGGTGCAGGACCCTGCATTTGGCTTTGTTGAACCTCATCAGGTTCCTCTCTGCCCAACTTTCCAGCCTGTCCAGGTCTCGCTGAATGGCAGCACAGCCTTCCGGTGTGTCTACCACTCCTCCCAGTTTGGTGTCATCAGCAAACTTGCTGAGGGTACATTCTAACTCTTCATCCAGGTCATTGATGAAGAAGTTAAACAAGACTGGGCCAAGTACTGACCCCTGGGGGACACCACTAGTTACCGGCCTCCAACTAGACTCAGCGCCGCTGATGACAACCCTCTGAGTTCTGCCATTCAGCCAGTTCTCAATCCACTTCACCAACCACTCATCCAGCCCACACTTCCTCAGCTTCCCTAGGAGGATATCATGGGAGACTGTGTCGAAAGCCTTGCTGAAGTCAAGGTAGACAACATCCACAGCTCTCCCTACGTCTACCCAGCCAGTCATGTCATCGTAGAAAGCTATCAGATTGGTCAGGCATGATTTCCCCTTGGTGAATCCATGCTGACTACTCCTGATAACCTTCTTTTCTTCCACTTGCTTGATGATGGCCTCCAGGATAAGCTGCTCCATCACCTTTCCCGGGATGGAGGTGAGGCTGACCGGCCTGTAGTTCCCTGGGTCCTCCTTCTTGCCCTTTTTGAAGATTGGAGTGACATTGGCCTTTCTCCAGTCCTCGGGCACCTCTCCTGTCCTCCAGGACCTCTCAAAGATGATGGAGAGTGGCTCCGCAATGACATCCGCCAGCTCCCTCAGCACTCGTGGGTGCTTTCCATCGGGGCCCATGGATTTGTGGGTGTCCAGATTGCCTAAGTGATCTCTCGCACGATCCTCACCAAACGGGGGAAGGTCGTCCTCTCTGTAGGCTTCCTCTCTTTACCTCCGGGGCCTGGGATTCCTGAGGGCCAGTCTTAGCACTGAAGACTGAAGCAAAGAAGGCATTCAGTAGCTCTGCCTTCTCCGCATCCTCCGTCACCAGGACACCCGCCTCATTCAGCAGCAGCCCCACATTGTCCCTAGCCTTCCTTTTGCTGCTGATGTAGTTGAAGAAGCCCTTCTTGTTGTTTTTGACATCCCTTGCCAGCTTCAATTCCAGGTGAGCCTTGGCCTTCCTCGTCGCATCCCTAATGGATATCCCAATGGATGTCGTCAATAAGATAATAACCATGTCTCCACCAATTAACAAAAAAAAAAGTCAAGCTTTCCTAGGCTTTTGGGGTTTCTGGTAGAGTGCATACTCCAGGTTACAGTCAACTTGTGAGCCCTCTCTTATTGAGTGACCGGAAAGAAGAACTATTTTGAGTGGGGTCCTGAGCAGCAATGTACCTTTGAACAGATCAAACAGGAGATGGCTTGTGCAGTAGCCCTTTGGCCAGTCCGTACAGGACCAGATGTGCAAAATGCTCTACACCACACTTGGGGACCCTCTGATGGAAAGCACATGGATGCACTTGAGGTTGACCTCTAGGGTTTTGGAGCCGGGGTTTTCGAGGATCTGAGTCCCCCAGTCGAAAAAGAGATATTAGCAGCATATGAGGGGGTTCAAGCTGCTTCAGAAGCTGTTGGTACAGGAGCACAGCTCCTCTTGGCATGGCAGTTGTCTGTGCTGCACTGGATCCCCTCTACTCATCATGGAAAGGGCCCAAATGGGGAACTCCAACCACCCCGGAATCCTGGATGAGATCATGGACTGGCCAGAAGGCAGAGATTTTGAAGCATCGTGTGAGGAGGTGAGCCATGATGAGGAGGCCCCACTGTATAATAAATTACCAGATTACGGGCAGCAATATGCTCTGTTTACAGATGGGTCCTGTCGTTTTTTGGGAAGCCACTGGAAAAGTGGAAAGCTGCTGTATGCACTCCCACACAAGTCACAGAAACTATTGAAGGAAAAGGCAAATAAAGTCAATTTTTAGAAGTGAAAGACATCCAGCTGGCCCTAGAGATTGCTGAACGAGAAAAGTGGCCAGTACTCTATCTCTATACCGAGTCATGGTTGGTGGCAAATGCCCTGTGGGGGTGGCTGCAGCAATGGAAACAGACCAACTGGCAGCACAGAGGTAAACCCATCTGGGCTGCTCAAGGCTCGTGAGATGGGCTTGTGACCAAGGGGTGGACTTGTCCACCGATGCCATTGCACAGGTTATCCATGAATGCCAATAGGTTAAAGCCTCTCCTACATGGAGGATGGTGACTGAGAGATCAACATGGGGAGGCCTGGCAGATCAATTATAACACACTGGCATGAACATGCCTAGGCAAGTGCCACGTGCTTACAGTGGCAGAGGTGACTACCGGATGGTTGGAAATGTACCATGTGACCTATACCTCCACCTGAAACACCATCCTGGGCCTTGAAAAGCAAGTCCTGTGGCGACACGGCACCCCAGAAAGAATTGTATCAGACAAGGGGCCTCATTTTTGAAATAACTTCATACACTCTTGGTTCACGGAACACGGCATTGATTGGGTGTATCACATCCCCTATCATGCACTCCAGAGTGAGCGAGTGGCTTTGTGGTGCTTAGCTGCCAGATGGGGTCCACCTGGTTCTCTCTCCCATGAGAAACAGAGCACTGGTTCTCATTTTGGATTCTTTAAGCAGATTCAATTCAGTAACTTTGCAGAAAACTGTCTCCTCTTTTTTTCTTATTTTTCTTTCCTGCAACAATTTTCTGGTGGGCTGAGTTTAACTAACTCACTCACTGAAGGGGTCTGATGAGCAGGGGAAAAGGGCAGGAGAAAGATAAGGGAAAATCACAGGAGAAAATTAGTAGAAAGAAGGGAAGGGAGCAGGACTTCCCACTTCCCCCTTTTGGGGACAGTTACCCCCATCTTATGAAAATAACAACCTCTTTTGTGGGGCAAAAGCCTGGCTTTTACGTCAGAGCAGAATTAGTCAGGAGAAGAGACAAGTGTATCTCTACAAGTGATCACAGACAGCCACCACTCTCAGGAACTGAATAGAAGTGATAATTCATTAAGCTGTAGTCACTCAATTGTTTGCAATTGTCCACATATGGAGATCTGATAATATGTTGTTCTAAATGCCCTTCAAAGCTGATAGCTCTATTTTTGCAGCATGATACTGCTTGGGTATCATATTCCGGACATACGTGCTTAATTACCTCAACAAACAGTCTATCTAAGCCTACCCTATCAGAACTTGCCAGACAATGTGCCAGCAGCATCAATTGGAAGCTGGAGTTGCTAGACCTGTCATGAAGCAAAACAGAAACATCCCTTTAGAAATAAAACTCTTGTAGTAAGTATGCATATTACACAGCCTATTCCCTAAATAAACAAGGAAAAGCTGCTGATATGTCCTGCAAAGTCAAGGTTACAAGAAACGCTACCTTTCCCAGGGCACAGGCTAAGCATTAACACAAACTGTCTAAAAGCTGTAGAGAAAGGCTGGAGGGATAATTATGTGGGCTGAGAACCCAGAAGTAATGGAAATGCTTTTTACTCCCTCACAGATTAAAAGTGCACTTTTTCTGCCTTATAAACCACCCTTGAGCATCTTTGGTTCCTGTTGGATTGAGTAAAGATCTGTAGTGAGGCTCAATTACATATAGCCCTGATGTGAATCAGCATTTCCAAGCCTGTTTGTGGCACTGTACATTTGCAGCCAATAATGTGGGGCTGATCAAGGGGACAAAGACAAGAAGGAATTTTCAGCAGGAGCCAGAAGCAGAGCCCTATCAGGAAAGTGTGGGAAGAGGAGGAATTACCACACTAAATAGAAGCAATACAACTAGGTCCCACCCACATAGGTTCTGTATCAATGTCAAATCCGAGGACTTGTAATTATGGAAGAAACAATTTGGATAGAAGGTATGGATTTCTGCTCTGTGTGGCTTGAGGAAAGAAGCAAGGAGTCTACATCATGGGGTGACTTCTTTTGCTCTACAAGATAAGCGCAAAAGTAATTCTCCCCACCAAAGTGGGGTGGGTGGGCAGAGGAAGGAGAAAGAGGGGGACTATCATGAAGGCAAGCAGAGACCCAGCACAGGAAAACTGATGGTGGGGGACTAGGTAGATCCTGCAATAGCTGCTGTGGGGAAGCTATGTGACTAGTATAGACTGGGGAGGAGCAGAGAGCACAACTTTTCTAGCAACTGGCACTATGGCTGAGCTCTCACCCAGCATCACCCTTTCTTTTCTACTAGTGATAAATTGCCCACAGAGATGTGGATCTAAAGAATGGAAAGTGATAGAAACAAACAAGCAAGAAAGAAAAATAAAACAATACAGAACAGAAAAATATCCTCAATTCTAGTTTGATCCAACAGCCGTTGGAATACAGCTAAGGTTGACTCTCTCATTGACGTAAACAGGTATCAGATCACCTCAAAGGATTTGATAAAATTCTCATTTTCACAGTCCTATGATATCTTAGTGGGGCATTTCCACCTGTAACGTTGAATAAACTCAGTCCAATTACTGGAGAAATGATCATACTTCATTTTAAAGGTCAAAAATTATAATAGTAAATTTGTTAGTGTCTTCCCTGTACTTAGAGAACAGTTATGCCACAAAGCTGATTGGCTGAAAAGATAAAAATCATTATTGCAGGTCTTCAAGGATCACATTCTGCCATCAGATCCACATAAACAATTTCCATTGTCTCCAGTGGGAATAGGTTGTGTGCAGCTGATTTTAGCTCAATGTATTTTACAGCACTTCATCAGTTCAGATTTTTCATTTCCCATAATAAGTGTAAAATTATAATTATACTCACTATTTTCTGTAGATTTCAGATGACAACTTAAGACATCTAATGGTACTGTGATTTTTCTGTGTGATTTGGGCTAAGATTACAGATTTTTCTGCACTGTTGCATTCCCTGTGGTGTTGAAAGAGTGGCTGTGATTCTATGTTAGTAGAATTTTACATTGAATACAGCCATAGTAACAAAATACTAATGACTGGTGCTCACTTTCATAGAATCCTAAAATGCTTTGGGTTGGAAGGGACCTTTAGAGGTCATCTAGCCCAACCCCCCTGCAAAGAGCAGGGATATTTCAACTAGATCAGGTCGCTCAGAGCGCCGTCCAACATGGCCTTGAATATTTCCAGGGGTGGGGCTTCCACTACCCCAACAAACAAACAAACCATCCCACAACCAAAAAATTTGTTGTAAATGATTTCACAAACTTTCATCGATGCACCTCTTAGATCCTGGTCTTGCTGAACAAGAACAAGCCAACAGGTAAGAAGAGAAGCAGCAACCAGTGATAAGTTTGTCTCCTCCGGTCTAGGAGATCATGTTAAAATAAGAAGTTAAACCCCCAACATATACTTTAAAATGCAACTGCTAATATGTGTGCACATTAAAACTGTATTTCCAGTCTGTCTTGTGCTGCCTGAGAACTATTTTTGCCTTTGTAAAAGCAGTAATTATAATACATAAGTAGCTTTCATTTTTGTATTCATGATATAAATACTATGTTAGTAATATAAAACTATTTCTATTGACTTATTTGTAGAAAGAAAAATATATTATATATTATACATATTTATAAAGTGAATTAACACTGCAGAGGGGGTGTAGAGGACTAGTATACAGTCACAGTTTATGTGTATTATTGGGAACAAATTCAGTGCTTGAAACAAAAAGGAAAAGAAAACACTGTTCAAGTTAAATCCCCCTTTCAAGCTGTGTCAGAGGAAGAGTCATAGGAAGCAGACACTATCAAGTTGCCAGTATTGGAGTGGCTTGCTATGGACTGGGTAGCTTGCTGTCTCAAGTTATTACAGATCAACACCAGCTGATTGTTCTTTGCTTCTGACAGGGTACTACAGCTCTGGTAGACAGTGAAGTTGGTCTTCCTGCCAGGGATGCTGCCTTTCTCACACATTGGCTTTACTGTCTTGGCAAGTTTGTTTTTCCCCAGGGCTTGACAATTGTACCAGTAAAGTGCAGCCAAGTTGACAACTGGTTTGATGGACAGATAAAAAGGAGCACCTTCATATCGTATCGCTGGGGGCCATTGCTGTGCATATTCCTTGTAGTCTTGCACTGGGCAGGTTTCTGCTGGGTGGCATACACCATGGAATAGAATCATAGAATCATAGAATGCTTTGGATTGGAAGGGACTTTTAGAGGTCATCTAGCCCAAACCCCCTGCAGTGAGTGCCGAGTTTCAGCATCCATGCAAGGACAGGAACGACTCTCACACACATTGATGAAGTGCACAGTCGGATCCCTTTATTATTCTGCTTATGCGGTTATATACATTTTCCATATCTGTACACGCGATTACGCTTATTCGGATAGGCTACAGACATAAATCACACGCTGTTCACACGCTCCACATTCCCTTATGATTGGTAACCGTGCACTAACGCCAATAGCAACAGACTGCCTCCACGTCCTTGAACACATCTTGTTTTTGCTAACCCACATCATGTGCACTATCAGAACTTTCTCAATGGCTATTCTTAGCTGTCTTTTCCAGCAGCCTGTTCAGTTATGCTGTTTTGCTTAAGCGGCCTAGTCATGCTAACTCTAAAGCTACATCAACCCCAACAAGTGAGCAAGGACATCTTCAACTAGACCAGATTGCTCAGAGCCCTGTCCAACCTGGCCTTGAATGTTTCTAGGGATGGGGCCTCCACTACCTCTCTGGGCAATCTGTTCCAGTGTTTCACCACTCTTATCGTAAAAACTTTCTTCCTTATATCTAGTCTAAATCTACCCTCCCTTAATTTAAATCCATTATTCCTTATCCTATCACAACAGGCCTTGCTAAAAAGATTTTCCCCATCTTTCCTGTAGGCCCCCTTTAAGTACTGAAAGGCCACAGTGAGGTCTCCCCAGAGCCTTCTCTTCTCCAGGCTGAACAGCCCCAACTCTCTCAGCCTGTCCTCATAGGAGAGGTGCTCCAGCCCTCGGATCATCTTTGTTGCCCTCCTCTGGACCTGCTCCAACAACTCCATGTCCTTCTTATGTTAGGGGCTCCAGAGCTGGACACAGGACTCCAGGTGGGGTCTCACGAGAGCAGAGTAGAGGGGCAGAATCACCTCCCTCGACCTGCTGGCCGTGATTGTCTTGATGCAACCCAGGATACGGTTGGCCTTCTGGGCTGCGAGCCCACATTGGTGGCTTATGTCCAGCTTGTTTACCCTTTAAAACATCCATGCCTAAAAGGTTCATTTGGAAAGGTCCCACAGCTACCATGGTGTCCACGGGGTCTTCCTCTCCCGGTAACCATAATGTCACTGGAGTCATAGGCACCGTCTGGGTTTTCCCCAAGGTGTTTAAAACTATTAGGTATCTGGGCGGGACTGAAATTCCACATTGTTCCACCTCGACCCGTCTTAGCGCAGTAATTTGTTCTCCGGTGTCAATCAAAAAGGTTACTGGTTTCCTCTTTGGCCCTACTGCCACCGTAATCAATAAATCCCCTTTGTTATTGCAGGTGAGTTGTCTTACAAACATCCACCCTCCGCCTCCCCCCTCACCCTGGGCGGGCGGAGGATTTAGTTTCCCACCCTCTTCTTCCCTATTTTTTTCCCTCTCCAGATTCACCAAGGGTGGGGCACTAGGACCTGGTCCAAAAGAGATTTCTTGCCCTGACCACCTCTGCACAAGCCGTTCTAGCTTCTTGGTCGGGAGTCCATCCATTAGGTCCTGGGGAATGCCCTTCTGAAGCCCTAACTGCCAGACCCCTGCCGATTTAGGGGCTTTTCTTTCCCGGCTAGATCCGGGCTTCTCCTGGAGAGACATGGCCATTTACTCCCTCATTCTGCGGCTCGCACAGCTCTAATTTCAACCCTTTGATATGGCCGGTTAACAGGTCCATATCTCCTCCCATAGTTAATCAGCTCTTGGGCTATCTCCCCCCATGTCCATACTTTCCTCCCTGGCCGCCGATGATTGGGGGTCACCACCCCCTCCAGGGCAGCCATGGTTCTCTCCTCGCTGGGGGTGTTTTGAATTCTCCCCTGCAGCTGGATCCTTATAGGTTTCAGGGAATCGGGAAGTCCCCGTATTAGGGGAGTCATTCTTTCGGGGTCTACCGGCAGCAGCATTGGGGAGCTCAGATTAGACTTGAGTTCCTGGTCATACATCATCTAAAGGCAAGCCACTTTCTGCACACTTTCCAGCAACTGATCTGTCATGCCTATTATGGCCAGGAGATCCCCCCTCTCCAGCAGGTTCAACCCCCCGCCAAATACGCGGCCCTTTGAGTCAGTGACCACAGGGCTTGGCGATCGCCAGTGGTTAAAAACACACCCAGGCCCGAGTACTCTTCCACTTTGTTTTCCGACAAGAAGATCCCGTCCCCCCCCGACAGGGACAGCCTCCATACATATTTGGTCTCCGATTCTCTCATGGTCCTCGCAAAATCTTTCCATAGCTTTGTCAATTCAGTTACCATAAAAGGGAATTTTGTAGTAATAACCTGGGGGCGATTGTCGCTGTTGTCTTCATATACGTATTCTGTTTTAATCAACGGATACATGTGGGGGGGGCCACCCGCGGTCTCTTTTGCTCCCTTCAAGTCCCCCTGGGGATAGATCGATCGCATCCCTTTCCCTGCCAGCGCTACTTCTGTTTCTGCCAAGGAGTCTGCCTCCCTCAGAAGTTGATTCCTTAACTCCTCCTTCAATATTACATTTTGGCGCCTTTCCTCCTCCAGCAGCCATTTGCTTTCCCACAACTGTTCCTGCAGCGTTTTTATCGCGACCTGCAGAGAATCTGCCACTGCCTCAGCGTGACCAGAACTCTGCTTCCTTTCCTCCACCGCAGCAGCCAAACTCGCTCCCAACACCGCACAGATTATCACTTTTCCCTTCCCCCTCCTAACCTTAGCTTCCTTTTGCAATACTTTCATCCAGTCTATCACACTCTGCAACTGAAACCAACGGTCCCTTGCCCAGTCTTGTCCCTGGAGTGAGGGGCGAGATCGGTGTGCTTCTAGAAAATCATACAGTTTCTCTGTTTCCTCAACCCGCACAGATGTACAATCACACGTGTCGGCTGCCTGCTGGGCGGCCATTTTCCTACAAAGGGGATGTCGTCCCGGGAGGGCCACTCTTTGAAATCCAAGTTTCCCCTATACGCTTCTGGGAGGCCAAAACATAAATTAATGCACAAAATTCCCACAAAGTTCCTACAAAGTTCCTACAAAGAGGATATCGTCCTAAGAGGGTCACACCTTAAAGTCCGAGTTTCCCCTATGCGCTCCCAGGAGGCCACGCCCTATACTAATACACGAGTCCGTGATAAAAGCAGTACAAAAGGAACTGAGAAACCGCCATTCACTCCTTCCTTACACTTCGTTCGTCCTCAGTCACACACAATCACACAGCGCACCACAGCAAGGTAGTACAGCACTCTTGTCTCGAGGGATCCTGTCCATGACACCAATTTAATGTCCCGATCCAATATGGGAGGGTTTCGATGTGATCCCAGGGGATGAGACTGGGACACAAATGAGGTCAGATGCCGTACAACCCTGTAAGCTTTATTCCAACAAACCATAACTTGAAAGTGGGACAAGGATATAACAGAGAGAGGACAGAAGGAGGAAGCGAGAGAGAGAGAGAGAGAGAGAAAGAAAATTGAGGAGCGGGGTGGGGGTGGGGGTATAGGGAACTACTAGCTGCCGCCACAAGTCTGGTGAGGTCCAGCAGATGGAGTCCTTCTCCCTCGATGTCGAGATGTCACACGGGCAGCTTCCGGCAGGCGCACAGGAGGGAGGAAAAGCCCCTTTCAAAAAGCACGCGCAATCCCTTTTATACCAGTCCATGCTCATGCGCAGTGAGCCCATGTGTGCGTGCCGTACGTGATCTCCTAAGGCAGGCTCCTCCTGCCTTTTTGCGCCTCGGCCCCCGTGGCAGCACGCCACAATAACTTATGGCAGTCACAAAGCAAGCAAAGCAAGCAAAAGCAAGCAGAAGCACTTTATTGGTTAATCATAACATTTTTATATCCCTTTGTCCCCCACCCCCAGAGTCTCATTGGTGAGGGTCTCTTGGCATGCGGCTCCTTTGTTATTCTGATTGGTCATCATGTGTCCGTTCACACGGCCTTCACGCTTATCAAAGAGATGGATTTTCCCATCCTATTTCTTTCCTCCTGTTTTTCAACCACAGCTGCACAATAATTAGCTCAAAGATATGGCTCTAATCCATCAAGATCATCAAGGCCACCCACGGCCCAGCCAACTCCCACATCTCTCCCTTTTTGTTTTTCTACCAAAAATGCAGTGTTTACCATCCTCTGCAGGGCCCTTTGCAGACAGGATAGCAAACATGGAATGATGAGAAGGAGGCCACAGATAACACACAATAGAATTAGCCCAATCTTCATCAAACCTTTAAGCTAACCACTAATTCCCCAATCACTAAAAAGACTTTCTATCCAACTCCATCCATCATCAATTTGCAGCTTTTTAACTTCCTCTTTCAGTCGTTGAAGGCTACGATGAATAGATTCCGAGTGATCGGAGAGATTCATACAACACATATTGTCAAATTCTTCACACCCATGCCCTTGTGCTAAAAGTGAAAAATCAATTGCTGCACGATTTTGAAAAGTCGTGTGTCTAACCGAATCAACATCTAAAAGCAAACTACTTAAGGCCTGAGAAGTAGCATTAGTCTGCTTGGCTAGCCAACATCCCAATTTCTTCAGGGTAGCTAGAGCCTGGAAGGCTGCAATCCCGGGAGCTAAAAGTGATGCAGTGATTATTTCACCACTATTCCAAAATTCGATATTGTCTTTGCAATCTGAGGTAAAAGCATGAATTGCTCTTTTCCCATGGTATCGTGTATTTCGGTGGCCAATTATCATGATCTGATTTGGTGTTAAAAGCGTTAATCTCCCTAGACTACAGGGACATCCCTTTATATGGGATGGGATGGCTGGCTAAGCACGATCCCTACAAATGAGAAATACTCCATGGGGTAAAGCAAGTGGTTGATTAGTCGATTTAGATATGTTGCTTGTGGCATAGTTGCACCAAGCGCTTGCATTGCGCTATATAATGTTCAATGTGTTAACGCTCCATGCATGTGTTTGATTTCTCCCTGTATAGTTAAAAAACAAACAAAAATCCATTTGTATGGAGTCAAGTAACTCTTTCTCCTGAGGCTCTAACTGGGTCAATGGCAGCTGAACAGTCCATAGGTCCCACATATCAATGACCATGCCGTTGTTCGGGGGGACCACACTGGTCAGTGCCGATGGTATGGGCCATGCATCCAAAGGGACACCAACAAGGCATGTTGAAAAGGGGTTTCCTGGAGATGCAATGGACAGGCAAATTGAATCTTGTCCTGTTAGACTCGCTAGCGTGACCCACACATTTGTTTTTGGTTGCGGTGGCATCCATATTGCTTGTATACACCCCATCAAGCTTAAGAGGATCATTATCATTTCCATCCTATATACCAATCTGTGTTACAGCAAAAATAGCGGATTGAATAGATCTCACGGTATCGATTCCTTTACAGCAAATGCACAATGATGTTAAGGTGCGATTCAGATAATTGCGTTGATTACCATTAAAATAAATCATATACCTTTTACAAAATATACAATGTGCAATAATATATCCACAACAGCGCTTATAGACTAAACATATAGACACCTGCGGCCTAGTGAGGCCTGATACACAACTCCTTACAGTCTCAAATGAATCACTTCCCATCAAACAGTGTGTTATCACTCAAAATGTCTTCTGATGCTTCAGCAGGCGCTTCAGGGTCTTTTGTGGTTGCCTGTTGCTTGTCTAGCGCCAGATTAATGCACTTCGCTGGAAGCCATTTAGGTCCTACATCTGTGGAAACACAAGCATACCTGCGCTCCCACATTAATAGTTCCCATGGCACTGTCCAAGCTCCTGATTGCAAATCCCATGCCAACACCTTTGCCTTAGGCCCTATATCAGCACTCTGTAAAGACAGAAAATGAGTTAGGACAGGAGGCGATTCTTGAGACGCCGGAAGCATTAGGTGGCTCCAGATGAACACAGCTTTGTGCAAAAGGTCATGTACCCTGTTATGGTTTGGCTGTGGCCGGCAACAAAAGCGCCACGCGGCCGCCTCTCCCCCCGCTGGGGTGCGGAGGAGAATGGAAAGAAACAGGCAGAAACTGGTGGGTCGGGATAAGGGCAGTTTAGCAGAACAGCAAACCAAGGGAACAGTAACAACAATGATACAGATAAGGAGAAAACACAACAACGAACCGCACAACCCACAGAGCCGCGCTCCCGGACTGGACTGGCGCCGCACGCTCCCAAGCTGCGAGAGAGTTCCCACCACCCACCTCCCCCCCACCGGAACCCAGCATGACGTCAAATGGTATGGAATACCCTGCTCTGGTTGGCCAGGTTGGGGTTGGGTCAGCCCACCCGGCTGTGTCCCTTCCTGGATTCTGGTGAAAATTAACCCTGTCCTGGCCAAACCCAGGACATTATCCACCCCTTATTCCATACCATCTACGTCGTGCCCGGGTCCCCCATTGTCCAGGTGATCACCACCACTTCTCCTGTCTCCAGATATCATTCCCTCAGTCTATGGATCATCACTCTAAAGTGTCCATTGAGTTCAGTTAATCCATGACTTCGGGCTCCATCTGTCGTAATGGTCTTCCGTGGCAGGAGAGGTGATGTGTGGTGATGGGCGGTCACTTGCTGCATCCGGAGCTTGCGGCTGATGTATCTGGTGCGGCCCGTGCCCACAGTCTGCAGGAGATGTTGATCTTGATGAAGTTACTGGGTGCCAGTTGTTGAAAACCAGGTCCAGTCCCATCATCGATGTGCTCTGCTAGGTTGCATCAAAAAGTCCATCCTTCTTTAATCTGGACGATTCTTACTATGCTACTACTGGTATAACATATAACAATTATAACAGTGATAACAAACAGTGACAGGGTTATTTAACAATTAACTTTATACAATTTATTTATGGACTATTCTCCCCCAAAATCAAATCCCCATGAGGTACACATCAGACTTCCCCATCCTTCCGCATTACCCACCAGGTACACCCAGGTCCTTGAGCAAAAGCAATCCTGTGGACGGGCTTGCCTTTGCCGAAGGCAGGACTAACCCAAACTGTCTTCCCTAACATGTTCCGCATGTGCACTACAGGGACTTTATCCCCTTCTACGGGGCGCTGAGTTTCTGACTGGGCAGGACCAGCCCGGTTGGTGGATCCTCTGGTGTTAACCAACCAGGTGGCCTTTGCTAAATGGGTATCCCAGTTTTTGAAAGTCCCACCCCCCATTGCTCTCAAAGTGGATTTTAGCAGCCCATTGTACCGCTTGATCTTTCCAGAGGCTGGTGCATGGTAGGGGATGTGATACACCCACTAGATGCCGTGTTCTTTGGCCCAGGCGTCTATGAGGCTGTTGCGAAAGTGAGTCCCATTGTCCGACTCAATTCTTTCAGGAGTGCCATGTCGCCACAGGACTTGTTTTTCAAGGCCCAGGATGGTATTCCGAGCGGTGGCATGGGGCACAGGGTAGGTTTCCAGCCATCCGGTGGTGGCCTCCACCATTGTGAGCACATAGCGCTTGCCTTGGCAGGTTTGTGGCAGTGTGATGTAGTCAATCTGCCAAGCCTCCCCATATTTATATTTTAGCCATCGTCCTCCATACCACTGAGGCTTTACCCGCTTGGCTTGCTTGATTGCAGCGCATGTTTCACATTCATGGATGACCTGTGCGATGGTGTCCATGGTCAAGTCCATCCCTCGGTCACGAGCCCATCGGTATGTGGCATCTCTTCCTTGATGGCCCGAGGTGTCATGGACCCACAGAGCTATAAAGAGTTCACCCTTATGTTGCCAGTCCAGATCCACCTGAGGCAATTCCATCTTAGCAGCCTGATCTACCTGGTGGTTGTTTTGATGTTCCTCAGTGGCCCAACTCTTAGGGACGTGGGCGTCCACGTGACAGGCTTTTACAGCCAACTGCTCCAGACGGGCAGCAATATCTTGCCACAATGGGGCAGCCCAGATAGGTTTGCCTCTGCGCTGCCAGTTGTTCTTCTTCCATTGCTGCAGCCACCCCCACAAGGCATTGGCCACCATCCAGGAGTCGGTGTAAAGATAGAGCACTGACCACTTCTCTCGACTGGCAATGGCTAAAGCCAGCTGGATGGCTTTCACCTCTGCAAACTGGCTGGACTCACCTTCTCCCTCGGCAGTTTCCGCGACTTGTCGTGTAGGGCTCCATACAGCAGCCTTCCACCTCCGCTGCTTCCCCACAATGCGACAGGACCCATCCGTGAACAGGGCATACTGTTTCTTCTCTTCTGACAGCTTGTTATACAGTGGGGCCTCTTCAGCACGTGTCACCTCCTCCTCTGGCGATGCTCCAAAATCTTTGCCTTCTGGCCAGTCCATGATTACCTCCAAAATTCCTGGGCGACTGGGGTTGCCCATTCGGGCCCACTGTGTGATCAGCGCGACCCACTTACTCCACGTAGCATCGGTGGCATGATGCACAGAGGGGACCCTCTCTTTGAACATCCAGCCCAGGACCGGCAATTGTGGTGCTAGGAGGAGCTGTGCTTCAGTGCCGACCACTGCTGAAGCAGCTCAAACGCCTTCATATGCTGCCAGAATCTCTTTTTCAGTGAGAGTATAGCGGGCCTCGGATCCTTTGTATCCCCGGCTCCAAAACCCCAGGGGTCAACCTCGAGTCTCCCCTGGTGCTTTCTGCCAGAGACTCCAGGTTGGGCCATTCTCCCCGGCTGCGGTGTAGAGCACGTTTTTAACATCTTGCCCTGACCAGACTGGACCAAGGGCTACGGCATGAACTATCTCCCGTTTAATTTGTTCAAATGCCTGTCGTTGCTCAGGGCCCTATTCAAAATCATTCTTCTTCCGGGTCACGTGGTAGAGAGGGCTTACAATCTGGCTGTAATTTGGGATGTGCATCCTCCAAAAACCCACAACACCCAGGAAGGCCTGTGCTTCCTTTTTGCTGGTTGGTGGGGACATAGCTGCTATTTTGTTGATGACATCCATTGGGATTTGACGGCACCCATCCTGCCATTTTATCCCCAAAAAGTGGATCTCTTGCGCAGGTCCCTTGGCTTTACTTCGCTTAATGGTGTAACCGGCTGTCAGAAGGATCTGAACTATTTTCTCCCCTTTCTCAAAAACTTCCTCCGCTGTGTCACCCCATACAATGATGTCATCGATGAACTGCAGATATTCTGGAGCTTCACCCTTTTCCAGTGCAGTCCGGATTAGTCCATGGCAAATGGTGGGACTGTGTTTCCACCCCTGGGGCAGTCGATTCCAGGTGTACTGGATGCCCCTCCAGGTGAAAGCAAACTGTGGCCTGCACTCTGCTGCCAAAGGAATGGGGAAGAATGCATTAGCGATGTCAATTGTAGCATACCACTTGGCTGCCTTTGACTCCAGCTGATATTGGAGTTCTAGCATGTCTGGCACGGCAGCACTCAGCGGTGGTGTGACTTCATTCAGGCCACGGTAGTCTACTGTCAGTCTCCACTCTCCAGTAGATTTTCTCCCTGGCCATATGGGACTATTAAAGGGTGAGCGAGTTTTGCTGATCACTCCTTGACTCTCCAGCTGGCGGATCAGCTGATGAATGCGGATGAGGGAGTCTCGGTTGGTACGATACTGTCGCCGGTGCACTGTTGTGGTTGCGATTGGCACCTGTTGTTCTTCAACCCCCTGCAACCCCACAACAGAAGGATCCTCCGAGAGACCAGGCAAAATGGACAGCTGTTTAATTTCCTCCATCTCCAAGGCAGCTATGCCAAAAGCCTACTGATACCCCCTTTGGGTCCTTCAAATGCTCTCTCCCAAGATAGTCTATACCAAGGATGCACGGAGCCTCGGGGCCAGTTACAATGGGGTGCTTCTGCCACTCCTGCCCAGTGAGGCTCACTTCAGCCTCCAACACACTCCGCTCTTGGGACCCCCCTGTCACTCCCGAAATGCAAATGGACTCTGACCCTTGGAAATCTGATGGCATTAAAGTACACTGTGCACCAGTGTCCACTAGAGCTTTATACTCTTGTGGATCTGATGTGCCAGGCCACCGAATCCACACTGTCCAATAAACACGGTTGTCCCTTTCCTCCACCTGGCTGGAGGCAGGGCCCCTCTAATCCTGGTCAGAGAATTTGCTGCTCACTTGCTGAAAGAATGACTTGGAGGTCCCTTCCAGAGGATTGGAATCAAGGTCAAACTGCCTACCTGGCCTGGAGAGCTGGCTGCTGGAAACTGGAATGGCATTTTTCCTAACAGAATCCCCTTTGGTGATTGTTTTACCTCGCAACTCACGCACTCATGCCTCTAGGGTTGAGGTGGGTTTTCCATCCCACTTCCTCATGTCCTCTCTGTGGTCACGCAGGTAAAACCATAGGGTGCCCCGGGGTGTGTAGCCTCTGTATTCCCTCTCCTGAGCAGAGGAACGCTTGCCCCTAACAGCTGAGATGCTGGCCCGTACAGGTGGGGAGTAGGACATATTCTTTTCGAGTCGCTTGACCAGTTTCTCCACAGCTGAGACAAGGGAGGAAGAGAGACTTTCCTCATATTTCCGTAGTCGGACAGCCACCTCATCCACTGTTGGTGCCTCTTTACCTTTCAGTTTACGACTGCCAGGGAGTTGGCATATGAGGATGGTGCGCTCTGCACAAGCTTCCTCCACGTGGTTTGTGTGCACTGGACTTCATCTGGGTCTGTGGGTACCTGCTCATCGTCTGTGTCATAGTAAACCTGCTCCTGCACAGCTAATTCCCTCAAGTACTGAATACCCCTTTCCGTATTGGTCCACTTGCCAGGGTAGCATACAAAATCCTCACTGAAGGGGTACCTCTCCCTCACGCCTGAAAGAAGTCTCCTCCAGAGGCTGAGGACTTGTGCCTTTTTCCCAATGGCCTTGTCAATGCCCCCTTCCCTAGCCAGGGATCCCAGTTGCTTGGCTTCCTTGCCCTCTAATTCCACGCTGCTGGGCCCGTTATCCCAGCACCGCAGCAGCCAGGTGACAATGTGTTCGCCTGGGTGGCGGCTGAAATCTTTTCGTGTGTCTCGCAGCTCGCTCAGGGACAGGGACCGGGTGATGATCTCTATCTCCCGTTATGACCCTGGCTCATTGTCATCCCTCCCGGAGCAATCTGCTCTCTTTGCGTCTTTCTTTAGTTTTGCAGGGGCGACTGCTACTGGCACGGGTTGGTCATTGGGCTCAGCCGCAATGCCTGCAGCTGGAGCTTGGGCTGGAGCACCTGCTGTGCCTGCCAGGCAAACAGGGGCCACCTCTGCAGCCGTGGTGCCTGTCGGGGGGGGGCTGTGACTGCCTGCTGGGCTGGAGGGGCTGCAGGGCTGGCTGGGGGGGCAGCGCCAGTCCTGCCGCTTCGTTTCCCACCCCTTCCCCTTTAGGGCACTGAATTAGGTTGAACAGGGAAGCTCGGTAGGCGTGGGCCAGACCCAAGCACGTGGCGGTGATTTGTGTCTCTCTGGAGTTCCCAGGGTGGCAGCACACTTTTTGCAGATATTTTACTAGTTTGTCCGGATTCTGCACTTGCTCAGGGGTGAGTTTCAAAGGCACCAGGGGTGCCCACTGCCCTAGACACCTGCCCATGCTGTCCCACACACCCAGCCACTCACAGCTATCCAGCCCCGGGGCAGGTTTCTACATGATGTTCTTTACTTGTTTAACCCTAAACAAAGCCTGAAACCCATTCAGGAGGCAGAACAATAGGAGAATGCTGCCCTGACCATCCCACGGGTACTCGAAATTCTCAAAAGCCGTTAGGACCAGCCTGAAGTAGGGGGGGGGTTGGTGAAAGAGTGGGGGAAGGTATCCGCTTCGGTTTTCCCCACAGATTGGGTTCGATCATTAACAAATTCTAAGACATAGGATTCAAGGTACGGAAAAGACCGCAGTGCCGCATGCAAATACAAGCCTAATTTCATTGACAGTGATGTTATCGTGTCATAAGTCGTTATCGTACAGTACAGCAAAATCGTCGTCCTGATCCTTTTCCCCGAGGTAATGAACATCAACACAGGCAACACGTACAGAAAATACGGGTTCAAATACCACAACCATCTGATCAAAGACAGAAACATTTTTTACCAGCGAATGTTTAACTAACACAGTAAATGTGTATAACACAATTTAACAAAATCTAGGTAAATTGTTTTAACACACACTGCTCAGCCCTGCTGTTATCCCCGCCCCACGCTTGGGCGCCATATTTAATGTTATGGTTTGGCTGCAGCCGGGAACAAAAGCGCCACACGGCCGCCCCTCCCCCCGCCGGGGTACAGAGGAGAATGGAAAGAAACAGGCAGAAAACTGGTGGGTCGGGATAAGGGCAGTTTAACAGAACAGCAAACAAAGGGAATAGTAACAACAACGATATAGATAAGGAGAAAACACAACACAAACTGCACAACCCAGAGAGCCGCTCTCCTGACCGGACCGGCGCCGCGCACTCCCGAGCCGCGAGAGAATTTCCCCACCGGAATCCAGCATGATGGCACATGGTATGGAATACCCTCTTCTGTTTGGCCAGGTGGGAAGCTTTCACTACGACTAGCAGGCAGGCAACAAGAAATAATACTGGAAGAATGCCTTTACCTTATTAATGGTCCCTGCTCAGAACTTTTCGGTCTAGGGATTGGAGGTTCTCCCCGAGAATCCCTCGGTGCCGGCTGGAGGTCCTGCGATCCCTTGGACTGTTGATGTTCAAGAGCAGGGTCCTACCTGGGTACCCAAAATCTATTACCAGAAAGCAGCAAAATAATTCACTCTCCAGAACTTAACCCCAGAACCCTAGAAAGCAGGCACTCTCAAGAACTCATTAGCATATATTAATATCATAATCAGCTAGAGCAGTTTGCAGTGATAGGCATTCTCTAGTTAATACCACAAAGTCATCTTTAGCCAGCAGCAGGTAAATAGCATCAGGATCACGTCCTGTCAATTGCTGACAGTGATTCCGACCTTGTGCTATTAAGGATACTATCATGTCTACCTTTGTAGTTAATGTTTTCATGGGCGTATGAGACAAAAGGTCCATTCCAGAGTCTTCAACTCCTCCGCATTAGCACACCACTGACCTAAAAGAGCTTAAGGCTGGAAAAAACCCCCACATAAAATATATGCAATTTGTTGTTAAATTGACATTAATTCTGGAGGTAAAGGCAGTTGCAATTCTATCCGAAACTTTTTGTAAGACAGTTTTCACTTCTGGCATCAATCTTTGGGAAGATAACAAATCTGAGTCCCCTTTTAACAAGGTAAATAGAGGGGACAACTCTTCAGTCGTAATGCCCAAAAGGGGTCGTAACCAATTAATTGTTCCTAATAATTTTTGTAAATCATGAAGAGTGGTGACCTGGTCAACAATATGCAATGGTTGTGGGAACACTTGTGAAGTAAAAAGTTTCCATCCTAGATACTTCCAGGGCTGCTCTGTCTGCATCTTTTCCGGGGCTATCTGTAACCCATAGATCTTTAATGACGATTCTAATTTAGCGAAAGCAGTGAGCAGCACATTTTGTGTTTCAGCAGCAAGGAGGATGTCGTCCATATAGTGATAAAA
The DNA here is from genome assembly GCF_030867145.1 of Opisthocomus hoazin. Classification (NCBI taxonomy): domain Eukaryota; kingdom Metazoa; phylum Chordata; class Aves; order Opisthocomiformes; family Opisthocomidae; genus Opisthocomus; species Opisthocomus hoazin. The sequence goes on along the minus strand of NC_134453.1, from coordinate 37,346,862 downwards.
GTAGATCTGTTTAAAAGATTGCCGTACTTCTTTTAGTGCTGCAAATCATGGGGCTATTCATCACGCCTTGTGGCAGAACGACGCTGCATGGGTTTGCTGTTGTTAACTGAAGGCACAGAAAATGCAAAATGAGCACAATCATCAGGGTGTAAAAAAAAAATTGGTAAAAATCTGTCCTTTAAATCAATAACAAGAAGAGTCCAATCTTCTGGAATCATAGTTGGGTTAGGGACACCAGGCTGTAGTGGCTGCATTGAGCTCATTACTGCATTTATAGCCTGCAGATCTTGTAATAATCTCCATTTACCAGACTTTTTTGGAATGATAAATCTAGGGGTGTTCTGTGGGCTGGTAGATGGTACCAGGTGACCTAATGCCAGCTGCTTGTCCTAGGAATTCTAGTGCAGTAACTGAGTTGTATGCGCTTTTTCCAACCAAGGGCTCGAATGTAAGGAATGTGGTTCTCGCCGCTCCGATTCTGTGACAGGCCGGTGCAGGCGGGCGCGCCGGGGCCGGGGTCGGGGGGGTCGGTCCGGGCTGCGCCACGCCGCCGGTTGCCGATCAAGGGGAGCCCGCCAGCGGGAAGGGCCGGCACGTGGCAGGCACGGCCCGGGGCAGGGCCATAGGCCCCAGCAGTGTCCGGTTCGCTGACCCATCCAGTATGGTGACTGATGGTGCTGCGGCCAGACCCAGCCCGGCACTGCGGTCCATGCTGTGTCAGAGGGATTGCACGGCTTTACACTGGAATCCACCCTGCTTTGATCTCAGGTCAGATACGCCAATTGCTGTAGAGGGACCCTGTTGAACATTTTCGGGGTGCCAGGTTTTGCACCCCACTTCCCATTTCTCTGGATTTAAAGGATCGTCAGGTTCTGGCGGATTTACCTCCTGCATTTCTCGTGCTGGGTTAGGAGTTCCATCGTATGTTGGGTGAAATATTTCAGAAGACTGTGGCTCTATCCCTGCTTTTGAGATAACGGTGGAGGAGTAGCAGCTGCTTGTAAGAGAGTTTCTGTGGGTTTTAGAGCATTTAAAGTGGTATGCACTGTTTTCCAAGTAATGATGTCTACAGGGATTTTAAGCTGCAAGACTTTGTTCTTTCAAAATCCTCTTTAAAATCTTTTAATGAAGCTTTTGTTCCTTTGTAGCTGACTGTCCCATCCTTCACCAAGCCAGGGGGGAACAGACCCGATTCCCGCTCAGGGTCTGTTGGACCCAGCCCCTGCTCACGACTCTGGCCCCTGCTTAAGATGGTTTGTGCGATATCCTTGCAATCATGTGGTGTGAGCTCAGCGGCAAAAATATTCATCATAATAGTGACTGAGCATACAGGGATCCTAAGCCATGTTGCATGCATGTCGAACGCAATTCCTTGATGACTCCCCACTGAGAAAGTTCCCATTTTGCTGCTGCACCGTCAGCCCGATAAACCGGAGAAGCGGCGATTTCCCCCCCCACTGCCTTAGCTGTTTCAACATCACCGTCGTCCCAAGACTGCTGGCATAGGTGTTTCCAGAACTTAGCTGGATCAGGGCCAGCAATAGTTATACGTACAGGGGAGACACTAAACAACTCAGTAACAACAGAAGACCCAGGTACCCCAGCCCTATTAACACAATGTGTATGTCCGGTCCCAGTACCCCCCGTATCAGACAAGTCAATCATCAGAGGCTCAGGTAATAGGGAGTGACGAGACTCAGGGAGAGGTATTGATGCAGCATCGACCGATTCTCCCGCAGTCTGTTGAGCCCCTTCAGTAGGGGGGGAGTTGTGGTGCCGTGGGCACGGGGAAGGTAGAAGGTAGAAGGCAACACTGGCCAAGGAGAAGGCTCGGGGTCGGTAGCACTCGCAGCAGCAGCTTTTGCTTTTTTATTCGCCCACAGCTGAGCAAGTGAGTCTTTAACCAACAGCCACATCGTCAGAGACTGGGTTACAATCTGATCCCCGTGATCTCTGCTCAGCGACTAGCTGCCAATCAGTCGTCAGGTGGTCAGAAAAATTGTATTGTATGTAGTTTGTTTTGCATTATAATTATTCTTGTATATCATTTTCATTATATAGTAGTAGTAGTAGTAGTAGTGTTTTCTCTGTTGCCTTATTAAACTGTCTTTATCTCAACCCATGAGTTTCCCCTTTTGTTCATTTCTCCTCCCCATCCTGCGGGGGGGGTGAACAAGAGGGGTGAGCGAGCAGATGTCTAGTGCTTAGTTGCTAGCTGCCAGGTTAAACTGCAACAGAGGAATATAGGAATGTTGTCAGAGCATGCAGGGATGCAACGAGGAAGGCTAAGGTCCACATGGAATTAAATCTGGCAAGGGATGTCAAAGACAACAAGAAGGACTTCTTCAAGTACATCAGCAGCAAATGGATGACTAGGGATAATGTGGGGCCACTGCTGAATGAGGTGGGTGTCCTGGCGACGGAGGATGCAGAGAAGGCAGAGTTACTGAATGCCACCTTTGCTTCAGTCTTCAGTGCCAAGGCCGGCCCTCAGGAATCCTAGGCCCCGGAGGTAAGAGAGGAAGCCTGCAGAAAGGATGACCTTCCCTTGGTCGAGGAGGCCTGTGTGAGAAATCACTTAAGCAGTCTGGATGCCCACAAATCCATGGGCCCCAATGGAATGCACCCACGAGTGCTGAGGGAGCTGGTGGATGTCATTGCTGAGCCACTCTCCATCATCTTTGAAAGGTCCTGGAGGACAGGAGAGGTGCCCGAGGACTGGAGAAAAGCCAATGTCACCCCAGTCTTCAAAAAGGGCAAGAAGGAGGACCCAGGGAACTACAGGCCGGTCAGCCTCACCTCCATCCCGGGAAAGGTGATGGAGCAGCTCATTCTGGAGGTCATCATCAAGCAAGTGGAGGAAAAGAAGGTAATCAGGAGTAGTCAGCATGGATTCACCAAGGGGGAAATCATGCCTGACCAATCTAATAGCTTTCTACGATGACATGACTGGCTGGGTAGATGAGGGGAGAGCTGTGGATGTTGTCTACCTCGACTTCAGCAAGGCTTTCGACACAGTCTCCAATGATATCCTCCTAGGGAAGCTCAGGAAGTGTGGGCTGGATGAGTGGTCAGTGAGGTGGATGGAGAACTGGCTGAATGGCAGAGCTCAGAGGGTTGTCATCAGTGGTGCTGAGTCTAGTTGGAGGCGTGTAACTAGTGGTGTCCCCCAGGGGTCAGTACTGGGCCCAGTCTTGTTCAACTTCTTCATCAATGACCTGGATGAAGGCACAGAGTGTACCCTCAGCAAGTTTGCTGATGACACAAAACTGGGAGGTGTGGTAGATACACCGGAAGGCTGTGCTGCCATTCAGCGAGACCTGGACAGGCTGGAGAGATGGGCGCAGAAGAACCTGATGAGGTTCAACAAGGGCAAGTGCAGGGTCCTGCACCTGGGGAGGAACAACCCCATGCATCAGTACAGGCTTGGGGAGGACCTGCTGGAGAGCAACTCTGTGGAGAGGGACCTGGGTGTCCTGGTGGACAACAGGTTAACCATGAGCCAGCAGTGTGCCCTGGCTGCCAAGAAGGCCAATGGGATCCTGGGGTGCATCAAGAAGAGTGTGGCCAGGAGGCCGAGGGAGGTTCTCCTCCCCCTCTACTCTGCCCTAGTAAGGCCCCATCTGGAGTACTGTGTCCAGTTCTGCGCTCCCCAGTTCAAGAAAGATGAGGAGCTACTGGAGAGAGTCCAGAGGAGGAGTATGAGGATGATGAGGGAACTGGAGCATCTCTCCTACGAGGAGAGGCTGAGGGAGCTGGGCTCGTTTAGCCTGAAGAAGAGAAGGCTGCGAGGGGACCTTATAAATGCTCATAAATATCTCAAGGGTGGATGTTCAGGAGGATGGGGCCAGACTCTTTTCAGTGGTGCCCAGTGACAGGACAAGGGGCAACGGGCACAAATGGAAGCATAGGCAGTTCCATCTGAACATGAGGAAGAACTTCTTCCCTCTGAGGGTAACGGAGCCCTGGAACAGGCTGCCCAGGGAGGTTGTGGAGTCTCCTTCTCTGGAGATATTCAAGACCCACCTGGACAAGGTCCTGTGCAGCCTGCTCTAGGTGACCCTTCATTGGCAGGGGGGGTTGGACTAGATGACCCACAGAGGTCCCTTCCAACCCCTACCATTCTGTGATTCTGTGATTCTGTGATTCTGTGATTCTGTTAAAAGAGACTCCTAAATAATTCTACTCCAGACAGCTCAGCCTTGGGAGGACAGATGCACCAAACTACAGAGATAAAAAGGCACCAAGAGAACAAGACCAGAGCAAAACAACCTGGAAGGACACGGTATACGTGATCTTAGAACTGAGTTTGCGCCGAAACAAAGGTCAACCAGCGGACACTGTTATGAAGAGTACGAGCCTTCATCTGAAGACCCCCGACGACCACCCAGAGGCGCCAACAGATATGTGTGAAAGACATTCCCATATGCTAATTAGTCCTTGGAAAAGTCATGAATATGCTAAGCATTTCTCGGAAATATGATGAATATGTATACTGTGATTGTATTTAACCTGAAATGAAAGGGTGTTTGGCGCATGTGTGGAGGAGAGATGCCCTGTGTGCCTGGCACTGTAATAAAGAATACCTGCTTAACAGTGTACATTCTACTGTTACGTTATTAATGGATCATCGAATCAGCAGCAGAGTGCAGGCCACAGACTGCTTTTTATTTGAAGGGGTACCCAGTACACCTGGAATCAACTGCCCCAGGGGTGGAAACACAGCCCTGCCATCTACCATGGACTGATCCAGACAGCATTGGAAAAGGATAAAGCTCCAGAACACCTGCAATACATTGATGACATCATCATATGGGGTGACACAGCAGCAAAAGTCTTTGAGAAACTTGAGAAAATAATTAAAATTCTTCTGAAACCTGGTTTTGCCATAGAGAGGTAAGGTCAAGGGACCAGCACGAGAGATACAGTTGTTAGGAATTAAATGGCAATATGGGCATCGCCAGATACCGACAGAGGTGATTAACAAAATAACTGCGATGTCCCCACCAACTAACAAAAAGAAACATAACTTTTCTTGAGCGTTGTGGGGTTTTGGAGAATGCACATTCCAGATTACAGTCACATAGAATCACAGAATCACAGAATCACAGAATCACAGAAACACAGAATGGTAGGGGTTGGAAGGGACCTCTGTGGGTCATCTAGTCCAACCCTCCCACCGAAGCAGGGTCACCTACAGTAGGCTGTAGAGGACCTTGTCCAGGCAGGTCTTGAATATCTCCAGAGAAGGAGACTCCACCACCTCCCTGGGCAGCCTGTCCCAGTGCTCCATCACCCTCAGAGGGAAGAAATTCTTCCTCATGTTCAGACGGAACTTCCTATGCTTCAGTTTGTGCCCGTTGCCCCTTGTCCTGTCACTGGGCACCACTGAAAAGAGCTTGGCCCCATCCTCCTGACACCCACCCTTGAGATATTTATAAGCATTTATAAGGTCCCCTCGCAGCCTTCTCTTCTTCAGGCTAAACAAGCCCAGCTCCCTCAGCCTCTCCTCATAGGAGAGATGTTCTAGTCCCCTCACCATCCTCGTAGCCCTCCTCTGGACTCTCTCCAGTAACTCCTCATCTTTCTTGAACTGGGGAGCGCAGAACTGGACAGAGTACTCCAGATGAGGCCTCACCAGGAAAGTGTAGAGGGGGAGGAGAACCTCCCTCGACCTACTGGCAACACTCCTCCTAATGCACCCCAGGATGCCATTGGCCTTCTTGGAAGCCAGGGCACACTGCTGGCTCATGGTCAACCTGTGTAATAGATGGCCTTGCTGGACTTGTCGAATGCAAGACAAAAGACAAACGGACTGAGGTTGTCAAGAGCCGAAGAGCTAACAAAGGAAGTAAATAACTGGTGCTTATCTTATCAGACAAAAGTAAGGGGGGATAGCCCATCACTGTAAACTCAGTGATCTGTGGGGCGCCGCGGAGGCTGCGCAGCCAGAGATTGCTTCAGAGATTGCTTTGGATAAAGCACAGATGGCCCCCGAATACACATACCAAGATGCCCGCTCCGAAGGCGTGTCACACTGCTGAGTCCCGCTTCTGACGACACGACATTCCATGCCAAGAGCCAATCGATACACAATAATTGACTTAGTCCCACCTCGCAAAAAGATTTCCAAACATATAAAAATTGGCACTTGAAAACTCTCTTTGGGAGGAGGAGCCAAGCGAGAACTTCACCTGACGGACGGGTCGACGGGCCTGAACCTCTCTTCCCCCCCCAAGAAGGGGCGCCTTTTTGGTAAGAGTCACGCCTCTGACTTTGTCAGACGTACCCCCGGGAACACATTGTTAACTAAAGCGCTAAACTATTACTTTGAGCTCAACTTTTGTAGACAGTGAATTTATCAACGGCAATTCCGAATCTGTGATACCTGTCGCTTGAATAAATGACCTATTCTTTCAACTTTGCGAAACTGTTTCAGTGAAAGTCCTTGGAAGGGCTCTGGCAGGTTAGTTGAATATCAGAGTCCCCTTACCCCCGCCTTTAACGCGACACACCTACAGCAGGCCGCAGAGGACCTCGTGCAGGCGGGTCTTGAATATCTCCAGAGAAGGAGATTCCACAACCTCCCTGGGCAGCCTGTCCCAGTGCTCCGTCACCCTCAGAGGGAAGAAGTTCTTCCTCATGTTCAGATGGAACTTCCTCTGCTTCATTTTGTGCCCATTGCCCCTTGTCCTGTCGCTGGGCACCACTGAAAAGAGTTTGGCCCCATCCTCCTGACACCCACCCTTGAGATATTTGTAAGCATTTATAAGGTCCCCTCGCAGCCTTCTCCAGGCTAAACAAGCCCAGCTCCCTCAGCCTCTCCTCGTAGGAGAGATGTTCCAGTCCCCTCACCATCCTTGTAGCCCTCCGCTGGACTCTATCCAGTAGCTTTTCATCTTTCTTGAACTGGGGAGCCCAGAACTGGACAGAGTACTCCAGATGGGGCCTTACCAGGACAGAGTAGAGGGGGAGGAGAATCTCCCTCGACCTACTGGCCCCACTCTTCCTAATGCACCCCAGGATGCCATTGGCTTTCTTGGCAACCAGGGCACACTGCTGGCTCATGGTCAACCTGTCGTCCACCAGGACACCCAGGTCCCTCTCCGCAGAGGTGCTCCCCAGCAGGTCTGCCCCAAGCCTGTACTGATGCACGGGGTTGTTCCTTCCCAGGTGCAGGACCCTGCATTTGCCTTTGTTGAACCTCATCAGGTTCCTCTCTGCCCAGCTTTCCAGCCTGTCCAGGTCACACTGAATGGCAGCACAGCCTACTGGTGTATCTACCACACCTCCCAGTTTGGTGTCGTCAGCAAACTTGCTGAGGGTACATTCTAACTCTTCATCCAGGTCATTGATGAAGTAGTTAAACAAGACTGGGCTGAGTACTGACCCCTGGGGGACACCACTAGTTACCGGCCTCCAACTATGGCAACTGTGCTGCCATTCAGCGTGACCTCGACAGGCTGGAGAGTTGGGCAGAGAGGAACCTGATGAGGTTCAACAAAGCCAAATGCAGGGTCCTGCACCTGGGGAGTAACAACCCCATGCATCAGTACAGGCTTGGGGCGGACCTGCTGTAGAGCAGCTCTGCGGAGAGGGACCTGGGTGTCCTAGTGGACGACAGGTTTTCGCATTAAAGGAGGGGGGTAAGGGGAATCTGATATTCAACTAACCTGCCAGAGCCCTTCCAAGGACTTTCACCGAAACAGTTTCGCAAAGTTGAAACAATAGGTCATTTATTCAAGCGACAGGTATCACAGATTCGGGATTGCTGTTGATAAATTCACTGTCTACAAAAGTTGAGCTCAAAGTAATAGTTTAGCGCTTTAGTTAACAATGTGTTCCCGGGGGTACGTCTGACAAAGTCAGAGGCGCGACTCTTACCAAAAAGGCGCCCCTTCTTGGGGGGGGAAGAGAGGTTCAGGCCCGTCGACCCGTCCGTCAGGTGAAGTTCTCGCTTGGCTCCTCCTCCCAAAGAGAGTTTTCAAGTGCCAATTTTTATATGTTTGGAAATCTTTTTGCGAGGTGGGACTAAGTCAATTATTGTGTATCGATTGGCTCTTGGCATGGAATGTCGTGTCGTCAGAAGCGGGACTCAGCAGTGTGACACGCCTTCGGAGCGGGCATCTTGGTATGTGTATTCGGGGGCCATCTGTGCTTTATCCAAAGCAATCTCTGAAGCAATCTCTGGCTGCGCAGCCTCCGCGGCGCCCCACAGATCACTGAGTTTACAGTGATGGGCTATCCCCCCTTACTTTTGTCTGATAAGATAAGCACCAGTTATTTACTTCCTTTGTTAGCTCTTCGGCTCTTGACAACCTCAGTCCGTTTGTCTTTTGTCTTGCATTCGACAAGTCCAGCAAGGCCATCGATTACATTATCCACCCCGTGACTTTAGTCACATCTCGTCAAAAAGGAATATTAGATGAATTTAGGTTCAGACGGGTGAGGGGCTCATCTTCCTCCCTAATAGGAGAAGGTATTAAAGGAACATATTCAGGGTTATGAACTTTAAGCATTCTAATATGCGTACTAAAATTTTTAGCTAGTGAAGATTGTACACATGATAAACCCACAGAAATAACTATAAGGAGTACAATAAACATCAGTACATATTGAATCAAACTTTGTATCCATCCACTAATGCTTAGTCCAAGTCCATTAAAAACTTTCGAGATCCACCCTGTCCATTCCCAGGGCTTCTGCTTCATATTTTCACGGAGTTCTCAAGACTGTTCTGCAACCTTGCGCATTTCATCCATGGCTTGATGTAAAGTGACGGATACATTTGGGATAGAAACACAACAAGTTTCATCAGGATAGGAGGCATTTAGCCATCCACAAACACCACTTTCTTTTAACAAAATCATATCTAAGGCTAACCTATTTTGTAGCGCCATTTTGGATGTAGCTTGCAGCTGCAAGTCAACTGCATTAATTGCTGCTTTTGTCCAGTTTGCTAGGGATTCTACTTGCCATGTCAAATTTTCTATATATAATCGATTATTGGTTATTACTGTCCAATAACCCCAAAAAGCTTTCATTCCCAAGTTTATTCTCATTGCTGGTGTATAATAGCTCGGCCAGGCAAAAAGATTACCATTTTCTTGCATAGAGTTCCACATTTGTGACTGTCTTTTAGCTCTATGTCCTCGTGATTTAGTTAAGGATTGAATGAAATTAAAAGCTATAGCAGGACACAAACTTGGAATACCTAGAGTACATTCTAATCCATCCCAATAGGGTTGAATGTAGTCTGATATTTGTCCATTAGAACACACCCATACAGTTTCAGGTGGTGCAGGCAGCATTAAAGTGCTACACGTACTATTTTCGAGTTCATCGAGGCTATTATGTCCATTTAGATAATGCTGGAAAGGAAGTCGGCATCTTTTGGCCTGTGGCTCAGCATTGTTGCTAGAAACTATACGATATGCCCATGTGTTAACCTGTTTGGGATCCACTTTTATCATACACTCTGACCTTGTCTTAGGGATTGGAGCACTATAATTATGACATAAACATACACTTCTTAAAGCATGGTAAAGGTCTGCAACCATCCATACCCATGGGTAGTCATCAATATTAGAACAAGTTATCTTGTTAGTACAATTCCATAATTGGACTGGCCCTAGCGGCGTGGTAATTGGAGGTTTTTCTCCCCATTGTGTAAAACGAGTTCTATGATCAGCAATAGTCCACATACAAGGTACATCATTAGATTGTGGACTACACTTAGATCCATAGTTTGAGGGAAATTCGATACACCATTCAGCTTGTACTGGGACACTATATTTAAAGGTAATAGGTACACCCCAGAATGGTCGAGGAGGCTGGTCAAGCCAGGGTACCTCCGTGCAGTCGATAGACAATTTTATCTTGTTGTTTAAATTCAGGAAATTTTTTTCAAGCTCTCGAGTGCAGTTAGAATTAGACCATATGTTGGTATAGTTAAGATTTGAAGGATAAGTATAATGTTTGTAGGTAATTCCACTTCCCCATGGTATGGAGATGGTATTGTCTTTCATTTCCCATAAATCCAGCAGTGCTCCTTTGAAGTCAAGGGGAATAACCATAAAAGGGAGTCCCTCTGCAGGGGTCGTTGGCAGCATAAGACAAGTGGTTCCCTGAGTCCAATTCATCATTCTAAGAAATCCTTGTAATAACTTAAAGGCTGTGTTTTCCTCTATCATACCCAAAGACTTCTTTGTTTTTTGATTATAATCTCTATGGAACACATGCACAATTATTACACCCAATATGTAAACACATGTTAAACTTACACATATTTGTCTACCACTGCCAATGCATGATAGAAGATTCATACTGTCAATTCTACAGTAAATTATAACTATCAAAACCACAACAAAAGAAAACTATTTTGCATTATAAAAACAGTAACCTAAACAATAAAGTAAAAAGTAAAAAAAAAGGTCACATAATATACAAGTAAAATTAGAAATCAGTATTCCTATCAGAATTAAATCACTATTGTCCTTTTTGTCAGATTGTTTTGACCTTCTGGAAACTTTGGTTCACAGATGATTCCACAGATTAGGACTAGAAGTATCCCACAGATAAAAACTCAGCAGTCCTTGATGGCAGTCTGTTTTGACACGTGACAGTCTGTGTTTTCAGGCGTAGTTTCCCAGCGTTTGGAAAATACCTGCAAACAGAAAAAGAAAGGAAAATGCTCGGTTGTCATTGAAACCGGCATATAATAGGTTAAAAGGCAGGTACTATCCATCTAGTACTGATTCGATGCAGTTTTCCAGAGCTATCTTTCGCTTCCCAAGCATAAAAATTTTTTGGTTTTGTTAATACTAGTGCCACTGTTCCAATGTGAGGCATTTTAACCAGCACTGGCTGGCCTGCGTAAAAGCCAGTAGGGTGTTCTGGTTTTACATCTGCCTTCGGCACCAGAGTTGTGGCAGAAGAAGAGAATGCTTTCATTTTGGGACAGCCGTCTCCAGCCCATCTATTATTTAATTGATAGATGTCATTGGATAATCGCAGATGCCACCCAGCTTCATGGGTTTTAGCAAATCGCTTAACTAACCCGTTTGTTCTCTCAACAATACCATTTGTTTGGGGGTAGTACAGAGTATGGAATACCCACCGAATTCCTTCTTCTTTTGCCCAGTCTTGTACCACTGTAGCTGTAAAGTGTGATCCGTTGTCACTTGGAATTTCCTCAGGAAGGGGGAGTGTGCTGAACCATTCCTTCAGGCTGTAAACTGTGTTATCTCCAGTTGCAGCTGGGACAGCTGTTGCCATGGTAATTCCCGAAACAACTTCCACCTCTACTAATATGTATTTTTTACACCCTGAGGGTCTCAATGGACCTATGTAATCAATTTGTCAGGTGTGCCACAGTGTTTTTTTATTTCGGATGTGCATGGGAGGTGCCTTACTTGGATGATCTTTATTAAGTTGCAGGCGACACTGTGAACAGACAGTGACCACTTGTTCACACAGTTTTGTTGACACAGGCCATCCTCAGGCTATGCCTTCCCGATACAAATCAGCTCGGCCAGTGTGCCCTCGTTTTACATGTAACCATTCAAGTAAATGTTCCCATTCTAATTCATCACTTACAATATCAATCTTGTGTAGCCGTGTGAGGCTATCAACTTGTTGATTGAACTGGGCAGCAACAGAGGCTGATCGATCATGCCCTTTCACCCAACCAATGTGCAGTATCCTTTGTTCTCCTATTTTTAGCAATTGTTTCCAGCTGTCAGTTTGCCAGACTGGGACTCTATTTACCTGCCAGTCGTTGGCTGCCCAGTGGCTCACCCACTCGGTAGCTCCTTTAAAAACAGCATATGAGTCAGTGTAAATATAGTCAGCACCGTGTTTTGCAGCTAGTAAGACTGCCCTAAGCTCCCCCACTTGTGCACTTCCTTTACCTGTTTCGCTGACCCGTTCTCCCGTGGCTACTTCCAGCGCCACTGCGTTATAATTCCACTCATTATTTCGCCTGTAGGATGACGCATCAGTGAACCATACCCCTTCGAGGTTGCTGGTTTCTGTTAGAGGAAGTGCCTCCCGAATTGGAGATGGTTTGCTTGGAGGAGTTTGGAACAGCGAAGTATTATCTATATCTTTTTGCAGTTTAGACACTTTAGTGCTGCCCTCTGTAATAGGCATAATGTCATGGATGCTTTCCAGATAGGCATACCACTTACGGACCGTGGGCTTTTGGGCAATGCCAGCAGGCGGCACCGTGCCTGTAAATATTGTGTCTAGGAGGCGGAAAGGTCCCCGAATGATTACACTCTGTTTTTTAATTATTTGTTCCACTCACTTTACAGCTTGTACCAAAGACAATAGTCCCTTTTCCAGGTCCGAGTATCGCGATTCAGTATCATTAAAGGACTTTGAACTGAACTCAAGTGCACGCTCAGGCCCTTCAGGTCCTCTTTGCCAAACATCGCAATGAGAACCGTGTTCACTAAATCCCCATTCCACATGAATTGGATCAGAGGGATGTACAGGACCTAGCTGCTGAAATAGTCTCAATTCTTTTACCAGTGTCTCCAGGGCATTAGAATGTTGATTTGTCCACTCCCATGATTTCTTTTTTCGCAGTAAATTGTAAAGGGGTCGAGCAATGATAGAAAATCCAGGGACATGTTTACGCCAGTATACTAAAGTTCCTAAAACTTGTTGCAATTCCTTAACATTAGAGGGATCCTGTCCCTGTTCTATTTTCTCCAGTGTGTCAGGAGGGATAGAGAAGGCTCCTTTGATCCACCAGAGCCCTAGGAATTTAACTTCCTCTGCGGGTCCCTGACACTTGGATGGGGGAATTTCCAGACCCAAGGTTGTTAATTGCAATGTCACAACATCCGTAGCCTGTTTAACAGTGTCAAATTGTTCCCCTCCAATCAAAAGGTCATCTATATATTGATATATAGTAACGTCTGATGGAATAGGAATTCCAGTCAGTGTTTTAGCTAAAGCATTGTGAGCAATGGTGGGGGAATGTTTATATCCCTGAGGCAGCCTGTTAAAGGTGTATTGTATGCCTTTCCAGGTAAAAGCAAATTGGGCTTTATCATGTTCCTGGAGTGGAACCATAAAAAACATATCTTTTACATCTAAAGTTGCCATCCATGTGTGAGATGCTCCCTGTATCTGAGTTACCAATTCTGCAATGCTCGGTACAGCTGCAGTTAAAGGTGCAGTGTTGGCATTTAATCGCCTGTAATCAATCGTGAGTCTCCACTGCCCGTTTGGTTTTTTTACTGGCCAGACAGGGGAATTATAGGGTGAGTGTGTACGAGTGATGATGCCTCGGTTTTCTAAGTCTCTTACCACCCTGTCAATACCTGATTGCGCAGCTGCTGGTAAGGTGTACTGTTTTGTGTTAGTAATTTTTGATGGTGGTAAAGGTATGGACATTTCTAATAAATTAATTTTTTTAGGCTCATTCTGTTTAATTTCTCGCCCAGCAAAACTCCAAACTGAACCATCAGGGAGTTTCCACACTCTGCCATACAACAAATCAAATCCCAAAATATTAGTGTGAGCAGCACCAACCAATACTTCAGTGCAGGTTAATCTTTGTTCGCCCGGGAGCCACAGGGTAATTTTTGCTGTAGGGCATTTCCTTATGACTCCATCAATGCCTGTAAATTTTACAGGTTTTACATTTAAGCATGTTGCAGTCTCCTTGGTGATTACCGAAATTTGAGCACCAGTATCAATGAGAAAATTTACAAAAACTTTCTTTGGTCCCACTGGGATGGCAATGACAGGTTCGGGAGGTGTATCGGAGAGCCACTGTATAGCTAGTACCCGCCGAGGAAGGAGGCTCACAGCCCTCCCCGCGGATAGGCGTTTTTTGCCTGAGGGTCTGTTAGATCAATTAGCTCCTGCTGTGGGGTGGAGGGTGCAGTGTTAAAAGTTGCTTTGTTTTCTGCCGGCTGACCTGTCTTTGCTGAATTAAGCTTATGGCTTAACGACTGTACGAGAATTTTTAGGTCAGTCGTGGATATACCAATCAGTAGATGCCGTGGCACCCCAATAGCTCGAGCTTTACGCCAGAACTCGTTACGCTCCGTATCAAATTTTAATTTGCATTCAGGCTTAGCCTTAGGGCTGTGAATCTGGCGAAGTCGCCCAGGTGGCGGATCAGATAACTGTGAGGATCCGATCCATCCCATCCTGCGCCCGTAGTTTACTATATCTTGTACAAATTCACTCCAAGTGATTACTTGATTTTGATCTTGGTCCTGATCCTGATCCTGCCCCCGATGTGGGCGTCGGCATTGTCTGGGGCGAGCGACTTGAAGTCTGTCTTGTATATTGGCCACATATGTTTTTAAACTGTCTGGGAGGCCTCAGATCAGTGGAGTTAATCTTGCTGGATCTATAGGGGCTAACATTGGGGATCTTATTAACACGTCCCACTCATGCATTGCTTGTATGCAGGCAGCCTTTTGCACAGATGTCACCAAATCAGAGAACCCTGAGGTTTTTATAACAGAAGGTTCTCCTCTGTCATGTGGGTCTATGCCACCAGCCCAATAAGCAGCTCGCATAGTTAATGAATAATTATGATTACCTGGAGTGGTAGTTAGGAATACTCCAGGACCCCAGTAGCCTCCTGCTTCTTCCTCATTTAAGAGGATTCGATCTCCCCCGGTAGGGGAGACTCGACACACATATTCTGTCTCGGATTCCTCCAGACGCTTGGAATATTTTTCCTGCAATTTTGCCAGTTCAGCAGGAGACCATGGAATGGTTCGTACAGTAGTACGAGCCTGTTCTCCACCCTCATCGGTGGTTTCTGTTTTAATCAATGGTCGAATAGGTATAGGTTCTGGGGCCAAATCATAATCAGAATTTTCCTCCAGTTCATCATTATCACTGTCCCAGATGTCTCCATCCCATGTCTCGGGATCCGCATATTGTGTTAATTTGCGGACTTGTTTAGCTGAGACAGAGGACGGTATTGGGTTTAATGACAGATTTCATTTTCCTTCTAAATGTTTTTCTCGCCTATTGGCCCAAAACAATTGCGATTTAAGGTAACCAATTTCACCTTTTAGGGTGTCGATTTGTGTCTCAAATTTCTTTTGACTTTCCTTTTCAAAAGTCAGTGAAGTTCTTAACACGTCATTTTCTGATTTTAGTGCAGCATATTCTACATCTGCAATTTTTTCAGGTGGTGGGGACTCTTTAATTTCTTTCTGCGCGCAAGATAGGCAGGCCCCTAATACAGCACAAATAAATTTTTTGCCTTTAGTGCCTTTGATCTTTTGCTCACTTAAACACTGTTTTATACGTTCTACCACTTTATCCTCATCTTTCCAGAATTTCTGGGCCCATTAAATTCCTGCTTGTGAAGGTGCACACTTATATTTTTGTAGCAGTTTATCCATGGCAATCCTGCCGACTACGCCAATTTTTCTTACTGTCACGTTAAAGGGGGGGGTAAGGGGAGTCTGATATTCAACTAGCCTGCCAGAGCCCTTCCAAGGACTTTCACTGAAACAGTTTCGCAAAGTTGAAAGAATAGGTAATTTATTCAAGCGACAGGTATCACAGATTCGGAATTGCCGTTGATAAATTCACTGTCTACAAAAGTTGAGCTCAAAGTAATAGTTTAGCGCTTTAGTTAACAATGTGTTCCCGGGGGTACGTCTGACAAAGTCAGAGGCGCGACTCTTACCAAAAAGGCGCCCCTTCTTGGGGGGGGAAGAGAGGTTCAGGCCCGTCAACCCGTCTGTCAGGTGAAGTTCTCGCTTGGCTCCTCCTCCCAAAGAGAGTTTTCAAGTGCCAATTTTTATATGTTTGGAAATCTTTTTGCGAGGTGGGACTAAGTCAATTATTGTGTATCGATTGGCTCTTGGCATGGAATGTCGTGTCGTCAGAAGCGGGACTCAGCAGTGTGACACGCCTTCGGAGCGGGCATCTTGGTATGTGTATTCGGGGGCCATCTGTGCTTTATCCAAAGCAATCTCTGAAGCAATCTCTGGCTGCGCAGCCTCCGCGGCGCCCCACAGATCACTGAGTTTACAGTGATGGGCTATCCCCCCTTACTTTTGTCTGATAAGATAAGCACCAGTTATTTACTTCCTTTGTTAGCTCTTCGGCTCTTGACAACCTCAGTCCGTTTGTCTTTTGTCTTGCATTCGACAAGTCCAGCAAGGCCATCGATTACAAGGTGACCCTGTTTCGGTGGGAGGGTTGGACTAGATGACCCACAGAGGTCCCTTCCAACCCCTACCATTCTGTGATTCTGTGATTCTGTGAACTAGACTCAACGCCGCTGACGGCAACCCTCTGAGTTCTGCCATTCAGCCAGCTCTCAATCCACCTCACTGACCACTCATCCAGTCCACACTTCCTGAGCTTCCCTTGGAGAATGTTATGAGAGACTGTGTCGAAAGCCTTGCTGAAGTTGAGGTAGACAACATCCACAGCTCTCCCCTCATCCACCCAGCCAGTCATGCCATTGTAGAAAGCCATCAGATTGGTGAGGCATGATTTCCCCTTGATGAATCTGTCATGACCACTCCTGATAACCTTCTTTTCCTCCACTTGCTTGATGATGACCTCTAGAATGAGCTACTCCATCACCTTTCCCGGGATGGAGGTGAGGCTGACCGGCCTGTAGTTCCCTGGGTCCTCCTTCTTGCCCTTTTTGAAGACTGGAGTGACATTGGCCTTTCTCCAGTCCTCGGGCACCTCTCCTGTCCTCCAGGACCTCTCAAAGATGACGAAGATTGGCTCAGCAATGAGCCCTCTCTATCAAGTAACTCAAAAAAAGAATGAGTTTCCTTGGGGCCCTGAACAACAACAGGCCTTTGAACAAATTAAACAAGAGTAGCCCTTGGATCAGTCCGGGCAGGACAAGATATTAAAAATGTGCTCTTCACTGCAGCCGGAGTCAATGGTCCTACCTGGAGACTCTGGCAAAATGCACCAGGGGAGACTCGAGGTCGACCCTTAAGTTTTTGGAGCTGAAGGATATAAAGGCTCTGAGGCCAAATATACTCCAACTGAAAAGGAAATATTGGCAGCCTATGAAGGAGTTTGAGCTGCTTCAGAGGTAATCGGTACTGAAGCACAGCTCCTCCTAGCACCCTGACTGCCAGTACTTGGCTGGATGTTCAAGGGAAAGTTTTCTCCTACTCACCATGCAACCGATGCTACCTGGAGTAAGTGGATTGCATTAACCATACAGTGGACTTGAATAGGTAACTCCAGTCACCCAGGAATCTTAGAAGTAGTCATGGACTGTGGTGGTGTAGCCCCCCCTCACACATGGCAATCCCAGAAGCAGCCAACATTCTTTTCTTGCTTGCACTGCAAGAATAGCTAGCTGGTGTGAATTGGGATGACTTGGTACTTTCCTTTTCTTTGTACAAGAGTGGTGAGTTGGGCCGATCAGGTGCTCCCTGATCACACCTGGAACTCCTGATGCCTGGAGTCACACCCGCCTGGTAAATGTCAGAACTGTACATTCTGGGTACTACTAGAATTGTATAGTTGCTGTCTAAATATCAGGATTGCATCATGAGGATTGTGACCAGGATGGAAAATTACTGATGCCTAAAGTCAATCATCGTGAGATCCTATAAAGAGCGGTACCAAGGAAGGCCCTTTGAGCTCTTCTGGTCCGTAATGGGCTGCACCCAGTAACTCCCTCTCAGTGGGATGCTTCTCAGAGTAACTCACGAACTACCTGGGCTGATCTCCTCAAGACTCAATCTTCGCCCGTTGAGAAATCATTTGATTTGAAGTGAGTATTTCACTGAACTTGAGGGGAATTTTTATGATTGCCTCTGTGTGTGTGTGTGTGTGAATCGATTCAAAACACAATATTCTTTACTGTGATTGCAATAGCAAATTATTTTTAATGACTTAGTAAATGCTAAGTTAACCAGTGATTAATAGCTGCTACATTTCTGTGGTTCTCTCTCTCTCTTTAAACTGTGAACACATTCTGAATTGCTGCTAAACAGATGTCTTTTAGACATTGTGGTCTAAGGTCAGTTCTGGTTTCAGCTGCACGTAGGCTCCTCTGAGAAGGAGTTTAGAGAGCAAGGGGGTCTAGTCCGAACCTGGTGACTCAACGGGAGGATGTCCCTATCCCCTTACACTTTTCTTCCACTCAGTATAAATAATTTTCTGTTTAAACCCCCCCGTGATTTTGTATTCCATTCGTGTAATAAGTAATATAGTGAACCTTGCCAATGAACTCCGTAAGATCACATTTTCTAAATTTTCAGTAAAATCTTTTCTTGCGAAACCTTTGAGTGATCATTTAAGCAACCTAACCACTCATTCATGTCAAATTGGCGTAGTCGGCAGGATAGCAAGTAGTATCACTAATTACTTACAAAAAAATGGAATAAATCCATTTTCCAAATTCTCGGATGAATGGGATCTTAAAAACTGGCATGACTGGGAAGCTGTAGAGAAACAACTACCGGTGGCTAGGACTCATATAAAAGATGGAAAAGAAAACATTCCAAACACCTGAATGCTATTATCAGCTCCAAGACAGAATGGCAACCCTTTCCTTTCTCGATCAAAAAACAAATAGTGCTTGGATGACAACTGAGTCTGTCTGTCTGGCAAGTGGAACCCTATCGATAGATACATGATAATGGCCCATACATTTTAATCCCAGTTGGACCCTGACAACAATTGACAGAATTTCTAACAGATATGGGAGCACATATTTCAATACTAACACAACAAGATGCTGAGAAGCTGGGTATAAAACCCAGACAGGAACGAATTATAATTACTAGAGTGAATGGAGCAAATGCTATTTGCCAAACTGCTAAAAAGTTAATTTATGGCTCCCTGGCGAGAAGCGTATGACATCTACTTGCTTTGAAGTTAAAGATCACAATGAAAACTTTTTAAGATTCAATGTTATAAGCAGATGAACCTGGCGTTTGTCAGATGGCAGCATGTGGTCTTTCGGTTCAAATATCATAGAATTACAGAATCATAGAATCATAGAATGCTTTGGGTTGGAAGGGACCTTTAGAGGTCATCTAGTCCAACCCCCCTGCAGTGAGCAAGGACATCTTCAACAAGACCAGGTTGCTCAGAGCCCCATCCAACATGGCCTTGAATGTTTCCAGGGATGGGGCCTCCACTACCTCTCTGGGCAATCTGTTCCAGTGTTTCACCACCCTCACGGTAAACACTTTCTTCCTTATATCCAGTCTAAATCTACCCTCCCTTAGTTTAAAGCCATTACTCCTTGTCCTATCGCAACAAGCCATGATGAAAATATTTTCCCCATCATTCCTACAGGCCCCCTTTAAGTACTGAAAGGCTGCTATAAGGTCTCCCTGCAGCCTTCTCGTCTCCAGGCTGAACAGCCCCAACTCTCTCAGCCTGTCCTCATAGGAGAGGTGCTCCAGCCCTCGGATCATCTTTGTTGCCCTCCTCTGGACCCACTCCAACAGCTCCATGTCCTTCTTGTGCCGAGAGCTCCAGAGCTGAACGCAGTACTCCAGGTGAGGTCTCACCAGAGCAGAGTAGAGGGGCAGAATCACCTCCCTCGACCTGCTGGCCATGTTTCTCTTGATGCAACTCAGGATCAATCCTAACCCTAACAAAAATTGGGAAACTACTAATAATAGTGCTACAAAACACAGAATAACTACTAGGTGAATTTATCCTGTACCATAAAGGGGCAACCCATTTGGCCTTCCCCACCGAAACTTTTCTTTCTTTTCTTCTGAAAAAAAAAAAAAAGATAATAGAAGAATCTACATTGATTGCAATGATGATGACAGCAGTGTATCCTCAGTTCACCATCGATCTTTCTCTTAATTGGTATAAGTATAACCCTTCCAGTGCAAATGCAAAATCCTTGGACAATTCACACACAAGTCCCTTGGGACCATGCATTAATAAATCATACTGGAAGTGCTGGAATCCCACCAAAAGACAAAACACACTTAAACCTTGCTACTTTAGTTATGCACGGAGATGAGGCATTCCTAAAGGAGGAATGGAAATGGGAAACACTACAAAACAAAGGAATTGGAATATCCCACAATAATAACAGCATCAATCAAATTCTATCACGCCAAGCCACACCAGGGGAAGAAATAAAAATAGGGTGTCGCTGTGGAATTATTAGTAAAATTAAGGTTTTACATCTGAAAATTAAAGTTTATATGAAAAACGTAGCAGTGTTCATCCATTGAGGAAAAGCATAAAATCAAAAGGAGCTCTGAGGATGGGACACAGCTGCAGCAGGCATGCCAGGAATCCACTAACACAGCAACTCCCTGCAACATACTGTAGAGGATGGAGCGGGGTGGAGACTCCGTGGCCCTGCTCTGTGATGATAAAGCGGGAAGAAATGGTCCTCTAGAACTGATAAGCAGCTCATCTGGCCCCCTGAGCCAACAGGTTTTCGAAACCTTGCCAAAATGCTATCCTTTCGTGAGCTTTGCTCGTTTTAATATCTTTTTAGTACCAAAACACACCTCCATCCCGAAGGCTACCCGCCTCCGAGGTGCAACCACTCCTCTTTGAGTCTGCACCCTCGATTTTTTGTAAACTATACCTTTAAACATGAAGGGAGATAATTTTACACCAATCATGATAAAAGGTATGTATGACTACAGTCACTCAAACTCCACCTTAAATGTAGAAAGGATGTAAAAATAGCCAGGGAAATAGGGGATTTTCAGAGAAGAAAATAACACCATGAGCAAGTCAAGGGAACTCCACCTCAGACTGCCTCTGACAACCGGGATTGGCCGACGGGCTGAGTCTTGCTTCTCCCCTCCTTGAGACGCCTTGGGTGAGACTTAAACTAAGTGCTTTTCTTGGGAATCTTAGAAATCTCTCTAGAGAGTTACTCCCTAATGTTTATAGCCAGGCTGTATTATTTATAACCTTTTCATGCGTTTTATACTTAATAACTTCGTATTTGCACGTGCTTTCTTGCAGATAGTCACTATCACCGGCAATTCAAAAAACCTATATACCTGTTGCACAAATAAAACTGCACTGTTTAAGTAGCCAGTTGTCACAGTTTCTCACTGAATGCAACCGAACCCTAAGCGCGGCCGTGCTAGTTCATGAGCACGACTGGACTGAAGGTGCAGACTGCTATTAGTGTATCCAGAATCGTGGTAGTTTAATATACATATTAAATGCGATTGGACTGGTAGTAGCAAATTGGATATCACTCAGAATTTAAACCTAGCCGCACCTAGCCTCCCACTCCGGTGAGGAGAGTTAGAACGCAAGGAGATTTATTTTCTGCCAAATTAATGCAACAGTCGCGTAATCAGTGGATCTACTCATGGCAAACCCACTAAAAACAGCATATATTACATCCATTTTTCCAAACCCAGAGACAATGAAAAATCTTGTTACAATATACCAGAACCAGATTGTTGGTATAATTTCACTTTTACACAGCCTGTACTGGCACTCTGCCTCTGGGGTAAACATGGTGTAGAACTATTGTTTAATTTCATGATTACTGAACGACAAATGTGGAACTTGTGCTCCACGGGGCGGCCATGGAATGATGTACATGTACTTCGTGATGTACCTATACCTAATCTAAATTTATCCACAATAGTGCTGCATAATAACATCACTTTCCATAGACAAGATTGGAACGTTAAAAATGACAATGAAAATTCACCAATTCCATCTCTAAAGGGGACTGAAAGAGACACCATCTCAGTAGGATGTCAAATTGAAAATCACACTAAATGCATGACAGCAGATTTACACATTGTCATACACTATGTTGGGGGAGAACAACACATGCACACCTGTCCTTTCAAACGTGAATGCTGGTATATGTTTATTATACCACGTCCGACACTCATAATGTGCCTTTGGGCAAATCCCAACTCTCGCTCCAGCTTAGTTTTCCAGTTCAAAATTGATGTCGAACAACTACATCCACTGACTGAGCCTCCTATCGAACTGTCTCCTTCCATCTACAACACTGGTCCCTACCTAATCAAAAACATAGGGCAACAGCAAATGCTATTTAATCCCTCATAGTTTCTCAAATGAGTAAATGGATGCATCTGCATGAGAATCCTTTGTGATTCTATATCTATAGACAATACCACTGTAGATATAGATGACCACTTAAACACCTGTTTGTGATTTTACCAAAATTGCAGAATGCGACTTCAGCTATTCAGCTCCTAACACAACTCATCAATTGCTGCAATCCAGCTACAGATCATATCAAAACCTGTGACCTACCCCTATAAGGATGAACCTCACATTGGTGAGAAAGATGTTGCAACATGATGACCTGCATCAACTGATGAAACAAATTCGAGACAATGGACAAAGGACTCTGGTCGCTGTCCATGATGACACAGAAGAGATACACCGTGTCCTTGAAAGAGTGAAGAAAGATGGGGAACATAGCTGGTGGGATACCTTATTTGGATGGTCTCTAACAGCGACCGGAATACTGAACCAGATGCTACACCCTACTGTGATTCTGTTGAATATAGCTGCATTATCCTTGCTGTTAAACATTTTCATATACATTAGTGTGGAAGTTAGCTAAACAAGTCACATTGCTACAAAACCCTACTTACATATGTAACCTTGCTTAATCACGTTTAACGAATCTTAATAGTTAAGGTAATCAATCAACAATTTTCATCAAATTATAATTGGAATATAGTATTACTCGGTTTATAGGCACAGAGGCAAGAAGCAACCACACTGCCGCTCTGTGGAGAGGTGGATTGACTTTAGTCACAGGGTGGAATGTGGTGGTGCAGCCCCCCCTCACACATGGCAATCCCAGAAGCAGCCAACATTCTTTTCTTGCTTGCACTGCAATAATAGCTAGCTGGTGTGCAGTGAATCGGGACGATCTAGCACTTTCCTTGTCTTTGTACAAGAGCAGTGAGTTGGGCAGATCAGGCGCTCCCTGACTGCACCTGAAACTCCTGATGCCTGGAGTCACACCTGCCTGGTAAATATCAGAACTGTACATTCTGGGTAGTACTAGAATTGTATAGTTACTGTGTAAATATCAGGATTGCATCATGTGGATTGTGACCAGGATGGAAAATTACTGATGCCTGTCTGAGACCATATCTTAAGACAATTGCCTCAAAGCTTGTTTGCACAGCTTGCTGCAGGACCTCCTGGCAGGCCAGCCAAATGCAAACCAGACAAGGAACAAACAACTGTCCGAAACCAGCTTTGAAGGGAGTTGGAGGATGGGTACTGCATTGTGGAAAATTTGTCTAGACACCGATCCCCTCCATGACCTGTCGGAGTCAGGACTGAGAAAAAAAACACATGCACGGGACTGGGGGAACGTGGGGTATGTGCCATTGCCTAGGGAACAATCTCCCCGAGCACCTTATGAAAGGCCATGCCACCAAACAACGAAGAGACCCCCACCACCGATGCACACAGGAATGACAGACCGATGGGACACCACTGGATCCATGGTGGTGACTATCTCTTGAGACTCTATCCCAACTGCTTGCTAGGTTTCTTTCTTTCCTGTCTTTTCCCCTCTTTCCTGTTGCTGTTTTCCTCATGCCTTCACTTGAGTAAGCGATCAATAAACTTGTTTGATTGGTGGCATTTGACCTCATTTGTGTCTTAATCTCACTCTGGGAATAATGTAACCAGAGTGATAGAGTTTGCTAACCATAGCAACGAACAACAAAAAAGGGGAGGGGGGGAATTGATACCAATTAGTGTATTTTTTTAATCTGTATTCTAGTCTCTGGGTAACCATTAATGCTAACAAAATAATAGACAATGTGTTTCTGTCAAAAGAGAAAGATGAAGTGTTTTCCTGTAGCAAAGTGAGAAAACTAGCTAGGACTGCCAAGATTCCAAGCCGAATAGGTAAAAGGTAATTCCGACAGGGGGAGATTGTGACCACCGACCCATTGACCACTTACCCAAGTAATACTACCTACTCAAAAGAGAACAATGGAAGAGGATGACTGAGTCTGCGCAATAATTTACATGTGAAGTGAGAAAATTTGTACCAATCACCAAAGAGAATGATAATGAATATATATGAATAAAATGAATATGTATATTTTTGATTTATATAAACCGCATGGAAAAAGTATGAAGTATGCACGTTCAGTGGCATTATCCCCCATGCATCCAGCACTGCAATGAAGAATGCCTGCCTTTTAACACTACATTGGTGTTACGAGGTTTTATCCCTGGATGTTTGGTGACAGTTTCTGGTGACCCAGATGGGACTCTGCTTGTGAATACCAACGGATCTGTGGGATCACGGGACCTCCAGCTGGCATCGAGGGATTCTCGAGGAGAACCTCTGATCCCTGGACCGAAGGATTCCAAGTAAGTCCCCTGGAATTTAATAATAAGGCATTCTTTTAACGGATAACAGAGCTCTGGGTAGGAGCCTGCTTGTGAGGCGCGGCAAAAGCCATGCAGGGTTGGGCTGAAGAGGTACCTCGGTTGGTAAGTCTCTGCTAGACAAAAGCCTGAGGAGCAGGGCCCAAAGGGGGAGTCTTCAATGGGGGGTTGAAGACTCCAAGGTTGGGATTTCCGGCAGGGGGCTGGAATCTCAGAGGGAGCTCCAACAAGGGTTGGGGTCCCTCTGACTAGTGCCTGTGATAGTGCACAATCACAACCATTAGTCTTTTGGGAGATGGGTACATTTCCGAGCAAAAAATCCATCCCACAAAGTACACCCTTGGGATGTATTTTAAAGCATTGGAAAGATCTGAGGGGTGATCCTCTGACTTGGAAACAATTAATTATTGTAATCATTGGTGGCCAATGTATACCTTAGATAGTGGGGAGAAATGGACAGAAAATGGGACATTGCAATATAATACCCTCTTGCAATTAATGTTGTTTTGCAAAAGGAAAGGTAAATAGGATAAGATGACATATGCAGATCTATTTTTCACACTGAGAAATCATCCAGAGTGGCAGAAGCAGTGTGGGATACATCCACAAAATTCTGTGGTAATGGCTTTGAAGAAGGGAAAATCTAAAGAGGACTTGAAAAAGTGTTGTTCTGATTGTAGTATCGGTAAAAGGTGTTTAAAATATGGACCCGAGGAAGATGATATTGAATTATTGGTTGCACCTCACCGGAGATGGGGAGATGATCAAGAGGATCAAAATTCACAGGATGATAATCCTTCTGCTCCTCCTATGGAAGGGGAAGCAGAGGGATTTAGCCCGATTTCAGGAAGGACACGGGGAAGGAGGGAGGTGGACCAGCTCCCCTCCAAGCCCATCTCTGAGAAGCAGTAAGGAATAATGGTCCAACAGTAATAAAAGTCCCTTTCTCAATAACTGATTTAAGATCATTAAAGGAGACTGCAGGCATCTATCAGGACGATCCCAAAAGGGTAGCCAAGGTAATTAAAACAGTAATTAACTACTTATTAGGTATTGAATACATGTAAAAGAAAATTTAGTCATAAATCAGTAGACATTGGTGCAACAGGGCAAATAGAAAATTGACCCTTCTTAGAGCTGTTAAAATTTAGATTGGGAAAACAGTGGGTAACTCACCAGTTTCTATATATGCCTAAATGTCCTCTGCCTTCATTAGGATGAAATCTATTAAGCAAATTAGATGCACAAACAACCTTTAAAGATGGGGAAATTAAATTACTGATACCAGAATAAAACACCATAGAGGCAAGAGTGTTTATGTTACAGGATTCCTTTAAGGGAGAACAGATTCCAGAAGAAGTGGAAAATGCAGTAATTCCTTTGGTTTGGATAAGCGGAGTTCTGAGATACTCTAAATTAGCAGAGCCGGTAAAAGTGACTTTGAAACCTGGATCCAAGCCAGTAAGACAAAAACAATATCCTGTTAAGTGGGAGGCTTGAAAAGGATTAGAGGGGTTAATTACAAAATGTTTAGAATATGGGCTTTTGGTAGAGTGTGAATAAAAATATAATACTCCTATATCGCCGGTAAGGAAATCCGGAGGCAAGGAATATCAACTAGTCCAGGATTTAAGGACTATAAATCAGATAGTCCAAGATATACACCCAGTAGCAGCCAATCCATACACTTTACTGACCTCTTTAAAAGAGGAACATAAATGGTTTACTGTACTAGATTTAAAGGATGCCTTCTTTTGTATACCTCTAGATATACAAAGCCAAAGCATATTGGATTTTGAATGGGAAAGCCCTGCCACAGGACAAAAGATGCAACTGACATGGACTGTACTTCCACAAGGATTTAAAAATAGCCCCACAATATTTGGAAATCAGTTGGCAAAAGAATTGGAAATATGGAAAAAAAAGAACCAAGGGAGATGTATATTGTTACAGTATGTGGATGACATTCTGACAGCAGCAAAAAGTAAGGAAGAATGTTTTGAAATTACTATGAGTTTACTGAATTTTCTGGGCCAAGGAGGATACAGAGTTTCCAGAAATAAGACGCAGATAGGAAAAGAAGCAGTGATTTATTTGGGGTTTGGAATATCTCAAGGGCAAAGACAATTAGGCAATGAGAGAAAAGAAGCCATTTGTCAAATCCGAGAACCTAACAGCCCAAAGGAGCTGAGAGCTTTCTTGGGGATGATTGGATGGTGTCGACTTTGGATTCTGAATTATAGGCTATACGTGAAGCCACTATGTGGAGCTCTAAGAAACTCCAGAGACTGGTATTTAACCTGGACACCTGAATGTCAAAAATCATTTAGGGAACTTAAAAAGGCGTTAATGATGTCCCCTGCATTAGGTTTACCTGATCTAACCAAACCTTTTGAACTGTTAGTGCATGAAAGGCAACACCTGGCCCTTGGAGTGCTGGCACAACGTCTGGGATCCGGGAAGCGGCTGGTGGGATACTTCTCCAAAGAACTTGACAACACGAGTAAAGGATGTCCGGGATGTTTGCGCACCTTGGCAGCAACAGTATTGCTGATTCAGGAAATTTGAAAATTGACTATGGGCCAAAAGATATATGTACCACACATGGTGATAACTGTTTTCGAACAAAAGGGGGATCATTGGCTATCCCCCAGCAGAATGCTGAAATATCAGGTTGTCTTGCTGGAACAAGACGATGTGGAATTAAAAACCACAGCAATTGTAAATCCAGCAATGTTCTTATCAACAGAAAATCCAACAGGGAATTTAGAACATGATTGCCTGCTAACTATTGAACAAGTCTATTCCAGCAGACTGGACCTGAAGGATGAACCTCTGGAAAATCCTGATTTTAAATTATTTACGGATGGGAGCAGCTTTGTGAAAGAGGGAAGGCGAATGGCCGGATATGCTGTTGTCACCACCACCAAGGTACTGGAGTCAGAAACACTGCCTGCAAATACCTCGGCACAGAAAACAGAACTGGTGGCATTAAAGCAGGCCCTGCGAATGGCAGAAGGAAAAAGGGTAAATATATAGACTAACTCCAAATATGCATTTGGTGTGATCTGTGCTCATGGGGCTATTTGGAAAGAAAGAGGACTGCTCTCAGCCCAAGGATCATCGATAAAGCACAAAGAAGAAGTTCTCCAACTCCTAGAAGATGTGCAGAAACCAAAGGAGGTGGCAGTAATGTATTGCAAAGCTCATCAATTTGGTCAGACGGCTATAAACATAGGTATTCTATTGGCAGATAAGACTGCAAAAGAGGCTGCAGAACGAGGTATCCTTGCACTAGTATCAGTAAGGCAGATGAAAATCCCAAATTTAAAACTGAAATATAATAAACTGGATGAGCAATTGGCGGAAAAATTGAAAGCATCACAAAACATGGAAGGGTGGTGGGTAATGCCAGAAAAGCAGGTAATAGTAACCCCGCAAGTTATGTTAGAACTTGCAAAAGAGAAGCATGAGCAAACACATTGGGCGTAGATGCTATGGTCTCGAGTTTAAAGACATCTGTAGTGTGTGTAGGGATGACAGAAATAATTAAATCAATAGTAGTTAAGTGTCCAATTTGTCTCAAAAATAATCCCTTGAACCGGAGGAAGGCACCCTTAGGAGTCACGAAACAAGGTAATTCCCCAGGAGACTATTGGCAGGTTGATTTTTCTGAGTCACCTAGACAAAACGGATACAGGTATTTATTAGCACTGATTGATAAATTCTCTGTATGGCCAGAAGCTTTTCCTTGTCGCACTAACAAAGCAAGAGAAGTGATTAAAATATTGTTAAAAGAAATAATACCAAGGTTTGGGGTGCCAATAGGCATGTCTTCTGATAGGGAACCACATTTTGTAACAGAGAAAGTTCAACATTCAATCATTCCACCCGTCCCTGCAAGTACAATTTTTCTGTATATGGAAGGGGGGTCGGCACGAACAAGTGTTGGATCTTGCTTTCTGTAGGCAACTATTATTGCTAACCAATATCTGGGTGTTGTTATCTAATATTTGTAGGTCAAATCTTGGTCCAGTCATGTAGCTTAAGTTGTCGTGATTGCAGTATCCTCCGTCGTGTCTTCTCCAAAACTCGGGCCAAGTATTATTGTCACAATTCCAACGAGTAGATCGTACCCCATATAAAGGGAGTCTCATGTCACCTTTTGGTAAGGCAGTACAAATCCAACAATCCTTAGCTCTCGTGGCATTCGCTGTCATCTGAATTGCATTGTAACATAAGTTCCCACTCTAAGTGTTCCTTAATGAGCCTAGGTTTAACAAAGTTACTGCCGCAATCAGTAGTTTCAAACTGCCAGCCTTTTCGACCATCCATGCTGGTTTAGAAGCCTTCTTCACTCGAGAATAATGGATCCAGGCTGGTTGTTCTCAAATCTTGATTGCAGTGGAAGTGGTCAGCAATACCTGGTAAGGTCCATTCCACTCCTCTCTCAGTGGATCACCTGAAATATTCTTAACATAAACCGAATCTCCAGGGCTAAATGGATGGATCGGGTGATCTAACCCTTTAGCCCTGGTACCCAAAACATTTTTATTATTTTTTCCTAATTATTTTCCTAAGGATATAACATAATTCTGTAGATACTGATTTCCCAACTGGTTCAAATCTTCCCCTTGCTATTTAGCCTGATGTGGTCTCCCATATTGTATCTCAAAAGGGCTCAAATTTTCTTTGGTCCTAGGTTTTACATGTATCCAAAGTAGTGCAATAGGCAATGCTTGGTACCAATATAGATTCGCTTCTCGGCATATTTTTTGCTGCCTGTTGTTTTATCATGTGGTTCATCTTTTCTACTTGCCCACTGGCTTGTGGTCTGTAGGGCGTATGTAACTGCCAATAACGATTCCTAATAGTTTGCTGACCTGTTGCACTACTTCTGCACAAAAATGTGTCCCCCTATCTGAGGAGATAATTGTTGGTACCCCAAGCCAAGGTAGTATTTCATTTAATAATACCTTAGTTACTTCCCTTGCTTTGTTTGTTCTACAAGGGAATGCTTCTGGCCAACCTGAAAAGGTATCCATAAGTACTAATAAGTACCTGTGCCCTCCTTTTCTTGGAAGTTCAATTTGCCCATGTTCTCCCGGTACACTTCCCTTCCCAATACTTCCTAATTGTACCCGGTTACCTGTATTGGGGTTAGTTTTTAAACATATTTCACGCTGTTGGGTTACTTGTCAGACTGTAGTATACAAATTTTTCCCCTATTAATTTCTGATTTAAAAATTTATACAGGGAGTCCACTCCCCAATGTGTCCTATTGTGTTCTTCTTTAACCACCCCCCATATCTGTTTAGCAGGGATTATAATTCTGCCATCACTTGTGTAGGCCCATCCCTGGGATGGAACCCGTCCTCCTAATCCCTCTATTAATTCTTCATCAGCTTTAGAATACTCAGTATTTTTTCTTGGTCATTCAGGTTTCTATTTCTATTATCTGGAATTAAGGCCAAATTTCTTGCATTCTCTCTGCTGCCTGTTTAGCTTCATAGTTACCTAACTTATTACCTTTTTTCTGGTCAGTGTTACCCTTCAGGTGTCCTCAGCAGTGCACGATGGCAACTTTTGCTGACAGTTGGACAGCTTCTAACAGGCGAAGGATTTCCTCAGCATATTTAACCTGCTTCCCTTGTGCAGTTAGTAGTCTTCACTCCTTCCAAATTGCCCCATGAGCGTGGACAACTCCAAAAGCATATTTGGAATCTGTCCATATATTTATCCTTTTTCCTTTTGTTAACTCCAGAGCCCTAGTTAGGGCAATAATTTCAGCCTTTTGAGCTGATGTTCCAGCAGGTAGCGATTGAGACTCAACTACTTCATCTGTTGTTGTCATCGCGTACCCGGCCTTTCGAATACCTTGTCAGACAAAGCTACTTCCATCTGTGAACCAGGAGTCCTGTGCATCTTCCAGGAGTTCCTCTTTCAAATCTGGCCTGCTGGAGTACACAGTCTCTACGGTTTCTAAGCAATCATGTACCAATGGTTCAGAGATTGACCCGCTGAGAAAAGAAGCTGGGTTCGTAATATTAGTTACTGCGATATTAATACCATCTGATTCAATCAGAATGGCCTGGTATTGTAGAAATCGGGATGGGGAAAGCCAGTGATTCCCTTTTTGTTCCAGTACAGCTGATACTGTGTGTGAGACCAGTACTGGGATCTTTTGGCCCAAGGTAAATTTTTGGGCTTCCTGAATACTCAAGACCACCGCCGCCACAGCTCGCAGACATCCTGGCCATCCATTGCCTACTCAATCCAGCTGTTCAGAAAAATAGGCCACAGCTCTTTTGTAGGGTCCCAGCCATTGAGCTAGGACCCCCAGAGCTGTGCCTTGTCTCTCATAAGAAAACAGCCAAAAGGGTTTAGTAACATCAGGCAGGCCCAGAGCCGGGGCCTTCATTAGTTTTTCCTTAAGTGTATGAAATGCATTTTGAGCTTCTTTGGACCAGATCAATCGGGTGGGTTATTTTTCAAAAGTTCATACAAGGGTCTCACTAGTATTCCGTAATTATAAATCCATAACTGGCACCAACCTGTCATTCCCAGAAAGGTCCTGAGGTCTTTTACCGTCTGAGGGAGGGGAGTCCTGCAGATGGTTTCTTTCTGTACTGTTCCTAGTTCTCTTTGACTTCCAGACAGCTTGCATCCAAGGTAGGTTACCCATTGCTGCACCATCTGAGCTTTCTGTTGAGAGACTCAATAGCTGTTTAGTCCCAAAAAGTTTAACAAACTGATAGTCCACTGTATACAGTCAGGTTTTGTTTCAGTTGCTGTTAATAAATCATCTACATACTGTAAAAGGGTTCCATCTCTGGAGGGAGGGTTCCGTGCTCTAAGTTCTTGTGCTAGATGATTTCCAAAGATCATTGGGCTATTCTTAAAACCTTGAGGTAACACTGTCCAGGTAAGCTGGGTTTTTCTACCCGTGGTAGGATTTTCCCACTCAAATGCAAATAAATTCTGACTTTCTTTGGCTAAAGGCAGAACAAAGAATGCATCCTTTAAATCCAATACTGTAAACCATACTTGCTACCACAGGGTGTATGTCCTTAACAATCTTACTCACTTCTCTTAAATCTTGTACTATCAGATAAGTTCCATCTGTTTGGGTTTTTTTCGTTTTTTTTTGTTTTTTGGGGTTTTTTTACCAGTTGTATAGGAGTATTGTATTCTGATTCACACTCCACTAGTAGTCCATACTGTAAAAAGTTACCTTGTTTCCCCCCTGTTTTTTCTTTCCGTCTTTCTGTCTCTTAACTTCTAAGAGCTCTTTTGCTTTTTTTTTCTTCTTTTTTTCTTCAGAGCAGCAGCTAGCAAAGAAGCTTGTAACTTGATACCTTTCTGTCCTAATCACTTTACACAACCCTTGTAAAATCCAGAGGGATTTTCCTTTATTTTTTGTTGGGTTTTTTTTTCAGTACTGCATTAAAGTTTTCATCTTCTATACTTTTTAATTGTCTACAAAACTGCATCAATTCTAACAGCATATCATAATTCAATTGTTTCCTTGTGAGGGTGCCCCAGGCACTTTCCTCAGAGGAGCCTCTGCTGCCAGCCACTCACCCGGAGAGCAGACAACAATCTCCTGAAGCCATGGATATAAATGGTATGTTTTGTAGGGAAGGGCCTGTAAGTCGTACGCGTGGCTGGGGCTGCTGGTAAATCGCACTGAGACGTCTGGCGTGCAGCATAGTCCCCGTGGGGAAATGGTACCCTGGTAAGGAAGGGGGGGTTTGCTGACCGATAGAGCGGCCGCTAGCGATCTTGAGGGTAGATCGAGCAAACCCGAGGTTACCGCTGCATCCCAGTGTCGGGAGCCAGGACGGACCTGCTAATGTTTGGAAGGGTAAGCGGACCTCTGCGCAATTGCGTTCAGGTGGTTTTTGTAATGCTAACTTCTGCGCAATTGTGTTCGGGTGGTTTTTGCATAGAAGAAGCTGGAGAAGGGTAAGCGGACCTCCACGCAATTGCATTTGAGTGGTTTTTGTATAAATGCTAACTGTAACTGTGTTTGAGTGGTTTTTGTATGAATGTTAACTGAAGTGATAATGTTATAACTTGAATACCTGGGGATTTTATGTTAAAAGTTTTGTCTTTGTGCATGTGTATGTGTGGTTGAGACACAGCATTGTTGTGAAGTGAGGGGGAGTCCCGATCTGTGATTCCGTAACTCCGCAAGGAGCACGGCCAGAGATGGACAAAGCGCTTGGAATAATTATAAAGTTTGTAAATCTTTTAATGTGCAACTTGGGCTGCAGTAGTACCTAATCACTCTCCTAAGTGACGGGGAACGGGAACTGGTTAATTATTAAAGTGGCAGAGCAAAGGAAATCACTCCTTAGGTAGTTTGGTCTCCAACCTTGGGAGTATTTGGATGAGGGGGGGAATTGGATACAAAGGGGAGAAGAGAGATTTGATTTTAAAGGGGCATATGTGATTCCCACAGGGTGGAAGGTAGCCTTAGATTGGGAACAACCTCCAAAAATCCTTATAAGTCCTGGGGTTGGTGGGCAGGCAGGAATAATTCCCTGCTTCGCATGTGGGCTAGCTCCTAGATTATATAAAAATTGGTACCAAGTTTAGGTCCTGTTGAAGTGTAAATCTTGTGATAAAAAGTGGTACTGTGTATCTAGCAGGCGAGGAGCACAGTGTCCTAAGTGCCTTCCCCGGACCCCACGGTTTTATAGTTGGGAAAGAACTGATAGAGGGGATTGTAAGAAATGTGAAACTATAACAAAAAGCCTTAATATTTTCTAGTTTTTAGTAGTCTTTAGTACTGTAACTTGTATTTCTTCATGCATAGTGATCTAACAATATAACTGTTACACTAATCCCTGTTTTCTCATTAAGGAATGTAGTGGAAGGACATGGGCACAAGCTATCACTTAGTCGTTAGACAAAATAATTAAGTGAAACAAAAGTGGTCTTGATTCTCAGCAAATAATTGGGATAATTGTGGGATAAAAGAGACTCCTAAATAACTCTACTCCAGACAGCTCGGCCTTGGGAGGGCAAATGCGCTAAGCTACAGAGATAAGGAGGCACCAAGAGAGCAACAAGCCTGGAGCCAAACAACCTGAAGGACATGATCTACGTGATGCTAGAACTGAGTTTGTGCAGAAACAAATGTCAATCAGTGAACAGCGTGATGAAGAGGATGGGCCTTCATCTTGGGACCCCCGAAGACCACCCAAAGATACTAACAGACATGCGTGAAAGATATTTACATATGCTAATTAGTTCCTAGAAATATAATGAATAATTACCTGTGTGATTGTATTTAACCTGAAGCAACAGGGTGTCTGGTGCACACGTTTGGAGGAGAAATCCCCCGTGTGCCCGGCGCCACAATAAAGAATACCTGCTTAACAGTATACATTGTACTGTTATGTTTTTCTTACCGGATCTTCGAATCAGAACTCACCAAGAAATTGAGATAGTGAAGCTGGTGTGTGGAAGGGAAAATTTGATTCCGGAAATTTGGGACGTGTGGGAGAAAGATTGGGAAGAAACTATAGCGAATTGTAAGAAGCGATTCGTGTGGAAACTTATTAAAAGAATAGCAAAAGGCAAATTAAAGGGGCAAGAAGTCACGAAATGGGTAACAATCAGGGAGGAATTTTGAAAAAGAGTCCTTTAGGCTATGTACTCGCTCACTGGAAAGACATTGTTGGGACTGGAGGCATAGAAAGTAAAAGGACCCTTATCAAATATTGCAATCAGTGGTGGCCTTTATATAAATTGGAAGATGGGGCCAAGTGGCCATTAAATGGGTCAATAGATTATAATACTCTCTTGCAGCTAATGCTGTTTTTGAGGAGAGAAGAAAAATGGGATGAGGTCTCATATGCAAATATGTTTTTCACCCTCTGAAACCATCCGGATTGACAAAGGGACTGTGGAATGATACCACCACAGGACCCCATGGTACTCGCTCTTGAGCGAGAAAATAATAAAGAATTCAGAGGTAAACTGAGGCAGTGTTGTTCGGCATGTAGCATTGGGCAAAGATGTACTAATCTAACTGACTTGTTTAAGCCTCCCCCTCAACCACAGGAACAGGATGCGAACTCGGACGAAATCCCCACTCCTCCAGACAGCCCTGTATCTTCCCGGACTAGGATTTCCCCCTCCAAGACCCGAAGTGGGATGCTAACAGGTCTGCTCACATGGAGAGATTGCAGGCATACCAAGAGTTGATTTTTAAAGGAATGGAAAGGGCCATTCCCAGAACCATAAATTGGTCAGCTATATATGCAGTTAAACAAGGTCCTTCCGAGTCCCCATTCGAATTCCTGGATCGATTGAGGGATGTAATGTGCCGTAACACACCGCTGGACCCTGGGTCAGAGGTAGGAATACAACAACTAGTCTCCCTATTGTTGGGTCAGTCTACAGGAGACATTAGGCGTAAACTCCAGAAGTTGCGTCCTACAGAAGGTAGGAACTTGAAAGTCCTGCTGGATGAAGCATGGAGAGTGTTTAGTAATAGAGAGGAAGGAACAACAAGAAGTAGAATTTTTGGTTGACATGAGGGCAACATACTCGGTTTTGAATCAAGCCTTGATGCCCCTGGGGAGTGACTATATCATGGTAAAAGGGGCAACTGGCCAAAGTGAAAAGGCATACTTTTGTAAACCTTTGAAGTATAAATTAGGAAAGCAATGGGGCATGCACAAATTCTTGTATATGCCCAATTCCCCAAAGGCACTTCTGGGAAGGGATTTGTTGGAACAATTGGGTGCAAAAATTACATTTGAAAAAGGAGAAATTACTCTGGAGGTAAAGGATCGGCAATATATTCAGGTACTGAGTCTATTTCTAACCAGTCCTCCCACAGAAGGAAAAGTTCCCGAGGAGATCCTAAACCAAGTATACCCTGGGGTATGGGCCACTGATGCCCCTGGAAGAGCGAAGAATGCTCCACCTGTTGAAGTTAGACTCAAAGAAGGCCGGCAACTGGTAAGAGTTAAGCAATATCCCCTAAAACAGGAAGATAAGGAAGGAATCCCGCCAGAGATAAAAAGATTTTTACAATTAGGATTATTGAAAGAGTGGGAGTTGGATTTTAACACCCCTATACTACCTGTCCGTAAATCTGACGGGTCGTATCGGGTGGTCCAGGATCTGCGAGCCATAAACAAAATAACAGAGGACCTCTACCCAGTAGTAGCAAACCCATATACTTTGTTGACCGTATTGGCTCCCGAATTAACCTGGTTTACTGTTTTAGATTTGAAAGATGCCTTCTTTTGCCTCCCTCTCCATGAAGCCAGTCAGAAATTATTCGCATTTGAATGGGAGAACCCCAAAAGTGGTCGAAAGACTCAGCTCACTTGGACGGTGCTGCCACAAGGATTTAAGAACAGTCCTACCATCTTCGGTAATCAACTTGCAAAAGACTTGGAGTCCTGGGAAATCCCGTCTGAAGAAGGGAAATTACTACAGTATGTGGATGACATCCTGATTGCCACCAAAACAGAAGACGGCTGTATCACTTGGACGGTGAGTCTACTAAATTTCTTGGGGCTCCAAGGGTGCTGGGTATCTAAAAAGAAGGCCCAGATAATGCAGCACGAGGTGATTGACTTGGGCTATGAGATTAGTGCTGGACAAAGAACTTTGGGACAGGCCCCTAAAGAGGCAATATGCCAAACTCCGAGACCTCAGACAGTGAAAGAGTTACGGACTTTCTTGAGAATGACCGGGTGGTGCCGGCTGTGGATTTATAGTTATGGACTATTTGTTAAACCACTATATGCACTAACAGTTACTGGACAAAATCACCTTAAATGAAACAAGGAGACCATGCAAGCCTTTGAACTACTGAAAAAGGCTCTGATGTCGGCCCCTGCCTTAGGGCTCCCAGATGTGAGTAAGCCATTTTTCCTTTTCTCTCACGAAAAGCAGGGGATTGCTCTGGGGATACTAGCACAAGATCTGGGTCCATATCGACGAGCAGTTGCCTATTTCTCCAAACAACTGGATGCAACTGCGAAGGGTTGGCCTGGATGCCTGCGAGCGGTTGCAGCTGTAATATTAAATATACAGGAAGCCCGAAAATTAACCTTGAGCCAGAAAATGACTGTCTTGGTGTCCCACACGGTATCCGCAGTATTGGAAGCAAAAGGAGGACACTGGCTTTCTCCACAAAGATTCTTGAGATATCAGGCTATACTGGTAGAGCAGGATGCTGTGGAGATTATAGTAACTAACATTGTCAATCCAGCTTCCTTTCTCAGCGGAAACACAGGAGAACCAGTGCATCATGACTGCTTGGAGACCATTGAAGCAACCTATCTATGCAAGTTGCCCGGATTTGAGAGACAGCCCTATGGAAAATGGAGAAAACTGGTTCACAGATGGAAGCAGCTATGTCCTGAGTGACTCGAAGTATGCCTTCGGAGTTGTGCATGCGCATGGGGCAATCTAAAAGGAAAGAGGACTGTTGAACTCTCAAGGGAAAAACATCAAACAT
The DNA here is from genome assembly GCF_030867145.1 of Opisthocomus hoazin. Taxonomy (NCBI): domain Eukaryota; kingdom Metazoa; phylum Chordata; class Aves; order Opisthocomiformes; family Opisthocomidae; genus Opisthocomus; species Opisthocomus hoazin. Next base: position 37,309,997 of record NC_134453.1, on the reverse strand, counting down.
GCAGAAGAAATTTTGAAACTACTGGAGGCAGTTCAACTCCCCGAGAAAGTGGCAATCATGCATATTAAGGCGCACCAGAAAGTGAGCTCAGAATTGGAAAAAGGAAACGAGCTGGCGGACACAGAGGCAAAACAGGTGGCCAAAACAGAGGTAAGAACTGAAGGGGCTTTAATCCCTCATGGATGAATCTCCCTAGAAATTAAGCCAGAATGTACTGAGGAACACCAGAAACTTCTCACAGATCTAGAAGAGTCATATAATGAGGAAGGGTGGGCTCAAACCCCGCAGGGAAAACTAATCATTCCCTTCTGTCTGATATGGCATTTGATAAAGAAAGAACATGAAAAGGCACTGGGGGACAAAGGCTCTATACAAACATTTAATTAGAGAGATTATGGCCAGAAACTTATACACCACGGTGAGACAGGTGACTCAACAGTGCGATCTTTGCCTCCAGACTAATCTGAAAAATAATCCTAAACTAAAAATGGGTCAGATTGGAAAAGGTAATGGGCCTGGACAACAATGGCAAATTGATTTCAGGGAACTCCCAAGAAAAGGGGGGTACCAATATCTATTGATATTAACCGATACCTTTTCAGGTTGGCCGGAAGCATTCCCGACCAGGATGGCTAAAGCTCGAGAAGTGTAGCCTTTGGCGTTGCAAGAGTATGGGAGATTCTTATAGTGAATGGAAAAGGAACCAATTACGACGAAAGCTAGAGTTCAATAAGTATCTTGAGAAGATGCTGAATAATGATGTACTATAATAGAATTAAGAGTAGTAAAAGAATTTACTAACTTTTTTGAAAAGGGGGGACTGAAGGAAGGGGTTAAAAGGGATTTTAATAGAAGTGGCATTACCTAATAGTTGCGGTGCATTTAAAGAGAACTCATAGTGCTTATCTATTGTCTAAATTAACTGAAGTTCATCAATGACGTCAAGACTGGAGGCAACCTGGCCTGCAGTCATCATGCATTGGTGGAGTTCACAGTCCTGAGGGATATGGGAAGGGTGAGGAGTATAGTCAGGACCCCAAATTTTAGGAAAGCCAACTTCCAGCTCTTCAAGGAGTTAGTCAGTAGGACCCCCTGGGAAACTGCCCTCAAGGACAGGGGAGCAGATCAGAGCTGGCAGATCTTTAAGGATGCCTTCCATAGAGCATAGGAGCTCTCAGTCCCCAGGTGTAAGAACTCAGGCAAGGAAAGGGAGGAGACCAGCATGGCTGAGTCAAGACCTGCTGGTCAAACTAAAGGGCAAGAGGGAACTGCACAGGCAGTGGAAGCAGGGACAGGTATCTTGGGAAGAGTATAGGGATGCTGCCTGGTTATGTAGGGATGGGGTCAGGAGGGCCAAGGCGCAGCTGAAGCTGAATTTGGCAAGGGATGCAAAGAATAACAAGAAGGGCTTCTACAGGTATGTCAGCCAGAAAAGGAAGGTTAAAGAAAGCATACCCCCCCCCGATGAACAAGAATGGCAACCTAGTATCAACAGATGAGAAGAAGGCTGAAGTGCTCAACAACTGTTTTGCCTCATTCACTGGCAACCTCTCTCCTCGCCCCTCCCCAGTTGATGGACTGTAAGATGGGGACCAGAGCCCCTCCCACTGTAAGGAAAGACCAGGTTCTTGACCACCTGAGGAACCTGAACATACATAAGTCTATGGGACCCAATGAGATGAATCCCAGAGTCCTGAGGGAATTGGCTGATGTCACTGAAAAGCCACTCCCCATCATATTTGAAAAGTCATGGCAGTCAGGAGAAGTCCCCAGTGACTGGAAGAAGGGAAACATTGTGCCCATTTTTAAAAAGGGTAGGAAGGAGAACCCTGGGAATTACCGACCTGTCAGCCTCCCCTCTGTGCCTGGGAAGATCATGGAACAGATCCTCCTAGTGAAGGAAGGGGTTAAAAGGGATTTTAGTAGAAGTAGCATTATCTAATAGTTGCGGTGCATTTAAAGAGAACTGATAGTGCCTATTGTCTAAATTAACTGAAGCAGAGAGTCTTGCATCTCCATACAAAGGGGTTAGTTCCTGGTAGGGGCTGGGAGTCACCTAGAACCGGTTAAGACCGACCCTGCCTTATGGATGGGAGCCAGAAGAGTTTGCACAGAAACAAAGGTCAATCAGCGGACACCGTGATGAAGAGGATGGTCCTTCATCTTGGGACCCCCGATGACGACCACCACTAGGAGGCACTGTGCAAGCGCAGCTGGGAGGAGTCCATGAAAATTAGTTCTTAGAACTAATGATAGTATGGAAATTATTTCTTGGAACTGATTTTGATATGAAATGGGGATAGATGCATATGTATAGGCGTATTGGGAAATCTAATGCATATGTAATACTTGATTGTATAAGTTGAAGAGACAAGTTGCTGCTCGGCGCGCACGACTTTGGTGGGACTACCCCCCGTGCTGCTCGGCGCCAAATAAACATACCTACTTTACAGTCTTACAGATTGTGGAGTCTGCTTTCTGCACATCAAGGGGATCACCTCCCTCCAAAGCTCATGTTACAATAAAATAACTTCTCAACTTCTCCACCGATCAGTTAACACAACACATACACACACACACACATATCCTAGAAGGGATCTTTTAAAATCCTTCTGTTTACAAACTGTGTATCACTTAAGTATGACAATATATACAGGCAAACTACTTCAGTTAACATGTTTACTTATATATATACATAGAGCTCTTTGAAAACAATGCATACAGTATATTTAATACATACCCCAAAACCAGAGTCCCGAAATGATCGATCAGTGCCAAATAACTAGAGAACTTGGAATCCCACAATATATACCAACTTGTAAGTATCCCAAAACCAATTCCCAAATTCCCAATTCAATTCCTAAATTGTGCTAATTTTTCTTTAAACAAATCAAACCCGATACATTATTAAGCTGTATTCGAGTGGGGGGGGTCTCCCCCTACTTTGACGTGCAGAAACAAACTCCACAACTCACAGAGTGTTATAAAGCAGGTACGTTGTATTATGGTGCTGGGTGCAAGGGGGATAGCTCCTCCTAACTTGCACACCGAAGAGACGCAGTTACTAAGTATTTATGATATTTTAACATGCATATTAACTACATTTACACAAAATGCTTATCATAGTAATGGTTGGTGTTAAAGTCCTTCCATCATTGGGGGGTCTTGAGATAATCTTGCAGCCTCCTTATCTCTGTGTTTGCATACTTGTTCTCCCAAGGCCTAAAGAGATTATTCAGTAGTCTCTTATCTTACAACCATCCCAATTATTCACAAAGAACCAAGACTTGTTTTGGTTGTGCAATGATCCTGACTACCTGAAGTGATAACATCCCCTACATTTGTCGCATTCACAGTTATCACTTTTCCCAGTGTTTCAATATACGTCCTAGGAGAGACTTTCTCAAAATACACACCCCCCCCCCACCGCGGGAAGACCTTGCACTGATACTTAAGAAATTATAAACTGCAGCCCCGATGAATCAGAGTCCAAATACAGCAGTCCCAAGTCAAAAACTGGAAATAATCAATACCTACAGAATGTACCAAACGTATGTGGGTTTTTTTTCTTTTTTTTTTTTTTTTTACTTATTTGTCATTCACAGAGGCTTCATACACAGTCATACAATCTTTCCAATGTGCTAGGATACATCCTAAGGGGCTTTTCTTTAAAATACCACTGCTTTGCTGTCCCCCATTTTACTTTACTGATTCTATACTTCTGTTAGCTTTCTACAGATTATCTTAAAAATTTTAACCTGTTGTCCCCTTCTGTCCCACTCTGACCGCATTCCACAAATGTCACAATTAATATTCTGGTCACAGATAATTTAGGAGAAAAAGAGGTTCAAGGTGAAATGTGCAGTTTTCCAGGCTGTTGGTTTTTTTATTCTCACCCCCACTTTACAACCATACTGCCTTTCAGTTACTCATTCATTCACCAGTTAACTCACATTCACACTCATTCACACTCAGTTGTCGTTTTTATGATGCCTGATGGGTATGTTAATGTCCTGGGTTTGGCCAGGACAGGGTTAATTTTCACTAGAATCCAGGAAGGGGCACAGCCGGGTGGGCTGACCCAACCCCAACCTGGCCAAACAGAGCAGGGTATTCCATACCATGTGCCGTCATGCTGGGTTCCGGTGGGGGGGAGCTGGGCGGTGGGAACTCACTCGCAGCTCGGGAGCTCGAGGCGGCGGTCGTGGAGGGCGGCTCTCTGGGTCATGCGGTTTGTGTTGTGTTTTCTCCGTATCTGTATCGCTGTTGTTACTGTTCCCTTGGTTTGCTGTTCTGTTAAACTGCCCTTATCCCGACCCACCAGTTTTCTGCCTGTTTCTTTCCATCCTCCTCCGCACCCTGGCGGGAGGAGAGGCGGCCGCGTGGCGCTTTTGTTGCCAACTGCAGCCAAACTATAACATTAAATTTGGCGCCCAAGCGTGGGGCGGGGATAACGGCAGGGCTGAGCAGTGGGTGTTCAAACAGCTTTCTTAGATTTTGTTAAATTTTGTTATACGCATTTTTCTGTGTTAGTTAAATAGTCGCTGGTAAAAATGTTAGTGACTTTGATCAGATGGCTGTGGCTTTTGAATCCTTCTTTGCAGTATGTATTCACTGCCGTGCTGTTCATCACCGCTGGGAAAAAGTTCAGGATGATAATTTTGCTGTACTGTACGATATTGACTTATGACATGATAACATCACTGTGCATCAAATTAGGCTTCTATTTGCTTGCAGCACTGCGGTCATTTCCATACCTGGGATCCTATTTGTTAATAATCAAACCCAATCTGTGGGGAAAACCGAAGGGGATACCTTCCCCCACTCTTTCGCCCCCCCTCTCTCCCTCAGGATAGTCCTAATGGCTTTTGAGAATTTCGAGTACCCGTGGGATGCTCAGGCCAGGGGGTATCTATTGTTACATCTCCTGAATGGGTGTCAGGCTTTGTTTAGGGTTAAACAAGTAGTTAAGAACATCATGCAGAGACCTGCCCCGGGGCTGGATAGCTGTGAGTGGGTGGGTGTGTGGGACAGCATGGGCAGGTGTCTAGGGCAGTGGGCACCCCCGGTATCTTTGAAACTCACCCCTGAACAAGTGCAGAATCCGGACAAACTAGTAAAATATCTGCAAAAAGTGTGCTGCCACCCTGGGAACTCCAGAGAGACACAGATCACCTCAATGTGCTGGGGTCTGGCCCATGCCTACCGAGCTTCCCTGTTCAACCTGATTCAGTGCCCTAAAGGGGAAGGGGTGGGAAACGAAGAGGCAGGCACTGCGACTGGTGCTGCCCCCCCAGCCGGCCCTGCAACCCCTCCAGCCCAGCAGGCAGTCACAGCCCCCCCCCCCGACCGGCACCACCGCTGCAGGGGCGCCCCGGTTTGCCCTGCAGGCACGGCAGCTGCTCCAGCTCCACCTCCAGCTGCAGGCATTGCGGCTGAGCCCAATGACCAACCTGTGCCAGTAGCAGTCGCCCCTGTAAAACCAAAGAAAGTCGCAAAGAGAGCGGATTGCTCCAGGAGGGATGAGAATGAGCCAGGGTCATAGCGGGAGATAGAGACAGAGATCATCACCCAGTCCCTGTCCCTGAGCGAGCTGCGAGACACACGAAAAGATTTCAGCCGCCACCCAGGGGAACACATTGTCACCTGGCTGCTGCGGTGCTGGGATAACGGGGCCAGCAGCTTGGAATTAGAGGGCAAGGAAGCCAAGCAGCTGGGATCCCTGGCCAGGGAAGGGGGAATTGAGAAGGCCGTTGGGAAAAAGGAACAAGTCCTCAGCCTCTGGAGGAGACTTCCGTCAGGCGTGAGGGAGAGGTACCCCTTCAGTGACGATTTTGTATGTTATCCTGGCAAGTGGACCGATATGGAAAGGGGTATTCAGTACTTGAGGGAATTAGCTGTGCGGGAGCTGGTATACTATGACACACACGATGAGCAGGTACCCACAGACCCAGATGAAGTCCAGTGCATAGCATCTATGTGGAGGAAGTTTGTGCGGAGCGCACCATCCTCATATGCCAACTCACTGGCAGTTGTAAACTGGAAAGGTAAAGAGGCACCAACAGTGGATGAGGTGGCTGTCCGACTACGGAAATATGAGGAAAGTCTCTCTTCCTCCCTTGTCTCAGCTGTGGAAAAACTGGCCCGGGAGGTCCAGCAAATCAAAGAGAACAGGTCCTACTCCCCACCTGTACGGGCCAGCATCTCAGCTATTAGGGGCAAGCGTTCCTCTGCTCAGGAGAGAGAATACAGAGGCTACACACCCCGGGGCACCCTGTGGTTTTACCTGCATGACCACGGAGAGGACATGAGGAAGTGGGATGGAAAACCCACCTCAAGCCTAGAGGCATGAGTGCGTGAGTTGCGAGGTAAAACAATCACAAAAGGGGATTCTGTTAGGAAAAATGCTGCTCCAGTTTCCAGCAGCCAGCTCTCCAGACCAGGTAGACAGTCTGATCTTGATTCCGATCCTCTGGAAGGGACCTCCAAGTCATTTTTACAGCAGGTGAGCAGCAAATTCTGTGACCAGGATTAGAGGGGCCCTGCCTCCAGCCAGGTGGAGGAAAGGGACAACCGGGTTTATTGGACAGTGTGGATTCGGAGGCCTGGCACATCAGATCCACAAGAGTATAAAGCTCTAGTGGACACTGGTGCACAATGTACTTTAATGCCATCAGATTTCAAAGGGTCAGAGTCCATTTGCATTTCGGGAGTGACAGGGGGGTCCCAAGAGCTGACTGTGTTGGAGGCTGAAGTGAGCCTCACTGGGCAGGAGTGGCAGAAGCACCCCATTGTAACTGGCCCCGAGGCTCCGTGCATCCTTGGTATAGACTATCTTAGGAGAGAGTATTTCAATGACCCAAAGGGGTATCGGTGGGCTTTTGGCATAGCTGCTTTGGAGATGGAGGAAATTAAACAGCTGTCCATTTTGCCTGGTCTCTCGGAGGATCCTTCCGTTGTGGGGTTGCTGAGGGTTGAAGAACAACAGGTGCCAATCGCTACCACAACGGTGCACCGGCGACAGTATCGTACCAACAGAGACTCCCTTATCCCCATTCATCAGCTGATCCGCCAGCTGGAGAGTCAAGGAGTGATCAGCAAAACTCGCTCACCCTTTAATAGTCCCATATGGCCAGTGAGAAAATCTACTGGAGAGTGGAGACTGACAATAGACTACTGTGGTCTGAATGAAGTCACACCACCACTGAGTGCTGCCATGCCAGACATGCTAGAACTCCAATATCAGCTGGAGTCAAAGGCAGCCAAGTGGTATGCTACAATTGACATCGCTAATGCATTCTTCTCCATCCCTTTGGCAGCAGAGTGCAGGCCACAGTTTGCTTTCACCTGGAGGGGCATCCAGTACACCTGGAATCGACTGCCCCAGGGGTGGAAACACAGTCCCACCATTTGCCATGGACTAATCCGGACTGCACTGGAAAAGGGTGAAGCTCCAGAACATCTGCAGTACATCGATGACATCATTGTATGGGGTGACACAGCAGAGGAAGTTTTTGAGAAAGGGGAGAAAGTAGTTCAGATCCTTCTGACAGCCGGTTACACCATTAAGCGAAGTAAAGCCAAGGGACCTGCGCAAGAGATCCAGTTTTTGGGAATAAAATGGCAGGATGGGTGCCGTCAAATCCCAATGGATGTCATCAACAAAACAGCAGCTATGTCTCCACCAACCAGCAAAAAGGAAGCACAGGCCGTCTTAGGTGTTGTGGGTTTTTGGAGGATGCACATCCCAAATTACAGCCAGATTGCAAGCCCTCTGTACCACGTGACCCGGAAGAAGAATGATTTTGAATGGGGCCCTGAGCAACGACAGGCATTTGAACAGATTAAACGGGAGATAGTTCATGCCGTAGCCCTTGGTCCAGTCCGGTCAGGGCAAGATGTTAAAAACGTGCTCTACACCACAGCCGGGGAGAATGGCCCAACCTGGAGTCTCTGGCAGAAAGCACCAGGGGAGACTCGAGGTTGACCCCTGGGGTTTTGGAGCCGGGGATACAAAGGATCTGAGGCCCGCTATACTCCCACTGAAAAAGAGTTTCTGGCAGCATATGAAGGCTTTGGAGCTGCTTCAGAAGTGGTCGGCACTGAAGCACAGCTCCTCCTAGCACCACGATTGCCGGTCCTGGGCTGGATGTTCAAAAAGAGGGTCCCCTCTACGCATCATGCCACCGATGCTACGTGGAGTAAGTGGGTCGCGCTGATCACACAGTGGGCCCGAATGGGAAACCCCAGTTGCCCAGGAATTCTGGAGGTAATCATGGACTGGCCAGAAGGCAAAGATTTTGGAGCATCGCCAGAGGAGGAGGTGACATTTGCTGAAGAGGCCCCACTGTATAACCAGCTTGCAGAAGATAAGAAACAGCATGCCCTGTTCACGGATGGGTCCTGTCGCATTGTGGGGAAGCAGCGGAGGTGGAAGGCTGCTGTATGGAGCCCTACACGACAAGTCGCGGAAACTGCCGAGGGAGAAGGTGAGTCCAGCCAGTTTGCAGAGGTGAAAGCCATCCAGCTGGCTTTAGCCATTGCCAGTCGAGAGAAGTGGCCAGTGCTCTATCTTTACACCAACTCCTGGATGGTGGCCAATGCCTTGTGGGGGTGGCTGCAGCAATGGAAGAAGAACAACTGGCAGCGCAGAGGCAAACCTATCTGGGCTGCCCCATTGTGGCAAGATATTGCTGCCCAGCTAGAGCAGTTGGTTGTAAAAGTCCGTCACGTGGACGCCCACGTCCCTAAGAGTCGGGCCACTGAGGAACATCAAAACAACCACCAGGTAGATCAGGCTTCCAAGATTGAAGTGGCTCAGGTGGATCTGGACTGGCAACATAAGGGTGAACTCTTTATAGCTCGGTGGGCCCGTGACACCTTGGGCCATTAAGGAAGAGACGCGACATACAGATGGGCTCGTGACCGAGGGATGGACTCGACCATGGACACCATCGCACAGGTCATCCATGAATGTGAAACATGCGCTGCAATCAAGCAAGCCAAGCGGGTAAAACCTCAGTGGTATGGAGGACGATGGCTAAAATATAAATACGGGGAGGCTTGGCAGATTGACTACATCACACTGCCACAAACCCACCAAGGCAAGGCTGGAAACCTACCCTGTGCCCCATGCCACCACCCGGAATACCATCCTGGGCCTTGAAAAACAAGTCCTGTGGCGACATGGCACTCCTGAAAGAATGGAGTCGGACAACGGGACTCACTTTCGCAACAGCCTCATAGACACCTGTGCCAAAGAACATGGTATCGAGTGGGTGTATCACATCCCCTACCATGCACCAGCCTCTGGAAAGATCGAGCGGTACAATGGGCTGCTAAAAACCACTGTGAGAGCAATGGGGGGTGGGACTTTCAAAAACTGGGATACCCATTAAGCAAAGGCCACCTGGTTGGTGAACACCAGAGGATCCACCAACCGGGCTGGTCCTGCCCAGTCAAAACCTCAGCGCCCCGTAGAAGGGGATAAAGTCCCCGTAGTGCACATGCGGAACATGTTAGGGAAGACAGTTTGGGTTAGTCCTGCCTCGGGCAAAGGCAAGCCCGTCCACGGGATTGCTTTTGCTCAAGGACCTGGGTGTACCTGGTGGGTAATGCGGAAGGATGGGGAAGTCCGATGTGTACCTCATGGGGATTTGATTTTGGGGGAGAATAGTCCATAAATAAATAAATTGTATAAAGTTAATTGTTAAATAACCCTGTCACTGTCTGTTGTCACTGTTATAATTGTTGTATGTTATACCAGTAGTATCGTAGTAAGAATCGTCCAGATTAAAGAAGGATGGACTTTTTGATGAACCCTAGCAGAGCACAGCGATGATGGAACTGGACCTGGTTTTCAACAACTGGCACCCAGCAACTTCATCAAGATCAACATCTCCTGCAGACTGTGGGCACGGGGCGCACCAGATACATCAGCCGTGATCTCCGGATGCAGCAAGTGACCGCCCATCACCACACATTACCTCTCCTGCCACGGAAGACCATTACGACAGATGGAGCCCGAAGTCATGGATTAAATGAACTCAACGGACACTTTAGAGTGATGATCCATAGACTGAGGGAATGATATCTGGAGACAGGAGAAGTGGTGGTGATCAACTGGACAATGGGGGACCTGGGCATGACGTAGATGGTATGGAATAAGGGGTGGATAATGTCCTGGGTTCGGCCAGGACAGGGTTAATTTTCACCAGAATCCAGGAAGGGGCACAGCCGGGTGGGCTGACCCAACCCCAACCTGGCCAAACAGAGCAGGGTATTCCATACCATGTGCCAGCATGCTGGGTTCCGGTGGGGGGGAGCTGGGCAACGGGAACTCACTCGTGGCTCGGGAGCTCGAGGTGGCGGTCGTGGAGGGCGTCTGTCCGGGTCGTGCGGTTCGTTGTTGTGTTTTCTCCTTATCTGTATCGTTGTTGTTCCTGTTCCCTTGGTTTGCTGTTCTGTTAAACTGCCCTTATCCTGATCCACCAGTTTCTGCCTGTTTCTTTCCATCCTCCTCCGCACCCTGGCGGGAGGAGAGGTGGCCGCGTGGTGCTTTTGTTGCCGGCTGCAGCCAAACTATAACAGTTAATAAGCCAGTGTCCGAGATATCCCATAACCGAGTTCAGTACCGACAAATCCCTATTGCCAGAAGTACAACTTAAGCGGGTTACCTAAGCGTATGAATACCACAAGTACATTATTACAGAAGTACAAATCTTAACCCGTGATTTAGGCTGAGCCTAAAGGGATTATTCAGGAGTCTCTTATGTTACAACCATCCCAATTATTCACAAAGAACCAAGACTTGTTTTGGTTGTGCAATGATTCTGACCACCTAAAATGATACATGTTGCATTTGTTACATTCACAGTTATCACTAATGTTTAAAGAAGGAACTCACTAGCAAAACTACCTCCAATGGGTGATCATTTAAGCAGTAGCTAAAACACAAGATTTAAGTGATTCAGTCACAATGCTCCCACCATCATATAGTAAATAGTGGATAATTGAATTGCTGTATATTCTAATCATTATCAGAGGTACAGCATTGAATTAAGATGGAAGTATTGAAAAGATGATTATTTCAAAACTTCCAAAGGGGGGAAATGTAACCAGAGTGACAGACTTTGCTAACCACAGCAATGAACAACAAAAAAAGGGGGGGGGGGGGGGGATTGATACCAATTAGTGTATTTTTTTAATCTGTATTCTAGTCTCTGGGTAACCATTAATGCTAACAAAATAATAGACAATGTGTTTCTGTCCAAAGAGAAAGATGAAGTGTGTTTTCCCGTAGCAAAGTGAGAAAACTAGCTAGGACTGCCAAGATTCCAAGCCGAATAGGTAAAAGGTAATTCCGACAGGGGGAGATTGTGACCACCGACCCATTGACCGCTTACCCAAGTAATACTACCTACTCAAAAGAGAACAATGGAAGAGGATGACTGAGTCTGCGCAATAATTTACATGTGAAGTGAGAAAATTTGTACCAATCGCCAAAGAGAATGATAATGAATATATATGAATAAAATGAATATGTATATTTTTGATTTATATAAACCACATGGAAAAAGTATGAGGTATGCACGTTCGGTGGAATTATCCCCGTGCATCCAGCACTGCAATGAAGAATGCCTGCCTTTTAACACTACATTGGTGTTATGAGGTTTTATCCCCAGATTTTTGGTGACAATAACAACTAATGTCTACGGCCCGGGTCTTCCTGGACGGTAAGGTTTAGTTGGTGTCACGGACAGAATCCCCTGAAATGAGAGTGCCACTTATGATGCTCTTTGTATTACGTGTGTACCTCTTTGAGAAGACCACTCCACCTAATATTAAGTGTGTACTTCTCAGAGATGTTACGAGCGGAATTTGTAGGCTTTTGTATTACGGGGGTGCCTTTCTGAGAGGACTACTCCACCTAACAGATATGAGTGATATAGATAAGACTGCCCCTGAAGGCAGAACTATTTTCTGTAGCCTTTTAGAAAAGCATAACGCTCGCCCCTCAGTGCAAGGTATGGACTGAGCACAGAATAATTGGCATAATTTGCAAAGTATGACGGACCAGATTAGCATTTCACAAAAGGAGGCAAGGCTGTGGTCCGGGAAAGGAAAATCAATAATTTGCGCCCTATTGGGTGCTAGCCTAATTGCAGCTGTGGAAGCTAGAGACCAACAGCGCACAGCAGAATCGCAAACTATACAGTCACTGCAAGACCTGGTCCAGTTGTAACCAGGGAGATAGAATCAGTTAACCATAAACATGAACAATGCTGCTATGTTCCTGGTACAGCCCTACCCACCTGGACATTAGGTCTTGCAACAGAGGGTCTAGTCTCTAGGTAAGCATTAACGCTAACCATAGTGGGTAATTGTGTTTCTGTCAAGAGAAATGATGGAGTGTGGTTCTGTGAAGTGGACTGAAGAAACTGACCAGGTTTGCCAAGATTGCGAGCCTAGTATGTAAAAGGTAATTCTGGCAGGGGGAGATCGTGACCACCAACTCACAGACCCCCTACTCAAGTAATACCACTTACTCAAAAAGGAACAGTGGAAGAGGGTAACTGAGTCTGCGCAACAATCTACGTAACAAGCGAGAAAGTTTACACCAGTCGCCAAAGAGAATAATATTGAATATGCATGAATAGAATAAATATGTATATTTTTGATCTATATAAACTGCATGGAAAAGGTATGAGGTATGCACGTTCGGTGGAATTATCCCCCGTGCATCCAGCGCTGCAATAAAGAATGCCTGCCTTTTAACACTACATTGGTGTTACGAGGTTTTATTCCTGGATTTTTGGTGACAGTTTCTGGCGACCCAGGTGGGACCCAGCTTGTGAATACCGACGGATCCGCAGGATCACGGGACCTCCAGCCGGCATCGAGGGATTCTCGAGGAGAACCTCTGATCCCCGGACCAAAGGATTCTAAGTAAGTCCCCTGGAAATTAATTAAGGCATTCTTTTAACAAGTAACGGTGCTCCTAGTAGGACGTGGGTTAGAGTCCCACAGGAGGTGGGTTAGAGTCCCACTGAAGCCTGCTCGTGAGGCGCGGTGAAAGCCACGCAGGCTTGGGCTAAAAAGGTACCTCTGTTGGAAAGTCTCTGCTTGGTGAAAGCCGGTGGAGTGGGGCCCAAGGGGGGAGTCTTCAATGGGGGGGTTTGAAGTCTCCAAGATCGGGATCTCCGGCAGGGGGCTGGGATCCGAGAGGGAGCTCCAATAAGGGTTGGGGTCCCTCTGACTAGTGCCTGTGATAGTGCACAATCACAACCACTGGTCGTTTGGGAGATGGGCACATTTCCGAGTAAAAAGCCCATCCCACAGGGTACACCTTTGGGATGTATTCTAAAACATTGGAAAGATCTGGGGGGTAATCCTTTGACTCGGAAGCAATTGATTGAGTACTGCAATCATTGGTGGCCAATGTATACCTTGGAAAGTGGGGAAAAATGGCCAGGGAACGGGACACTGCGTTATAACACCATCTTGCAATTAATGTTGTTTTGGAAAAGGAAAGGTAAATGGCATAATATATGCAGATCTGTTTTTCACACTGAGAAATCATCCGGAGTGGCAGAAGCAGTGTGGGATACATCCACAAAATGCTAGTGTGATGATTTTAAAGAAAGGGAAACCTGAAGAGGATTTTTAAAAGTGTTGTTCTGCTTGTAGTATTGGTAAAAGGTGTTTAAAATATGCAGTTGAGTAAGATAATGGTTGTGCCTCACCGGAGATGGGGAGGTAATCAAGAGGATCAAAACTTGGAAGCTGATATCCTTCTGCTTCTCCTATGGGAGGGGGCGTGCAGAGGGATTCAGCCCGGTTTCAGGAAGGACACGGGGAAGAACGGAGGGGGTGTGGCTGTACCAACTCCCCTCCAAGCCCCTCTCTGAGAAGCTAAGGAATGAGGAAGGAGAATTTTTAGTAGATATAGGGGCCACTTACTCGGTATTGAACACATGTAAAGGGAAATGTAGTCATAAATCAGTAGATGTTGTTGGTGCGACAGGGCAAAAAGAAACTTAACCTTTCTTAAAGCTGTTGAAATTTAGATTGGGAAAACAGTGGGTAACTCACCAGTTTCTATATATGCCTAAATATCCGCTACCTTTCTTAGGACGAGATATATTAAGCAAATTAGAGGCACAAATAACTTTTAAAAATGGGGAAATTGTATTATTGATACCAGAATCAAAAGCCATAGAGGTGAAAGTGTTTATGTTACAGGATTCTTTTAAGGAAGAGCAAATTCCAGAAGAGGTGGAAAAGGCAGTAATCCCCTTGGTTTGGGCAAATGAAGTTCCGGGACGGTCCAAATTAGCAGAACCGGTAAAAGTGACCTTGAAACCCGGATCCAAGCCAGTAAGACAAAAACAATATCCTACTAAGTGGGAGGCTCAAAAAGGATTGGAGGGGTTAACCACAATTTTTGGAATATGGACTTTTGGATGAATGCGAGTCAGAATATAACACTCCTATATTATTGGTAAGGACATCTGGAGGAAAAGAATATCGACTAGTCCAGGATTTAAGAGCTATAAATCAGATAGTTCAAGATATACACCCAGTAGTAGCCAACCCCTATACTTTACTGACATCTCTGAAAGAGGAACATCAATGGTTTACTGTACTAGATTTAAAGGATGCCTTCTTTTGCATACCTCTGGATATACAAAGTCAAAGCATATTTGCTTTTGAATGGGAGAGCCCTGCAACAGGACAAAAGATTTGTATCTGACATGGACACCTGAATGCCAAAAATCATTTAGGGAACTTAAAAAGGCATTGATGATGGCCCCTGCCTTGGGTTCACCTGATCTAACCAAACCTTTTGAGCTGTTTGTCCATGGGAGGCAACATCTGGCCCTTGGAGTGCTGGCACAACGTCTGGGATCCGGGAAGCGACCAGTAGGATACTTCTATAAACAACTTGACAACGTGAGCAAAGGATGGCCGGGATGTTTATGTGCCGTGGCAGCAACGGTATTGCTGATTCAGGAAGCTCGAAAATTGACTATGGGCCAAAAGATGTTGGTATATGTACCACACATGGTGGTAACCGTTTTAGAACAAAAGGGGGTCATTAGCTATCCCCCAGCAGAATGCTGAAATATCAGGTTGTCTTGCTGGAACAAGATGATGTGGAATTAAAAACCACAGCTATTGTAAGTCCAGCAATGTTTCTGTCAACGGAAAATCCAACAGAAAGTCCAGAACATGACTGCCTGCTAACTGTTGAACAAGTCTATTCCAGCAGATCGGACCTGAAAGATGAGCCTCTGGAAAATCCTGATTTGGAGTTATTTACGGATGGGAGTAGCTTTGTGAAAGAAGGAAGACTAACGGCCGGATACGCTGTTGTCACCATCACCGAGGTACTGGAGTCAGGAACGCTACCTGCAAATACCTCGGCACAGAAAGCAGAACTGGTGGCACTGAAGCAAGCCTTGCGAATGGCAGAAGGAAAGAGGGTAAATATATGGACTGATTCCAAATATGCATGTGGCGTGATTCATGCTCATGGGGCTATCTGGAAAGAAAGAGGACTGCTGTCAGCCCAAGGATCATCGATAAAACATAAAGAAGAAATCCTCCAGCTCCTAGAAGAAGTACAGAAGCCAAAGGAAGTGGTGGTAATGCATTGCAAGGCTCATCAATTTGGTCAGACAGCTGTAAACATACGTAATCGATTGGCGGACAAAACGGCAAAAGAGGCTGTGGAACGAGGTATCCTTGCACTAGTACCAGTAAAACAGATAAAAATCCCAAATCTGAAACCAAAATATAGTAAACTGGATGAGCAATTGGCAGAAAAATTGAAAGCATCACAAAATACAGAAAGGTGGTGAGTAATGCCAGAAAAGCAGGTAATAGTAACCCCGCAAGTTATGTTAGGAGTTGCAAAAGAAAAGCATGAGCAAGCACATTGGGGTTGTAGATGCTATGGTCTCGAGTTTAAAATATTCTGCAGTGTGTGTAGAAATGACAGGAATAATTAAATAGATAGTGGCCAAGTGTCCAATTTGTCTCAAAAAGAATCCCTTAAATCGGAAAAAAGCACCCTTAAGAGTTAAGAAACAAGGCAATTCCCCAGGAGACTATTGACAGGTTGATTTTTCTGAATTTCCCAGGCAAAATGAATTTAAGTATTTATTAGTACTAATTGATACATTTTCTGGATGGCCGGAAGCCTTTCCTTGTCGCACCAACAAAGCAAGAGAAGTGGTTAAAATATTGTTAAAAGAAATAATACCAAGGTTTGGAGTACCAATAGGCATGTATTCTGATAGGGGACCACATTTTGTAGCAGAAATAGTTCAACAAGTAAGTAAAATTTTAAAAATAAATAAATGATTTACATACCCCCTGGAGGCTGCAATCAAGTGGGAAAATTGAAAGAATGAACCAAACGTTAAAAAGACAAATAAGTAAGATTTGTCAAGAAGTATCTTTAAAATGGCCACAAGCTTTACCATTAGCACTCCTGAGAATCAGAATCCAACCAAGATCTAAAGATGGTGTAAGTCCATACGAAATTCTGTATGGCAGACCTTATCAAACTCCTCTGATCACAGGGGACATGAGAGTAGCAGGGGAAACAGATTTAAAAATGTATTTGATTTCTTTAGGAAAAACCCTTGAAGCACTCCAAAAATACATTGTGCTGACCAGATCGCTTGCTTTGGATACACCTGTGCATCAATATCAACCAGGTGATTTCGTGTGCATAAGGACTTGGAACTCTGAACCACTGCAGGAGAAGTGGAAGGGACCTTTCCAGGTACTGTTAACAACTTACACTGCTATCTAAGTAGAGGGAGTGGAACCATGCATACACTACACTCGAGTGAAGAAGGCCCCTTCATGGAGAATCATCAATAGAGATCCAGAGACTGCAAAACTAATTTTAAAATATGTCTAAAAGAGGGGGCTATCATTGTAAAATATGGAAAAAATGAATTCTGACCTGGAGACTGATGATGATGGGAGCATTGTTTAAAGTATTAAAAGTGAAAACAAGAAGTAAGGATCTACTGTCAATAAAAGCGGAACAGTTATATACTTCCCAAGAACTCTGGAAGAAAATTGGCTTGACAAAATTTTCAATGGATTGGGGTGGAATCTGAGTTCCTGGGTAAAATCCTTAATTAACACTGGGCTACATTTGTTAATCATATTTTTAGTGATATTACTCATTTATTATTGTTTAAAAAAGGAACTCACCAATAAAACAGCCTTCAATCGAATGATTATTCAGACGGTAGCCAAAAGACAAAATTTAAGTGATTCGGTCACGACGCTTCCACCATCATATAGTGGATAGTGGATAATTGAATTGTTATAAAATCATTATTGACAGTAGAGTATTGAATCAGTGTGTATCTAAAATATAATTTAATTGAGGATGGAAGTATTGAAAAGACGATTATTTCAAAACTTCCAAAAGGGGGAAATGTAACCAAGGTGATGGAATCGGTTGACCATAAACATGAACAATGCTGCTATGTTCCTGGTACAGCCCTACCCACCTGGACATTAGGTCTTGCAACAGAGGGTCTAGTCTCTAGGTAAGCATTAACGCTAACCGTAGTGGGTAATTGTGTTTCTGTCAAGAGAAATGATGGAGTGTGGTTCTGTGAAGTGGACTGAAGAAACTGACCAGGTTTGCCAAGATTGCGAGCCTAGTGGACAAAAGGTAATTCCGTCAGGGGGAGATCGTGACCACCGACTCACAGACCCCCTACTCAAGTAATACCACCTACTCAAAAAGGAACAATGGAAGAGAGTAACTGCGTCTGTGCGACAATCTACGTAAGAAGAGAGAAAAGTTTACACCAATCGCCAAAGGGAATAATATTGAATATGCATGAATAAAATAAATATGTATATTTTTGATCTATATAAACTGCATGGAAAAGTTATGAGATATGCACGTTCAGTGGAATTATGCCCCGTGCATCCAGCGCTGCAATAAAGAATGCCTGCCTTTTAACACTACATTGGTGTTACGAGGTTTTATTCCCAGATTTTCAGTGACACAGTCCTTGAGAGGGGAAGTAGAGACTGTAAAGGAACAACTGGAACAAGAAAGGATACAGGCAAGTTGTTTGCAGTCTGCTCTGAAATAGCAGCTCCTTGCGGGTGAGTAGTGCTCTTTGCTGCCTGGGAAAAGAATCGAATATCCCAGTAATGAATTGGAGGAAGCTAAATTAAGATTGGATAAATTGGATGCCCCCACTCGTTCTTTGTGGCCCTTGGTTAAAACCGAATTCAAATACGAGGGATACGAGGATAAATTTCCTCAAATTACGACTAAGGAGGTTCCGTATTCCGCTACTGAATTAGCTAAAATGAAAAAGGATTTTGGCCACACTCCAAAGGACTCAGAGACCAAAATGTTTAAGGCACACTGAATTTAAATTTGCCCTACACTCGGCTAAGAGTAAAAGTGTATCCCTCGTAACGCCACCGGGGGGGAGGCGATATAGGGCACAGGTGTAATGGTCTGTGGACCATGGAATGGCGGAAAGGTATTCTCCGAGATCTTATGGATGGGTTGCCAACCGACAAAATGGAAAGGTTAGTGTTAGGGTGGCCTGAAAGTCCACCAGTTAAAAATGAGTACCCCATTCCTAGTGCCCCCATTCTGGAGCCAACCCCTTCCCCTGGACTAACGGGAAACTGATCCCTTTGCCCCTTGGTAGTGAGCGGGGGAGCGAAGGATGGGTATATATCAGACAGCTCACTGAAAGCCACAGGGTGATCTATTATTTACTTGCTTTGTGGAGCCTAAGCTAGTGCCAGTAACGTTCCTGGTAGATACTGGAGCTCAAATTTCAGCTATTAAAATGGAAGATGCAGTGCAAAGTGGCATAACTTTGTCTAAGTGGCGTATGTTTGTTGCAGATGCTTTTGGTAATGTTCAAGCACGAATATTAGCTGTTGTCGGTTTGCGGTTGCCTGGGGAAGATGTGGCCACTCCAGTAACAATGGTTGTAGGGCCATTCCCTTAACCTTTTAGGACTTGATGTTCTGAAAGGTAAAGTGTGGATTGATGATAAAGGGAGGAAATGGGCATTTGGCACCCCTGTGCCCTTGTTACTGCCTTCACAACTAACAAATGCTAAGCCCTATCCGCTACCTTTAGGGGTGCGGGAGGGGATCACTCCAGTATTGGAGGAATTAAAAAAATGGGGAATCATAGTGCCAACCCATTCCCCTTTTAATTCCCTGTTATGGCCTATTTACAAGCCAAACGGGAAATGGAGACTAACTGTAGACTATCAGAGGATTAATGCTAATTCAGGCCCGTTAACAGCTGCTGTGCTGAACATTGCTGAACTCATAGCACCTATCCAGGAACAAGCTCATCCTGTTATGGCAACTATTGATGTCAGACATGTTTTTCATGGTCCCTTTGCAACCCAAAGACCAAGAGCGCTTTGCATTTACTTGGGAAGGGCAACAGTTCACCTTCACCCGACTCGCCCAGGGATATAAGCATTCCCCTAGTCTAGCTCACCATGCCTTAGCATGAGAATTAGAACCTATTCCTTTGGAGGAAGGGGTGAAACTTTATCAGTATATTGATTATGTGCTGACAGGAGGGAGTGAGGTAGATAAGGTTCAAGCAATGCAGGACAAAATCATTTCACACTTAGAAGGCTTAAGGCTAAAAATCCCTCTCGAAAAGATTCAGGCACCAGCAAATGAGGTAAAACTTTTGGGAATCTGGTGCAAAGGGGGAATGATGTGCATTCCTCAAGACACCCGTTCCACATTAGACCAGATAAAAATGCCCAAAACAAAGAAAGAGTTGCAACATGCATTAGGATTGCTTGTATTTTGGAGAAAGCATATTCCAGACTTTTCCATCATTGCCAGGCCTTTATATGATTTGTTACGAAAAGGAGTGTCATGGGACTGGACTCCACTCCATGAAGAAGCCCTGCAGTTGTTAGTGTTTGAGGCTGCTAACCATCAAGCCCTTGGCCCAATTCATCCTTCTAACCCAGTCCAAATTGAATGGGGATTTGCCCAGTCAGGCTTATTGGTACATTTTTGGCAAAAGGGCCCTGAGGGACCCACTCGACCTATCGGATTTTATTCTCAAAGCTTTAAGGATGCCGAGAAACAGTACTCTGCATGGGAAAAAGGTTTTTTCGTGGCTAGCTTAGCCTTGTGAGAAGCCGGATGCACCATACGCAAACAATCAATAGTGCTTAGAGGTCCCTTTAAGGTAATAAAACCTGTGCTGGCTGGGACACCACCCCCTGATGGGGTGGCACAGTGAGCCTCAGAGTGGAAATGGTATGCTCAGATAGAACATTACTGCAATATTTTGGATGTCTCAGAGGGTGCCACTAAAATCCTGGCTATTCAGGAAGCAGCTGCTTTACAAACCGAAAGTGGTGCACTTCCACCCCGCGGTGTGGGTTGCCCCCCCCATTTTCAGAGCAATTGCAAAATGCTTGGTTTACCGATGCTTCTGCTAAACGAGAAGGCAAAACATGGAAATATCGAGCCATTGCTTTACAGGTAAAAAACAAACAGAGAATAATCACTGCAGGGGAGGGCAGCGCCCAAGTAGGAGAATTAGTAGCAGTATGGAGTATTTTCAGAGAAGAAACACCACAATCTGTCTCTCCCATCTAGATCTATACTAACTCTTTTGCTGTCTTTAAAGGGTGTACTGAACGGCTTCCATTTTGGGAACAGAATGGGGGGGAAGTCAATTGAATACCTGTATGGCAAAAGTAGAAATGGCAAGATATATTAACTATTGTGAAACAGGGAGACTTTGCTGTGGGCTGGGTAGCTTCCCACCAAACAGATGAAACCTCGGTTAACCCGTGGAACAATAGGGCGGATGAATTAGTCAGACTTGCTCCCCTGCAAAGTGACCCTGAGTCGGAAGAATGGAAAAGGTTGTTAGAATGGTTACACCTCAAGAGGGGGCATACTGGAGCTAAGGATCTTTATCAGGAAGCTCAGACTAGAGGCTGGCTAGTCACCCGAGAGAACAGTCGCACCTGCATCTCTGCATGCGAACCATGCTGCCGTCATTTAGAGAGACACCCTTTGGAAGAGACCCCCCTACATTTAAGGCAAGGAATAGGGCTCTGGGAAGCCTGGCAAATAGATTGCATTGGTCCCTTTCAGAGACCAGAGGGAACCATGCTGAAGCATTTGCATGAGCTACAGGGGAAAACACAGTAAAAGCCTTAAAAATGTGGTTTAGCTTTCTCCCCAAGCCTCAGTCCATACAATCGGACAATGGCTCTCACTTCATGGCCAAAGTAGTTCGGGACTGGGCTTCAGGAGAAGGGATTGGGTGGGTTTTCCACACACCCTGTTACCCTCAAGCAAATAGAATAGTGGAAAGGACAAACGGCCTTCTTAAGCATTTCCTTAAGCTCCATGAATCAGAATGGTCGAAGGGATTGTGGCACGAAATTACTTATGTAAACAATCGATGGGGGGTAAATGGATGCCCTAAGATCACAGCTTTTTGCCTGAAGACACCCAGGTTGATCTCAAATGTTAATGACCCCGACCATCCCCGAAATCCCTCTCACTTCCCAGGCCAGTCAGTGTTGGTAAAACTACCCACCTTCAGAACCGTACCACTGGTACTTGAAACCCCCATAAATAAATACACCTGGAAGGTGAAAGATGCCCATGGGAAAGAACACAAAATTAATGCGAGATGGATTGTCCTGTCTTTTTGATGTTGGTATAATTCCGATTCTCTGGGGACCAAGTATGATTTTCTCTCTGCTTTTCCTTTAACAGACGAAGTCCGTGGGACAAAATCAAAGCCTTTGCCGGGAAGGAAATAAATGGTGATCCTGATGCTTTTTATAATACTGATGGTTATAGCTTTATTAAAATTTATAGGATGCATAGTTTACCATCGCAGGCACTGTTTTGGGCAACCATTCTCTTCACCCTCTAGTACCAAAGGAAACCTTTTTTTTCCCACTTCAGGACACGAGTGGGAAAATAAATTTATAGCGCTAGGTTCTGAAGTAGCTCATCAGTTTAACCTCAGCAATTGTTGGGTTTGTGGTGGTCCAACCAGCCTGGAGAGCTGGCCATGGACTGCTGCCCCCATTTCCCCTGAATGGTTAGTGAGTAATTGCAGTGAAGTCAAAAGTGATTCCTATTGGAATGAAGACTCGCAGCCCTGGGCAATACAATACCCGGCCCAAGGTATATATTGCCTAAACTGAACACAAGAGGGTGGTGGTTTCTTGGGAAATAGCAAGTGCACCTGGACTTATACCTATAGCAACCATTGCCTCACTGATGGTTGTAAACTGATCGATTGCTCAAGAAGTTCAAATCTGACCCCTTTTTTGTTCCATGCAGGTGGCCAGACATACTGTCACCTCTTTAGGTCCAAAGCCTAGAATCTTGTACCATGCTGTCCCAGTTGGTCCTGGGTAAATCAAACAGGACACAGAAAACGGTTTTCCAGTTTTTGGTCTCCCACTAATTAGTCCGGAATTTATATCCCCAAATCCACTAAAAGTTATGCACTACCCTATACCACCAGTGTTACTTGCTCCTGGATTAATGACACTGGTGCTTGGTCCTGTTCCATTTACGAGATACCTACCCCTCAATCCCTATCAGTGTACCATCCTCTAGGAATAGATACCATGGACACCCATAGGCCTGTTTAAAAATGACACCTGAGCATTAGAAGGTTATTATTAGATTTGTGGTCACCATGCATACAGGCAATTACCTAAGAATTGGACTGGACTGTGCTATGTGGGGATGACCCGCCCCTTGTTCTTTCTGCTTCCAGAGGATGAGGGCAATGGATTAGGTGTTAAAGTATATGATGATCTTGATACCTCAATAGTAGGCAGAAGCAAACAAACCTGGGACAAAGATGGGTGGACCCCTCAACAAGGGCTGACCAAAAGATAAAGCATATTACTAAAGGGCATTGTCCAAATGCCTCTTAAACGCTGACAGGCATGGGGCATTGACCACCTCTCTAGGAAGCCTGTTCCAGTCTTTGACCACCCTCTCAGTAAAGAAATGTTTCCTAATGTCAAGTGTGAACCTCCCCTGATGCAGCTTCGAACCATTCCCAGAATGGTTTTCTAGGACATCTTCACAATTTTGTCAGTAGTCTACACAAGATGAATTTGGAATCTGGGAAGATGGGTACCAGTGGATGTAGATAAATGAGTTCCACGTGCAATGGGTTTGCCTTGGATTGGCTCATAGATTATAGGCAATGTTTAGTTTGATTTATAAGGCTTTCTAAACCAACTTTTCAACCTAAATCCCCAGATGTCATTTTGCAGTAACACATTCCAAATTTAAAATCTCCATGTTTTGAAGCAGTTATCTTTTTAAAAAATTTCATATTGCTTTAAATAAAAACATGATGTTCCTTTCTTGACTGTGTCCAGTTTTTCATCCTGGGAACCACTATTTATACACATTAAAGAAGGAGGAGGGGGGAACAAACAAAATAATGAAAATATTTGGTTTTGCCAATCTTACTCAGCCAAGAAAAACGCAGAAAAGGATCACAGCCATAACATGCTATACCCAGCTCTTGCTGGCTGTTGATTCCCTTCTATAAAATTAACTCTTCTTAGCTCTGCAACATCAGCTAGGAAACAGAGAAGCTCCCAATATAAAGCCAATTAACTCCACCACTCAACAGCATAGCAAGACACACAGAAGAAAATAATCACTACACTGTGTATGACAGTGTATAATCACTGCACATGAAGTGTGGGAGTAGACAACAATATGTTTATCTTCTTTTCTTCCAGGGAAACTTTGACCTTGAATATGGGGAGAGCAGACTTCGGACTGCTGAAGGAGCTAATTAGTAAGATCCCCTGGGAATGCTTTTGAAGGTATTGGGGTCCATGAATGCTGGTCACTTTTTAAGAGCCATCTCTTAAGAGCACAGGAGCAGGCAATTCCAAAGTGTTGGAAGTCAAGTAAGTGGTGCAGAAGGCTGGCATGGCTGAGCAGGGATCTTCTGGAACTTAGGAGAAAAAGCAAAGTGTATGGACACAGGAGGACTACAGAGATGCTGTTCAGCACTGTAGGGAGAAAATACATGTGGCTAAAGCTCGATTACAGCTCAAGCTGGCCAGCACTGTGAAGGACAACAAAAAGGGCTTTTTAAAATATGTTAACAGCAATAGGAGGATCAGAGATAACATTGGTCCATTACTTGATGAGGTCGGTCACCACACAAACAGAGACATAGGCAAAGCAGAGATGTTTAATGCCTTCTTCGCCTCTGTCTTCTTTGCCCTGGGACCCCTGGAGCCCTGTGTTGGAAGACAGTGACTGGGGGGATGATAAACTCCCAGCCGACTCTGAACTTGTTGCTGGTGCATCTGGTGCAGCCCGTGTCCACGGTCTGCGGGTTGGAGATGTCGATATTGATGAAGTTGGTGGGTGCCAGTTGTTGAAGTCAGGTCCAGTCCCATCACCGGTGCACTTTGCTAGGTTTCATCAAAGCCAATATTTCATTACTTTGGGTGATTCTTACTGTAATATCCTTCATATAACATATAACATCTATAGCAGAGAAAAAAGACCTCCTCCTCTGGCGATGCTCCAAAATCTTTGCCTTCTGGCCAGTCCATGATTACCTCCAGAATTCCTGGGCGACTGGGGTTTCCCATTCGGGCGCGCTGGGTGATCAGCGTGACCCACTTACTCCACGTAGCATCGGTGGCATGATACATAGAGGGAACCCTCTCTTTGAATATCCAGCCCAGGACCAGCAGTCAGACTCCTAAGAGGAGCTGTGCTTCAGTGCCGACCACTTCTGAAGCAGCTCGAACGCCTTCATATGCTGCCAGAATCTCTTTTTCAGTGGGAGTGTAGCAGGCCTTGGATCCCTTGTATGCCTGGCTCCAAAACGCCAGGGGTCGTGATAGAGGGGATTGTAAGAAACGTGAAACTATAACAAAGAAGCCTGAATATTTTCTAGTTTTTAGTAGTCTTTAGTACTGTAACTTGTATTTCTGCATGCATAGTGATCTAACAATATAACTGTTACACTAATCCCTGTTTTCTCATTAAGGAATGTAGTGGAAGGACATGGGCACAAGCTATCACTTAGTCGTTAGACAAAATAATTAAGTGAAACAAAAGTGGTCTTGGTTCTCAGCAAATAATTGGGATAATTTTGGGATAAAAGAGACTCCTAAATAATTCCACTCCAGACAGCTCGGCCTTGGGAGGGCAAATGCGCTAAGCTACAGAGATAAGGAGGCACCCAGAGAGCAACAAGCCTGGAGCCAAACAACCTGAAGGAGATGATATACGTGATCCTAGAACTGAGTTTGCGCAGAAACAAATGTCAGTCAGGGAACACCATGATGAAGAGGATGGGCCTTCATCTTGGGACCCCCAAAGACCACCCAAAGATGCTAACAGACATGCGTGAAAGATATTTACATATGCTAATTAGTTCCTAGAAATATAATGAATATTTACATGTGTGATTGTATTTAACCCGAAGCAACAAGGTGTCTGGTGCGCACGCTTGGAGGAGAAATCCCCCGTGTGCCCGGCGTCGCAATAAAGAATACCTGCTTAACAGTATACATTGTACCGTCAGGTTTTTCCTACTGGATCTTCGAATCAATTTGGCACCCCAGATGGGGCTCACTCTGTTCGGCTGTGAGACCTGGTAAGAAGAGGACCCCCTTGGGCCCTCGGGAGCCTTTTCCCGAAGGGGCTCCTCGCCTTATTTGGATCACTGCGGGAACAGACAAGGACCATCCGTGAGTAAAGGTATTCTTTTACTACTCTTTGCTACTAACGGGGTTCAAGTCCCCTAAGTCGTAATTTAATTATGCAGGGAGAGTATACCGGGCTGCTAGCGCCTTAGAGGTATACAGGGGTTCAAGTCCCCACTGTAGGGGTCTGAGTCCCCACTGGATGCGGTCTTGACTGATATATGGATCATTATTCTGGAAATTGACTACGATTCTGGCAAACGGTTTGGACTGCAGTAACTCCGGGTTAATATTGTGTGTCTGTGTGTGAGGCCTCTGTGTGAATGAGACGTATAAACAAGTGTGAGTGTGGAGTTTTGACCTGCGGTTCTGTTCTCCCGCGATGGAAGCAGCCGGCGAAAAACGAAGCATTAGAAAGTAGTGAATGTTTATTTTAAAGTAATTATCCCATTGTTGTTATCGACGGAATACTACTAGTGATAATCATAATAGTATGTTGTATTTGTTATAAGTGTCATACAACATTCCGGATTGCATAATATAATTGGAGATTTAAAGTGTAGAATCATGGTTCAGTAACTATTTCTCGTAGCTTAAAGTATAGAATTTTGGTTAAGTAATTAGAGCTATCGGCGTTAGAAAGATTTGTTTAGGTTTGTTTGTTAGGGTTTGCTGTACATTGATTGGGGAACAAAGAGGTGGACGTGCTGCATAATGGGAACTTCACAGAGCAAAGAGATTCTGAAGAAGAGCCCCTTGGGCTGTATTTTGCAACATTGGAAGGAGATAGGAGGACCCCCAGGAGATAGTGTGAATAAAAGGATGTTAGTTAATTATTGTAATCAATGGTGGCCACTGTACAAGTTAGATGATGAGGCAAAGTGGCCTGAGAATGGGACCCTGGATTATAATACTTTGCTACAGCTAATGTTGTTCTTGAGAAGTAAAATGGGATGAGGTCTCATATGCCGATATGTTTTTCACTTTGCGAAATCACCCCGAGTGGCAAAAAGAAAGTGGTATAAATCTAGCCCCGCAGGATCCCCTTGTGTTGGCATTAGAAAGGGATAGAAAGAAAGAGCCGGGAAAACTTAAGTGGTGTTGTTCTGTGTGCAGCATAGGGCAAAAGTGTCTAAAAACAAAAGGGAATCGGAAGAAATTGGAGGAGCGTATGGAGGATTTTGTGTCACACACACACACACACCCCCCCCCCCGATGCTGGGTCGGCTGCGGGAACCCCCCGCCCGCGCAGACGGGGACGAGTCCTCTGATGAGGGCGGAACGCCATCTAGCGGATCAAGTCCCATCACTGCTCGAACTCGTAGTAAGGTAGGACCCATCATCCAAGCCCCTTTAAGACAGGCGATGGGGCCGGGGGCCGACCCTGATAAGAATACCCTTCCAAATGGAAGATATAGACAAATGGAGAGAAACTGTAAAGGAATACAGGGAAGATCCTAGCGGGGTAGCCAGGAAATTTGAATGGATAGTTAAGAATTTGGATCCGGATTGGAAAGATGTGGATTTGATGTTAGAGGCAATGACAGAGACTGAGAAAGGAATTGTGTTAAAAACAGCAAGGGATCATGTGAGGGCACAAATTACTGCAGGTACTTTACAAGGGACCGAGGAACAACATGTTCCACTCAGAGACCCGGGGTGGGACCCTAATGATCAAACCCAGTATCGACTGTTACAGCAATACCGTATTTGGATTCAGTATGGGCTGGAACACGGGATCCTGAAAGCAGTAAACCGGTCAGCCTTATATGAAGTAAAACAAGGTCCGACAGAGACCCCAACAGAATTCTTGGATAGATTACGAACAGCAGTGCGGAAATATACTACCATAGATCCGGCATCAGATGCAGCTAGACAGCAGCTGGTATCTCTATTTATAGGACAGGCTGCTAATGATATTAGAAAGAAGCTGCAGAAACTTAAAGAACCAGATGCAAGGAATTTAGAGAAACTAGTGGAAGAGGCGTGGCGAGTGTATCGTAACAGGGATGAGAACAACAGGAAGAAAATGGGTCAGGTATTAGCTTCAGCTACTGTGGCTGCACTGTCCCAATAGAATGAAGAAATATTAAGGGGGCAAGGACAGAGGAATTACGATCAAAGGAGACTAAAAATCAATCAGTGTGCTCGTTGTAAGGGATTCGGACATTGGCAAAGGGAATGTCCACAGAACAGAAAGGCACCCTGCCCCAGAATAGTTGCTGACCTACAGGATACTGAATGACGGGGACCTGGGGAATCCACCCTAGCGGATCCACTGGTTAACATAAAGCTAGGGAAACAGAATGTGGAATTTTTGGTAGACACTGGTGCATCCTTTTCTGTTTTAAATCAACAACTGATGCCTTTGGATAAGGATTTTATAACCGTTGTGGGCGCTACAGGCCAATCGGAAAAGGCATATTTTCTAAAACCATTAAAGTACAAATTACGTAAGCACATTGGAATACACAGATTTTTGTACATGCCTGGGGCCCCTAAGTCCCTTCTAGGACGAGACCTATTGGAACAACTGAATGCCACAATAATTTTCAGAAAGGGACAAATAGAATTTAAAATTGAGGATACTAAATTAACCGAAATTCTGAGCCTGGCATTGATTCAAATTATAGAAAAAGGAGAAATACCTCAGGATACACTGGACCAAGTGTATCCAGGGGTATGGGCTTTGGGAACCCCAGGCAGAGCCAAAAATGCAGACCCAATAGAGATAAAATTGAAGCCTGGAGCTCGACCAGTTAAGGTCAAACAATACCCCCTTAAGCTAGAGGACCGAAGAGGAATTAAGAAAATAATTGATAGTTTTATAAATTTTGGATTGTTAATAGAATGTGAATCTGAATACAACACCCCCATTTTGCCAGTGAAGAAGTCGGATGGGAGAAGTTACAGGTTAGTACATTAATTGAGGGCAATTAATAAAATCGTGGAAGATCTCTACCCAGTAGTAGCTAATCCCTATACCTTGTTGAATAAACTGGAAGATAGTCAGGGATGGTTTACCCTACTGGATTTAAAAGATGCCTTTTTCTGTTTACCTCTGGCCTCAAACAGTCAGAACCTATTCGCTTTTGAATGGGAAAATCCAGATTCTGGACAAAAAACCCAGTTAACCTGGACAGTGTTACCCCAAGGTTTCAAAAATAGCCCTACCATCTTTGGAAATCAGCTAGCTCGGGATCTTGAAAAATGGAATCCTCCGACACAAAAGGGGACTGTTACAATATATCGATCTCCTCATCGCTGCAGAAACAGAGGGGGATTGCAATAAATGGACAGTGAGTCTTCTCAATTTTCTGGGACTTAATGGTTATCGAGTTTCTCAACAGAAAGCTCAGATGATTCAACAACAATGACTTACCTCGGACTCAAAATCTCAAGAGGACAACGAGAACTGAAAAGAGAGAGGAAAGAAGCAATCTGCCAGACTCCAGAACCACAAACGGTAAAAGAATTAAGAACCTTTTTAGGAATGACAGGATGGTGTAGACTATGGATATATAATTATGGACTAATGGTAAAACCCTTGTATGAACTGTTGAAAAATAATGCCAGATACCTGATTTGGACCAGAGACGCAAAAAGGGCTTTTGAACAATTAAAAAGGGAACTTATGACAGCCCCGGCTCTTGGACTTCCAAATGTTCTAAAACCCTTTTGGCTATTTTCTCACGAGAGACAAGGCATTGCCCTGGGAGTGCTCGCTCAACAGCTGGGGCCGCACAAGAGAGCAGTGGCATATTTCTCCAAGCGATTGGATGAGGTAAGCAAAGGATGGCCTGGGTGTCTGCGAGCTGTTGCAGCAGTTGTCCTTAACATTCAAGAAGCTCCTAAGTTCACTATGGGCCAGAAAATGACAGTCGTAGTCTCACATACAGTTTCTGCAGTATTGGAACAAAAGGGGGGCCATTGGCTCTCACCATCCCGATTCCTAAAGTACCAGGCTATTTTGGTGGAACAAGATGATGTTAATATTGTGACAGCTGACATTGTAAATCCAGCATCTTTTCCTAGTAAAGATTCTGCCACTATGGAACCTCTAACGCATGACTGCTTGGAGACTATTGAAACAGTCTATTCCAGCAGACCTGATTTAAAGGAGGAACCGTTGGAAAGCGCAGAGGACTCCTGGTTCACCGATGGAAGCAGCTTCATAAAAGACGGAGCTCGTAAAGCAGGGTATGCAGTAACCACCGCACACCAGGTAATCGAGGCAGAACCTTTACCTGCAGGTACGTCTGCTCAAAAAGCAGAGATAATCGCTTTAACTAGAGCCTTAGAATTGGCGAAAGGAAAGAAAATAAATATTTGGACAGACTCCAAATACGCCTTCGGGGTCGTCCATGCTCATGGAGCATTGTGGAAAGAACGAGGACTGCTTACAGCTCAAGGTAAACAGATCAAGCATGCAAAAGAAATCTTACAGCTTTTGGAAGCTATAAATCTACCAGAACAAGTGGCAAGAATGCATTGCAGAGGGCATCAAAAAGGTAACACTGAACAGGAACTGGGAAATAAACTAGCAGATCAAGAGGCTAAAAGGGCAGCAGAAAGAAATTCTGTAAAAACCTTGGCACTGGTACCAGACGGTAAACTCGTACATACAGAAATGGAATTTAAATATTCAAAAGAAGATATGAAATTAGCAAAAGATTTGGGAGCAAGTGAACAAGGTAAGATGTATTTAACACCAGATAATCATATAGTTATACCTTCAAATCTGTTATGGGAAGTAGTCAGAAAAGAACACAACAAAACTCACTGGGGAGCAGATGCACTATATAAGGATCTGAACAAGAGAATAGTAGGCAGAAACCTGTACACTACTGTAAAACAAGCAACTCAAATGTGTGAAATTTGTCTGAGAAATAATCCAAATACAACATGCAAAGTACACTTTGGGAAAATTGGAAAGGGGAACATACCAGGACAACATTGGCAAATAGATTTTTCAGAATTTCCGAGAAAAGGGGGGTATCGATACTTATTGGTTATAACAGACACGTTTTCCGGATGGCCTGAAGGATTTCCCTGTAGAACAAATAAGGCTCGGGAAGTGGTACGAATTTTGTTAAATGAAATCATACCACGGTTTGGGGTGCCAGCAATCACATCCTCAGATAGAGGGTCACATTTTTGCGCACAAGTAGTACAACACATCAGTAAAATTTTGGGTATGGATTGGCAGCTACACACCCCCTACAGACCACAGGCAAGTGGCCAAGTAGAAAAAATGAATCATTTGATCAAACAACAACTGGCAAAAATCGGTCAGGAGGCAAATTTGTCTTGGGACAAAGCTCTACCCTTAGCTTTACTGAGAATCAGAGTAAAACCCAGGAGCAAAGAGGGCATTAGTCCATGTGAAATTTTGTTTGGAAGGCCTTATCAATTGTCATATCAAGGGGAGGATATGGTGCAAATTGGGGAGGGGTACTTACAAGAATATCTGATAGCTTTGGGAAAGCAGATAAATAATGTTCAAAAATTAGTTCTAGAAGCACGGGGTAGGGGCCTAGACCAACCAATACACTTGATCAAACCTGGAGATTGGGTTTTTGTTAAGACTCTTTCAGGTGATCCCCTTGGAGAGAAGTGGAACGGACCTTATCAAGTGCTGCTAACCACTTTTACTGCAATCAAAATCCGAGAACAACCAGCTTGGATTTATTATTCAAGGGTCAAGAAAGCCTCTGTTCCCTGGACTGTAGAACAACAGTCGCCTCTCAAGATAAAAATAACAAGACGACCATGACGGATCTAACTCCGTGGGTAATGATGGTAGCCATGAGTCCAGCTATTTGGACAATACAGTGGGACAGGAATTTGCATCTGATCCTAGTCCAGAACATCACTCAGATACTACACAAAAATGATTGTTGGATTTGTACTCAAATGCCAACTTCAGGAGAGAGCAGGGGAACCCTCATAGGGATACCCATCCCCGGCAGCTTACATTTAAAGGTAGACCAAAAATGGGAATCAGGCAACATAAGCACTCAGCAGGAAATTCAAATAGAGGAACCCAAGGCATGGTACAATTATACCTGCATACAACGATGCCACATACAGGGCGAGAACAACACCCCATTCTTCAAGAGTAATACTACCATACATGTGGGGAAAACAAAAGGGTGTAGCAGATATAAAGATTTGTTTGGGGAAAGTAGTTGGGACAAAGACTTACTAGCGGGCTTTAAGGCAACTAAGACTAAACCTGACGTTGGGTGGCCGGTGCCTAAAAGTCCTGAGAAAACAGGATGGTACTGGCTGTGTGGAAATCGAGCTTGGAAGGTTCTAGCTTTTGGGTGGAAACGGGTATGCACTCTGGGAGCTGTAATCCCCAATATTACAATTACTGACAAAGTACATCAACAGGAAAGACGGATCAAAACTTTCGTTAGGCGGATTAAAAGGACCCCAAATACTCCCAGTCCCATTGCAGAAAGGCCTACTAGCTTTCACAGCTTTGTTAGATAGTTCCTTCCATGGCTTGGAGTAAGTGAATTAGAAAAAGCCATCGTAAACATATCAGCAGTGATAGAAAACATCGAAAATAGAACCACAGATGCCATAAGTGCCCTGCAAACTGAAGTATTGAGCCTGTCAAAGGTAGTGATCCAAAACAGAATGGCCCTCGATTTACTACTAGCCTCACAGGGTGGTCTCTGCACAGTCATAAACACAAGCTGCTGTGTGTACATAGACCAAAGTGGTAGAGTCTCCATGGATCTAGAGGAAATTTGGAAACAAACCAGAATATTACACAAAGCGGTTAAAGATGATACTTCCTGCGGATTTGAGGAAATGCGGAATAAACTCACCTCATGGCTACCAAATTTATCCTGGTTGAAGAAACTTTTTTTCTTAGTTCTTGTGATAGTAGGTGTATGTGTTTTGGCTTGCATAATGATTCAATGCTGCAAGTGCTGTAATCGATTATGTTGGGAATGTAAGAATGCATTGATCTGATGATTACTAAGACTTTTTGATCTAAAAGAAACAAAAGTCTTAAAGAAAAGAGGGGAATGATAGAGGGGATTGTAAGAAACGTGAAACTATAACAAAGAAGCCTGAATATTTTCTAGTTTTTAGTAGTCTTTAGTACTGTAACTTGTATTCCTGCATGCGTAGTGATCTAACGATGTAACTGTTACACTAATCCCTGTTTTCTCATTAAGGAATGTAGTGGAAGGACATGGGCACAAGCTATCACTTAGTCGTTAGACAAAATAATTAAGTGAAACAAAAGTGGTCTTGGTTCTCAGCAAATAATTGGGATAATTGTGGGATAAAAGAGACTCCTAAATAATTCTACTCCAGACAGCTCGGCCTTGGGAGGGCAAATGCGCCAAGCTACAGAGATAAGGAGGCACCCAGAGAGCAACAAGCCTGGAGCCAAACAACCTGAAGGAGATGATATACGTGATCCTAGAACTGAGTTTGCGCAGAAACAAATGTCAGTCAGGGAACACCATGATGAAGAGGATGGGCCTTCATCTTGGGACCCCCAAAGACCACCCAAAGATGCTAACAGACATGCGTGAAAGATATTTACATATGCTAATTAGTTCCTAGAAATATAATGAATATTTACATGTGTGATTGTATTTAACCCGAAGCAACAGGGTGTCTGGTGCACACGTTTGGAGGAGAAATCCCTCGTGTGCCCGGCGTCGCAATAAAGAATACCTGCTTAACAGTATACATTGTACCGTCAGGTTTTTCCTACCGGATCTTCGAATCAGTCGACCTCGAGTCTCCCCTGGTGCTTTTTGCCAGAGACTCTAAGTAGGGCCATTCTCCCCAGCTGGGGTGTAGAGCACAATTTTAACATCTTGTCTTGCCCATGGTGCCTGGCTGGCTGAGGGGTTTAATTCCCTGACAGGATGAATGGGTCCCCTGATTCAAAGTATTACTGTAGAGATATGTTTATTACTTTTTCTGTATGTGTTTATTGCGTGCCTCTGTCACTCTATGCTACACCCCGCAAGCCCACATGGACACCTCCAGCTTTGCCTGCCCCAGTGAAAGTGGTTTCTTGAGCGGGGGGGGGGGGGGGGGAGGGTGTGTGGAATGTGGGATAATAACGGAAGATTGGCGAGGAGGATTGTAAACATGCTCAAGTGACTTGCACCTGAGCTGTCAAAATCACACATATATCGTACTAGTTGCTGTTTAGTCTTGTGTGCTTGACAAGTAGAACATCTGTGTTTAGATAACATAGGCCTGTGACAGACTCAGAGGCACCTTATCGATTCCCCGGTTCGCGAGGTAATGAAAATAAATCTACTCTTTGCATTTCATCCATGGTTTTGTGGTTCTTCCTGCATCCTGCCTGTCTCGGCTCACACTGAACAATCTAGACACCAAATCCATATCTCTCCAAGTTAGAGAGAAGGATGTTGTGGGGGACCATGTCAAAGGCCTTACAGAAGTCCAGATAGATGACTGCCTAACTCTTCCCTTGTTCGTTGACACAGTCACTCCATCATAGAAAGCCACTAGGTTGGTCAGGCAGGAATTGCCCTTGGTGAAGCCATGCTGGCTGCCTCGAACCACCTCCCCGTCCTCCATGTGCCTTAGCATAGCTTCTAGGAGGATCTGTTCCATGATCTTCCCAGGCACAGAGGGGAGGCTGACAGGTCGGTAGTTCCCAGGGTCCTCCTTCCTACCCTTTTTAAAAATGGGCACAATGTTTCCCTTTTTTCAGTCACCAGGGACTTCGCCTGACTGCCATGACCTTTCAAATATCATGGGGAGTGGCTTGGCAATGACATCAGCCAATTCCCTCAGGACTCTGGGATGCATCTCATTGGGTCCCATAGACTTATGTATGTTCAGATTCCTCAGGTGGTCATGAACCTGGTCTTCCCTTATAGTACTTTGCTCCCCCAGTCCCCATCTTGTGGTCTGTCCATTCGAGAGGTGTGGGAAGAGAGGTCTCCAGTGAAGACTGAGGCAAAAAAGTTGTGGAGTACCTCAGCCTTCTCCTCATCCGTTGTTACCAGTTTGCCATCAGGGGGGTACGCTTTCTTTGACCTTCCTTTTCTGGCTGACATACCTGTAGAAGCTTTCCTGGTTTTGGTTAAAACAGAACCAATTCTCTTTTAGTGAATCTTCCTTACAGCTAAGTTCTTCTAAGTAACTGCATTTTTCTGAAGTTTGCTGCATATTTTACAGAGTGTCCGCTCCAAAGCTGATAACAACTAATATATATGTTTTTACTGAGCTAACAGTAGGAATGGAAGGCAGAAAAGGCCTGTGTTTGTAATTACTGCTGTAGCAGCCAAGGTCACTGATAGACCTTTTAGGTCCCACAGGTGAGGAGTCATAAAGGGTCATACTTGTAGGGAGGGGCAGACAGAACAAGTGACCCGATATTGACCAACTAGGTATTCCATCCCATACACGTCCCCTACTCTGGTTTTCCTTTGTATTTCTTCTTGGCCGCAGTGGCGACTGATACCACTGGCACCTGAGTTATCACAGTACCTGCTGTGGGGGTTTGAATGGCCACAGGGACATCTTGGTGGAACCTCCACACATCATACTTGGTGTAAAGTTGTGGGATCACAAGGGTCTCGCTCTCTTTGTCCATGGCCAGCTTCTGAAGAGGACCTTGCTCGTTGTCCTTCCTGAGATCCTGATCCAGATTCCCATCAGTACATTCCTGAGTCCAGTTCCCATCTACTGCTGAGGCCAGTCTGGGACTTCCTGGTGCCTGCCTGGCAGCTGCTGGAGGGATGCCAGCACCCGCGGCACCCAACTCCAGGAAACTCAGTATCGGTTTTGTATATTTTATTTCCTCTATTATTAGTAGTAGTATATTAGTAATGCTGTTTTAATATTCAATTTGTAAGTCTCTCTCCCTTTGCCTTCTTTTTCCCTTCCTCTGGTGAGGAGATTGACGACACGGACTCCAATATCCAAATCGAAAACCCTTTATTTATCAGAAAGCTGCATTTTTATACCCTTGCAAAGCTGTCCACGCACTCCAACCCAAATGCTTATTGGTTAACATACATTGTTCACACGCCTATTCTAAACATTCAGTTGGCTAGCTTAACTGTGCATGATTTCTCCTTCGTTTGCTCTGGGTGTTCTGCCAAAGTCCTCTGTTGCAACTGATAACATCCTTATTTTTCTCTTGTTCAGAAACTCTCAAGGACATCATGACCTTCGTTGATACAGAATGTTCCCACACTCTGGTGGGAGGGCTGGGGTTAATCGAGAACATCTGTCACTCAGTTTATTGCCGCCCTGCTCTAAAGGGTGTCAGAAGCCCTTATTATTATTCTTTGCATCCCTTGGCAAGTTCAGCTCCAGCTGTGCCTTGGCCCTCATGACACCATTCCTGTACAAGTGGGCAGCGTCTTCCCAGGATACCTGCCCCTGCTTCCACTGCCTGTGCAGTTCCCTCTTGCCCTTCAATTTGACCAGCCGGTCTTCACTCATCCATGTCAGTCTCTTGCATTGGTTTCCTGATTTCTTACACCTGGGGATCAAGTGCTCTTGCTCTCTATGGAAAGCATCCTTAAAGATCTGCCAGCTCTGTTCTGCTCCCCTGTCCCTCAGGGCAGTTTCCCAGGGGGTCTTACTGACTAATTCCTTGAAGAGCTGGAACTTGGCTTTCCTAAAATTCAGGGTCTTGACTTTACTCTTCACCTAATCCGTATCCCTCAGGAATGTGAACTCTACCAGTGCGTGATCAATGCAGCCCAGGCTGCCTCCAATCTTGAGTCACTGATGAGCTTGCTTGTGTTGGTGACCATCATGTCCAGTATCGCATCCCCTCTGGTAGGGGTATCTATTACCCGGCTTAAGAAGTTATCCTCCATACACTCCAGGAGTCTCCTGGATTACCTACAGCTCACCGTGCTACTTTTCCAGCAGATTTTGGGGTGGGTGAGAGCCTGCGAGCCTAGTGTGTCCTGTAGTTGGAGTAAGAAGGCTTTGTCAATAGGCTCCCCTTGATCAGGGGGTCTGTAGTAGACCCCAACCACAAGGTTCCCTTTTGTTGCCTTGTCACCGAAAATCCAGGAACAAAACCTCGTAACACCAATGTAGTGTTAAAAGGCAGACATTCTTTATTGCAGCGCTGGATGCATGGGGGATAATTCCACCGAACATGCATAGCTCATAACTTTTCCATGCAGTTTATATAGATCAAAAATATACATATTTATTTTATTCATGCATATTCAATATTATTCCCTTTGGCGATTGGTATAAACTTTTCTCGCTTCCTATGTAAATTGTTGCGCAGACTCAGTCACCCTCTTCCATTGTTCCTTTCTGAGTAGGTGGTATTACTTGAGTAGGGGGTCAGTGAGTCGGTGGTTGCGATCTCACCCTGCCGGAATTACCTTTTACCTACTAGGCTCACAAGATTGGCAGTCCTGGTCAGTTTCTTCAGTCCGTTTCACAGAACCACACTCCATCATTCTCTCTTGACAGAAACACATTACCTATTCTTTTGTTAACATTAATGGTTACCTAGAGACTAGACCCTCTGTTCCCAGACCTAATGTCCAGATGGGTAGGGCTGTACCAGGAACATAGCAGCATTGTTCATGTTTATGGTCAACTGATTCTATCACCTTGGTTACATTTCCCCCCTTTGGAAGTTTTGAAATAATCATCTTTTCAATACTTCCATCCTCAATTAAATTATATTTTAGATACACACTGATTCAATACTCTACTGTCAATAATGATTTTATAACAATTCAATTATCCACTATCCACTATATGATGGTGGAAGCGTCGTGACCGAATCACTTAAATTTTGTCTTTTGGCTACCGTCTGAATAATCATCCGATTGAAGGCTGTTTTATTGGTGAGTTCCTTTTTTAAACAATAATAAATGAGTAATATCACTAAAAATACGATTAACAAATGTAGCCCAGTGTTAATTAAGGATTTTACCCAGGAACTCAGATTCCACCCCAATCCATTGAAAATTTGTCAAGCCAATTCTCTTCTAGAGTTCTTGGGAAGTATATTAACTGTTCTGCTTTTATTGACAGTAGATCCTTACTTCTTGTTTTCACTTTTAATACTTTAAACAATGCTCCCATCATCATCAGTCTCCAGGTCAGAATTCATTTTTTCCATATTTTACAATGATAGCCCCCTCTTTTAGACATATTTTAAAATTAGTTTTGCAGTCTCTGGATCTCTATTGATGATTCTCCATGAAGGGGCCTTCTTCACTCGAGTGTAGTGTATGCACGGTTCCACGCCCTCTACTTTGATAGCAGTGTAAGTTGTTAACAGTACCTGGAAAGGTCCCTTCCACTTCTCCTGCAGTGGTTCAGAGTTCCAAGTCCTTATGCACACGAAATCACCTGGTTGATATTGATGCACAGGTGTATCCAAAGCAAGCGATCTGGTCAGCACAATGTATTTTCGGAGTGTTTCAAGGGTTTTTCCTAAAGAAACCAAATACATTTTTAAATCTGTTTCCCCTGCTACTCTCATGTCCCCTGTGATCAGAGGAGTTTGATAAGGTCTGCCATACAAGATTTCGTATGGACTTACACCATCTTTAGATCTTGGTTGGATTCTGATTCTCAGGAGTGCTAATGGTAAAGCTTGTGGCCATTTTAAAGATATTTCTTGACAAATCTTACTTATTTGTCTTTTTAACGTTTGATTCATTCTTTCAATTTTCCCACTTGATTGCAGCCTCCAGGGGGTATGTAAATCCCAATTTATTCTTAAAATTTTACTTACTTGTTGAACTATTTCTGCTACAAAATGTGGTCCCCTATCAGAAGACATGCCTATTGGTACTCCAAACCTTGGTATTATTTCTTTTAACAATATTTTAACCACTTCTCTTGCTTTGTTGGTGCGACAAGGAAAGGCTTCCGGCCATCCAGAAAACGTATCAATTAGTACTAATAAATACTTAAATTCATTTTGCCTGGGAAATTCAGAAAAATCAACCTGTCAATAGTCTCCTGGGGAATTGCCTTGTTTCTTAACTCTTAAGGGTGCTTTTTTCCGATTTAAGGGATTCTTTTTGAGACAAATTGGACATTTGGCCACTATCTATTTAATTATTCCTGTCATTTCTACACACACTGCAGAATATTTCAAACTCGAGATCATAGCATCTACAACCCCAATGTGTCTGTGCATGCTTCTCTTTCGCAACTCCTAACATAACTTGCGGGGTTACTATTACCTGCTTTTCTGGCATTACTCACCACCTTTCTGTATTTTGTGATGCTTTCAATTTTTCTGCCAATTGCTCATCCAGTTTACTATATTTTGGTTTCAGATTTGGGATTTTTATCTGTTTTACTGGTACTAGTGCAAGGATACCTCGATCCAACAGCCTCTTTTGCCGTTTTGTCCGCCAATCGATTACGTATGTTTACAGCTGTCTGACCAAATTGATGAGCCTTGCAACACATTACCACCACTTCCTTTGGCTTCTGCACCTCTTCTAGGAGCTGGAGGATTTCTTCTTTATGTTTTATCGATGGTCCTTGGGCTGACAGCAGTCCTCTTTCTTTCCAGATAGCCCCATGAGCATGAATCACGCCACATGCATATTTGGAATCAGTCCGTATATTTACCCTCTTTCCTTCTGCCATTCGCAAGGCTTGCTTCAGTGCCACCAGTTCTGCTTTCTGTGCCGAGGTATTTGCAGGTAACGTTCCTGACTCCAGTACCTCGGTAGTGGTGACAACAGCGTATCCGGCCGTTCGTCTTCCCTCTTTCACAAAGCTGCTCCCATCCGTAAATAACTCCAAATCAGGATTTTCCAGAGGCTCATCTTTCAGGTCCGATCTGCTGGAATAGACTTGTTTAGCAGTTAGCAGGCAGTTATGTTCTGGACTTTCTGTCGGATTTTCCGTTGACAGAAACATTGCTGGACTTACAATAGCTGTGGTTTTTAATTCCATTTCATTTTGTTCCAGTAAGACAACCTGATATTTCAGCATTCTGCTGGGGATCGCCAAGATTGCGAGCCTAGTAGGTAAAAGGTAATTCCTGCACGGGGAGATCGCGACCACTGACTCACAGACCCCCTACTCAAGTAATACCACCTATTCAAAAAGGAACAATAGAAGAGGGTAACTGAGTCTGCGCAATAATTTACATAGGAAACGAGAAAGTTTACACCAATCGCCAAAGAGAATAATACCGAATATGCATCAGTAAAATAAATATGTATATTTTTGATCTATGTAAACCGCATGGAAAAAGTATGAGGTATGCACGCTCGGTGGAATTATCCCCTGTGCATCCAGCGCTGCAATGAAGAATGCCTGCCTTTTAACACTACATTGGTGTTATGAGGTTTTATTCCCGGATTTTCGGTGACAACCTCATTTTGGTGTCATCTGCAAATTTGATGGGCATACACTCTGTCACCTCCTCCAGGCCATTCCCTCTTTGCAGCTTGAATGTAGCCATTCAGATAAATTTTTACACAGGGAAGCCAGTATCAGTTGAAAGAGACTTTCAGAGCACATTTCTTCTTCCAGCCCTTGAGGGAATTAACACTCAGTTCTTTGAGGCAAACAAAGGTCTCCCTGAAAACTGCGACATTCTTCCCTTTTTCACTTTTGCTGTGACCCTTCTTTTCTACATGTACTAGTCTATGTCCTTCTTTTGTCACATGTTTTCCTGATGTTTTCTATTTCCCTACATTCCTCTTCTTTCCCATAGTTTCTGTACTTCATATTAGTCCTTTTCCTCCACTTCAAGAACAGTTTTCCTTCACTACTACTCTGAAGTTGTAGTCCTAGAAGATACTTTATTACGCCAAATCAGAGCATCCCCAAGTGTTACTACACAGTGTTATCAGCAAAGCTATCAAATTCAGGCAAGCAGCTAAGCTAAGCTTATATTTCATCAGAATACACACTCCCAACTGCACCATCAGGAGAAGATATTTCCTCAGATTGTTCATTCGTCTTCTTTATTTCAAAGCACTTCAATTTAAAGTTCAAAACCTAATAACAAACAAGAAGCAGCTTAACCTTTATGAATTCTCTCTTATGAGTTTTCAGAATTTTTACTTTAGAACCAATTTCTCCTTTTAATGGGTCTTGCTCTCCTGAATTATTCAGCTGTTTCTGAAAGCCATATCCTTGAAGAACCCTGCCCTATCGATGAAAAAGAAAGAGATCATAAAAAATGTCATGGATGTCATAACTTTAGACTACAGTTCTGTAAGGTTTAGTCCATAATATGGCTTACTTTAACCTGTCAATTACATTTGTGGAGATTTTTATGACTTGAGCTGAAAAATAAAATGTTTTCAGTATATTTTGTCTAAAAGAAAGTGAACAAAAGCACAAACATTTTTCTTATCTTAATTTAAAGGTAAGCCAAAATCATAATTTGATCAAAATCCCGAATAACATTGAATAAGAATGGTACTATTTTGTTATAGAAGATCAGTTTTGCTAAAAAGAACTTAAATGCCAAATTGGTACTGGTCTTATATTTGAAAATTACACTTTAAAGAGACTTATTTTTCAGAAGATAAGTACACAACAAACTTGTAAATGACAGTCTCATATTGAGTGCCAAAAAAGTTCTTCTGGTAGAAGAAAACAACAAAATTGTAAGCTATAACAGACATAATAAAGTATTAAATAAGATTTTTAAAATAATCTTTTCAGATGATATACAAGTTGTGTCATTTTTGTTTCTCACCTTGACGTCGTGTTAGATGTGAGAATTCTTTTAGCACAGGTGATATCTTTGACCTGTAGAAAACTCATCATTCATCAGAAGATTTTATATGCTGTGATAAGTATGGAATCTGAACATATCCAGCTTTTTTTTTTCTAGAAAAAATGAGAAAAGAGATGCATAAACAAATCCAAGTAGTACAGCCGTTTGTTGACTTTCTTTTTTAAAAAAATATAGAAGATACAGAAAATGTTCAATTTATGTCCATTTTAAATCAGATTTGTGGTGATTTCAGGCAGGAGTTGGGTGTTTTTTTGTGTTGATGGGGATATATTGGTTTACATATGTGTGAGCTCTTAAGTTTGTATTGTACATGCTGCATACTTAGGACACTATATCCATTTCGGCTCAGAATTTACTTCCAGGAGTACATCCAAATAAGCTCAACTTCTTTTCGTTTTTTTACTTTTCATTGTTCCCTTCTACAAAGCTAGTTTCTGAATTTCACCATTTTTTCTGTTATTTTAGACTCTAATTGATTCTCCAGTATCTTTTGTTTTTGCATAAAAAAATATTCTCTGTCCCTAAAAACGAAAGATGTTTATCCTTAACAATGTTGAAGGTTTCCTTCAGGTTCTTTTGGTTTGTTTACCAACTTTCCTAATTAAGTGGAGGACATGCTTTTTTCAACAGCTCTCTTCTCCATAGTTTTAATAGAGTTGGTACTCCTCACTAAGAGATGTCAGGGGAGTTAAGCTGTTAAGATTCTGTCACATTTCTGCTGTAGGCAAAAGAATAGAACATGAAACTTAGATGCACTCCAAGTCTGCTACTTGTTTTGCGGAATCCAATCAGATGTAATGAATTCTTACAAAACTGAAACTAGCTTATTTACCCATTAGAACTTAAAGTCTTTCAGTCAACGGATTATCTTTTTGCTTTGACAGTACAAAAGAACTGGGTCTTGTATCCTAGTTAATTCTAGGTGTGGATGTTGCAGGACCGAAATTCCATTTCTTTTATTCCTCTTCTAAAATTATATTTAAAAAATGGCTTTGTTGCCTTAAACTTTTACCATTAATAGCTTTG
Source organism: Opisthocomus hoazin (assembly GCF_030867145.1). NCBI lineage: Eukaryota > Metazoa > Chordata > Aves > Opisthocomiformes > Opisthocomidae > Opisthocomus > Opisthocomus hoazin. The sequence continues at coordinate 37,267,451 of NC_134453.1, read as the reverse complement.
TTTTAGTAGCATAAATTATATCCACTACATATATCTAAATTCTGCACTTGATACAGTAATTATATTAATTGATTGTACTAATTCACACTGATATAAATGAGAACAAAATATTAAACCAACACAAAAATACCATAATGTGTTCTGAGGCATAAAGCAAATCTGTAAAATTGGTGGATTTCTCATTTTATGGACAAAATGGATAAGGAAAGCAGAGTTATAAGTTTGCAAACTTTCTTTCTAGCAGGGGAATTCTGGAGTTAATTTGGCTTGGATATAAGTTAGAGGAGCTTTATAGCTCCTTTAACTTATGCCAACTGAAATGCCACACTAATATCCCTTTCCCTGATCCAGTATTTCTCTGAGAGTTGCAAAGGTTGTATAGCTTTTGATGGATCAAAGGATATAGCTGGAAAGAGCGTAGAAGCTTTTGGACACCCAAACCCATCTTCAGGTTTGAAAGAGCTGCTTGGCATAATTTGTTCTGTCTCACTGGCCGATAATTAATTCCCAGAATTGTTTCTGTACCAACAAGGGGCAGGATTGCAAATGTACATTTGAATATCTGTGTTTCTTTACTCATAACCTGTGTAATTGCTTTTTAGTTGCAAACTATACTGGACAATTGCATGTTATTTTTAACAAATCCACTAATACTGATCTGTATGGCAAGTATAAAACATAAACCTGAAGCCAACAACCTTCCTAGAGCATAATATAAGGAGAGTTTTCCTTTTCCCTACAGATACAGATGTTGGCAGAGGACATAGTGACAGAGAGAATTTCTTTGCTGTATTCCTAGGGTGGTGCCTTGGCCCCCCCAAGGAGTTTCACTCCTATGTATTAGCTGATGGTCTGACATGCAGAGAGATGCAAATAACACATCACAGGTACAATTCACAGAATCACAGAATCACAGAATAGTAGGGGTTGGAAGGGACCTCTGTGGGTCATCTAGTCCAACCCCCCCGCCGAAGCAGGGTCACCTACAGCAGGCTGCACAGGACCTTGTCCAGGCGGGTCTTGAATATCTCCAGAGAAGGAGACTCCACAACCTCCCTGGGCAGCCTGTTCCAGGGCTCCGTCACCCTCACAGAGAAGAAGTTCCTCCTCATGTTCAGACGGAACTTCCTGTGCCTCAGTTTGTGCCCATTACCCCTTGTCCTGTCACTGGGCACCACTGAAAAGAGCTTGGCCCCATCCTCCTGACACCCACCCTTCAGATATTTGTAGGCATTTATAAGGTCCCCTCGCAGCCTTCTCTTCTTCAGGCTGAACAAGCCCAGTTCCCTCAACCTCTCCTCGTAGGAGAGATGCTCCAGTCCCCTCACCATCCTTGTAGCCCTCTGCTGCACTCTCTCCAGTAGCTCTTCATCCTTCTTGAACTGGGGAGCCCAGAACTGGACACAGTACTCCAGATGAGGCCTCACCAGGGTAGTGTAGAGGGGAAGGAGAACCTCCCTTGTCCTGCTGGCCACACTCTTCTTGATGCACCCCAGGATCCCATTGGCCTTCTTGGCAGCCAGGGCACACTGCTGGCTCATAGTTAACCTGTCGTCCACCAGGACACCCAGGTCCCTCTCCACAGAGCTGCTCTCCAGCAGGTCCACCCCAAGCCTGTACTGGTGCATGAGGTTGTTCCTCCCCAGGTGCAGGACCCTGCACTTGCCCTTGTTGAACCTCATCAGGTTCCTCTCTGCCCAGCTCTCCATCCTATCCAGGTCACGCTGAATGGCAGCACAGCCTTCTGGTGTATCTACCACACCTCCCAGTTTGGTGTCGTCAGCAAACTTGCTGAGGGTACATTCTAACTCTTCATCCAGGTCGTTGATGAAGAAGTTAAACAAGACTGGGCCCAGTACTGACCCCTGAGGGACACCACTAGTTACCAGCCTCCAACTAGACTCAGCGCCGCTGATGACAACCCTCTGAGTTCTGCCATTCAGCCAGTTCTCTATCCACTTCACCGACCACTCATCCAGCCCACACTTCCTCAGCTTCCCCAGGAGGATATCATGGGAGTCTGTGTCGAAAGCCTTGCTGAAGTCAAGGTAGACAACATCCACGGCTCTCCCTTTGTCTACCCAGCCAGTCATGTCATCGTAGAAAGCTATCAGATTGGTCAGGCATGATTTCCCCTTGGTGAATCCATGCTGACTACTCCTGATAACCTTCTTTTCTTCCACTTGCAAGTGGAAGTGGATCCCAATTCAGGGATCATGTGAATTTAATTACTTTTCTGAGGAACAAATAATATTTATGTTAAAATATTTTGAGGTTTGTACTAAATGTAGGGAAGTATTTTTACTAATAGAAATGGTTAGGTCTGAAGTGGATACAACACCGCTCAGAACACAAATGAGTGTTTCATAATAGCAGCCTGTGATTCTTTGTTTATTGTGAAAAAAGCTGTTTACTTTCCTGCCATTTCCTGAAAGTAATTCCTCACTGTTTATGCAAGTGTGTGTGGGGGGGTAGTATTAGAGACTTTCATCTTAGCAAGGTTTTGCCCTTTCAGTGTGCATGAATACACCTACAATACTTTTATTATTCATTAGTGCAGAAAGACAGCAGTTCTGTTACAATGCAGAGTGGCACAGGCAGGATTTTCCCAATCATCTTTTCCATCTATCCTTGCTCCTACTTGGAGACAAGGACACATTTTCAGATTTGTTGACAAAAGTTTCTCTAAGCCCAAAACAAAATCACCTTTCTGTCACCTGATTTCTCCACAGGAACTTCAGTGAACACATTCTGGGCTGACTAATTCTACAAACCTTTACTAAAAATGTGATATTTTTACACTGGAGATTGCCAGATAACACTCACAGAGTTATATGATTGTGTCGGGTAAACCTTGCCTAGCCACCGGGTGCCCATGAAGTTGCTCTATAACTCCTCCTCAACAGAGGGAGAGAAGATGATGAAAACCTCATGGGTCGAGATAAGGCCAGAGAGATCACTTGCTAATTACCATCATGGGCAAAACGGACTCATCTTGGGGAAACTAATTTAATTTATTACCAATCAAATCAGAGTAGGATAATGATAAATAAGAAAAATCTAAAAACACCTTCCCCCCACCCCTCCCTTCATCCTGGGCTTGAGTTCACGTCCAACTCTTCTACCTCCTCCCACCAAGCAGCACAGGGGGACGGGGAATGGGGGTTGCAGTCAGTTCATAACGTACTGCGTCCGCTGCTCCTTCCTCCTCACACTCTTCCCCTGCTCCAGCATGGGGTTCCTCCCATGGGACACAGTCCTTCACAACCTTCTCCAACATGGGTCCTTCCCACAGACTGCAGTTCTTCACAAACTGCTCCAGCATGGGTCCTTTCCACAGGGTGCAGCCCTTCAGGAACGGATTGATCCAGCATAGAACCCCCACGGGGTCACAGGTCCTCCCGGAAAACCTGCTCCTGCATGGACTCCTCTCCACAGGCCACCGTTCCTGCCAGGAGCCTGCTCTAGCATGGATTGCAGGGGTACAACCTGCCTCACCACGGTCTTCTCCATGGGCTGCAGCGGAATCTTGGCTCCGGTGCCTGGAGCACCTTCTCCCCCTCCTTTACTGACCTTGGTGTCTGCAGAGTTGTTTCTCTCACATATTCTCACTCCTCTCTCTCAGCTGCTGCTGCACAGTGGATTTTACCCCTTCTTAAGTATGTTATCACAGAGGCACTACCATCGCTGCTGATTGGCTCAGACTTTGACCATTGCCGGATATATCTTGGAGACATCTGGAACTTGCTCTGTCTGACATGGGGTCAGCTTCTGACATCTTCTCAAAGAAACCACCCTTGTAGGCCCCTCTGCTACCAAAACCTTGCAACATAAACCCAGTACAAGAATTTCTTTTTAAATTGTATTTCAGGAAGTTTTTTTGCCTCAGGGGAATGGGCTCTGTTAGTTTTCAGTAAAGTTTTTTCTGGGAGTACACAAGTAGGCAGGAAGACGATCCAGTATCTCTGCAATTAAAATAAACTATTGAGGCAAATAACTTCTTAGCAAGGGGAAACTGGTGTCTGAAAGAAAGGAATGGGCATACATGCAGTGTGATCATTTCAGTTCTAAGACTGATGTATATACCTTTAAGTAAAGCTAGCAACATGAAGCTATTAGTCTGCATATCATCACTCCTGCCTTCACAGAGGATATAATTGTTTTTAAAAGTATGAAGGCATTGATTTTATGTGAAAAACAATAATAGTGATGATTTTTTATTGAGAATTATGTCTAACTCAGTATTGCAGAAAAATTAGATAATTAGTTTCTGTCTAGGCTTTACTGTTGAGATGGCAATAAAAAAGAAAACTAGAAAAATCTTAACAGAAACCTTAACAGTTCTGATGATCCTGTTTGGAAACACTTCAAGCAATAAATGGTGTGTCTTTGTGAACAAAGAATAAACGCTGTTCCTAGAAAACAGAAGGTTTTCTTAGAAAGCAGTGATTCAAAAATAATTTAAGAAGCATCATAAATAATTGCCTCAAAACGTGCTATAAGTCTCAATCTGTAAAAACTGAGATAATGCAATTCTTGGATAACACAATGAATGGTAAGTAAAAACAGTAACAACAGTAATGCCACCTAGCTACTATCTGGGGTTTTCCATGAAAGGTTCCAAATTACAATGGGAGTGAGAATTAGAATGAAGCAATTGCTAAATATTTTTTAGTTCTGTCAAAACCATCACTCAAAACATAAATCAGAAAAAAAAACTGTTCTGGTTTGGCTGCGACCGGTAACAAAAGCGCCACGCGGCCGCCCCTCCCCCCGCCGGGGTGCAGAGGAGAATGGAAAGAAACAGGCAGAAAACTGGTGGGTCGGGATAAGGGCAGTTTAACAGAACAGCAAAACAAAGGGAACAATAACAACAACGATACAGATAAGGGGAATATACAACACAAAGCGCACAACCCAGAGAGCTGCCCTCCACAACCTACGCCGCTGCCAGGGAAACTCCCGAGCCGTGAGTTCGTTCCCATCCCCAGCTCCCCCCCACCGGAACCCAGCATAACGGCACATGGTATGGAATACCCTGCTTTGGTTGGTCAGCCCACCCGGTTGTGCCCCTTCCTGGATTCTGGTGAAAATTAACCCTGTCCTGGCCAAACCCAGGACATTATCCACCCCTTATTCCATACCATCTACGTCATGCCCAGGTCCCCCATTGTCCAGTTGATCACCATCACTTCTCCTGTCTCCAGATATCATTCCCTCAGTCTATGGATCATCACTCTAAAGTGTCCGTTGAGTTCAGTTAATCCATGACTTCGGGCTCCATCTGTCGTAATGGTCTTCCGTGGCAGGAGAGGTGATGTGTGGTGATGGGCGGTCACTTGCTGCATCCGGAGATCACGGCTGATGTATCTGGTGCGGCCCGTGCCCACAGTCTGAAGGAGATGTTGATCTTGATGAAGTTGCTGGGTGCCAGTTGTTGAAAACCAGGTCCAGTCCCATCATCGCTGTGCTCTGCTAGGGTTCATCAAAAAGTCCATCCTTCTTTAATCTGGACGATTCTTACTATGCTACTACTGGTATAACATACAACAACTATAACAGTGACAACAGACAGTGACAGGGTTATTTTAAAAAATTAACTTTATACAATTTATTTATGGACTATTCTCCCCCAAAATCAAATCCCCATGAGGTACACATCGGACTTCCCCATCCTTCCGCATTACCCACCAGGTACACCCAGGTCCTTGAGCAAAAGCAATCCCGCGGACGGGCTTGCCTTTGCCCGAGGCAGGACTAACCCAAACTGTCTTCCCTAACATGTTCCGCATGTGCACTACGGGGACTTTATCCCCTTCTACGGGGCGCTGACGTTTTGACTGGGCAGGACCAGCCCGGTTGGTGGACCCTCTGGTGTTAACCAACCAGGTGGCCTTTGCTAAATGGGTATCCCAGTTTTTGAAAGTCCCACCCCCCATTGCTCTCACAGTGGTTTATAGCAGCCCATTGTACCGCTCGATCTTTCCAGAGGCTGGTGCATGGTAGGGGATGTGATACACCCAGTGGATATCATGTTCTTTGGCGCAGGTATCTATGAGGCTGTTGCGAAAGTGAGTCCCGTTGTCCGACTCCATTCTTTCGGGAGTGCCATGTCGCCACAGGACTTGTTTTTCAAGGCCTAGGATGGTATTCCGGGCGGTGGCATGGGGCACAGGGTAGGTTTCCAGCCATCCGGTGGTGGCCTCCACCATTGTGAGCACATAGCGCTTGCCTTGGCGGGTTTGTGGCAGTGTGATGTAGTCAGTCTGCCAAGCCTCCCCGCATTTATATTTTAGCCATCGTCCTCCATACCACTGAGGCTTTACCCGCTTGGCTTGCTTGATTGCAGCGCATGTTTCACATTCATGGATGACCTGTGCGATGGTGTCCATGGTCAAGTCCATCCCTCGGTCACAAGCTCATCTGTATGTCGCGTCTCTTCCTTGGTGGCCCAAGGTGTCATGGGCCCACCGAGCTATAAAGAGTTCACCCTTATGTTGCCAGTCCAGATCCACCTGAGCCACTTCAATCTTGGAAGCCTGATCTACCTGGTGGTTGTTTTGATGTTCCTCAGTGGCCCGACTCTTAGGGATGTGGGCATCCACGTGACGGACTTTTACAACCAACTGCTCTAGCCGGGCAGCAATATCTTGCCACAATGGGGCAGCCCAGATAGGTTTGCCTCTGCGCTGCCAGTTGTTCTTCTTCCATTGCTGCAGCCACCCCCACAAGGCATTGGCCACCATCCAGGAGTCGGTGTAAAGATAGAGCACTGGCCACTTCTCTCGACTGGCAATGTCTAAAGTCAGCTGGATGGCTTTCACCTCTGCAAACTGGCTTGACTCACCTTCTCCCTCCGCAGTTTCTGCGACTTGTCGTGTAGGGCTCCATACAGCAGCCTTCCACCTCTGCTGCTTCCCCACAATGCGACAGGACCCATCCGTGAACAGGGCATACTCTTTCTTCTCTTCTGGCAGCTTGTTATACAGTGGGGCCTCTTCAGCACGTCACCTCTGCCGAGTTTCATCATCCATGCAGGGACAGGAATGACTCTCACACATTGATACAACACACCTCCTCCTCTGGCGATGCTCCACAATCTTTGCCTTCTGGCCAGTCCATGATTACCTCAAAAATTCCTGGGCGACTGCGGTTTCCCATTCGGGCGCGCTGGGTGATCAGCGCGACCCACTTACTCCACGTAGAATCGGTGGCATGATGCGTAGAGGGGACCCTCTCTTTGAACATCCAGCCCAGGACCGGCAATCGTGGTGCTAGGAGGAGCTGTGCTTCAGTGCCGACCACTTCTGAAGCAGCTCGAACGCCTTCATATGCTGCCAGAATCTCTTTTTCAGTGGGAGTATAGCGGGCCTCGGATCCTTTGTATCCCCGGCTCCAAAACCCCAGGGGTCGACCTCGAATCTCCCCTGGTGCTTTCTGCCAGAGACTCCAGGTTGGGCCATTCTCCCCGGCTGTGGTGTAGAGCACGTTTTTAACATCTTGCCCTAACCGGACTGGACCAAGGGCTACGGCATGAACTATCTCCCGTTTAATCTGTTCAAATGCCTGTCGTTGCTCAGGGCCCCATTCAAAATCATTCTTCTTCCGGGTCACGTGGTACAGAGGACTTACAATCTGGCTGTAATTTGGGATGTGCATCCTCCAAAAACCCACGACACCTAAGACGGCCTGTGCTTCCTTTTTGCTGGTTGGTGGAGACATAGCTGCTGTTTTGTTGATGACATTCATTGGGATTTGACGGCGCCCATCCTGCCATTTTATTCCCAAAAACTGGATCTCTTGCGCAGGTCCCTTGACTTTACTTCGCTTAATGGCGAAACCGGCTTTCAGAAGGATCTGAACTATTTTCTCCCCTTTCTCAAAAACTTCCTCTGCTGTGTCACGCCATACAATGATGTCATCGATGTACTGCAGATGTTCTGGAGCTTCACCCTTTTCCAGTGCAGTCTGGATCAGCCCATGGCAAATGGTGGGACTGTGTTTCCACCCCTGGGGCAGTCGATTCCAGGTGTACTGGATGCCCCTCCAGGTGAAAGCAAACTGTGGCCTGCACTCTGCTGCCAAAGGGATGGAGAAGAATGCATTAGCGATGTCAATTGTAGCATACCACTTGGCTGCCTTTGACTCCAGCTGATACTGAAGTTCTAGCATGTCTGGCACGGCAGCACTCAGCGGTGGTGTGACTTCATTCAGGCCACGGTAGTCTATTGTCATTCTCCACTCTCCAGTAGATTTTCTCACTGGCCATATGGGACTATTAAAGGGTGAGCGAGTTTTGCTGATCACTCCTTGACTCTCCAGCTGGCGGATCAGCTGATGAATGCGGATGAGGGAGTCTTGTCTAGTGGGATACTGTCACCGGTGCACCGTTGTGGTTGCGATTGGCACCTGTTGTTCTTCATCCCTCAGCAACCCCACAACGGAAGGATCCTCCGAGAGACCAGGCAAAATGGACAGCTGTTTAATTTCCTCCATCTCCAAGGCAGCTATGCCAAAAGCCTACTGATACCCCCTTGGGTCCTTCAAATGCTCTCTCCTAAGATAGTCTATCCCAAGGATGCACGGAGCCTCGGGGCCAGTTACAATGGGGTGCTTCTGCCACTCCTGCCCAGTGAGGCTCACTTCAGCCTCCAACACACTCAGCTCTTGGGACCCCCCCTGTCACTCCCAAAATGCAAATGGACTCTGACCCTTTGAAATCTGATGGCATTAAAGTACACTGTGCACCAGTGTCCACTAGAGCTTGATACTCTTGTGGATCTGATGTGCCAGGCCTCCGAATCCACACCGTCCAATAAACCCGGTTGTCCCTTTCCTCCACCTGGCTGGAGGCAGGGCCCCTCTAATCCTGGTCACAGAATTTGCTGCTCACCTGCTGTAAAAATGACTTGGAGGTCCCTTCCAGAGGATCGGAATCAAGGTCAAACTGCCTACCTGGCCTGGAGAGCTGGCTGCTGGAAACTGGAGCAGCATTTTTCCTAACAGAATCCCCTTTTGTGATTGTTTTACCTTGCAGCTCACACACTCGTGCCTCTAGGGTTGAGGTGGGTTTTCCATCCCACTTCCTCATGTCCTCTCCGTGGTCACGCAGGTAAAACAACAAGGTGCCCCGGGGTGTGTAGCCTCTGTATTCTCTCTCCTGAGCAGAGGAACGCTTGCCCCTAATAGCTGAGATGCTGGCCCATACATGTGGGGAGTAGGACATATTCTCTTTGATTTGCTGGACCTCCCGGGCCAGTTTTTCCACAGCTGAGACAAGGGAGGAAGAGAGACTTTCCTCATATTGCCGGAGTCGGACAGCCACCTCATCCACTGTTGGTGCCTCTTTACCTTTCCAGTCTACTACTGCCAGTGAGTTGGCATATGAGGAGGGTGCGCTCCGCACAAACTTCCTCCACATAGATGCTGTGCACTGGACTTCATCTGGGTCTGTGGGTACCTGCTCATCGTCTGTGTCATAGTAAATCAGCTCCCGCACAGCTAATTCCCTCAACTACTGAATATCCCTCTCCATATTGGTCCACTTGCCAGGATAGCATACAAAATCGTCACTGAAGGGGTACCTCTCCCTCACGCCTGACAGAAGTCTCCTCCAGAGGCTAAGGACTTGTGCCTTTTTCCCAATGGCCTTGTCAATGCCCCCTTCCCTAGCCAGGGATCCCAGCTGCTTGGCTTCCTTGCCCTCTAATTCCAAGCTGCTGGGCCCGTTATCCCAGCACCGCAGCAGCCAGGTGACAATGTGCTCCCCTGGGTGGCGGCTGAAATCTTTCCGCATGTCTAGCAGCTCGCTCAGGGACAGGGACCGGGTGATGATCTCTGTCTCTATCTCCCGCGATGACCCTGGCTCATTGTCATCCCTCCTGGAGCGATCTGATTTCTTTGCGACTTTCTTTAGTTTTACAGGGGCAGATGCTACCGGCACAGATTGGTCATTGGGCTCAGCCACGCTGCCTGCAGCTGGAGCTGGGGCTGCAGCAGCTGCCGTGCCCACTGGGGAAACCGGGGCCGCCCCTGCAGCTGTGGCAGCGGCAGTGGTGGTGCCGGTCGGGGGGGGCTGTGACTGCCTGCTGGGCTGGAGGGGCTGCAGGACCGGCTGGGGGGGCAGCGCCAGTCGCAGTGCCTGCCGCTTTATTTCTCCCCCTTTCCCTTTAGGGCACTGAACAGTGTTGAACAGGGAAGGTTGGTAGGCATGGGCCAGACCCCAGCACATTGCGGTGATTTGTGTCTCTCTGGAGTTCCCAGGGTGGCAGCACACTTTTTGCAGATACTTCACTAGTTTGTCCAGATCCTGCACTTGTTCAGGGGTGAGTTTAAAAAACACCGGGGGTGCCCACTGCCCTAGACACTTGCCCATGCTGTCCCACACACCCAGCCACTCACAGCTATTCAGCCCCGGGGCAGGTCTCTGCATGATGTTCTTAACTACTTGTTTAATCCTAAACAAAAGCTGAAGCCCATTCAGGAGGCAGAACAAAAGGAGAGTGCTGGCCTGAGCATCCCACGGGTACTCGAAATTCTCAAAAGCCATTAGGACTAGCCTGAGGGAGAGAGGGGGGGCGAAACAGTGGGGGAAAGTATCCCCTCTGGTTTTCCCCACAGATTGGGTTTGATTATTAAATTGTAAGACATAGGATCCGAGGTATGGAAAAGACCGCAGTGCCGCATGCAAATACAAGCCTTATCTCATGCACAGTGATGTTGTCATGTCATAAGTCGACATCGTACAGTACAGTAAAATCATAATCCTGATCCTTTTCCCCAAGGTAATGAACATCACCACAGGGAACACGTACAGCAAGTACGGATTCAAAAACCACAACCATCTGATCAAAGACTGAAACATTTTTTACTGGCGACTATTTAACTAACACAGTAAATGCGTATAATGAAATTTAAGAAAATCTAGGAATATTGTTTTAACACCCACTGCTCAGCCCTGCCGTTATCCCTGCCCCATGCTTGGGCGCCAAATTTAATGTTCTGTTTTAGCCATGGCTGGTAACAAAAGCGCCATGCGACCGCCCCTCGCCCTGCCAGGGTGCGGAGGAGAATGGAAAGAAACAGGCAGAAAACTGGTGGGTTGGGATAAGGGCAGTTTAACAGAACAGCAGAACAAAGGGAACAATAACAACAATGATACAGATAAGGAGAAAACACAACACAAATTGCACAACCCAGAGATCCGCCCTCCACGACCACCGCCGGGAAACTCCCGAGCCGTGAGTGAGTTCCCGCCGCCCAGCTCCCCCCCACTGGAACCCAGCATGTCGGCACATGGTATGGAATACCCTGCTCTGTTTGGCCAGGTGTGGTCAGCCCCCCCCCCCCCCCCCCCCCCCCCCCCCCCGTCAGGCAAGGTTACTTCAGAACGTGCTTAATTTCTATAAAGGAATCATTAAGGAAATAATCTAAAGCAAAACCTGTGATATTAAGGTGGTAAGTATCTGGGGCTCTATTCATCTATTTTACACTGCGCATATATTCTCATTTAAAAATAGAATGATGTGGTGGGTTAACCCCAATAGGCAGCTAAGCACCACACAGCCACTCAGTCACTCCCTCTCCAGTGGGATGGGGAAGACAATCAGAAGGACAAAAGTGCAAAAACTCATGGGTTGAGATAAAGACAGATGTGGTATTCCTGGAAGAACAGGGACATATTGTGAGCAACCCAGACACTCTGAATATGGACTTGATCGGTCTGTAGCAGCACAGGCTTCAAGGCCATCGAGAGGCCGGTTGTGGATAAAGAGATGCCCCAAGGCTGGCTGCGGGTAAACAGACGTTCTATGAATAGTAACCAATCATAGTCAAGTACTGCCTATATAATCTGGGTGTTCTATTAATAGATGCTCTATGAATAGTGACCAATCATAACCGAGTGCTGTACCGAGTGCTGTCTATATAATCCAGATTCTTTGCTAATCAAGTTGACTGTTATGGATCATATTGGTCGAGTACTCATTTCCGCCGCAACAAATGGCGCCCCAACAGGGACCCTCAGAATGGCATTAGCATCAATGGCTGATTTCTCCAGCGAGACCGAAGACTGAGGTGGCGGACGCCGGCTGAAGGTGAGTGCTGCCCCGGCACTCAGAAAAGGCGCTAGCTAGCACGAATTTAGAAAAATCCTGCCCTGATCAGGCGGGTGGCCAGGGAGGAGATGGGGTCCACACTGACAAAGGAAGAGTCAGCAGTGGTTAAGGTCCTCCAACATATCCTCTCCGTGAGAGGGTTACAATATGACTCAGATACCTTGATGCCTCTGTTGCTTTGGGCACAGAGAAGGGACTTAATCCCCTGTGTTAACGCTGCCTTTGAAGTTCAGACATGGGCTGATATAGGAGGGAAACTGTGGGAAGAAATTAGTATGGGTTCCAAGGAAGCAAGCAAATTCTCCACTGTGTGGAGGCTGATCCCTGAAACTTTAAAAGCCGAGAGAGCTGCTGCCATTTCTGCTTTTGCTGCGTTAACGCCCGAGGGAGGGTCCTGCTCGGCGACTAGTATGTTGTTCAGAGGTCCCAACATCCCCGCGGCTCCAGCAAGGATCCTGCGCTTCCTCTGTCCACACCGCCATCTCCAGCGACTCCAGCGACATGCTGTGAGGAGGAAGAAGCTGTAGTCCAAGCACTACAAGATGTCTCAGCTGAACGATAGTCTTGCCGGCTGGACCGAGCGAACCAAGACCCCGGGACTATACAGACACCATTTCCATTAACGCCGTGATCAGGATCAGGTGAGCAGCCGAGAAACGCAGTGGGAGTGAGGATATCAACTGAGGAGAAAGAGATTGTTAAGGTGTTAAAGTAAATTTTAAGGAAGAGAGGGATTAAATATGAAGAACGGACTTTCGAGCTGTTGTTAGCCTGGCTCAGAAGTAATGGAGTGCCCGCGGAGTCACCGCGTGTTTTTGGTTTTTTAACTTGGAAGGAGGCAGGAGAATTACTTTTTGAACATGTTTCAAAGGGTGATGTGAATGCGAGTTGAGTATTAACAACTTGGTGTTTGGTTTATGAAGCGTTAAAAGATGCGCGAGCAGAGAAAAAAGTAGCCAGCGCCATTCAGAAAAGTCTTTTTGATACTAATGTACCACCTGAAGAAAGCCGTGAGCAGGGGCTGGGTCCAACAGACCCTGAGCAGGAATCGGGTCTGTTCCCCCCCCCGGCTCGCTGAAGGATGGGACAGTCACCTAGAAAGGAGCGAAAGCTCCATCAGAAGATTTTACAGAGAATTTTGAAAGAACAAAGTCTTGCAGTTTAAAATCCCTGAGGAAATCATTACTTGGAAATCAGTGCATACAGCTTTAAATGCTCTAAAACTCGTAGAAACTATCTTGGAAGCGGCTGCTACTCCTACACCGTTATCTCCAAAGCAAGGACAGAGCTGCAGTCTTTTGAAATATTTAACCCCACATACGATGAAATTCCTAACCCAACACGAGAAATGCGGGAGGTAAATCCGCCAGAACCTGACGATCCTTTAAATCTAGAGAAATGGGAAGTGGGGTGCAAAATCCGGCACCCCGAAAGTGTACAACAGGGTCCCTCTACAGCAATTGGCGTACCCGACCTGAGATCAAAGCAGGGTGAATTCCAGCATAAAACTGCACAGTCCCTCAGACACAACACAGCCCGCAGCACCAGCAACCACCACACCAGATGGGTCAGCGAACCTTACACCTGGTGGGGCACACGGCCCCCCCCGGGCAACCGGCGGCGCGGCGTGGCCCAGACACCCCCCTGCCCCCCCCCGCCCCCCCCCCCAGTCCCAGCGCGCCAGCCCGTCCCGGCCAGCCCAGAAGCGGCACGGCGGGAACCATCTTCCTGACATTCAAGGACTTGGTTGGGAAAAAGTGTGTATAATTCAATTACTGCAGTAGAATTCCTTGTATCCTTATCGCTGCGAACTGTTCTAGCTGAATATGATATTAATGTATGCTAATGAGTTCTCGAGAGTGCCTGCTTTCTGGGGCTCCGGAGTTAAGTTTTGGAGAGTGAATTATTTTGCTGCTTTCTGGTGATAGATTTTGGGTACCCAGGTAGGACGCTGCTCTTGAACATCAATGGTCTGAGGGATTGCGGGACCTCCAGCCGGCACCGAGGGATTCTCGGGGAGAACCTCTGATCCCTGCACCAAAAAGTTCTGAACACGAACTATTAATAAGGTAAAGGCATTCTTCCAGTATTGTTCCTTGTTGCCTGCCTGTTAGTTGCCTGTTAGTTGTAGTGAAAGCTTCACAGCACTGGGCAATATTGCTGGAGAGGAGGGAAAGTACCCTTCCTAAAGAAAACTAACAGAGTACTCTTCCTGAAACCGAGGCTTGGGAATTTGTCTGGTAAATGTTGAATATTATTGTAAGTCTCTGTCTATTTGTAATATTTAGACTTATGTTGAAAACTTGGTGTGCTTGTGAGTGTGCGGTCGCGACTATAATGTGTGATTTTATGTGTTTGTTGTCATAGTGTTTGTATTTCTGTGTTCTGATGGATTTATTTGGTTTCTGTGATCTAACGGATTTGTCGGACTAAGTAACTGCCTTTGAGTCTTTGGTTTGGTGAGTTCTGCAGGTATTGTATATAGTTAATGAGTTATACCCTTAGATACATTGATTTTAGCCTAGGTGATTAATATGAATACAGGTTATGGTATGCACTTCACATCTACATATCTTTTTATTAGCATTTGTGTTCTTCTGTTTGTTTTGAGTGTTGCACTGTAGTGGGGCTGTTACTGGACCATAAAGCCAATAGTGATGCTTAGGTGAGTCAATGTTTCGTGTATAATACGCATAACACAAAAAGCACTAGAGGTAACTGCGAAAGAAAATTTGTGATGCAACTAACACAAATTGAGCAAATGTTTTTAAGGCAATGATAAGATAGCTTAGCTTTTTTTGAAAAGAAAAAGGGGGAGATGTCGGGGTCGATGTAGTTTGAGAGTTAGCATGACTAGGCCGCTTAACTAAAACAGTTAGCATAACCGAACAGGCCGCTGGAAAGGACAGCTAAGAATAACAATTGAGAAAGTTCTGATAGTGCACATGATGTGGGTTACCAAAACCAAGATGTGTTCAAGGACGTGCAGGCGGCCTGTTACTGTTAGCGTTAGTGCATAGTTACCAATCATAAAGGAATATGGGGTGCGTGAACAGCGCGTGATTTATGTCTGTAGCCTATCCGAATAAGCGTGATCGCGTGTGCAGATATGAAAAATGTATATAACCATGCAAGCAGACCAATAAATCGGATCGACTGTGCATTGTATCAATGTGTGAGAGTCATTCCTGTCCCTGAATGGATGCTGAAACTTGGCAAACACCTCGTAATACCAATGTAGTGTTAAAAGGCAGGCATTCTTTATTGCAGCGCTGGATGCACGGGGGATAATTTCACCGAATGTGCATACCCCATACCTTTTCCGTGCAGTTTATATAGATCAAAATATACATATTCATTAAGTTACATAACTTATCCCTTTCATATTAAAATCAGTTCCAAGAAGCCATTTCCATAGACTTCTCCCAGCTGCGCTTGCGCAGTGCCTCCTAGTGGTGGTCGTCGGGGGTCCCAAGATGAAGGCTCATCCTCTTCATCACAGTGTTTGTTGATTGACTTTTGTTTCTGCGCAAACTCAGTTCTCTTCTGGCTCCCATCCACACAGCAGGGTCGTCTTGACCGGTTGTACGCGACTTCTAGCCCTATCAAAAACTAACCCCTTTGTATGGAGATGCAAGACTCTCTGCTTCAGTTAATTTACACAATGGATAGGTACCACAAATGCACCTGCAACTATTAAGTAATGCTATTTCTATTAAAAATCTCCTTCACTACCATTGTTTAACATTAATGATTACCTAGAGACTAGACCCTCTGTTCCCAGACCTAATGTCCAGGTGAGTAGGGCTGTACAAGGGACATAGCAGCACTGTTCATGTTTATGGTCAACTGATTTCATCACCTTGGTTACATTTCCCTCCTTTGGAAGTTTTGAAATAATCATCTTTTAAATACTTCCATCCTAAATTAAATTATATTTTAGTTATACACTAATTTAATACTCTACTGTTAATAATGATTTTATAACAATTCAATTATCCACTATCTACTATATGACGATGGGAGTGTTATGGCCGAATTACTTAAATTTTGTCTTTTGCTTACTGCCTGAATAATCATCCAATTGAAGGCTGTTTTATTGGTGAGTTCTTTTTTTTTTAAACAATAATAAATGAGTAATATTACTAAAAATACGATTAACATATGTAGCCCAGTGTTAATTAAGGATTTTACCCAGGAACTCAGATTCCACCCCAATCCATTGAAAATTTTGTCAAGCCAATTTTCTTCCAGAGTTCTTGGGAAGTATATAACTGTTCCGCTTTTATTGACAGTAGATCCTTACTTCTTGTTTTCACTTTTAATACTTTAAACAATGCTCCCATCATCATCAGTCTCCAGGTCAGAATTCATTTTTTCCATATTTTACAATGATAGCCCCCTCTTTTAGACATATTTTAAAATTAGTTTTGCAGTCTCTGGATCTCTATTGATGATTCTCCATGAAGGGGCCTTCTTCACTCGAGTGTAGTGTATGCATGGTTCCACTCCCTCTACTTAGATAGCAGTGTAAGTTGTTAACAGTACCTGCAAAGGTCCTTTCCACTTCTCCTGCAGTGGTTCAGAGTTCCAAGTCCTTATGTACACAAAATCACCTGGTGGATACTGATGCACAGGTGTATCTTAAGCAAGCGATCTGGTCAGCACAACGTATTTTCGGAGTGTTTCAAGGGTTTTTCCTAAAGAAATCAAATACATTTTTAAATCTGTTTCCCCTGCTATTTTCATATCCCCTGTGATTAAAGGAGTTTGATAAGGTCTGCCATACAGAATTTCGTATGGACTTACACCATCTTTAGATCTTGGTTGGATTCTGATTCTCAGGAGTGCTAATGGTAAAGCTTGTGGCCATTTTAAAGATACTTCTTGACAAATCTTACTTATTTGTCTTTTTAACGTTTGGTTCATTCTTTCAATTTTCCCACTTGATTGCAGCCTCCAGGGGGTATGTAAATCTCAATTTATTTTTAAAATTTTACTTACTTGTTGAACTATTTCTGCTACAAAATGTGGTCCCCTGTCAGAAGACATGCCTATTGGTACTCCAAACCTTGGTATTATTTCTTTCAGCAATATTTCAACCACTTTTTTTGCTTTGTTGGTGCGACAAGGATAGGCTTCCGGCCATCCAGAAAATGTGTCAATTAACACTAATAGATACCTGAGTTCATTCTGCCTGGGCAATTCAGAAAAATCAACCTTCCAATAGTCTCCTGGGGAGTTACCCTGTTTCGTAACTCCTAAGGGTGCCTTTTTCCGATTTAAGGGATTCTTTTTGAGAAAAATTGGACACTTGGCCACTATCTATTTAATTATTTCTGTCATTCCTACACACACTACAGATGATTTTAAACTCGAGATCATAGCATCTACAACCCCAATGTGTCTGTGCATGCTTTTTTTTCACAAGTTCTAACATAATTTGC